>NC_092334.1:142825000-144025000 GCF_046630445.1 Rutidosis leptorrhynchoides | reverse complement strand
AATATAACAACTCACTAAGATCTTGACAATTAAGATGACTTACTATGTTCCAACCACCCTGTTAGTCATTGCTTCTGTTTCGTTATCTTTGAAAATTCTTGCCATACCAAAATCAGAAATTTTGGAGTTCAAGTTCTCATCTAAAAGAATATTACTGGCTTTTAAATCTCTATGAATAACTCGCATTCTTGAGTGTTTATGAAGATATAACAATCCCTGAGCAATTCCTTCAATGATGTTGAATCTTTTGGGCCAATCTAGCTCTGCCTTCCTATTTTCATCTGCAAGAAAATTTAATGAATGTATCATGAATAAATATCAACATATGTAATGTGTAATTATGTTACAAAAATTCCTACCAAACAGAAAAAAATCCAAACTTTTGTTAGGCATATATTCATAAATTAACATCTTTTCATCCCTGTGAATACAACAACCAATAACTCGAACAAGATGTGTGTGTTGAAGTTTAGAAATAAGTATGAGCTCATTCTTGAATTCGACAAGCCCTTGCCCTGATGTTCTTGATAGCCGCTTTATTGCAATTTCTCGTTCATCACTTAGTTTTCCCTGTTTTAGTAACACCATATTTAATTTTGTCAGATTACTTTTAAATTGCAAGAACCAAACAAGTCTATAAAATAACAGTGGCAAGCTACCATGTAAACGGGTCCAAAACCACCTTGTCCTAACTTATTTTCATCGGCAAAATCATTTGTGGCAGTCATAATAGATGCAAAACTAAATAACAACAAATCATTTCCTTTCCCACCATTGTTTTCTAGCTGGTGTATATCCTTGAAGCTTTCAGAAGCTGTCAACTCAAGGAAATATTCATCTCTCTTTCGCCTCTCGTGCTCTATAATAAGCATCAATGAACACTTAACAAGATTAGCAACTAACAAAAGAATAGCATAATTTATCTTTATAGTTGTATATGTACCTTCTCGTTTACGCTTTTTCTTCTTTATAAACCATAAAAGCCCTAAACAGATTATAACCAAAGGAATAACAACACCAATAACTATCCATGCCCATTTCATGCTATATCCTGCGTATCTACTTGTTTAGATTCAAAACTATAGCAAAAAAATTAATTGGTATGCATATATAGTAGTAGTAATACCTGTACTTGTTGGATAGCTTGCCATTTGATTAATCACATACTTTAGTGTAGAGTTGTCACGTGGATTAATCAAAAAGTTATTACTTCCGGACCAAATGATACAGCCAGTTCCATTAGTGGTACTGCTATTAAACCCCACACAGCTACAATTATTCCAACACTTAATGAAACAGTCACTAACGCTTAAACTCGAGTTATCATCGGTCACACTTGTTGTCAAAACCGGATCAAAATCTCCATTCTTTTCACTAAAACTGTCACCCTCTCTCCTACATTGAGGCAACTTTGACTGTTGTACACATCCATTACTTGAATCATACCCATAACAAAACTCGGGGGTCCATACACTAGAATTATCACTATCTCTAATTTGTCCTTTCGGTGTCAAAATCCACATAGGTAAATCAGAATTAGTACCTTCATAGCTAATATAACGCACTTCGTTTCTGTATACAGAATTGAGATTATAACGTGATTGGCTACCGGGGCCGTTTAATGCAAACATATATTGAAATGTTTGACCATTTAAATTCCCACTAGTCCAGTACAGTTCGCCTTCTCTTCGAATTAATAACCTCTGAGACATTTCTTCATTGGGCTCCCAGCTCAACGTAAAAGCTCCTGAATTTGGGATTTTATCACTCAACCAAGAAGTTAGCGTCCAATTCTGCCCTGATTGTAAGTCATACCCAAGTTTCATGCCGAGTAAAAGCACATTCGTCGGGTGATCAAAACTCTGCCACAAAACCTTTTTGTCTATTTCGTTAATCAACCGAAAATTACCATTGTCTTCGAGAGTTGCAGTCACGTTGGGGTTCGAACCAGCTACAACATCAGTAATATTGATCAAAGTACTCTGACCCGCAGTGATGATCAAGTTTCCGGTCTTCGGGTCAACAGACAATGCATGGTTGCCAGACTTTATCGCTGCATTGGGATTAGATACCCAAACTTTTCTAGATTCCGGATCACTCGTGTACCAAATTCCCAAATAACTATAATCTTGATCAAAAAACCCCAATGTGAAATTTCCACCAATGGAAACTAGCTGGTCAGCGAAATCGAGTCGGCCTCCGTGTTTAATTGTTGAAAACGAATTTGGAGGTGGACAAAATGTAACAATGTAATCAGGACCATTACATGTACTTAAAAAATCAGGAGAATCATAACCTTTGGTATAGGATCTCGGGCAAACAGATTTAAATAGCTGAGCATATGCAGTTCGTTTGCATGTTGAACGTGTATGAAAAGAAGAGCTATTACAACAATACTCGGGCGAGCCAAACACCTCACAAGGAGTCGTACATCCATCTCCAACTTTCAGTTCGGGTGGGCACTGTTTATTTAGGTCATTGATGCAGCCTGTTTTAGGACAAGTACGGTCATCAGAACGGGACCCACCACTTGGCTCAATTAGTATAGGTAAGTTGAAGCCATCAAATAAACTAACATAATAAAGGTCCGGTCCATACATATCCAAACTGAATTCAGCATATGTAACAGGCGGTTTGTATGATCTTCCTTTGCATTCTATTTGGTTTGTGCCACAGTCACCTGTGGTGCATGACCACGAGCCGTTATTGGACACGTTGCAACCTGTTCGGCCCCAGAAATAGCCGTTCCATCCGGATGGGGCTTCAAGTGAGAGTGAATCACCCTTTGTGAGCTCGAATCCAGTTTGGTTGAAAGTTGGATTGCCCGACTCTAAGTAGCTGTAGATTCCTGGCCAAACAGTGAAGCCGCAGTTGTTGACAAAAGTAAAAACGGTCCCTACTGCTCCTGCAAATTTATTTGAACAAATTTGTATTCAAAACACATTGTAAAACCTGTGTAAGTTTTTTGTGTGTAATACAAAATACAGAAAGTATGATATACCAGTAGATAAGTACAAGTAAAAGAAGAAGAATAAGATCAGAGATGATGATGATGATGATGATGATGATGATGATGACATGTTTGAATAAATAAACAGAAGAAACGTTTTGATTAAACTGATTAATTAATCCAGAGTTGCAGAAGAGGTGAAGTAAGTTTGTTTTGTTTCATTTGAGATGTTGCTAGACAATTAAGTCCACCATATTGACTTTGTCAACTTATACACAAGTGTGTTTGGGTTTGATGTTGATGATTAAAGTCAAACTGAACCACATAATCTAATCTTCTAATATCTAATATCGACATGGAAGTTAGGAGGAAAGTACAAATTTATTCTTTGGCATATTTACTATACCTACATGTAGAATTAGTCCCTTGAGAGAATTTAAGCTAAACAACATCTAAAATACACAGTAAAGGTAACGGGTCAAAATCAAAATGATATGGAGTATCAGAAAATCAAATGTCAACCTTCATACTCTATATAGAAAAAAAAAGTACTGTTTCTGTAACATAGTTTTTAGGGTCGTAATGGGTTGGGTTTGGGTCAAAACGAGTTGAGGTACAAACGGGTCAGGTTTTTTAACAGGTCGAACGGGTAAGTCCAAAAGGTTTGGGTCGGGTCGGGTCAGACACTTTTTTTTTTTTTTTACATTTTCTAAGAAACCGTGGCAATGTTTACATTTATTAATCAAACATCACACTTGTGACATTATTCACATTTATGAAGTTATATACACTTACGTACTATTTTGTATTAACAATTTATTTACAACTGTAAATAGCTAAATGATATAAACGTATATGATAGCTATATATAGTAAATACATAATGAAGTTTCGAAAAATGTAATCGCGTACTTATTCCAACTATCGTTTGAATAAACATCCTAATACTATTTGTTTTTAGCTTCATTTCAATTATAACATGAATCATTTATGTTTTTTGAAAACGATAAACAACAAATTGAGAATCAAAATATTTACTGAAATTACGAACTGTATGCTTGAAAAATCATAATAAACCCTAATTTCACCTGATGCGAAATTGGAAGAGACGAGATGATTTTTATAAAATCCATTCGTTCAAACAGTGTATTAAGTCAATTTCTCGATCAGTTTTGAATGATCGATTGAAAGAGAATAGCTATTTTAGGTACAAGTTGTAGGCCCAATGTACCTTACAATCAATGAGCTGAAGAGATGAGATTATAGGTGTTTTAATTTGGACCTGTTTAGCAATCAGAGACCCATCAGGTTAGGATGCATGACCCATTGGTTCTGCTAATAAGTATTTGAATTTAATTTGCCTAGCCTATGGTTAACCGATAGGCCACCAATTTAGCCATAGCTAAATATGCTTATTTGAACTAGTACATTTTGGTGGTGTGGTGCAATTGTGCAAAATTCAAGCTTTAGCTAAATATGCTTATTTGAACTACATTTTGGTGGTGTGGTGTGGTGCAATTGTGCAAAATTCAAGCTTTTATATCTACAGTTACACAAAATGATTATAGATACACGTGTGTTCAGTGGTGGATCTAGGATTTACAGTGAGTGGTTGCACATATATATAATAATAATAATATTAATTAATAATTACTATTAATTTAAGACTAACAATAGTAATATTAACAATAATAGTGTTTCATTACAAAAAGAAAACAACTTAACTGCTAGCTAATTGAGTTGTCCTCTACGGTCTTTCATCTTTTGAAAACGCTTCATTACGGCTTCATCGTTAACCTTGAGAAGTCCTTCTTTTTCTATAGCGCCAATTAAACAGTCGTTCAAAAAACCGTCACCCATACGGTTTCATAATTCGGATTTAACAAGCTTCGTTGCAGAAAAATATCTTTCAACATCAAGAATCTAACAACATCAAGTGAAGCTTTTAATTGAATTCTGTAAGACCCTAATCCAAAGGTGCAATTGTATAATGATTAAAGTTGGAGGATTCGGGTTTTAAAGTGTTTATCGCGCAAATCGTGTTATTTTCCTATATATTGAAGCTCGTATGTTAACGCGGGTCATATAGGTTGTAGGTATAAGTTTGAATGGTTTAAAGTGCAAGAAAATGTTCAAACATTTAAGTTTGGAATGTGTGAGGCGCGCTAGATAGGGTGTGAGGCGCGCACGTATGAAGAAAAAGCAAACAGTCAAAAATTACACTTGGTGTGAGGGGCGCGCTTTTATGTGTGCGGCTCACACAAATTACACTTTGTGTGTGCGGCTCACACAAATTACACTTGGTGCGCGGCGCGCGTATTAAAGTGTGTGCGGTGCGCACACCCCCTGATTCAGCATACTTATTATTTTTGTAATTTAAAAGAAGGGTAGTTTGGTCTTTTCACTTTAGGACCGGGTTTTTGGCCACAAAACTGGTTCCAAGCTTATCTTATCCTCATTTCTTATCCATTCAAACACTCTCAATCTGAGAGAGAGAGAGAGAGAGAGAGAGAGAGAGAGATGAGTTTCTAGAGATAGGAAGCTTGAGTTAGTGATGAAGATGGTGATTTTTGCCCAAATTGGAAGCGGGTTTTGGTTCTCCTTGGTGATTCTTGTTACTAGCTCGGTTTTGGAGTTGAGGTAAACCCTAGATTCGATTTAATTACTTTGATTTGATTTGGGGTTAGGGTTTGTGCTAGTTAGGGTTATAAACCATATTTCTCATGAAATTGAGGGTTTTATTGTATGTATTGTGTAAGTAAACCCGATTATTGTAGGTTTAGGGTTTGGTGATGAATTTGGAAGTATTTGTCATGGTTTGGGTGTTAAATCACTAGATTGAAAGGTTGTTAGTAATTTTGATGTTCTTAAGAACAAGTTTACAAGTCAAAATGGGTGTTGACTTGGTTTGGTGTCAAATTGAGTTTTGAGGCAAGTTTTGGTGAATCAAGTATGTAAATACTTGATTTAGGTGTTAATTGGTGTTTTGAAAATATAATCACTATTCGTTAGTGATTTTGGCGTTTTTGGGACTTATGTCAAAATGAGTTGACCTTAATTGGGCCGAATTTGATGATTACACTAGTTTTGGTCAAATAGATGTTTAAACACTTGTGTTAAGTGTTAAATGGCGTTTTTGGAAGTAATCACACATGAGAAGTGATTTTGAGTCAAAGTGATGTTTTAACAAGTCAAACGTGATTAAATGCAATATGGGTCAATATTGCACGTGTTAGGGTTTTGGTGTAAATGGCGTTTGAAATGATTACTACCTAAGTAGTAATTTAGTGTTAAGACATAGGTTTGGTCAAATTGGTGTAAAGTATGATTTGGGTTAAATTGTACTTTGTTGTGTTGGTTTGAATTACCACCCGAAGTGGTAATTGGTTTGTGTCAATTAGGTGTTAAATGGGCGGGTTTTGGCGAGCAAGGTGTGATCCCTCGGCTAAGGGATGTTTGCGTCAGGTTCTCTTTTAGAGAATGGCTATTTATGTATATATTGTACCTATGTGTGATATAGGTGGTTACTTGCTCGAATTTGAGGACGGAGATCATGTTGTACATGACTTGTGCGGGCATTCCAAGGTGAGTGGAATAATTATACGTGTATGTATATAATGTATTTATTTGTGTAGGATGGATATGTGTTGTCTATACCACCCACGAGTTAGTGATATATGTCGTTGTATACTAACGGTTGTTATGAACGGATATGTGTTGTCTTTCCGTCCAAGGGTTAGTGATATATGTTGTTGTACACTAACGATTGTTATGAACACCGATGGGAAATTCGAGTACCATCCCCGTGTGCGAATGGATATGTGTTGTCTATACCACCCATGAGTTAGTGATATATGTCGTTGTACACTAACGGTTTTTATGAACGGATATGTGTTGTCCTTACCACCCACGAGTTAGTGATATATGTCATTGTACACTAACAGTTTTTATGAACGGATATGTGTTGTCCTTACCACCCACGAGTTAGTGATATATGTCGTTGTACACTAACGGTGGTTATGAACGGATATGTGTTGTGTAGTGACCCGAACTTTTCCATGTTTATATATATTAATTGAGATTGATATTTACATGATTAAATGTTTCCAACATGTTAAGCAATCAAACTTGTTAAGACTTGATTAATTGAAATATGTTTCATATAGACAATTGACCACCCAAGTTGACCGGTGATTCACGAACGTTAAAACTTGTAAAAACTATATGATGACATATATATGGATATATATATATATAGTTAACATGATACTATGATAAGTAAACATATCATTAAGTATATTAACAATGAACTACATATGTAAAAACAAGACTACTAACTTAATGATTTTTAAACGAGACATATATGTAACGATTATCGTTGTAAAGACATTTAATGTATATATATCATATTAAGAGATATTCATACATGATAATATCATGATAATATAATAATTTAAAATCTCATTTGATATTATAAACATTGGGTTAACAACATTTAACAAGATCGTTAACCTAAAGGTTTCAAAACAACACTTACATGTAACGACTAACGATGACTTAACGACTCAGTTAAAATGTATATACATGTAGTGTTTTAATATGTATTTATACACTTTTGAAAGACTTCAATACACTTATCAAAATACTTCTACTTAACAAAAATGCTTACAATTACATCCTCGTTCAGTTTCATCAACAATTCTACTCGTATGCACCCGTATTCGTACTCGTACAATACACAGCTTTTAGATGTATGTACTATTGGTATATACACTCCAATGATCAACTCTTAGCAGCCCATGTGAGTCACCTAACACATGTGAGAACCATCATTTGGCAACTAGCATGAAATATCTCATAAAATTACAAAAATATGAGTAATCATTCATGACTTATTTACATGAAAACAAAATTACATATCCTTTATATCTAATCCATACACCAACGACCAAAAACACCTACAAACACTTTCATTCTTCAATTTTCTTCATCTAATTGATCTCTCTCAAGTTCTATCTTCAAGTTCTAAGTGTTCTTCATAAATTCTACAAGTTCTAGTTAAATAAAATCAAGAATACTTTCAAGTTTGCTAGCTCACTTCCAATCTTGTAAGGTGATCATCCAACCTCAAGAAATCTTTGTTTCTTACAGTAGGTTATCATTCTAATACAAGGTAATAATCATATTCAAACTTTGGTTCAATTTCTATAACTATAACAATCTTATTTCAAGTGATGATCTTACTTGAACTTGTTTTCGTGTCATGATTCTGCTTCAAGAACTTCGAGCCATCCAAGGATCCGTTGAAGCTAGATCCATTTTTCTATTTTCCAGTAGGTTTATCCAAGGAACTTAAGGTAGTAATGATGTTCATAACATCATTCGATTCATACATATAAAGCTATCTTATTCGAAGGTTTAAACTTGTAATCACTAGAACATAGTTTAGTTAATTCTAAACTTGTTCGCAAACAAAAGTTAATCCTTCTAACTTGACTTTTAAAATCAACTAAACACATGTTCTATATCTATATGATATGCTAACTTAATGATTTAAAACCTGGAAACACGAAAAACACCGTAAAACCGGATTTACGCCGTCGTAGTAACACCGCGGGCTGTTTTGGGTTAGTTAATTAAAAACTATGATAAACTTTGATTTAAAAGTTGTTATTCTAAGAAAATGATTTTTATTATGAACATGAAACTATATCCAAAAATTATGGTTAAACTCAAAGTGGAAGTATGTTTTCTAAAATGGTCATCTAGACGTCGTTCTTTCGACTGAAATGACTACCTTTACAAAAATGACTTGTAACTTATTTTTCTGACTATAAACCTATATTTTTTCTGTTTAGATTCATAAAATAGAGTTCAATATGAAACCATAGCAATTTGATTCACTCAAAACGGATTTAAAATGAAGAAGTTATGGGTAAAACAAGATTGGATAATTTTTCTCATTTTAGCTACGTGAAAATTGGTAACAAATCTATTCCAACCATAACTTAATCAACTTGTATTGTATATTATGTAATCTTGAGATACCATAGACACGTATACAATGTTTCGACCTATCATGTCGACACATCTATATATATTTCGGAACAACCATAGACACTATATATGTGAATGTTGGAGTTAGCTATACAGGGTTGAGGTTGATTCCAAAATATATATAGTTTGAGTTGTGATCAATACTGAGATACGTATACACTGGGTCGTGGATTGATTCAAGATAATATTTATCGATTTATTTCTGTACATCTAACTGTGGACAACTAGTTGTAGGTTACTAACGAGGACAGCTGACTTAATAAACTTAAAACATCAAAATATATTAAAAGTGTTGTAAATATATTTTGAACATACTTTGATATATATGTATATATTGTTATAGGTTCGTGAATCAACCAGTGGCCAAGTCTTACTTCCCGACGAAGTAAAAATCTGTGAAAGTGAGTTATAGTCCCACTTTTAAAATCTAATATTTTTGGGATGAGAATACATGCAGGTTTTATAAATGATTTACAAAATAGACACAAGTACGTGAAACTACATTCTATGGTTGAATTATCGAAATCGAATATGCCCCTTTTTATTAAGTCTGGTAATCTAAGAATTAGGGAACAGACACCCTAATTGACGCGAACTCTAAAGATAGATCTATTGGGCCTAACAAACCCCATCCAAAGTACCGGATGCTTTAGTACTTCGAAATTTATATCATATCCGAAGGGTGTCCCGGAATGATGGGGATATTCTTATATATGCATCTTGTTAATGTCGGTTACCAGGTGTTCACCATATGAATGATTTTTATCTCTATGTATGGGATGTGTATTGAAATATGAAATCTTGTGGTCTATTATTATGATTTGATATATATAGGTTAAACCTATAACTCACCAACATTTTTGTTGAAGTTTTAAGCATGTTTATTCTCAGGTGATTATTAAGAGCTTTCGCTGTCTCATACTTAAATAAGGACGAGATTTGGAGTCCATGCTTGTATGATATTGTGTAAAAACTGCATTCAAGAAACTTATTTTGTTGTAACATATTTGTATTGTAAACCATTATGTAATGGTCGTGTGTAAACAGGATATTTTAGATTATCATTATATGATAATCTACGTAAAGCTTTTTAAACCTTTATTGATGAAATAAAGGTTATGGTTTGTTTTAAAATGAATGCAGTCTTTGAAAAACGTCTCATATAGAGGTCAAAACCTCGCAACGAAATCTATTAATATGGAACGTTTTTAATCAATAAGAACGGGACATTTCAGTTGGTATCCGAGCGTTGGTCTTAGAGAACCAGAATTTTGCATTAGTGTGTCTTATCGAGTTTGTTAGAATGTATTAGTGAGTCTGGACTTCGACCGTGTTTACTTGAAAAATGATTGCTTAACAAATTTTGTTGGAAACTATATATTTTTAACATGTGAATATTATGTGATATATTAATCTCTTAACGCGTTTGGTATTATGTGATAGATGTCTACCTCTAGAACAAGTCCCATTGACTCACCTAATAATAATGAAGAGTCAAATGTAAATTGGAATGATTCGTGGACTGATTCACAAGTTCCCGAAGAGGAACCGGAAGAAGAGTCGGAACCGGAAGAAGAATCGGAACCGGAAGAAGAATCGGAACCGGTGGGCGAAATAATAAAACGGTTAAGTAAAAGAAAATCCTCAACCAACCGACCAAGGTTAATCATGGTCAATGGTGTTTCCGCCAAGGAAGCAAAATATTGGGAGGATTACCAATTCTCCGATGAATCGGATTCCGACGAGAATTCCGATGATGTTATAGAAATTACCCCAACTGAATTTAAAAAGGCAAAAGAAAATAATAAGGGAAAGGGCATAAAAATAGAGAAATCTAATTCCAACCCCGATGAACTTTATATGTATCGTCAACCCCCGAAGTCCTTAAGTTGTAACAATGACCCGGGAACCTCTAAACCACCAGGTTTTTCTAAACCAATGTGGAAAACGACGGCTCGTATTAGGGGAACATCATATATCCCTAGAAACTTGGCAAAACGAACCAAAACCGAAGAAGAAGAAACAAGCGAGTCGGAATAAGATAGTTGTATTCGTGTGGTGTAATATATGTAATATAGTGTGCTTATGCTTTATGATATATGTAAAAATTGCTTGTATTAATAAGTATTTTTTTTATGAATCTAACTCTTGTCTATTTTACAGTATAAAAACACAAAATGGATAGACAACCCAATATTTTAAGAGACCTACCCGGAGACATGATTGATGAAATCTTGTCTAGAGTCGGTCAGAATTCTTCGGCACAACTATTTAAGGCGAGATCAGTTTGTAAGACATTCGAAGAACGTTCCAAGAATGCCTTGGTTTATAAAAGGCTTTCGTTCGAAAGATGGGAGATATCACATTGGGAAATCCATATGTTACGATGTGTTTACTTTGACGCATATATTGCGGGGAACCCAAATGCTATTTTACGCAATGGGTTAAGAAATTATTTTGACTCAATATATCCGAATATTGGACTTCGTGATTTAGAAAAAGCGGCTAACATGCAACATAAAGAAGCATGTTATGCTTACGGATTAGTAATGTTCGCTTCTCACAAAAGTGAGAACAAGAACATTGGGCTACAACTATTAAACAAAACGTTCCCACAAGTGACGGAGTCGGTAATTGGGGTAAGAAATGAGGTTTTTAGATTGTTACGGGACTGTTGGACATTACGTAACCCTCGTCCCTTTGACGACGTTACAATACGCTATCTTATCAACGGCCATAACGGTTATGTTCCACAAGACCAAGGATGGGAAGTAATCCTAGTAAAACCAGAATGCATGACTTGTTTCTGGACGTATGAATTACGTGTCTTTATTGCCTTTGCTGAACGACTTGTGTACTAGCTAGAATTATCTTCACAACCATCTTGTATCAAATTTATTGTGTGCTATATTTCATGCTATATGTAAAATAAGCGGTATTGTAAGTTTGTAAAATATTGTGTAAAAGTTTGAACGCGAAATATTATTATAATCAGTTTTTCATATAGAATTGTAGTAGTTGAATTGTATATTAGCTACTAAGTATGAACTTAACGGGTAGGTACTACCCGAATTTAAACTTATAAAATGCTAATATGAAGAAAAAGCTTTTATAAATGAGTTCATATTATGCTACGAAATACTATTAACTACTCTTAATATTCTGTATGATTAACTTGTTCCATTTGACTATTTTGAAGGAAATGGCACCGACTACTCGACACACCGTGAATATGAATGAAGAGGAATTCCGTACTTTTCTAACTTCAAACATAGCCGCAGTACAGGCTGCGCTACATACCAACAATAACCTTGGATCTAGCAGTACAGGAAATCGTGTAGGATGCACCTACAAAGAATTCACTGCCTGCAAACCTTTGGAATTTGATGGAACCGAAGGACCGATCGGATTGAAACGGTGGACCGAGAAGGTCGAATCGGTGTTTACCATAAGTAAGTGTACTGAAGAGGACAAAGTGAAGTACGCTACGCATACCTTCACAGGTTCTGCGTTAACATGGTGGAATACCTATCTAGAGCAAGTGGGACAAGACGATGCGTACGCACTACCGTGGTCAGCATTCAAGCACTTGATGAACGAGAAGTACCGTCCCAGAACCGAGGTCAATAAGCTCAAGACAAAACTTAGAGGGTTACGAACCCAAGGATTTGATATTACCACGTACGAAAGACGATTCACAGAATTATGCCTATTGTGTCCGGGAGCGTTCGAAAATGAGGAAGAGAAGATCGACGCGTTTGTGAAAGGATTACCGGAAAGAATCCAAGAAGATATAAGTTCACACGAGCCCGCCTCCATACAACAGGCATGTAGAATGGCTCACAAACTAGTGAACCAGATTGAAGAAAGAATTAAAGAACAGACTGCTGAAGAGGCCAATGTGAAGCAAGTCAAAAGAAAGTGGGAGGAAAACGGTGATAAGAATCACCAATACAACAACAACAGCAATTACAACAATAAACGCAACAATTATCCCAACAATCGCAACATCAATCGCAACTACAACAAACGGCCCAACAACAACAACGGCAACTACAACAATCATCCCAACAACAATAATAACCGCAACAACAACAACAATCAGAAGCAGCTATGCCAAAGGTGTGAAAAGTATCACTCGGGGTTCTGCACCAAATTTTGCAACAAGTGTAAAAGAAATGGTCATAGCGCGGCGAAGTGTGAGGTCTACGGACCAGGGGTTAACAGAACGAAAGGAACAAATGGTGTCGAAACGAGTAATGGCGGAGCAAGTAGTGTCGGAGCAAGTTATGCCAATGTAGTATGTTATAAATGTGGAAAACCGGGCCACATTATTAGAAATTGCCCGAACCAGGAGAACACGAATGGACAAGGCCGCAGAAGAGTTTTCAATATTAATGCGGCAGAGGCACATGAAGACCCGGAGCTTGTTACGGGTACGTTTCTTATTGACAATAAATCTGCTTATGTTTTATTTGATTCGGGTGCGGATAGAAGCTATATGAGTAGAGATTTTTGTGCTAAATTAAGTTGTCCATTGACGCCTTTGGATAGTAAATTTTTACTCGAATTAGCAAATGGTAAATTAATTTCAGCAGATAATATATGTCGGAATCGAGAAATTAAACTGGTTAGCGAAACATTTAAGATTGATTTGATACCAGTAGAGTTAGGGAGTTTTGATGTGATAATCGGTATGGACTGGTTGAAAGAAGTGAAAGCAGAGATCGTTTGTTACAAAAATGCAATTCGCATTATACGAGAAAAAGGAAAACCCTTAATGGTGTACGGAGAAAAGGGCAACACGAAGCTACATCTTTGAGATTCGTATTTAATCAGAAACAACTGAATATGAGGCAGCGTAGGTGGGTTGAATTATTGAATGATTACGACTTTGAGATTTGTTACCACCCGGGGAAGGCAAATGTGGTAGCCGATGCCTTGAGCAGGATGGACAGAGAACCCATTCGAGTAAAATCTATGAATATAATGATTCACAATAACCTTACTACTCAAATAAAGGAGGCGCAACAAGGAGTTCTAAAAGAGGAAAATTTAAAGGATGAAATACCCAAAGGATCGGAGAAGCATCTTAATATTCGGGAAGACGAAACCCTGTATAGGGCTGAAAGGATTTGGGTACCAAAATTTGGAGATATGAGAGAAATGGTACTTAGAGAAGCTCATAAAACCAGATACTCAATACATCCTGGAACGGGGAAGATGTACAAGGATCTCAAGAAACATTTTTGGTGGCCGGGTATGAAAGCCGATGTTGCTAAATACGTAGGAGAATGTTTGACGTGTTCTAAGGTCAAAGCTGAGCATCAGAAACCATCAGGTCTACTTCAACAACCCGAAATCCTGGAATGGAAATGGGAAAACATTACCATGGATTTCATCACTAAATTGCCAAGGACTGCAAGTGGTTTTGATACTATTTGGGTAATAGTTGATCGTCTCACCAAATCAGCACACTTCCTGCCAATAAGAGAAGATGACAAGATGGAGAAGTTAGCACGACTGTATTTGAAGGAAGTCGTCTCCAGACATGGAATACCAATCTCTATTATCTCTGATAGGGATGGCAGATTTATTTCAAGATTCTGGCAGACATTACAGCAAGCATTAGGAACTCGTCTAGACATGAGTACTGCCTATCATCCACAAACTGATGGGCAGAGCGAAAGGACGATACAAACGCTTGAAGACATGCTACGAGCATGTGTTATTGATTTCGGAAACAGTTGGGATCGACATCTACCGTTAGCAGAATTTTCCTACAACAACAGCTACTATTCAAGCATTGAGATGGCGCCGTTTGAAGCACTTTATGGTAGAAAGTGCAGGTCTCCGATTTTTTGGAGTGAAGTGGGGGATAGACAGATTACGGGTCCGGAGATTATACAAGAAACTACCGAGAAGATCATCCAAATTCAACAACGGTTGAAAACCGCCCAAAGTCGACAAAAGAGCTACGCTGACATTAAAAGAAAAGATATAGAATTTGAAATTGGAGAGATGGTCATGCTTAAAGTTGCACCTTGGAAAGGCGTTGTTCGATTTGGTAAACGAAGGAAATTAAATCCAAGGTATATTGGACCATTCAAGATTATTGATCGTGTCGGACCAGTAGCTTACCGACTTGAGTTACCTCAACAACTCACGGCTGTACATAACACTTTCCACGTCTCGAATTTGAAGAAATGTTTTGCTAAAGAAGATCTCACTATTCCGTTAGATGAAATCCAAATCAACGAAAAACTTCAATTCATCGAAGAACCCGTCGAAATAATGGATCGTGAGGTTGAAAGACTTAAGCAAAACAAGATACCAATTGTTAAGGTTCAATGGAATGCTCGTAGAGGACATGAGTTCACCTGGGAGCGTGAAGATCAGATGAAGAAGAAATACCCGCATCTATTTCCAGAAGATTCGTCAACACCTTCAACAGCTTAAAATTTCGGGACGAAATTTATTTAACGGGTAGGTACTGTAGTGACCCGAACTTTTCCATGTTTATATATATTAACTGAGATTGATATTTACATGATTAAATGTTTCCAACATGTTAAGCAATCAAACTTGTTAAGACTTGATTAATTGAAATATGTTTCATATAGACAATTGACCACCCAAGTTGACCGGTGATTCACGAACGTTAAAACTTGTAAAAACTATATGATGACATATATATGGATATATATATATAGTTAACATGATACTATGATAAGTAAACATATCATTAAGTATATTAACAATGAACTACATATGTAAAAACAAGACTACTAACTTAATGATTTTTAAACGAGACATATATGTAACGATTATCGTTGTAAAGACATTTAATGTATATATATCATATTAAGAGATATTCATACATGATAATATCATGATAATATAATAATTTAAAATCTCATTTGATATTATAAACATTGGGTTAACAACATTTAACAAGATCGTTAACCTAAAGGTTTCAAAACAACACTTACATGTAACGACTAACGATGACTTAACGACTCAGTTAAAATGTATATACATGTAGTGTTTTAATATGTATTTATACACTTTTGAAATACTTCAATACACTTATCAAAATACTTCTACTTAACAAAAATGCTTACAATTACATCCTCGTTCAGTTTCATCAACAATTCTACTCGTATGCACCCGTATTCGTACTCGTACAATACACAGCTTTTAGATGTATGTACTATTGGTATATACACTCCAATGATCAGCTCTTAGCAGCCCATGTGAGTCACCTAACATATGTGGGAACCATCATTTGGCAACTAGCATGAAATATCTCATAAAATTACAAAAATATGAGTAATCATTCATGACTTATTTACATGAAAACAAAATTACATATCCTTTATATCTAATCCATACACCAACGACCAAAAACACCTACAAACACTTTCATTCTTCAATTTTCTTCATCTAATTGATCTCTCTCAAGTTCTATCTTCAAGTTCTAAGTGTTCTTCATAAATTCTACAAGTTCTAGTTACATAAAATCAAGAATACTTTCAAGTTTGCTAGCTCACTTCCAATCTTGTAAGGTGATCATCCAACCTCAAGAAATATTTGTTTCTTACAGTAGGTTATCATTCTAATACAAGGTAATAATCATATTCAAACTTTGGTTCAATTTCTATAACTATAACAATCTTATTTCAAGTGATGATCTTACTTGAACTTGTTTTCGTGTCATGATTCTGCTTCAAGAACTTCGAACCATCCAAGGATCCTTTGAAGCTAGATCCATTTTTCTCTTTTACAGTAGGTTTATCCAAGGAACTTAAGGTAGTAATGATGTTCATAACATCATTCGATTCATACATATAAAGCTATCTTATTCGAAGGTTTAAACTTGTAATCACTAGAACATAGTTTAGTTAATTCTAAACTTGTTCGCAAACAAAAGTTAATCCTTCTAACTTGACTTTTAAAATCAACTAAACACATGTTCTATATCTATATGATATGCTAACTTAATGATTTAAAACCTGGAAACACGAAAAACACCGTAAAACCGGATTTACGCCGTCGTAGTAACACCGCGGGCTGTTTTGGGTTAGTTAATTAAAAACTATGATAAACTTTGATTTAAAAGTTTTTATTCTGAGAAAATGATTTTTATTATGAACATGAAACTATATCCAAAAATTATGGTTAAACTCAAAGTGGAAGTATGTTTTCTAAAATGGTCATCTAGACGTCGTTCTTTCGACTAAAATGACTACCTTTACAAAAACGACTTGTAACTTATTTTTTTGACTATAAACCTATACTTTTTATGTTTAGATTCATAAAATAGAGTTCAATATGAAACCATAGCAATTTGATTCACTCAAAACGGATTTAAAATGAAGAAGTTATGGGTAAAACAAGATTGGATAATTTTTCTCATTTTAGCTACGTGAAAATTGGTAACAAATGTAGTGACCCGGACTTTTCCATGTTTATATATATTAATTGAGATTGATATTTACATGATTAAATGTTTCCAACATGTTAAGCAATCAAACTTGTTAAGACTTGATTAATTGAAATATGTTTCATATAGACAATTGACCACCCAAGTTGACCGATGATTCACGAACGTTAAAACTTGTAAAAACTATATGATGACATATATATGGATATATATATAGTTAACATGATACTACGATAAGTAAACATATCATTAAGTATATTAACAATGAACTACATATGTAAAAACAAGACTACTAACTTAATGATTTTTAAACGAGACATATATGTAACGATTATCGTTGTAAAGACATTTAATGTATATATATCATATTAAGAGATATTTATACATGATAATATCATGATAATATAATAATTTAAAATCTCATTTGATATTATAAACATTGGGTTAACAACATTTAACAAGATCGTTAACCTAAAGGTTTCAAAACAACACTTACATGTAACGACTAACGATGACTTAACGACTCAGTTAAAATGTATATACATGTAGTGTTTTAATATGTATTTATACACTTTTTAAAGACTTCAATACACTTATCAAAATACTTCTACTTAACAAAAATGCTTACAATTACATCCTCGTTCAGTTTCATCAACAATTCTACTCGTATGCACCCGTATTCGTACTCGTACAATAAACAGCTTTTAGATGTATGTACTATTGGTATATACACTCCAATGATAAGCTCTTAGCAGCCCATGTGAGTCACCTAACACATGTGGGAACTATCATTTGGCAACTAGCATGAAATATCTCATAAAATTACAAAAATATGAGTAATCATTCATGACTTATTTACATGAAAACAAAATTACATATCCTTTATATCTAATCCATACACCAACGACCAAAAACACCTACAAACACTTTCATTCTTCAATTTTCTTCATCTAATTGATCTCTCTCAAGTTCTATCTTCAAGTTCTAAGTGTTCTTCATATATTCTACAAGTTCTAGTTACATAAAATCAAGAATACTTTCAAGTTTGCTAGCTCACTTCCAATCTTGTAAAGTGATCATCCAACCTCAAGAATTCTTTGTTTCTTACAGTAGGTTATCATTCTAATACAAGGTAATAATCATATTCAAACTTTGGTTCAATTTCTATAACTATAACAATCTTTTTTCAAGTGATGATCTTACTTGAACTTGTTTTCGTGTCATGATTCTGCTTCAAGAACTTCGAGCCATCCAAGGATCCGTTGAAGCTAGATCCATTTTTCTCTTTTCCAGTAGGTTTATCCAAGGAACTTAAGGTAGTAATGATGTTCATAACATCATTCGATTCATATATATAAAGCTATCTTATTCGAAGGTTTAAACTTGTAATCACTAGAACATAGTTTAGTTAATTCTAAACTTGTTCGCAAACAAAAGTTAATCCTTCTAACTTGACTTTTAAAATCAAATAAACACATGTTCTATATCTATATGATATGCTAACTTAATGATTTAAAACCTGGAAACACGACAAACACCGTAAAACCGGATTTACGCCGTCGTAGTAACACCGCGGGCTGTTTTGGGTTAGTTAATTAAAAACTATGATAAACTTTGATTTAAAAGTTGTTATTCTGAGAAAATGATTTTTATTATGAACATGAAACTATATCCAAAAATTATGGTTAAACTCAAAGTGGAAGTATGTTTTCTAAAATGGTCATCTAGACGTCGTTCTTTCGACTGAAATGACTACCTTTACAAAAACGACTTGTAACTTATTTTTCCGACTATAAACCTATAATTTTTCTGTTTAGATTCATAAAATAGAGTTCAATATGAAACCATAGCAATTTGATTCACTCAAAACGGATTTAAAATGAAGAAGTTATGGGTAAAACAAGATTGGATAATTTTTCTCATTTTAGCAACGTGAAAATTGGTAACAAATCTATTCCAACCATAACTTAATCAACTTGTATTGTATATTATGTAATCTTGAGATACCATAGACACGTATATAATGTTTCGACCTATCATGTCGACACATCTATATATATTTCTGAACAACCATAGACACTCTATATGTGAATGTTGGAGTTAGCTATACAGGGTTGAGGTTGATTCCAAAATATATATAGTTTGAGTTGTGATCAATACTGAGATACGTATACACTGGGTCGTGGATTGATTCAAGATAATATTTATCGATTTATTTCTGTACATCTAACAGTGGACAACTAGTTGTAGGTTACTAACGAGGACAGCTGACTTAATAAACTTAAAACATCAAAATATATTAAAAGTGTTGTAAATATATTTTGAACATACTTTGATACATATGTATATATTGTTATAGGTTCGTGAATCAACCAGTGGCCAAGTCTTACTTCCCGACGAAGTAAAAATCTGTGAAAGTGAGTTATAGTCCCACTTTTAAAATCTAATATTTTTGGGATGAGAATACATGCAGGTTTTATAAATGATTTACAAAATAGACACAAGTACGTGAAACTACATTCTATGGTTGAATTATCGAAATCGAATATGCCCCTTTTTATTAAGTCTGGTAATCTAAGAATTAGGGAACAGACACCTTAATTGACGCGAATCCTAAAGATAGATCTATTGGGCCTAACAAACCCCATCCAAAGTACCGGATGCTTTAGTACTTCGAAATTTATATCATATCCGAAGGGTGTCCCGGAATGATGGGGATATTCTTATATATGCATCTTGTTAATGTCGGTTACCAGGTGTTCACCATATGAATGATTTTTATCTCTATGTATGGGATGTGTATTGAAATATGAAATCTTGTGGTCTATTGTTACGATTTGATATATATAGGTTAAATCTATAACTCACCAACATTTTTGTTGACGTTTTAAGCATGTTTATTCTCAGGTGATTATTAAGAGCTTCCGCTGTCGCATACTTAAATAAGGACGAGATTTGGAGTCCATGCTTGTATGATATTGTGTAAAAACTGCATTCAAGAAACGTATTTTGTTGTAACATATTTGTATTGTAAACCATTATGTAATGGTCGTGTGTAAACAGGATATTTAGATTATCATTATTTGATAATCTACGTAAAGCTTTTTAAACCTTTATTGATGAAATAAAGGTTATGGTTTGTTTTAAAATGAATGCAGTCTTTGAAAAACGTCTCATATAGAGGTCAAACCTCGCAACGAAATCAATTAATATGGAACGTTTTTAATCAATAAGAACGGGACATTTCAACAAATATATTTCAACCATAACTTAGTCAACTTGTATTTTATATTATGTAATCTTGAGATACCATAGACACGTATACAATGTTTCGACCTATCATGTCGACACATCTATATATATTTCGGAACAACCATAGACACTATATATGTGAATGTTGGAGTTAGCTATACAGGGTTGAGGTTGATTCCAAAATATATATAGTTTGAGTTGTGATCAATACTGAGATACGTATACACTGGGTCGTGGATTGATTCAAGATAATATTTATCGATTTATTTCTGTACATCTAACTGTGGACAACTAGTTGTAGGTTACTAACGAGGACAGCTGACTTAATAAACTTAAAACATCAAAATATATTAAAAGTGTTGTAAATATATTTTGAACATACTTTGATATATATGTATATATTGTTATAGGTTCGTGAATCAACCAGTGGCCAAGTCTTACTTCCCGACGAAGTAAAAATCTGTGAAAGTGAGTTATAGTCTCACTTTTAAAATCTAATATTTTTGGGATGAGAATACATGCAGGTTTTATAAATGATTTACAAAATAGACACAAGTACGTGAAACTACATTCTATGGTTGAATTATCGAAATCGAATATGCCCTTTTTTATTAAGTCTGGTAATCTAAGAATTAGGGAACAGACACCCTAATTGACGTGAACTCTAAAGATAGATCTATTGGGCCTAACAAACCCCATCCAAAGTACCGGATGCTTTAGTACTTCGAAATTTATATCATATCCGAAGGGTGTCCCGGAATGATAGGGATATTCTTATATATGCATCTTGTTAATGTCGGTTACCAGGTGTTCACCATATGAATGATTTTTATCTCTATGTATGGGATGTGTATTGAAATATGAAATCTTGTGGTCTATTATTATGATTTGATATATATAGGTTAAACCTATAACTCACCAACATTTTTGTTGACGTTTTAAGCATGTTTATTCTCAGGTGATTATTAAGAGCTTCCGCTGTCTCATACTTAAATAAGGACGAGATTTGGAGTCCATGCTTGTATGATATTGTGTAAAAACTGCATTCAAGAAACTTATTTTGTTGTAACATATTTGTATTGTAAACCATTATGTAATGGTCGTGTGTAAACAGGATATTTTAGATTATCATTATATGATAATCTACGTAAAGCCTTTTAAACCTTTATTGATGAAATAAAGGTTATGGTTTGTTTTAAAATGAATGCAGTCTTTGAAAAAGTCTCATATAGAGGTCAAAACCTCGCAACGAAATCAATTAATATGGAACGTTTTTAATCAATAAGAACGGGACATTTCATGTTGTCGTTCCGCCCAAGGGTTAGTGATATATGTTGTTGTACACTAACGGTTGTTATGAACACCGATGGGAAATTCGAGTACCATTCCTTTGTACGATTGGTTAACCATGGTTGTGTGAATTTTGTATTAGCATATTAAATTGTGAACTATATGCTATTAGTGTTGCTAGCTTATTGTGAATTGCGGATATTAGTTTATACATGATGTTTGCATGGTTGTTGAATTGCTAGCTTGTATGCGGTATTGTGTAAGTGATTGCAAGTAAGTAGATTATATATGTATATGTATAATTATTGCATTCACTAAGCGTTAGCTTACCCCTCTCGTTGTTTACCTTTTTACAAGTATTGTGATTGTAAGGCTAGCTAGTTGTTAGACTAGATTTGTAGGAGCGCTTGGGCTCGATGGGGTAGCTTTCGGAGATTTTGACGCAGATTGGGGATTTGGTAGTCTCCGGGATTATGCTCTTGGTATTGGGTTTTGTTATCGAGTATTAACCCGTGTTTTGTATGATTGGGTCATTGTTACAAATAATTTTATAGTGTGTCATTTGTGTACCAAGGGTTATATTAAGTTGTTAAACGTAACGTTCAGATATTATGTTTTCGGTTAAAACAGAGTTGAAAATGTTATGTATTATTAACGGGATATTGGGACCTAACTTATTTTAAAAAAAATGTGCTTCGTTTTTGGTAAACGGAATTGGGGTTGTTACAAGTGGTATCAGAGCATAGTCTAAGAGAATTAGGTGACCTTGGAATAGGTGTCTAGTCTTAGACTTATTGACGGTTGTGCGTTATTTGCGGGACTTGTAGGAATACGGGTCGGATTGTGATTTGTTAGTCCCTTAGAGTAGGTGACTAACTAAGACTTGTGCTTGTCCAATGTGGGATTATGTGGGGCCTTATTTCGTGTGTAAATTAGTGCCTTAGATTGCTAGTGCCTAATGTAAGTAGGCGAACTTGGACGTTGTTTTAGTGATAGTCACATAGGTTGTAGGTTGACTTGTTGTTGCGGTGTGCTTGTGTATATTTATTATTATATTGTATATATGTGGATATACATGTATCTATTGGTGCGGTGTCCTAGAGACGAATCTATTGGAGAGATTTAGATGTTTGGCGGTTTTGAGTGATCAAGTTCACGGTAAGGACTTTGGTCATTCAGGTACTAGGAGTTATCGCGTGTTATTTTGTGTGAATGTTGCGTCAGTCCGGGTAAAGTACTTTGCGTGACCATGTGGAAATGGTAAGGTATGCAATTGTAATAGTGACTGATCACCATTATTACAACCATATATCTTGACACCAAGCATGACATGACGAGTACCGAGCGGAGGAAACGTGGCATGGTTGGGGTAGAATCGGGACGAATTAGGAATCTTTTATTGGTTCCTAGAATATAGTGGTCTCGAGTGATGTGCTTATTGTCACATCGAGTTCATTGCGAGTCGGGAAGTGTTGCGGTGGATTCGGTTAGTTAAGTGAGTGAGCCAACTCACGAGTTCGGCGCGTACTTAGTCACCCTACGTAGTGGGTGTATTATTAGGATTGTCATTGGTTGTAGTTACTCATCGTAACTAGGAGGACCGATTAGTGAGCGTGTGTACGACGAAGACTTGAATCCTGTGATGGGATATAGCAAGTCTAATGACTATATAATTGGGTTACACTCGGTAGAGTGTGTGGTTAGAGAACCGTGTAAGGATTTTAGTTGTGAGTCGCCTTGGAATTGGCGAATTGAGGAGTCATCGGGTCGATAAACTCATGGGAGTTGGACCCGTATGACGGTGATTGTGTAGTGATGTTAAAGCTAAGGGGTATAAAATACTATTAAATTTTACAAGGAAATACTATTAAATACGATACAATTTTACACAAGATATTTATTTATTTATAGAATGGATATACTTAAACCTTGCTACAACACTTATAGGCAGTGTACCTAATCGTACAGTAGTGTAGTTTTTAGTAAGTCCGGTTCGTTCCACAGGGAATCTTTTAAACAAAACTTAACGCTATATTAGTTTTAATTTATAAAAATACAAATATATATATAAATATTATTATTATTATAAAGGGGGGTTTTTACCGTTTAATGACCGGTTTGTCGATTTTTAAAACTTTAGTTGCAGTTAAAACCTAATGTAAAATATTAAAAATGAATATAACTTAATTTAAAGCGTAAAGTAAATAACGATAATGAAATTACGATAAATAAAAATGCGATAAAATAAACTTGCGATAATTAAAAAGTACGATAATTAAAAGTGCAATTAAATACAATAACAATAAATAAAAGTGCGATAATTAGAAGTGCAATTAAATATAAAATAAAGGAAATTAAATATGAAATAAAATAATTATTCTTATTTAAACTTCCGTATTCATGATGTTTGACGTGTTGATTTTAGTTTTATGCTCATGGGTTAATTGTCCTTTGTCCTGGATTATTTAATATGTCCGTCTAGTTTTTGTCCATAACAGTCCATCAGTCATAAATATAAAGTGCGAGTGTCCTCGTCAAATTATCCTTATACCCGAAGTTAAATATTCCAACTAATTGGGGACTTAAACTGTACGAGGTTTTAATACTCTGTTTAATAATTACACCAGGTTATCGACTGCGTGTAACCCAAGGTTTTAATACTTTGTTATCAATTATGCCAAGTGTCCTTGTACATAATTTCACCCCTGTTTTAATAATTCCATAGACTATTAATCCATTCCCGTGTCCGGTTAAATGAACGATTATTCGTACATATAAATACCCCGCCCATCGTGTCCGATTGAGTGTATGGTTATTTATAGGGATGTCCAATTGTAAATCTTTATATTAAAATTAACAAACTATCATTTAGTTAAACAAATATAAAGCCCATTAATAGCCCATAGTCTAATTTCCACAAGTGTCGTTCTTTGGTCCAAACCCCAATTATGGTACAAAGCCCTAATTACCCAATTTTAGTAATTAGTCCAACATCATGATTACTTCGGATTAAATAAGCATAATAATAACTTAGCTACGAGACATTAAATTAAAAAGGTTGAACATAACTTACAATGATTAAAAATAGCGTAGCGTTACACGGACAGAATTTCGACTTACACCCTTACAACATTCGCTAACATACCCTTATTATTAGGATTTAAAATTAAAATTAAAATATAAATATATATATATTTACGTATATAGAGAGAGATTGATATATGTTGAATGATGCACCAAACACTCGATTTTATAGGCCTTGTGAACTGGAAAAGATGCTCATGCGATCGCATGGAGTTTCTTCCTCCAGGCCATGCGATCGCATGGCCTCTATTTACAGCTCACATGAGCTTGTTTTCTTATGCCGACGGTTTTTAAATATAATATAATATATATATTAATTTTAAGAATTAATTATATATTATATTATATTCATGTGCATAGTTGACTTGTAATTTTTAGTCCGTTGCGTCGAGCGTTGAGAGTTGACTCTGGTCTCGGTTTCGGATTTTCGAACGTCCTTGCGTACAATTTAATATCTTGTACTTTGCGTTTTGAATCTTGTACTCTTGTAATTTCGAGACGTTTCTTATCAATAATTGGAACCTCTTTGATTGTATTTTGTGCTTTTGAGCTTTTTGGTCGTTTGCGTCTTCAATTCGTCGAATCTGTCTTTTGTCTTCACCTTTTATTATTTAAATGAATATCACTTGTAAATAGAACAATTGCAACTAAAATCTTGTCTTTCTTGAGGAATAATGCTATGAAATATATGTTCGTTTTTAGCATTATCACGTAGTGTGTTAGCGTGTTGTGGATTATAGGGTAACATTCCTGACGGAATACCCCTTGATGATGTGGTTGTGTCGATGTGCGGAAGAGTGTAAGACTTGGTGTTTCCAAGCATCTCTTTAGTGTTAGATGAAGGGTTTCGTGAGGATATATCGTTTGGCCTTGTGGAAATTGTGGGTAGTGTGTGATCGCTAGGAACTTTCGAGAAGACAATAAACCGTAAGGTTTGTCGAGTAGGTATGACTTTGGGTCATTATTGTGGAGAGATGGGTGACATCGGGTGTATGAAATCCAAAGATCGAGTTTCTAAACTTCGGTAGATTGTGGTGGGAGTCTGCATGACACTTTGTCTGGTGCCCCTTTATACCTGCTAGTGTAATGTTCAACTCCGGTGATGGTGTGATCACTTTGTGCTTAGGGTGCCCGTGAGATACCTTGGAAGCATCGAAGATTTTAAAATAGTGATCGACGGGTGATAGTAATTCGACGGTTGCGAAAGTCGAAGTTTAAGAGCATTGCAGTTAATACTTCTTATGAAGTGGCGGATGAGCAAATATTGTTGCTCTTAAGTGTTAGACGGGTAAGGATGACCGGTGAGCCGGTGATGGACTTAATGTTCGATTAGGTCAAAGGTTATGATGAAGCGTTGATATTGCGGTCGATGCAATTATTGTGCCAGATTTGGTCACTCTTCTCCATGAGAGTGAATAATTGTTGATAAAGGTTCGTTAAGTGGAAGGTCGGGTGATCTCGACTGAGAAGCACGACTGGTTAAGCAGAGTGGCATATGCCTTGACTTAGAGGCGTATGTAGGACTTTGGTGGAGTTCGCTTTGCAAACGATGAAGAGCTGTAAATGGTGATTTGTGGTATGAAGGTGTGATGTCGTCGCGTGTATGACCTTTCAAGTGAATGAGTATGTCGGCTCTGAGAGCCTGAAGTGAATTCGTGGTGATTTGATTTTTAAGACCAATGATGAGATTGATCATGTGTGTCGTGGAATGACAAATTCCGCAGGATGTTATCATCTTGGCGGTGAGAGTGTGGAGCTGAGTCCTAAGTGGGGGAGTTTTACTGCCACCCGAGGAAGCTCCGGTGGTGTTAGGTCAAGTGAAGTGTAAGACTTCTTATGTAAGGTGGTCGTGTAGTACCAAAGTGCGGTATGAGACCAAATGTGAAGCTTGAGATCTCGGAGTGAGACAATGAATTTGTCATTGTGGGTGCTGTCATAATGTAAATCTGGGTTGCTATGAAGCTCAGGTAGTACTATTGAGTAGGTACAAGCTAGATATTGTGGTGGTTGTTGTACTTTTCCCTGTATCGGGAAACGTGATCGTGAAAATCGTCAGTGGATTATTCCATTGTATGGACGATTGTGAGGCGCAGAGTGTCGGTTCTGATTGTTTCGCTTAGAGACACGCGGACGTTGTTTGTTGCAAGGGTGCGTTCCCTAGTAATGTGACCCGTTGGGTGCATTGAAATGTCGAGGCCATCCTTAATGGACGGTCGAGGCAAGAGGATTCACCAGGCGTTGGTGGATATTTTTGTGGGTCGCGTGACGAATTGCTAATTGTTGAGATGATAATTCGTTGTTGACGG
Organism: Rutidosis leptorrhynchoides; assembly: GCF_046630445.1. Classification (NCBI taxonomy): domain Eukaryota; kingdom Viridiplantae; phylum Streptophyta; class Magnoliopsida; order Asterales; family Asteraceae; genus Rutidosis; species Rutidosis leptorrhynchoides. The sequence goes on along the minus strand of NC_092334.1, from coordinate 143,997,616 downwards.
GGTTCTAGTATACGAATAGTTTCCATTCTAGTACTAGGAAGCTGTAATTGTAATGATTTGTTGGAGGGTTTAGGGGAGAAACCCTGTGTGGAGTGTTGATGTTTTGTCTAGCTCGTAGTGTATTGTTTTCGTCCTGGATTAATCCAGAGACTGATGGTAGTGTGCGGATCGATTGATGGGAAAGTTTGTGCTCCTGGTATGATTATTAGGGGATACCAAAAATTTCTTCGTTGAAGGAATAACCCGATGGTGGTGACGGGGGAAGTTGGTTCTTGATTCGGAGAACATTCGTGATTGACCGGTTGAGTGATGTGTTTATGAACCAATGAAGTACGGAGTTTTAATGAGGCATGGATCCTTATAGATTTGGATTAATGCAAGACTTGGTTCACGGCGTAGTGGACGTAGTAGATCGCGTTGCGTGATATAGTTATGGGTGTAGCTTGTTGCGAGTTTTAGCCGAGAGAACTCGAAGGGATAATGGTGTTTTCGTATTTCCTAAGTGGGCATTTGGACGTTGAGTGTATGAGATACCGTTTGTTGCGGTAATGCACGCTAGTGATTATTAGCGTGTGGGGGGACATTTGAGTTAATGGAAATTGTAATAGACATCGAGTTTGGAGGTATGTCGGAGGAACATTAAGTGTGGGTCTGGTTTATTAAGTGACGGAGATCACGGGGACGTGATCCAGTTTAAGTGGGGGAGAGTTGTAAGACCCTAATCCAAAGGTGCAATTGTATAATGATTAAAGTTGGAGGATTCGGGTTTTAAAGTGTTTATCGCGCAAATCGTGTTATTTTCCTATATTTTGAAGCTCTTATGTTAACGCGGGTCATATAGGTTGTGGGTATAAGTTCGAATGGTTTAAAGTGCAAGAAAATGTCCAAAAATTGAAGTTTGGAATGTGTGAGGCGCGCTAGATAGGGTGTGAGGCGCGCACGTGTGAAGAAAAAGCAAACAGTCAAAAATTACACTTGGTGTGAGGGGCGCGCTTTTATGTGCGCGGCTCACACAAATTACACTTGGTGTGCGGGGCGCGTATTATTGTGTGCGCGGCTCACACAAATTACACTTGGTGCGCGGGGCGCATATTAAAGTGTGCTCGGTGCGCACACCCCCTGATTCAGCATACTTATTATTTTTGTAATTTAAAAGAAAGGTAGTTTGGTCTTTTCACTTTAGGGATGGGTTTTTGGCCACAAAACTGGTTCCAAGCTTATCTTATCCTCATTTCTTATCCATTCAAACACTCCCAATCTTAGAGAGAGAGAGAGAGAGAGAGAGAGATGAGTTTCTGGAGAGAGGAAGCTTGAGTTAGTGATGAAGATGGTGATTTTTGCCCAAATTGGAAGCGAGTTTTGGTTCTCCTTGGTGTTTCTTGTTACTAGCTCGGTTTTGGAGTTGAGGTAAACCCTAGATTCGATTTAATTACTTTAATTTGATTTGGGGTTAGGGTTTGTGCTAGTTAGGGTTATAAACCATATTTCTCATGAAATTGAGGGTTTTATTGTATGTATTGTGTAAGTAAACCCGATTATTGTAGGTTTAGGGTTTGGTAATGAATTTGGAAGTATTTCTGTAAGATCCTGTTTGCTCAGTAGGTTGGGACGCCGTCCAGAAGGATGGGATGCCGTCCCAGTGTGAAGTGTGAAGGACTGGATGTCGTCCAGGGAGTTTGGACGCCGTCCAAATGAACTGACGGGCCAGCTGTCTTGTTTTAGATATTTAAGGGGTAATTTGGTAATTTCACTTGGGGAACGAGTTTAAGGCTCCAAGGTCAGTTTGGTGAGCCTCATTACTTTATTTTCAACTACTCTTTCACTTCCACTTCAAGTTTAGAGAGAGAGAGAAGGTTTTTAGAGTGAGAAAGCTCAATCTAAGGAGGAAGAAGCTTGTTTCGGGTTAAAGCTCGAGTGTTAAAGTTGTTCATCTCCTCACTAGCTACATTTTGATTGTAGTGGTAAGTCTTAACCTTGATTTCCTTGTTTTAATTGTTTAAGGGTTAGGGTTTGGGTTAAAGATGAACATAAAACCTATTTGTTAGTGATTTGGGGGTTTTTAGGTAAGTTTGGGTCATGAGGACTCAAATATGACTAACCTAGGGTTTTGAAATGCTAAACTTGTGTTTATGGGTCTTAAATGTTAGTAAATCACTAGCACATTTAGTGTGTAGAGTGAATGGGTATATTTGGGTTTGTTTGTGACCCAAATGAGTATGTTAACCTCGAAATGGGTCAAATGAGTCTTTGATGACCTAAGTGGGTTAATGGGTGCGAAAATGAATAACCTTGTGTTAAAAGGTGTGTTAAGACCATAATCGAATTATTGGTAAGGGATTGACATAATCCTGACCTAGTGTTAGAATGAATGGTGCAAATGGGTCACGTTTGCACTATGGGCCAAATGGCACTTGAATGGCGAATAAGTTGGTTGACCAACTTGAATGAATGATTGATATATGTGCATAATGTATTAGGTACGTTACCTTGAAGTTGCGAGCTTCATTTATCAATTCACCAAAGGCGTAAGGTGAGTGGAATAATTATGTGTGTACGTATATAATGTATTTATTTGTGGAGTATGAATGTGGCATTGTCGCGGTGTTTAAGACACCACGTTCTAAGTAACGAGTAGTATTGTCGCGGTGTTCAAGACAATACTCATTGGTTGATTGACATGTGGTATTGTCGCGGTGTTTAAGACACCACATTGTCATGGGAGTGGATGCCGCGGTGTTCAAGGCACCACTCATTGGGTTGATTGACATGTGGAATCATCGCGGTGTTCAAGACGCCACATTGTCATGGGGGTGAGTTAGTCGCGTTGTTCAAGACATCACCCGGGGGATTAGTGATTACGTGGTGTTTAAGTAACACTAATGGATGTTATGAACTCCGACGGTCTTTCGCGAGAACCGTTCCCTAGTACGATTAGTTAACCATGGTTGTATGAAGTTTGTATTAGCATATTTAATTGTGAACTATATGCTATTGGTATTGCTAGCTTATTGTGAATTGCGGATATTGGTATATGCATAATGTTTGCATGGTTGTCGAATTGCTAGTTTGTGTGCGGTATTGTGTAAGTAATGCAAGTAAGTAGGTTATATATGTATATGTATAACTATTGCACTCACTAAGCTTTAGCTTACCCTCTCGTTGTTTATCTTTTTAGGCTCGGGCTTGGATAAAGGCAAGGGCATTCAATTGGATTAGTGGTCTCCCGCTTGTTTTGATAGGGGATACTTTTGGGTGATTAGCTTTTGAAGTTTGACCGAGATTGGGTAGTTTAACCCCAAACACCGTGCTCTAGGTGTCGTTTGGAATTTAAACTCTTATGGTCAAAACTTGTATTTTTGAACGAAACTAGTAAAAACGGGACATTGTGGGCCTGGTGATGTAAAACTTGTTTTGATGATGAAAACCTCTTAGTTTATCATATTATGTTGTGTTGTGGAAAGGTTTTCGTTTAAAAGTGCCGGGAAGCGGGATTTCCGCTCATGTAATTTGGACCCGATCAGCAGAACCTGGTAGTTCATTGGGATGTCGTCCCAAAAGGTTGGACGCCGTCCAAGCCTTCTGTACTGGACGCCGTCCAGAAATCTGGACGCCGTCCTGATGTACTGTCTCAGAATATTTTTTTTTTACCGTGTTTTTGGAATAACGAAGTCAGGTTGTTACAATTTTTCATGGTTTGGGTGTTAAATCACTAGATTGAAAGGTTGTTAGTAATTTTGATGTTCTTAAGAACAAGTTTACTAGTCAAAATGGGTGTTGACTTGGTTTGGTGTCAAATTGAGTTTTGAGACAAGTTTTGGTGAATCAAGTATGTAAATACTTGATTTAGGTGAATCAAGTATGTACATACAAATATAAACATGCATGGCAATTTGAAATGGGACTTAATATTCCACTTTCAAATCCTAAATGTAAAATATTAGTACACAATAATAATAAAAATGATAAAAATTACACAAATATATCCAATAACATAAGTTTAAACATGAAAAAGTCAAAAGATAAAAAACATAACAATCATAAAAATAACCAAATGGAACCAAATCAGTCTGGATAGGGGTTCCAGTTCATCTCATCAGGTGGGTTCCATTGTTGGTTATAGGTGTCCTGATAGGCTTGGTTATAGTCATATCGGTTAAAGGGTGGTCGGATATCGGGGCTGTGTGGCGGAAAATGAGCAGGTCGAGTAGGCACGTAATTATTTGGTACCTGATATGATAGCTGGCTCATGATTTGGTGCTGATGAACTAACCAGCTATCGTGTTGGCGTCGCCTATAATCCTCGTATACTCGCTCGGAGTTCCACTGCTCGTACATACTATGTCTGGCCACGCTTGTCATTGATTCCTCATCTATTCGAACGTGCACGTCAAGAATAGCATTTCGAATGACATCCCTGATGTCTTCCGCTTCCTCCATTTCTTCGTCTGAACCCCTTTCTACCTGTGGATGATTACCTTCATAGGGTACTGCCTGGTTGCGTCTACTTTTCAATACCTTAGCACCCACATAAACTTTCAATCCTAAAGGCTCAACCTGTTCTCTACAAACCTGTAATGGACCCCCTCGGTTCCTATCAACACCTAAATACTCTCCAATTAGAGTAACAAAAATACCTCTTCCTATTATACTCCCTTCCTGCATTCCTTCTACCATTTTAGATAAATAAAAACCAACACAGTAAGGAATATTAACAAAGCTTCTCGGGTCCCGAATACACTTTAGGTAGAATAAATCATGTAAGGTCAGTTTCTCCTTATTGTGACCTCTTTGTGTAATCGAGTTAGCCAAAAATCTATGAATCACACGAAGCTCGGCTTTGTTAATATGTAAGTAGAAGTGTTTTCCTCCTAGTGTAAAAACATTATAGTTTGACATACGCCTCCAAACGGCGTCAGCGTCAAAGTTCCTATCTACCCTTTCCCCATGATAAATCAAACTCATACAATCGGCTAGTAACAATTCACTAAGAGTGTAAATCTGTAATGCCCTGGCCATGTCCATCATGGACATTCTGTACATCCTACCACCAAGGATAAATCTAAGAAAACTTCTATCATCTAACCTATCTACATCTACGTTTAACTCTATAGTACTCATTAACTCAACACACCATTCCTTATATACAGGTCTACGAATGGTGAAAAGACGTTCCCAATCTGTAAAAGAAGAACTACCATACCTTTGTGCCAAATGCTGTCTAACACGGTCAGCTAGATGGACCGTTTCCAAAGGATTCCAATCAATTACCCTTGGCACCTCTACCTCTTTTGTTACTAAATTGAACTTATTACTTTGATATGCCGGGTAATCTCTCCATCGTCTGTCGAATCTCAGATTAGGATGTAACGTGTGTTCCAGAATTGTTGGGTATTCGACAGGTGGATGTGGGGGAAATACTGTGAATTCATTAGGTAACTGTATCGGATCATAATAGGGTACGTGCTGTTCAGGCTGATGTTGTGGTTCCTGTTGTGGTTGTTGTTCAGGTTCATATTGCATTTCTGGTTCTGGTTCTGGAGCTGGAGCAGGCTGTCTAGATGATGATGCTCCTGAACCTCCCGTATCGGCTTTCTGCAAAACACATTAAACACAAAATTTGTGCATCCAAGTATGCATTAGTGTTAGCAAAATAACAACTTAAAACAATCACAAAAACATGTTAAATCAAACTTAAACTTATACACATTTTCACAATTTTTCACAATTCTACACTTTTTCAAATGAGCACATATGAAAATGTATACAAAGTTCATAAGCATTTAACTCAAATAACATGTCAAAATAGTCATTACTAATAATTAAACAAGTCTCAAATGGCAATTACATCAAATTAATCAAGTTCATGAATTTTGGACTTAAAAAGTCCACTTTAATCTCCAAAAATCATGTTTAGGATCAATGTTTGGATCATTTAACTACCTAAACATGTTACACTACTCAATTTAGCAATAATTCATGACAAAAATTGGCCATAACCTGTTTATATCAAAAAGCCCCAAATTGCTCAAGAACACAAACCCTAGATTTCTAAAAATTTTGAAGTTTTTGGCTTCAAATCATGTTAAATAGCATCAATCTAGGTTATACATGCATAAAATACTAACAATTTAACACTAATTACACTAGAAATTAACAAAATTGCATTAGGTAAAAAATTGGTAATTATCACAAAAACTAGGAATTTATAGAGTTTAGGGGTGTAATTTTTATCTTTTTGCTGAAGAATGAGAATCTAGGCATGATTAGAACAAGAAAAATGACGAATTACGGTGAAAAAATGGCGAAATTTGGTGAAGATTTGAGAGAGTTTCGTGAATGTGTGTGTGTTGTGTGGAGAAGAACAGCTCGCTGAGAGAATTTGATCTGGCCAGAAATCCAGCCTCATGCGATCGCATGAGGTTGAAGAGTAAACCCCATGCGATCGCATGGGGTACCGGCTACAGTGTTTTTTTTTTTTTATAACAACCTTATACTTTATAAAACATAAAATTATTAAAATTTTAAAATTTTGTTTTCCTTTAGAAGCGAGAGTGTTTCGGATCGTTGTCCTAGTCCGTCCCTCGACAAAATTTTAAAATTTGTCAATTTAAAGCGCGGTTTTTAAAAGTAAAGATTTTTGGTTTTTTTTTTTTAATGTTTTTGGCATACTTTAATTCAATAAGATTAAAAATAATGATAATAAAAGTTCTCGTCCCTCCCTCGGGTAAAGCAATTTCGGTTCAACGACCTAGTCTTCAACTCACGACGAATTTAAAAATCATATTTTTAACTTAGCGAAATAAAGTAAATTTTTGTTTTTAAATTCACACTAAACTTAAATTTAAAATGCATAAAATTCAAAATTAATATTAAAAATTCATATTTTAAAAATTAAAAATTCACTCCAAACTTAAATGCATAAAATTAAAAATTCATACCAAACTTAATTAAAAATATTAATTTTTTCAAATATTTACAATTTTAAATATATATTAATTTTTAACAAGTTTACAATATTATTTTAATATTAATTTTAAAAACTTGGTAAAAATAAAATTAAAAATCTTTTTGGCTTTTATCCCACTTTAATCAATCAAATATTATCAAAAATATACGCCCCTCTTTTCGGTAAAGTAATTTTGGTTCCATGACCTAATTTAACTCATGACGAATTTTTAAAATATTTTGGGTTGATTGATTAAAGATATTTATACCTTAAGAATAAACGTTAAATTTCGCAATGATGTAATAAATTTTTGAATGATATCAACAATTTCGGTCGCAAGACCTAATTTTATCGAATATCAATTTAATACTTTATAGCGAACAAATTAGCGTTTATTATCAAAAGGTTAAAAATAAAAATAAAAATTGTACAAACTTACCTGTGAAATAGATTTCTTAGTGATATGCTCTAGTCCACTCATAAGATAGTCGGACTAATTGGTTTTCCATGGCTACATAGGCGTAACCTCGAGCATTTAATGTTTTTTCTTCTAAACATATGAACGGTCCATCTCTGCATAGAGTAACAAATTCGGTATTTGAATAGGTTTGATTATTTGAACATTTACCTTCGTGTGACCATTTTCCGCATTTGTGACATTTTTCAAGGTGTCGTGCTCTTCTTTTCGCTGCGGATTTTGATTTTCCTTTACCAAATTATAACTTATTATCTTCGCATCTGTATTCTTTTCTTACTCCGTCCAATTTACCTCTGATTAATGATACTATTTCACTCGAAAGTGTGTCATTATTACGTTTAGTGATCAAAGCGTGTAGCATTAGACCATGGTTTAGTTCACAGGAAGTCTTCATTTCGTAAAAACCTAAAAAAAATAAAAATTCAGAATGGGGGGAGAAGACTAGTTCTTTAGGGTCTGCTAGGGAAAGACCATTCGGGTTCCATTTTCGAGAACTACACGAAAACAGAAAATCTAACTCTAACAGAAATACATATTATCCTTAAAAGACTTGATTCTCCCCACACTTAGTTAGCTGTGGTATCGAAATTGTGATTAACTTCGTTGTCAACTTCCATCGGACTATCTATGTAATGTTTAACTCTGTGACCATTAACTTTAAATTCAATCCCATTTAAATTTATTAATTCTATCGTTCCGTATGGGAAAACTCTTTTGACTATAAATGGTCCAGACCATCTTGATTTCAATTTTCCAGGAAATAGCTTGAATCGTGAATTGAAAAGAAGAACTCTATCTCCTTCTTTAAATTCTTTTGAACTTCTGATTCTTTTATCATGCCATTTCTTCGTTCTTTCCTTATATATTAACGAATTTTCGTATGCTTCTTGTCTTAATTCTTCTAATTCGTTTAATTGACTTAACCGTAGACGTCCAGCTTCATGTAAATCAATATTACATGTCTTCAAAGCCCAAAATGCTTTGTGTTCAATTTCTACTGGAAGATGACATGCTTTTCCGTAAACGAGTCTAAAAGGTGTGGTTCCAATTGGAGCTTTGTAGGCTGTTCTAAAAGCCCAGAGTGCATCCTCCAACTTAATGGATCATTCCTTCGGATTTGATCCTACGGTTTTTTCTAGAATACATTTTAAAGCTTGGTTGGTATTTTCAACTTGTCCACTTGTTTGTGGATGATATGCAGTGGAGATTTTATGAGTTACTCCATATCTTTTAAGAACTTTCTCAAGTTGATTATTACAGAAATGAGTTCCCCGATCACTTATTAAAGCTTTCGGTGTTCCAAACCTTGCAAAAAGATGTTTTAAAAAGTTGACTACAACTCGTGCATCGTTAGTTGGGAGAGCTTGTGCTTCCGCCCATTTAGATACATAAACTATGGCAACGAGAATGTAGAGATTATTATGAGATTTTGGAAATGGACCCATTAAGGCAATACCCCAAATGTCAAATACTTAACATACTTGAATGACATTTTGTGGCATTTCATCACGTTGACTTATTTTTCCGGCCCTTTGACAAGCATCATAGGATTTGCAAAGAAGGTGTGCGTCTTGGTAAATTGTAGGCCAATAGAATCCAGCATCATAAACTTTTCTTGCTGTTAGTTGAGGCCCATAATGCCCTCCTGTTGGTCCTGTGTGACAATGGTTTAAGATTTTACTAGCTTCATCTCCGAATACACATCGGCGTATTATTCCATCTGGACAACTTTTAAACAAATGTGGATCTTCCCAGAAATAGTGTTTTATATCACTGAAGAATTTCTTTCGTTTTTGGTACGACAATCCTTTTTCAAGAAATCCGCATACTAAGTAGTTTGCATAGTCTGCAAACCATGGAATTTCATTATAATCTATCTTCAATAGATATTCATCAGGGAAGTTGTCTTGTATGGCTGATTCATTTAGAACTTCTAATTCGGGATTTTCAAGACGAGAAAGATGATCAGGGGCGAGATTTTCTGCTCCTCTTTTATCTCGGATTTCAATATCGAACTCTTGTAAGAGTAAGATCCAACGGATTAATCTTGGTTTGGCATCTTGTTTCGAAAATAGGTATCTAAGAGCAGAATGGTCGGTATAGACCACCGTTTTAGCTAGAACGAGATATGAACGAAATTTATCAAAAGCAAAGACAATAGCAAGGAGTTCTTTTTCAGTAGTTGTGTAATTTGTTTGTGCTCCTTGTAACGTCTTACTAGCATAATATATAGGTTGAAATCGTTTTTCAATCCTTTGTCCTAAAACGGCTCCCATTGCAAAATCACTTGCATCGCACATTAGTTCGAACGGTAGATTCCAATTTGGTGTTATCATGATCGGAGCATTAGTGAGTTTATCTTTAAGAATATTAAAAGATTTGATACACTCATCTGAAAAGATGAATGGAGCATCCTTTTCTAGGAGTTTATTCATAGGAGTGGCAATTTTATAAAAATCTTTTATGAAACGTCGGTAAAAATCGGCATGCCCTAGAAAACTCCTAACTCCTCTAACATTGGTGGGATGTGGAAGTTTAGCAATTACATCTACTTTAGCTCTATCCACTTCAATTCCTTCCTTTGAAATTTTATGACCAAGAACGATGCCTTCTTTAACCATGAAATGGCATTTCTCCCAATTAAGTACTAGATTTGATTGTTCGCATCTAATCAGCATTCGTTCAAGATTAATTAAACATGTTTCAAAAGTATCACCGAAGACTGAAAAGTCATCCATGAAAACTTCCATGCATTCTTCTATCATGTCATGAAAAATTGCCATCATGCACCTTTGAAAGGTTGCAGGGGCGTTGCAAAGTCCAAATGGCATGCGTTTGTAAGCAAAAGTACCATAAGGGCACGTGAATGTGGTTTTCTCTTGATTTTCGGGTGCTATTGGAATTTGAAAATATCCGGAAAATCCATCAAGAAAATAATAGTAACTATTTTACGGCTAATCTTTCCAACATTTGATCAATGAAAGGTAAGGGAAAGTGATCTTTTCTGGTGGCGTCATTTAATTTTCTATAATCAATACAAACACGCCATCCTGTTACAGTCCTAGTAGGAATAAGCTCATTTTTTTCATTTGTAATGACAGTCATGCCACCCTTCTTAGGCACGCATTGAACTGGGCTTACCTATGGACTATCAGAAATTGGATAAATTAAACCTGCATCTAGCAGTTTAATAATTTCTTTCTTAACTACATCTTGCATATTAGGATTTAGTCTTCATTGGCGTTGCACATACGTTTTATGACCTTCTTCCATAAGGATTTTATGTGTGCAATACGAAGGACTTATTCCTTTAATATCATGAATCTTCCATGCAATGGCTGGTTTATGAGCTTTCAACACAGAAATGAGTTGTGATTTCTCATTTTCAGTAAGAGAAGACGATATTATTACAGGTAATTCAGATTCACCATGTAAATAAGCGTATTCCAAATGGTTTGGAAGTGGCTTTAACTCTAATGTCGGAGGTTCTTCTATCGATGATTTGTATCGATATCTGTCTTCTTCTTTTAGCATTTGAATTTCTTCTGTTGTTGGTTCATATCCATTAGCTATTAGTGTAGCTAACATTTCAGTTTCATCAATTGGTTCAGTCCCTTCTCCTAAAGAACATTCTTCTGTTCCTTGTAATTCTAGAAATTCTTCTAACAATTCTGCATGTGAATCTATAGTTTGAATATAATAACATGTATCATCTGCAGATTGCGGTTGTTGCATAGCTCTATCAACTAAAAAGGTAACACTCTCATCCTCTATACTTAAGGGTCAATTTCTTACCAAACACGTATATCATTGCTTTAGCCGTGTTTAAGAATGGTCTTCCTAATATGAGAGGAACTTGAGAATCTTCTTTCATGTCCAGAACAACAAAATCTACCGACCAACTTTAACTAGCATGTTCTCCATTATCCCTCTAGGATATTTTATTGATCTATCGGCTAGTTGTATACTTATTCTTGTTGGTTTCAATTCTCCAAGGTCTAGTTTAGCGTATAGTGAATACGGCATTAAATTTATACTAGCACCTAAGTCTGCCAATGCTTCTATTGAACTAAGACTACCCAGAAAACATGGAATTGTGATACTTCCTGGATCAGATAATTTTTCTGGTATCTTATTCAACAGCACTGCTGAACAATTAGCATTCATAGTAACGGCCGAGAGTTCTTCCATTTTCTTTCTATTCGTGATCAGATCTTTCAAGAATTTAGCATATCTAGGCATTCCTGAAATCACATCAATGAAAGGAAGATTGACATTTATTTGTTTAAACATATCCAAGAATTTGGATTGCTCGGCTTCAAGTTTCTCTTTTTTCATTTTACTTGGGTAAGGAAGTGGTGGTTGGTATGGTTTAACATAAGGTTTAGCCTTAACTATGTTATCTTCATTAACCTTTTCAACTACCGGTTCTTTTTCCTTATCTTGTTCAGGTTGTGGTTCTTGTGGAGTAGGAATAGCTTCATCAGAAATTACAGGTATTTCAGGTGGTTTAAGTGTTGTACCACTTCTTGTGGTAATGGCTTTAGCTGTTTCATTCCGGGGGTTAGCATTTGTATCACTAGGTAAACTTCCCGGTTTTCTTTCACCTATTAACCTTGCTAGGTTACTTACTTCTTGTTCCAAATTATGAATAGAAGCTTGTTGATTTCTAAATGCTTGAGCATTTTGTTCATTAGTTTGTTTCTGAGATGTGAAAAACTGCGTTTGAGTTTCAACTAGCTTCGTCATCATATCTTCTAAATTCGGCTTTTTATCATCGGTTTGTGGTGGTTTGTTTTAAAAATTAGGTCTTTGCTGATTGTAAGTATTGTTGGATACTTGTTGATTGCTAGGACCTTGTTGGTTGTTGTATGGAACATTGCGGTTATAATTCTGGTTTTGATTGTAGATCGGTCTTGGCGGTTGATAATTATTCTGATAATTATTTCCAGGCCTTTGGTTTAGATATGAAATATTCTCTCTTTGTTCCATTGTTAGTTCAATACTGAGACAATCTTTTGTCAAATGTGGTCCTCCACACTGCTCACAACTAATTCGTATTGAGTGTATATCTTTAGTCATCTTTTCCATTCGTCTCTCGACAGCATCTATCTTTGCGAAAATGGAATCTAAGTCATGGCTAGAATCGGCTCTAGCTGCTTTAGATAATCTAACGATATCTTTTTCTTGGTGCCACTCATGTGAGTGGGAAGCAGTGTTATCAATAATTTTGTAAGCATCAGTTTCGGTTTTCTTCATAATAGAACCACCAGCTGCTATATCTATGTCTTTTCTTGTAGTGATGTCGCATCCTTGGTAGAATATTTGTACTATTTGACAGGTGTCTAAACCATGTTGCGGACATCCTCTTAATAACTTTCCAAATCTTGTCCATGCCTCATATAGAGTTTCATTTGGTTTCTGTGTGAACGTAACAATTTCTCCTTGAAGTCTTACGGCTTTAGATGCCGGAAAGAATTGTTTAAGAAATTTTTCAACTAAAACGTCCCATGTATCAATCGCCCCTTCAGGTAACGATTCCAACCAATCTTTGGCTTCTCCCTTTAAATTCCAGGGAAATAACATGAGATATATCTGTTCATCCTCAACTTCTCGGATTTTAAATAGTGTGCAGATCCTATTAAAGGTACGAAGATGTTCATTTGGATCTTCCTTCGGCGCACCACTAAATTGGCATTGATTAGTCACCATATGTAGAATTTGTCCTTTGATTTCATAATATGGCGCATTAATGTCTGGATGAGTAATTGCGTGACCTTGGCCAGTGCGTTTAGCTCTCATTCGGTCTTCCATACTTAAAGGTTCTGTTACTTCCATAATTGAATTTGTTGAATCTGAATCAATAGAGGATTCTGATTTAATGGTTCATTCCTTAACAATCTCTGTTTGAATGATTGGTGGTTCCGGAGGAAAAATTAATGGTTCAGGATCTATGAATTGTCCCTGAATATTCTCCGGATTCTCAATTGTGAGGTCGGGCTCAAAAAATGGATTATCGGAAATTTGAATTAGAGTACTTGGTCAACTGGATGACGATTCTAAAGGAAAATCAACGGCGACAATATTTGCTAGATTTCTTGATCGAGTTACAGGTGGTGAACGTACAAAAGGTGGTGAACGTCTTGCTCGGTGCATTCACTGAATATCCTATTAGTTTTTAAAAGGAAAGAAAAATTATATAAGTTATCCAATTAATAGACTTTTCTGATTTTGCCCACGTTTCTAATAGTCAAAAGATGCAGCAGAGGGGCAGGATTCGTTTGGTCTCAATATAATTGAGTACTGTTTGGCTCCAATAACCCGGTCCACGTACAAATCCAACTATTACTACGAACCAGAAAATTTTGATGTCTATCAATTTAACCACTTAAAATAAATTTTCGTAATTTTAAGAAATTTAGATAAGAAGAAGAATAAAAATCTATGTCCTAAAACTAGAATGTCGAGAAATAAGAAAGAAAAAGAGCGCGTCGAAAAAGGTAGAAAAAGAAAAGGGTTGAAAAATAAAAGGCGTCGAAAAATAAGAAAGAAAAAGAGTGACTTATAAAACTTTAAAACACTCGACTAACTCAACCTTATTACTATCACTAACTTAAAATTAAAATTGCAAATTGAGATTACTAATTGGAGTGATAATTGATACATAGGTAAAAGGTGTCGAAAAATGGAAGTAAGAAAGTAGCGCGTCAAAACTTAAAAAGGAACTAAAAACTAAAAATTAAAAGTTGCGTCTAAAAATATTTAAGCTTACAAGTAAAACTATATCCCAAATGGCAATATCTTAAAAAGGAACTAAAACTTAAAAAGGTGTCGCAAAATTCTAAAGCACCTAAATCTTAGTCTAAAGAAAAAGCACTTAAGGGATTTTACGGCAAAGCCTAAAAATCTATAAATTAAAATAAGCTACGGCAAAAACTATGGATTAAAACTAAATATAAGTGAAAAAACACAAATATTACGCTAAAACAATTAAAAAGGTACAAAATATAAAAATATACTAAAAGTTGTAAAAAGTGCAATTTTTATAAAAATATTATTTTTATATTATTTATTTAATAAATCTATTAATTTTATAACTTATTTAAAACTAATTAAACTAAATATACAAATTAAATAAATAAACTAAACTAAAATATATAATATATAACCCTAATTAGGGTTTAAATATAATAATAATAATTATAATTATAATCCGTAATTAATGCAGGTTGCAGTCAACTGTGGTGTGTCAGCAGAGCTCATGCGATCGCATGAGTTCTAAGTTACCAAGCCATGCGATCACATGGGCTAGGGTTTCGGGCCAGACACTGGGCTGCTACAGGACTGGACTCGAGTAATTTTTTTTTCTCTTGTTTTGCTGTATTATATTTCTGTTTTATATATTTATGTAATATATTAATATAAATTAAATAAAACTTATATTTTTATAAAATAAAGATAAAGAAACTTTTATATAACTTATATATTTAACAAAATCTTAAAAGTATTTATATTTTTGTTTTTCTTTTTATATTTTCGAATATTTAAAACGTATTTTTACAAAATCGTATTTTTTATAAAAGTAAACTTAAAAATAATTTTTTTTTATATTAGCGTTGTGCTTCCGGCGTTTAAGCAAGAAATTGATCCCCGGCAGCGGCGCCAAAAATACTTGATGTTAAAGCTAAGGGGTATAAAATACTATTAAATTTTACAAGGAAATACTATTAAATACGATACAATTTTACACAAGATATTTATTTATTTATAGAATGGATATACTTAAACCTTGCTACAATACTTATAGGCAGTGTACCTAATCGTACAGTAGTGTAGTTTTTAGTAAGTCCGGTTCGTTCCACAGGGAATCTTTTAAACAAAACTTAACGCTATATTAGTTTTAATTTATAAAAATACAAATATATATATAAATAATATTATTATTATAAAGGGGGGTTTTTACCGTTTAATGACCGGTTTGTCGATTTTTAAAACTTTAGTCGCAGTTAAAACCTAATGTAAAATATTAAAAATGAATATAACTTAATTTAAAGCGTAAAGTAAATAACGATAATGAAATTGCGATAAATAAAAATGCGATAAAATAAACTTGCGATAATTAAAAAGTACGATAATTAAAAGTGCAATTAAATATAATAACAATAAATAAAAGTGCGATAATTAGAAGTGCAATTAAATATAAAATAAAGGAAATTAAATATGAAATAAAATAATTATGCTTATTTAAACTTCCGTAATCATGATGTTTGACATGTTGATTTTAGTTTTATACACATGGGTTAATTGTCCTTTGTCCTGGATTATTTAATATGCCCGTCTGGTTTTTGTCCATAACAGTCCATCAGTCATAAATATAAAGTGCGAGTGTCCTCGTCAAATTATCCTTATACCCGAAGTTAAATATTCCAACTAATTGGGGACTTAAACTGTACGAGGTTTTAATACTCTGTTTAATAATTACACCAGGTTATCGACTGCGTGTAACCCAAGGTTTTAATACTTTGTTATCAATTATGCCAAGTGTCCTTGTACATAATTTCACCCCTGTTTTAATAATTCCATAGACTATTAATCCATTCCCGTGTCCGGTTAAATGAACGATTATTCGTACATATAAATACCCCGCCCATCGTGTCCGATTGAGTGTATGGTTATTTATAGGGACGTCCAATTGTAAATCTTTATATTAAAATTAACAAACTATCATTTAGTTAAACAAATATAAAGCCCATTAATAGCCCATAGTCTAATTTCCACAAGTGTCGTTCTTTGGTCCAAACCCCAATTATGGTACAAAGCCCTAATTACCCAATTTTAGTAATTAGTCCAACATCATGATTACTTCGGATTAAATAAGCATAATAATAACTTAGCTACGAGACATTAAATTAAAAAGGTTGAACATAACTTACAATGATTAAAAATAGCGTAGCGTTACACGGACAGAATTTCGACTTACACTCTTACAACATTCGCTAACATACCCTTATTATTATGATTTAAAATTAAAATTAAAATTAAAATTAAAATATAAATATATATATATATATATATTTACGTATATAGAGAGAGATTGATATATGTTGAATGATGTACCAAACACTCGATTTTATAGGCCTTGTGAACTGGAAAAGATGCTCATGCGATCGCATGGAGTTTCTTCCTCCAGGCCATGCAATCGCATGGCCTCTATTTACAGCTCACATGAGCTTGTTTTCTTATGCCGACGGTTTTTAAATATAATATAATATATATATTAATTTTAAGAATTAATTATATATTATATTATATTCATGTGCATAGTTGACTTGTAATTTTTAGTCCGTTGCGTCGAGCGTTGAGAGTTGACTCTGGTCCTAGTTTCGGATTTTCGAATGTCCTTGCGTACAATTTAATACCTTGTACTTTGCGTTTTGAATCTTGTACTCTTGTAATTTCGAGACGTTTCTTATCAATAATTGGAACCTCTTTGATTGTATTTTGTACTTTTGAGCTTTTTGGTCGTTTGCGTCTTTAATTCGTCGAATCTGTCTTTTGTCTTCACCTTTTATTATTTAAACGAATATCACTTGTAAATAGAACAATTGCAACTAAAAGCTTGTCTTTCTTGAGGAATAATGCTATGAAATATATGTTCGTTTTTAGCATTATCACGTAGTGTGTTAGCGTGTTATGGATTATAGGGTAACATTCCTAACGGAATACCCCTTGATGATGTGGTTGTGTCGATGTGCGGAAGAGTGTAAGACTTGGTGTTTCCAAGCATCTCTTTAGTGTTAGATGAAGGGTTTCGTGAGGCTATATCGTTTGGCCTTGTGGAAATTGTGGGTAGCGTGTGATCGCTAGGAACTTTCGAGAAGACAATAAACCGTAAGGTTTGTCGAGTAGGTATGACTTCGGGTCATTATTGTGGAGAGATGGGTGACATTGGGTGTATGAAACCCAAAGATCGAGTTTCTAAACTTCGGTAGATTGTGGTGGGAGTCTGCATGACACTGTGTCTGGTGCCCCTTTATACCCGCTAGTGTAATGTTCAACTCCGGTGATGGTGTGATCACTTTGTGCTTAGGGTGCCCGTGAGATACCCTTGGAAGCATCGAAGATTTTAAAATAGTGATCGACGGGTGATAGTAATTCGATGGTTGCGAAAGTCGAAGTTTAAGAGCATTTCAGTTAATACTTCTTATGAAGTGGCGGATGAGCAAATATTGTTGCTCTTAAGTGTTAGACGGGTAAGGATGACCGGTGAGCCGGTGATGGACTTAATGTTCGATTAGGTCAAAGGTAATGATGAAGCGTTGATATTGCGGTCGATGCAATTATTGTGCCTTATTTGGTCACTCTTCTCCATGAGAGTGAACAATTGTTGATAAAGGTTCGTTGAGTGGAAGGTCGGGTGATCTCGACTGAGAAGCACGACTGGTTAAGCAGAGTGGCATATGCCTTGACTTAGAGGCGTATGTAGGACTTTGGTGGAGTTCGCTTTGCAAACGATGAAGAGCTGTAAATGGTGATTTGTGGTATGAAGGTGTGATGTCGTCGCGTGTATGACCTTTCAAGTGAATGAGTATGTCGGCTCTGAGAGCCTGAAGTGAATTCGTGGTGATTTGATTTTTATGACCAATGATGAGATTGATCATGTGTGTTGTGGAATGACAAATTCCGCAGGATGTTATCATCTTGGCGGTGAGAGTGTGGAGCTGAGTCCTAAGTGGGGGAGTTTTACTGCCACCCAAGGAAGCTCCGGTGGTGTTAGGTCAAGTGAAGTGTAAGACTTCTTATGTAAGGTGGTCGTGTAGTACCAAAGTGCGGTATGAGACCAAATGTGAAGCTTGAGATCTCGGAGTGAGACAATGAATTTGTCATTGTGGGTGCTCTCATAATGTAAATCTGGGTTGCTATGAAGCTCAGGTAGTACTATTGAGTAGGTACAAGCTAGATATTGGGGTGGTTATTGTACTTTTCCCTGTATCGGGAAACGTGATCGTGAAAATCGTCAGTGGATTATTCCATTTAATAGACGACTGTGAGGCGCAGAGTGTCGGTTCTGATTGTTTCGCTTAGAGACACGAGGATGTTGTTTGTTGCGAGGGTGCGTTCCCTAGTAATGTGACCCGTTGGGTGCATTGAAATGTCAAGGCCATCCTTAATGGACGGTCGAGGCAAGAGGATTCACCAGCCTTTGGTGGATATTTTTGTGGGTCGTGTGACGAATTGCGAATTGTTGAGATGATAATTCGTTGTTGACGGGGTTCTAGTATACGAATAGTTTCCATTCTAGTACTAGGAAGCTGTAATTGTAATGATTTATTGGAGGGTTTAGGGGAGAAACCCTGTGTGGAGTGTTGATGTTTTGTCTAGCTCGTAGTGTATTTTTGTCATCCTGGATTAATCCAGAGACTGATGGTAGTGTGCGGATCGATTGATGGGAAAGTTTGTGCTCCCGGTATGATTATTAGGGGATACCAAAAATTTCTTCGTTGAAGGAATAACCCGATGGTGGTGACGGGGGAAGTTGGTTCTTGATTCGGAGAACATTCGTGATTGACCGGTTGAGTGATATGTTTATGAACCAATGAAGTACGGAGTTTTAATGAGGCATGGATCCTTATCGATTTGGATTAATGCAAGACTTGGTTCACGGCGTAGTGGACGTAGTAGATCGCGTTGCGTGATATAGTTATGCGTGTAGCTTGTTGCGAGTTTTAGCCTAGAGAACTCGAAGGGATAATGGTGTTTTCGTATTTCCTAAGTGGGCATTTGGACGTTGAGTGTATGAGATACCGTTTGTTGCGGTAATGCACGCTAGTGATTATTAGCGTGTGGGGGGACATTTGAGTTAATGGAAATTGTTATGGACATCGAGTTTGGAGGTATGTCGGAGGACCATTAAGTGTGGGTCTGGTTTATTAAGTGACGAAGATCACGGGGACGTGATCCAGTTTAAGTGGGGGAGAGTTGTAAGACCCTAATCCAAAGGTGCAATTGTATAATGATTAAAGTTGGAGGATTCGGGTTTTAAAGTGTTTATCGCGCAAATCGTGTTATTTTCCTATATTTTGAAGCTCTTATGTTAACGCGGGTCATATAGGTTGTGGGTATAAGTTCGAATGGTTTAAAGTGCAAGAAAATGTCCAAAAATTGAAGTTTGGAATGTGTGAGGCGCGCTAGATAGGGTGTGAGGCGCGCAGGTGTGAAGAAAAAGCAAACAGTCAAAAATTACACTTGGTGTGAGGGGCGCATTTTTATGTGCGCAGCTCACACAAATTACACTTGGTGTGCGGGGCGCGTATTATTGTGTGCGCGGCTCACACAAATTACACTTGGTGCGCGGGATGCATATTAAAGTGTGCTTGGCGCGCACACCCCCTGATTCAGCATACTTATTATTTTTGTAATTTAAAAGAAGGGTAGTTTGGTCTTTTCACTTTAGAGCCGGGTTTTTGGCCACAAAACTGGTTCCAAGCTTATCTTATCCTCATTTCTTATCCATTCAAACACTCCCAATCTTAGAGAGAGAGAGAGATGAGTTTCTGGAGAGAGGAAGCTTGAGTTAGTGATGAAGATGGTGATTTTTGCCCAAATTGGAAGCGAGTTTTGGTTCTCCTTGGTGTTTCTTGTTACTAGCTCGGTTTTGGAGTTGAGGTAAACCCTAGTAATGGTGTATCCTATCGTATACACACATAAAAGGCATAATGGTTGCATAAAAGTAGCATCAGGAAGGCTGGAAACAACAGTTTTGTGGAGATTGTCCGTCCAGCGTTCTCCGCTGTACAGGCTACTCAGTCATGCGTAAGCCCTGAAGGCCGCCTAGCGCATAAGCCCTGGCCGGAGTGCGCCGCATTTAGCATAAATTTTGGAGCACATGTAACAGAACGTATCATCATTCGACACGTGTCCCCAAACAAATCTGGTAGATCTGACACTATAAATAGACCCCTTGGGTCGTCATTTTACACAAGTTCAGATATTCTGACAACTTTGAGAGCTGAGACTTCACTTCTCTTTCTCTCTCTACCTTCTCTCACTAGAAGTCATCCGGCTAGCACTCTTACGCTCTACGGACGACAAATTGATTAAGCCACCCCACAAGTTTCTACACTTGTGTACCGGGTCTGCAGGGATTATTTCGCGAGGGTAAAAATCAATCGGCAACACTCCGCCCTCCTAAAAGCTAGATCACTTCTAGTCTCTTGTTGACATACTAAGCCTTACCTCATAAGGAAATAGGTGTTAACAATGGCGCCATCCACTAATGCAAAGAACACACGAAACGGAAAAGGAACGAAAGCAGCTGAAGTTCCATTTGTACTTGAAGCAGTCAATCATCCATCAACTGACGACATGGTCACTGTTGAAGATGTACCTATTTTACCACTAGATGGTACGATTGAAGAAACAGTTGCTGAAACTACAGAGAGGCTTAAATATTTGGCAACTAATTCGGAGAAAAGGCCAGTAATCGAAGAAGTGACAGCTAAAAGTGCAGAAAGACTTCCAAATTTTGTTACTAATCCAGAGCGACGACCATTGATGCAACCACAGCGATGCCCGTCATTTATACCTTTTCGGCGGATGGCGGATGGCAAAGACAAGCAGATAATGAAAAGGCAATCTATATCAAAGTACAAGTTATCCAGGCAACTTGACAAGCTGGGCAGTCTTATTGATGATTCTGGGGATGATAATGACCTGAGTTGTGATAATAATGACTCTGATGATGAAATTGACAAAGATGAGTTCATGTCAGAAAAGCAGGCAGTGTTGCTTTTAAATGACATTCTTAAGCAGACAGCTCCAGCAAAATACAAGCAACGCTTAGCGCAGCCCGCCGTCCGTGCTGTGGCTGTGGACAACTTGTTTGCCCTCATTACTGGAGAACAAGCCACCAAGCCACCAGCGATGGCAGAATCAACGCAGTGTTTCATTGATGGAATTGCTAATTATCCATTGCCCAGAAATCTTGCTATACCAGCAATTGGAGTTTATGATGGCACAACGGATCCGGAAGATTTTCTGACTATGTTTGAAGGTGTTATGAGGTTGCAGCATTGGGAGGATGAAACTACGTGCCATATGTTTCCCATGGTATTGCAGAAAATGGCACGCGAATGGTTTGCTAGTTTGCCGCCAAGGAGTATTACCAGTTTTCTTGATTTGAGAGCAAAATTTGTGATGCAATACCAAAATCTACGGAGCTGTACTCTGACACATCTTGATGCACACGAGATCACAATGCATCATAATGAATCTTTGAGCAATTTTATGAAGCGTTATACACTTGAAGCACAGAAGTTTCCTGATTGTCCAGAATCACAGCTTGTATATGGTTTCATTTTCTGTTTGGACCAGCGACGCTTTAGTGCACTTGTTCATGCATTACGGTATGACTTGCCAAAAACATTGTATCAAGCTTTGGGGGTTGCACAGAGGCATGTTCGAGCTGGTGAACGTGGGTTGAACAAGTTTGATACTGGCAGTAGTAGCAAGTCGCACAACGGAGGACGGTATTTTGACAGAAATCAGAGAAGGAATGACAATTCAAATGGAGGATGGAGAGGAAACAATCACCCTAATGATTTTCACCACAACAGAAAGCCAATAGAAAGGCACCCGTTGATTATGGCGCTTACCAAAACTCCAAAAGAGATCCTCTTCACTGAACCAATTCGGACCACTTTCAATGCTCCAGCACCTATGGAAGAAAGGGAGGGCCCAAAGAGTGAGTTGTGGTGCGATTTCCATGAGGCTTGGGGCCATGATACGGACAATTGTAAATCTTTGATGAGAGAAATTATAGCGAAAATCAAGGCAGGAGAACTGAATCATTTGTTTCCTGGCAAACAGTACAGGAGGAATGATCCTCACAGGAAATTTGCGTGGCAAAGGAATGATGGTAGCAGAGGATGCCGTGGAGAGAACAGAAGAGAGCAGCATGGCGGAAGAGATAATCGGAATCAATCGCAGTACGGAGAACGAATCACAGAGCGTGAGACAACTCCAGAAGTTGTAATCAGGATGGTTTGGATTAACGATGGTCATTATGAAGAAGGTGAATCATCAAACAGCAATTTGGACAGCTGGAGATATGCCCCAATTATCTTTCAGCCAATTCAGAATTGGGCGTTGTCCGTCCAACCAGTGATCATTTCAGCAGAGATAGCAAATAAGTTTGTCAATTGTATCTACACAGATACAGGAAGTGAAGCTGACATCATCTATTGGCATTGTTTGAGAACTTTTCCAAGGCATGTGCAGAGCAGAGCTAGGCATACGAGGTTGAAAGTTTCTGGACTAACAGGAGCACCGATAAATGCCATGGGGCAGATTCGTTTGGAAGTTGATATGGGCACATTCCCATTGTTGAGAACGGAAACAATTGATTTCACAATCATAGATGGCAATTCTCGTTTTAATGTCCTTTTTGGAAGAACAGCTTTGGCTAAGTTTGGGGCAATAACATCGACGGCCCATGCAGAGGTCAGATTCCCCACTCCAAATGGAGTCGCAACCATACATTCATAGTATGTGCAGCCAACAAGGGAAAGATCAACGTTTGCAAATGGGCCAGAAGGCAGAATGAATCAGAGAAGGCGTGATAGGTTATTCAGCGAGGAAGAAGTTCAGGAGTTTTTCATTCCGTAAGCAAGTGTGAAGGCCGGACAGCGCTGGGCGCTCGGCATATGAAAAAGCAATTTGTCAACAAGTTATCAAGAACAGTGTTTATCTTTTTAATAAAGAGCAGTTTCATTTAGCATTTTAATAAAAGCAGCCTTTTACAATCGTTGTACTCATGCCTGTTTGGCATTTGAAGAACACATTTCGAATTATAATATGAAGCAGCGTTTATCAAACTTACTGTGAACCATTGTGGTTATTTTGCAGTGCATACATTAGCAATTGCATACATTAAACATTCATGATGTACTAATTAGGCTTGATCCACCTAAAAGTCGTCATCAATCGTTTATGTACTGCACAGTACTGAGCAATAATTTTATATTTTTCTTAAACAAAGTGCTGCCCGTGACAAATGTAAAACATTACATTTATAACCTGCCCACAGAAGGATCGTATTTTTAAATACCTCCGATGGCGGAAGCTTTTGTGCCGGCCAGTAAAGGCACAAGGGATCGGCTAGAAAACGTTTAAGTTTTACTAGAACGCACCGAGGCATGATACAAAACTCAGATACTTGTCATGACAAACATTATAAAAAATTACTTCATAGTACGAAGTTATATATTTTATGTATGAAGGCAAAATAATTAGCAATTCTTCCTCATATACTTTATGACGGAAGGCGTAAGACGGAGAGTTTATTGATTTATAGTCATTCTTCTAAAACACTTCATAATTCTTCCTCATTAATTTTATGATGGAAGGCGTAATCAGACATCGTATTCTTGATACTGCAAGGCATTTACATATGAGTTACCTTATGCACTTTTCAAAATGATTTGCTTAAATTATATACTGTACAATTGTGTATAGAAATTTTATGCTCAGGTGCATAATTGATTGGTTTTAAAGCGTTAAGCATAAAAATATTTGCAACAAGCATATAAGCACACATAGTCATCACAATAAAGTCAGTATATATATATATATATATATATATATATATATATATATATATATATATATATATATATATAATGTTAAAGTCAGTAAGAAGTTTATTACAAAACGTTGTTTGAAATTTTTACAAAGATCAATTAAACTGCACGCCAAGTATATCTTGAGCAGAAGAGTCTTCTTTACTGAATACTTCATCATAAACATTTATCTTCAGATTTATCAATTTGTTCTTGGCCTCATCAACTTTTTCTTGAGTAATAGGAGGCATAAGTTTGGCAATGGCAGCAGAAGGCGTTTGGTTGGGAGCAAGGCGTTTGAACAGCTTGCCGGTCACATCAGCAATAGCATGGGCGCAGGCAGCATCAACATAATCATTGTAGGGATTCCCTACAAGACTGGATCCAAGCACCTTAGCTATCAGACCTGGCACACCTTTCTTAAGCTCAGCAAAATTGCCCTCGCCTTTCTCCACCCTCCGGAGTAGCTCAGCAGACTTCTCTCTCTCTTCACTCAGCTGTTTCTCCAGCTCACCCACTTTCACCTGCTCAGCATCCTTTTCCCCTTGCAGAACAGCAGCAATATCTTGAGCAATTTTTAACTCAACTTCTTTAGCCTTTATTATTTTCTGCGCATCATTTAAGGCACGCTCAGCATCAGCAGCTCTTTTACGAGCAAAGGCAAGAATAGACTCTTGATGTTCCTGCAGTTGCAGCACAGAGTCCAGGTGGTTGGTTAGCAGTACATGAGCTGCCATAGTTGATTCCCTGAGTTGATGAGAACAGAGAGCAGAGAATTGGGGTTTCAGCTCGGGGATAACACAACCCTGTACATCAATAAAATTTTATGAGTTATTTCAAACAGCTCACATCAATAAATTACAAGCATATATATGCAGAGGGTCTTATCGTTCATACCTGAATAAGAGTTGCAAATTCTTTATCTTTAGTGGCGGGGTTTGCAATGATGGCTTGCAAAGCCCTCACATGAGCAGGAAGAGTTGGCTCTTGAACATTGGAGGAGGTGACAGCAGGATTAGTGATATTAGGAAGAGGAGAATCATAAGCAGAGTTGCCTTCAGGCCTATCTTCATGAAATTCAGATTCATCGAAGGGGGCAAAGATTGGGTCAGGCATTTTCAGGCCCTTCTCTCTTTCACTTTCAAGATTCCTCTCCGGCCTCCGGTCACCGCCCTCCGTAGCCTTCCCTTGGCTATCATCTGACTCTGCTAAAATTACTAACAAAAACAAATTAGTATTATGAACAAACATAACAGTTATAAGCAAAAACATGTGCATTTTCAAAAGAGAGCAGAATGGACATACTTCTCCTACGTTTTTGCTTTTTGCCCTCCTCAGTACTCTTCACCCTTTTAGAGCCTATGCTCTTCTTTCTTGTCTTTTGGGTTGGAGGAGGAGTAGGGTTGGTTTCACCCGTGATGTCAATTGATGCCGATGTTTGCTGATCGGCGGTGGTGGTGTCATCCGTTGTCCGCTCAGTGTCTGTATGATCAGACCCGGATTCGCTGTCTGAGCTGCTCACAGCAATTTCTTTCCCCTTTTCAGCATCAGCAGCAGCTTTAGCTTCAGCTGCAACTCTCTCCGCCTCAAGCTCTTCAACAGTTTTGTCACGAGCAGTGACCTCCACATCATCATCAAGATCAGGGGATAAAAGAGCAGAGCGGACCTGCATCACGGAGTTGCCTGCAAAGATTACACATTAATAGCAATATAAGTACACATGACAAACAGTGGACAAAAATCTATATATATAATAGGATGATCATATCACATCCTACCCTGTTTTTTCTCACGAAGTACTGGCACAGAATTGCTTGGCCATTCTTGGCTCACTTTGCACAGCACAAGGATTCCCTCATACCTTTCGTATGATCTGGGTGGAATACGGAGTCCTTTCAAGCTATTTACTATCCGCTGTTCTGCGAGAGAAATTTTAACACCCTTTCCTATGCCAGCATTAATAGCACCCCACTCCTGGACAACGGAGTATTTTTCCGGAATAACAGTTTCATCAACAAAGAAAAATGGACTTTTCCAGTCCTTCAAGTTTGAAACTCTATTTAGACCAACAAAATGATTATTTTTCTTACTATCAATAGTAAGCCAGCAATCGCTAATTGTGCGGATTCTAAACAAAGAGATAAAAACATTAATGCGAGGCTTTATATTAATAGCATTGCAGTACATTTCAAAAAGGATGATTTTTTGAAGACCATGGGGATGTATCTGACTAAGATAGGCCCCGTAATATCTAAGAAGGCGAAGAAGAAAGTTAGTAAGGGGAACACGGAGGTTGCCGTGGGTAATTTTTAAAGCGTATAAAGTAAATTTTCCCTCAGGAGGATTGTCAGCAGTTTGTCCGATAGTGGGAAGAACAGGGTTGTATTGATTGAGATGGCGAAAGGCAATTTTTAATCCATCTAAGTATTCACTAGTCAATGATGAAGCCATTGTGCTAACTTCTGGAATGTTAGCAGTATTTGATGAAGAAGGCTTGGCGTGTTCTTGGCCAGTACTCCGTGAAGAAGCCATGATAATACAGTAACAGATATCAACAATAAGAAAATAGCAGTAAGATGAAGTGTACTGACCTTGGAAGACGGTGAACCTTAAAAAGTTGAAGATTGAAGAAGGCGATGAAGATTTGGGAGAAATATGCTTTTTGGATTTTGGCAAAGGTAAAAAAGTGATGGTAACAGGGTTATGACGGTTTTTATAAGGGTTCATCGGTGCAATTTTTAGGGTCATGATTGAGACACGTGTATGGGTGAGTTTAAACGAAGGGTGCAAGATAATACTTTTTACAGCTGGAGGCGCGTGGATGATCTTAGCCGTAAAAAATTAATCATAACAGTGTCAGTAAAATTCATCTGCATTTAATGCCTAAAATGTTTTCCCCGATGCAAGTGGGCAATGAACAGGCTGGTTTGGCATGCGTTATCAAAAGTTTAACAACTTAATCATTTTTCAAATGCTTAAGTCCTTAAACTGGGGGGACTTAATGGTGTATCCTATCGTATACACACATAAAAGGCATAATGGTTGCATAAAAGTAGCATCAGGAAGGCTGGAAAAAACAGTTTTGTGGAGATTGTCCGTCCAGCGTTCTCCGCTGTACAGGCTACTCCGTCATGCGTAAGCCCTGAAGGCCGCCTAGCGCATAAGCCCTGGCCGGAGAGCTCCGCATTTAGCATAAATTTCGGAGCACATGTAACAGAACGTATCATTATTCGACACGTGTCCCCAAACAAATTTGGTAGATCTGACACTATAAATAGACCCCTTGGGTTGTCATTTTACACAAGTTCAGATATTCTGACAACTTTGAGAGCTGAGACTTCACTTCTCTTTCTCTCTCTACCTTCTCTCACTAGAAGTCATCCGGCTAGCACTCTTACGCTCTACGGACGACAGATTGATTAAGCCACCCCACAAGTTTCTACACTTGTGTACCGGGTCTGCAGGGATTATTTCCCGAGGGTAAAAATCAATCGGCAACACTCCGCCCTCCTAAAAGCTAGATCACTTCTAGTCTCTTGTTGACATACTAAGCCTTACCTCATAAGAAAATAGGTGTTAACACCTAGATTTGATTTAATTACTTTGATTTGATTTGGGGTTAGGGTTTGTGCTAGTTAGGGTTATAAACCATATTTCTCATGAAATTGAGGGTTTTATTGTATGTATTGTGTAAGTAAACCCGATTATTGTAGGTTTAGGGTTTGGTGATGAATTTGGAAGTATTTGTGTAAGATCCTGTTTGCTCAGTAGGTTGGGACGCCGTCCAGAAGGATGGGACGCTGTCCCAGTGTGAAGTGTGAAGGACTGGATGTCGTCCAGGGAGTTTGGACGCCGTCCAAATGAACTGGCGGGCCAGCTGTCTTGTTTTAGATATTTAAGGGGTAATTTGGTAATTTCACTTGGGGAACGAGTTTAAGGCTCCAAGGTCAGTTTGGTGAGCCTCATTACTTCATTTTCAACTACTCTTTCACTTCCACTTCAAGTTTAGAGAGAGAGAGAGAAGGTTTTTAGAGTGAGAAAGCTCAATCTAAGGAGGAAGAAGCTTGTTTCGGGTTAAAGCTCGAGTGTTAAAGTTGTTCATCTCCTCACTAGCTACATTTTGATTGTAGTGGTAAGTCTTAACCTTGATTTCCTTGTTTTAATTGTTTAAGGGTTAGGGTTTGGGTTAAAGATGAACATAAAACCTATTTGTTAGTGATTTGGGGGTTTTTAGGTAAGTTTGGGTCATGAGGACTCAAAGATGACTAACCTAGGGTTTTGAAATGCTAACTTGTGTTTATGGGTCTTAAATGTTAGTAAATCACTAGCACATTTAGTGTGTAGCGTGAATGGGTATATTTGGGTTTGTTTGTGACCCAAATGAGTATGTTAACCTCGAAATGGGTCAAATGAGTCTCTGATGACCTAAGTGGGTTAATGGGTGCGAAAATGAATAACCTTATGTTAAAAGGTGTGTTAAGACCATAATCGAATTATTGGTAAGGGATTGACATAATCCTGACCTAGTGTTAGAATGAATGGTGCAAATGGGTCACGTTTGCACTATGGGCCAAATGGCACTTGAATGGCGAATAAGTTGGTTGACCAACTTGAATGAATGATTGATATATGTGCATAATGTATTAGGTACGTTACCTTGAAGTTGCTAGCTTCATTTATCAATTCACCAAAGGCGTAAGGTGAGTGGAATAATTATGTGTGTACGTATATAATGTATTTATTTGTGGAGTATGAATGTGGCATTGTTGCGGTGTTTAAGACACCACATTCTAAGTAACGAGTAGTATTGTCGCGGTGTTCAAGACACTACTCATTGGTTGATTGACATGTGGTATTGTCGCGGTGTTTAAGACACCACATTGTCATGGGAGTGGATGCCGCGGTGTTCAAGGCACCACTCATTGGGTTGATTGACATGTGGAATCGTCGCGGTGTTCAAGACGCCACATTGTCATGGGGGTGAGTTAGTCGCGTTGTTCAAGACATCACCCGGGGGATTAGTGATTACGTGGTGTTTAAGTAACACTAATGGATGTTATGAACTCCGACGGTCTTTCGCGAGAACCGTTCCCTAGTACGATTGGTTAACCATGGTTGTATGAAGTTTGTATTAGCATATTTAATTGTGAACTATATGCTATTGGTATTGCTAGCTTATTGTGAATTGCGGATATTGGTATATGCATAATGTTTGCATGGTTGTCGAATTGCTAGCTTATGTGCGGTATTGTGTAAGTAATGCAAGTAAGTAGGTTATATATGTATATGTATAACTATTGCACTCACTAAGCTTTAGCTTACCCTCTCGTTGTTTATCTTTTTAGGCTCGGGCTTGGATAAAGGCAAGGGCATTCAATTGGATTAGTGGTCTCCCGCTTGTTTTGATAGGGGATACTTTTGGGTGATTAGCTTTTGAAGTTTGACCGAGATTGGGTAGTTTAACCCCAAACACCGTGCTCTAGGTGTCGTTTGGAATTTAAACTCTTATGGTCGAAACTTGTATTTTTGAACGAAACTAGTAAAAACGGGACATTGTGGGCCCGGTGATGTAAAACTTGTTTTGATGATGAAAACCTCTTAGTTCATCATATTATGTTGTGTTGTGGAAAGGTTTTCATTTAAAAGTGCCGGGAAGCGGGATTTCCGCTCATGTAATTTGGACCCGATCAGCAGAACCTGGTAGTTCATTGGGATGTCGTCCCAAAAGGTTGGACGCCGTCCAAGCCTTCTGTACTGGACGCCGTCCAGAAATCTGGACGCCGTCCTGATGTACTGTCTCAGAATTTTTTTTTTTTTTACCGTGTTTTTGGAATAACGAAGTCAGGTTGTTACAATTTTTCATGGTTTGGGTGTTAAATCACTAGATTGAAAGGTTGTTAGTAATTTTGATGTTCTTAAGAACAAATTTACTAGTCAAAATGGGTGTTGACTTGGTTTGGTGTCAAATTGAGTTTTGAGACAAGTTTTGGTGAATCAAGTATGTAAATACTTGATTTAGGTGTTAATTGGTGTTTTGGAAATATAATTACTAGTCGTTAGTGATTTTGCCGTTTTTGGGACTTATGTCAAAATGAGTTGACCTTAATTGGGCCGAATTTGATGATTACACTAGTTTTGGTCAAATGGATGTTTAAACACTTGTGTTAAGTGTTAAATGGCGTTTTTGGAAGTAATCACACATGAGAAGTGCTTTTGAGTTAAAGTGATGTTTTAACAAGTCAAACGTGATTAAATGCAATATGGGTCAATATTGCACGTGTTAGGGTTTTGGTGTAAATGGCGTTTGAAATGATTACTACCTAAGTAGTAATTTAGTGTTAAGATCTAGGTTTGGTCTAATTGGTGTAAAGTATGATTTGGGTTAAATTGTACTTTGTTGTGTTGTTTTGAATTACCACCCGAAGTGGTAATTGGTTTGTGTCAATTAGGTGTTAAATGGGCGGGTTTTGGCGAGCAAGGTGTGATCCCTCGGATAAGGGATGTTTGCACCGGGTTCTCTTTTAGAGAATGGCTATTTATGTGTATATTGTACCTATGTGTAATATAGGTGGTTACTTGCTCGGATTTGAGGACGGAGATCATGTTGTACATGAATTGTGCGGGCATTCCAAGGTGAGTGGAATAATTATACGTGTATGTATATAATGTATTTATTTGTGTAGGATGGATATGTGTTGTCTATACCACCCACGAGTTAGTGATATATGTCGTTGTACACTAACGGTTGTTATGAACGGACATGTGTTGTCGTTCTGCCCAAGGGTTAGTGATATATGTTGTTGTACACTAACGGTTATTATGAACACCGATAGGAAATTCGAGTACCATCGACGTGTGTGAATGGATATGTGTTGTCTATACCACCCATGAGTTAATGATATATGTCGTTGTACACTAACAGTTTTTATGAACGGATATGTGTTGTCCTTACCACCCACGAATTAGTGATATATGAAATGTCCCGTTCATATTAATTATAAATGTTCCATATTAATTGATTTCGTCGCGAGGTTTTGACCTCTATATGAGACATTTTTCAAAGACTGCATTCATTTTTAAAACAACCATAACCTTTATTTTATCGATAAAGGTTTAAAAAGCATTACGTAGATTATCAAATAATGATAATCTAAAATATACCGTTTACACACGATCATTACATAATGGTT
Source organism: Rutidosis leptorrhynchoides (assembly GCF_046630445.1). Lineage (NCBI taxonomy): Eukaryota > Viridiplantae > Streptophyta > Magnoliopsida > Asterales > Asteraceae > Rutidosis > Rutidosis leptorrhynchoides. The sequence continues at coordinate 143,966,383 of NC_092334.1, read as the reverse complement.
TACAATAAGAATATATTACATCAAAAATAAGTTTCTTGAATGCAGTTTTTACATAATATCATACAAGCATGGACTCCAAATCTTGTCCTTATTTTAGTATGCAACAGCGGAAGCTCTTAATAATCACCTGAGAATAAACATGCTTAAAACGTCAACAAAAATGTTGGTGAGTTATAGGTTTAACCTATATATTATCAAATCATAATAATAGACCACAAGATTTCATATTTCAATATACATCCCATACATAGAGATAAAATTCATTCATATGGTGAACACCTGGTAACCGACATTAACAAGATGCATATAAGAATATCCCCTATCATTCCGGGAAATCCTTCGGACATGATATAAACGAATTCGAAGTACTAAAGCATCCGGTACATTGGATGGGGTTCGTTAGGCCCAATAGATCTATCTTTAGGATTCGCGTCAATTGGTAGATTGGTTTACTAATTCTTAGGTTACCAAGCAAAAGGGGCATATTTGGCTTCGATCATTCACCCATATAATGTAGTTTCAATTACTTGTGTCTATTTCGTAAAACATTTATAAAACTGCATGTATTCTCATCCCAAAATATTAGATTTTAAAAGTGGGACTATAACTCACTTTCACAGATTTTTACTTCGTCGGGAAGTAAGACTTGGCTACTGGTCGATTCACGAACTTATAACAAATATGTACATATATATCAAAGTATGTTCAAAATATATTTACACCATTTTTAATACGTTTTAATGTTTTAAGTTTATTAAGTCAGTTGTCCTCGTTAGTAACCTACAACTAGTTGTCCACAATTAGATGTACAGAAATAAATTGATATATATTATCTTGAATCAATCCACGACCCAGTGTATACACGTCTCAGGCTAGATCACAACTCAAAGTATATATAATTTTGGAATCAACCTCAACCCTGTATAGCTAACTCCAACATTACTGCATATAAAGTGTCTATGGTTGTTCCAAATAATATATATACATGGGTCGATATGATATGTCAAAACATTTGCATACGTGTCTATGGTATCCCAAGATTACATTAGAATATATGTATAATACAATATAAGTTAGCTAGGATATGATTTGTATAGAATGGTTACAATATTTCCTGTAGCTACAACAATCAAAAAATATCCAATCTTGTTTTACCCATAACTTCTTCGTTTTAAATCCGATTTGAGTAAATCAAATTGCTATGGTTTCATATTGAACTCTATTTTATGAATCTAAACATAAAAAGTATAGGTTTATAGCCGGAAAAATAAGTTACAAGTCGTTTTTGTAAAGGTAGTCATTTCAGTCGAAAGAACGACGTCTAGATGACCATTTTGGAAAACATACTTCCACTTTGAGTTTAACCATGATTTTTGGATATAGTTTCATGTTCATAAGAAAAATCATTTTCCCAGAAGAACAACTTTTAAATCAAAGTTTATCATAGTTTTTAATTAACTAACCCAAAACAGCCCGAGGTGTTACTACGACGGCGTATATCCGGTTTTACGGTGTTTTTTGTGTTTTCCGGTTTTAAATCATTAAGTTAGTATATAATACAGATATAGAACATGTGTTTAGTTGATTTTAAAAGTCAAGTTAGAAGGATTAACTTTTGTTTGCGAACAAGTTTAGAATTAACTAAACTATGTTCTAGTGATTACATGTTCAAATCTTCGAATAAGATAGTTTTATATGTATGAATCGAATGATGTTATGAACATCATTACTACCTCAAGTTTAGTAGGTAAACCTACTAGAAGTGACAAGAAGTGATCTAGCTTTAAAGGATCTTGGATGGCTTGAAAGTTCTTGAAGTAGAATCATGACACGAAAACAAGTTCAAGTAAGATTATCACTCGAATTAAGATAGTTATAGTTATAGGAATTGAATCAAAGTTTGTATATGAGTATTACCTTGATTTGGAATGATATCTTACTGTAATCAACAAGGATTTATTAAGGTTAGATGATCACTTTACAAGATTGGAAGTGAGCTAGTAAACTTGGAAGTATTCTTGATTTTATGAAACTAGAACTTGTAGAATTTATGAAGAACACTTAGAACTTGAAGATGGAACTTGAGAGAGATCAATTAGATGAAGAAAATTGAAGAATGAAAGTGTTTTTAGGTGTTTTTGGTCGTTGGTATATGGATTAGATATAAAGGATATGTAATTTTGTTTTCATGTAAATAAGTCATGAATGATTACTAATATTTTTGTAATTTTATGAGATATTTCATGCTAGTTGCCAAATGATGGTTCCCACATGTGTTAGGTGACTCACATGGGCTGCTAAGAGCTAATCATTGGAGTATATATACCAATAGTACATACATCTAAAAGCTGTGTATTGTACGAGTACGAATACGGGTGCATACGAGTAGAATTGTTGATGAAACTGAACGAGGATGTAATTGTAAGTATTTTTGTTAAGTAGAAGTATTTTAATAAGTGTCTTGAAGTCTTTCAAAAGTGTATGAATACATAATAAAACACTACATGTATATACATTTTAACTGAGTTGTTAAGTCATCGTTAGTCGTTACATGTAAATGTTGATTTGAAACCTTTAAGTTAACGATCTTGTTAAATGTTGTTAACCCAATGTTTATTATATCTAATGAGATGTTAAATTATTATATTATCATGATATTATGACATATTAATATATCTTAATATGATATATATACATTTAAATGTCGTTACAACAATAATCGTTACATATATGTCTCGTTTCGAAATCCTTAAGTTAGTAGTCTTGTTTTTACATATGTAGTTCATTGTTAATATACATAATAACATGTTTACTTATCATTTATCATGATTAAACATAGTGTAACAATATCTTAATATGATTCATATGTAATTAGTAAGACGTTGTTATAACGATAATCGTTATATATATCGTTTCGAGTTTCTTAATTCAATAAACACAATTTTATGTATATAACTCATTGTTAAAATACCTAATGAGATACTTACTTATCATAATATCATGTTAATTATATATATAATCATATATATAGTTTTTACAAGTTTTAGCGTTCGTGAATCACCGGTCAACTTGGGTGGTCAATTGTCTATATGAAACCTATTTCAATTAATCAAATTTTAACAAGTTTGATTGCTTAACATGTTGGAAACACTTAATCATGTAAATATCAATTTCATTTAATATATATAAACATGGAAAAGTTCGGGTCACTACAATATATGTCGTTGTACACTAACAGTTTTTATGAACGGATATGTGTTGTCCTTACTACCCACGAGTTAGTGATATGTGTCGTTGTACACTAACGGTGGTTATGAACGGATATGTGTTGTCGTTCCGCCCTAGGGTTAGTGATATATGTTGTTGTACAATAACGGTTGTTATGAACACCGATGGGAAATTCGAGTACCATTCCTTTGTATGATTGGTTAACCATGGTTGTGTGAATTTTGTATTAGCATATTAAATTGTGAACTATATGCTATTGGTGTTGCTAGCTTATTTTGAATTGCGGATATTAGTTTATGCATGATGTTTGCATGGTTGTTGAATTGCTAGCTTGTATGCGGTATTGTGTAAGTGATTGCAAGTAAGTAGATTATATATGTATATGTATAATTATTGCATTCACTAAGCGTTAGCTTACCCCTCTCGTTGTTTACCTTTTTACAGGTATTGTGATTGTAAGGCTAGCTAGTCGTTAGACTAGATTTGTAGGAGCGCTTGGGCTCGATGGGGTAGCTTTCGGAGATTTGGAAGCGGATTGGGGATTTGGTAGTCTCCGGGATTATGCTCTTGGTATTGGGTTGGGTTATCGAGTATTAACCCGTGTTTTGTGTGATTGGGTCATTGTTACAAATAATTTTGTAATGTGTCATTTGTGTACCAAGGGTTATATTAAGTTGTTAAACGTAACATTACGATATTATGTTTTCGGTTAAAACAGAGTTGAAAATGTTATGTATTATTAACGGGATATTGGGACCTAACTTATTTATATAAAAAAAATGTGCTTCGTTTTTGGTAAACGGAATTGGGGTTGTTACAAATTCGATATTCTTCATTGTCACGTTCACTTTTTCTATGAAAAACAACAGCAATATATTGCTTTGGTTTCATTAAGTCTTCGCATTTTTGGAGTGCCTTGTGGTGAAAACTAGTAATATCACCCACATGAGTTGCAAGTCTATTCTTTTTAACCCAACTATTAGGGGTGAGCATGGGGCGGTTGGGGGCGGTTATTGACAACTCCCACCCCCATAACCGAAACTTTATTTAATTAACATTCTTAACCGTTCGGTTCGGTTAAAAGCGGTTTGGTTAATTCCGTTAATATGGTTAATGTGTAGATATAAAATGGTTAATTCAGTTAACCATTCACAACAAATAAAAATTAATGAGTTTGGACAATGAATAACGATATATACCGTTTTGATGACACTAAATAACGAATTATATCATTAAAAGTCGTATATCCCAAATAAACTAAATGTTCACGTAGATGGAAAACGCCAAACATTCAAGTTAAATTGAACCAAATCATGATTTAAATACTATTGTATTATATATGCATACATCTCTTATGATATAATATATCGTTACGACATAACAAAGTAAACGTTAATGATGTTGTAAACATACTCTAATGAAATCCGTATCTGAATTGGGCAGTCATATTCTTTAAGGTCCGTCGACGAGAGGAAAATCTTTCTTTTTAATTTTCGAATATAAAGACTTACGAGGTGATACAATTCATAACAATGTATAAGTCTGATTCTTCTCACAATTTTAATATTTGACTGTTATTCAAAATTTTATTTTATATATACCGTTAAATATTAATTATAAAGATAGAATATATATATATATATATATATATAATGGTGCGGTGCGGTTAAATCGGGGTGGATAATCTATATTTTCATAACCGCCCCACAAAATTCGGTTAATCCAAAAACATTAACCATAACCGTGGTTATGTGTTCGGTTTGGTTAATTCGTTTCGATTTTAACGGTTAAAACGGTTATGGTTCGGTTAATTCGATTTTCTGCTCAGCCCTACCAACTATCAAATCCAGAAGATATAAATGCATCACCTCCACCTTGTTGTCCATATTGATCTTTAAATAAATAACAACACAAGCAATAAACTTTATATACGTTTACAATATACTCTAACGAAGGAAATTCATCAAACCACTGGGCCTAAGGCCCATCCGCCCTTGAGTGTGTTAACACTATACAATGTTATCCTATCGAGCTGTCATTTGTGTAATGGTTACATTGTTTACCTGGTAGTCTTCTGAGGACGTTGACTTCGATTCAATTTGGCCAAGGAAGAATGCTGGCCGTTTAGAATCGCGTAAAAACTTAAGATGATAAGTTAACATCAGTATCGAGTCAATTACCTTATTGCCTAAGCTTTCTTACGATACCACAATAGACCGACGTAAAAGAGTAATAACAGAATGCCAACAACAAATGGTGCCCAATTCTAACTTTTAGCTTCAGGTATCGATTACTAATTTTTAATAAAAAGTGGAGGCGAACAGTCAAGGAGATGAAGCAGTCGGTAAAGAACATCAACAAAAGAAACAAATCACACATACAAATTCAGCAAATCCATTCTAGCATATTGGAGGTTGAGAACAGAGAGATATCACTAATTATAGCCACCAAGCTTTTTTTAGATGGGAATGTGATCTTCACACATCATTTTTTATCCATAAATACATAAGTTATAATTATACCCTTACTTATACTTAAAATAATAATATAAGTTCAACTCTCTAGATTAATCCAGGGGTATAATTGTGAATTTATGATATAAAAGTGTGTATGAATTAAAAATTGTTGTGTGAGAATTACCTCCATTTTTATGTGATGAAGTGGGTTTTGATCCCACGTGAGGGTTATAACGAACATTTACTCTGAGTATAAGATCTACTGTATTAGACCAGTTGTGACGGGTCATCACCCACGTAGTGGGTTGATGACATGACATGACAAGAATCCAATACCAATTTTTTAAGTAGTGGGTCGTTGCTTTTATCTATATATCGAGCGTGGATTGATTTCTCACGGAAAAACTAGGTCTGTGACTTTATATTTATTAATTTTATATTATTCTTAAAATATTATTTTATAACTTTTTTTTATTATTTTATCAATTATATTTTAATACATCATCACAACACTCTTTACCCACACCAAAAACCCAAATCACCATTACTCTCTATCAAAATTCCACACTGCCTAGTCATCTAAAAAGTGCGAAATAAAAAAAGAAAAACTCACCACGAACGCACACACTCTACCGTTACAATTGGTCTTACCGTAGGAATCAACAAAGAAAAAGAGAAAGGGTCAAGATCTTCTTAATGTGAATTTGAATGATTGTCCCCTCGGATCTAGGAGTCTAAATAAAGTATGAAAAAAATGAGTGAGAACTACTTTTTTATTTTGTCAAGAAAAAAGAAAGCTAAATATAAGAATATTTTAATTTAATTTCGTGGGGTTGTACACCGATAGGGACAACTGTCAGCAATTAAAAGAAAGTTGTGAATAGACAAAATGAGGATGTTGACATTTCGATTATCCCGAAGCCATCTCATGCGAATAAAATCAATTTAGTCAATGTTTGTCCGGCCACTCTCAAACTAATTGTCCGCAAACAAAAATCATGAAAAAAGTGACTATTAACCGAAACAATGTTCATTTATTGACGAATGTATTCTAATTTAATACTAATCGTTATTTTAGCAAAAACAAAAGTGATTGTTACATGTTTTGTTGTTAACTTTTCAGTTTTACCTTTTATTACAATATCTTATTTTACATGTATAAAGTAAGAGCGTAAAACCTCATTGTTTTTATCTTTTTTATGGAAAATTACAATTAATTTGGGATAGCAAAAAAGAAAGTAGTGGACTACAAATATGTGAAGTAAGGAGTATTTGATTTTAATTTTACTAGGTTTTATCAGGGTTTTAATCGAGTAATTTGATTTTTTTGAAGATGATTTTTTTTTAGTATTTCAGGGTTTAATTTTAGAGTTTTTATTAGGTTTTGAATGGAGTTTTCTGGTATAAGATGAACATGATGATGAAGATGAAGATGAAAAGAGAATGGAAAGGTAATAAGACAAAAATACCCTCAAATGTTCGGCACATGTTTGGATTTAATAGAAATAATTAACGTTGTTTGTTAGTGACAGAGTCGAACAGAGAGAGAGAAGACTTTCTCTACTCTTGGAGTATTTCACTTGGGGTGGAGAAATGACTTCTCTTTATTCAAGGATAGAGGAAAGATTGTCTACGTCTTACATCCCCATACCTCACACACGTGTGATTGAGTTTTGTTGTTGTTGTTAGTGACAGAGAATATTCTAAAAAAGTGCAAACCATAGAACTATCTATGATTAAAAAAAGTTTAAGAACGAAACTTGATGTTTATGACATACCACGGGGAGCATCTTTAAGTTTTGTCATCTAATAATCTACATGGAAGTTAAGAGGAATGTAAACCTACATGTAAATTTACATTATTTTCAGACTCTAGTTTCATTAAGTTATACTCGTATTGATTTCTATCATAAAAGCGCAAGTTAGATAATCTTGTTTATTAATATTAATATTAATATGTCTACAGCATATGAAAAAGTAAATAAAACTTACTCTGTCACAATCCCGTCACTTAATCACACCCCGAGTGATCAAGAGACTCGTGATTGTGAGGTCGGGGTTTGTTTTGATAGTTAGTTTGGTGTGATTCCGCTTTTCGTGTTGTAGTCGGTTTTCTTTGGTTTGTTTGTCTCTATGTTTTTTCGGGTTGTTAAGGAAACTCGTGTATATAGATAGTTTCGTTTAGATAGTTGCTTTCTAGATACGAGCTTCCCCATTTCCCCCCTATTTTTTGTACTCCTTGTTGATGTCGTTTTTCTTTTGAAAATGATATCGTTTCCATACGAGCATTCGTTTTTTGAAAAGAAAAAATTAAGTATAGTGAGAAATGGTCAAAAACACATCCACCTGTATAAAAAAAGAGAGAGACGAGATTCTAGTGAGAGAAATAAACATATTGCTCCGTAGTGTGTGTGAGAGAAAAAAGAGTAGAAAGCACAGGACGTGTTCTGGTTGTAGAAATACGGAAGTTGCTGTTTGCTAACAAACCCTAATTTTGAACTTTTTTGGCTTCACAAGTAGGATTTTTGATGAATTTGTTTTTTTTCATCTTTTGTTCTGATTTATTTCTGTGTAGTTCGATCCGTATATCAAGTTATTATACTGAGCTTTGCCTTGAATTTGTGTTGATTTTAAGTGAAAAGTTATGATATTTATGGTTAACTGTTGTGTTAATTGTGAAATGTGGGCAGTTGAGTTAGTAAGATGAATGTTTGTTTTGTTTGGGTAGTAAGATGAATATTTATTTTTGTTTTTGTTATTGTGTTAGCTGTTATAGTCCTTCTTATACAGCCATTTTAGCCTATTGTTTCTCCTGTTGGTGCAATAGCTGGGTGGATGGTAGCTTCATGCCGATGTTGCCGCGAGACCTCCTGGCCTTGTGCAGACTCCGGTTGCAGGTTGGTGCTTGCTTCAGCTATCACTAAACTTTTTTATCACTATAGTAGGGGTGTGCAGACTTCGGTTTAGAAATTTTTTAGAGACAAAACCAAAAACCGAAACTGAATTTTATTTCAAAACCTAAACCAAAACCCAACCGAATTCGAACTCGTTCGGTTTCAGTTCAAACCCAAAATATCAGAATTTAACCATAATAATCATAGCAAATCGATTTTAAATTCCACTTTTGATTTAATTTTTTTCCCTCTATATGTATTAATGATTTAATATATTATTGATTGGATTCGGTTTTGAATTTGGTTTTTGATTAAACTGAATTCGAAAAAGTAAAACCGAATTCAGATTTGAAAACTTCGGTTTTCATTTGGTTCGGTTTTCAGGTGAATCGGTTTGAAACCAAATATTGAACAATCCTACGCTCTAGGATATACATGAATGCAAGTGATCACTTGTGCTGTTTTTTTGTAACATTTTGAAAACGAGATATGAAATGTTTACAATTAACATTGGTTCGTTTGCATGATGTCATTCAGTTGGAACTAATGTTGGTGAGATAAGCATCTGGGAGGTCGGATCCCGAGAACTGAAAACTTTGGTGAAAAATGATGTTCTAGAATGGCCTTGACAACATTTACATACATTTTAAGGATGTCACTAAGTAAATTTAGGACTAACGTCACCTTTGCATCATCAACCTTTTCTTTACCCTTTTTGGAAGCGGAATCGTCAACCTCCATAGCAACCTCCATAGCAGACTCGCTGCAATCATCCTTGTGGCTTAATGGATGGTAATCCAACACAATTTTAAGCTCGTAATTAACAATCTGTCTGAGATGAGCATGAGCAGGAATAATCTTTGAAGCTTTAGTGGATTTATTTTTTTCTTCTTTTTCGTTTTCCTTATCATTACATTTAGAGAACACAACAACCGTTATATCATCTGCCATTTCCAGTTGACAACCACTTCATCTGCCTTCATAAAGACTTCGTGATCTCGAGAAATTACAAGAGACATCAACTTTAAGAATTTCCGTTAAGGTAAATGTTCAGCATAAAAGTTGCCACCCAAGACCTGTCGAATCTCCAATTCCATTGCTATTTGTAGTGTATGAGAATCTTCGATAAGATGTCAAACACTATACAGATCGAACTGGAGATTTGCCAGGTCTTGGGTGACACTCGTCATGCTGAAAGTTTACCTTGACCGACATTCTTAAATTCGATGACTCCTGTATTTTCTCGAGATCCCAAGGTCTTTATGAAAGCAGCTGAAACGGTTTGTCAGTTGGAAGCGGCAGGTGATAGAACGGTTGCTGTGTTGTCTAAATCTAAAGAGTAGAAAATCAAGATAAAAGAAAAGAATAAATCTGACAAAGCCCCGAAGATTATTCCTGCCCATTTGAAATAGGTTGTTGATTACGTGTTTGAAATTGTGTTGAATCTGTTAAACCACGAGAATGATTGCAGTTTGTCTACTATGGAGATTAACAATTCTTTTTCCACAGAAAAGTAAATCGAATGTTGATGATGAAAAGGTGAGTTTGGTAAGTCATTTAGTGACATCCATTAAACCACGAGGATGATTGCAAAGGTGACTTTGGTCCTAAAGTTTTTTTTGGAGGCAAAACTGAATTTAATTTCAAAACGGAACCGATTCCAACTCGGTTCGGTTTTGGTTCAAACCCAAAAAATCAGAATTTAACCAAAATGATCATAGCAAATCGATTTTAAATTCAACTTTTGATTTTATAATTGGGTTTTCATCTATATGTATCAATGATTTAATATATTATTAGTTGGATTCGGTTTTGAGTTTGGTTTTTGGTTAAACCGAATTCGAAAAAGTAAAACCGAATTCAGATTTAAAAACTTCGGTTCTCATTTGGTTCGGTTTTCAGGTTAATCGAAGATATAAAATAACCTGTGATCTCCCTTCAGCTCATTGATTGTACAACGGTACATTGGGTCTACAACTGGTACATAAAGCCAGCTCTTCTCTTTCAATTGAGCATTAAAAACTGATCGAGAAATTGACCAAATACACTATAGATTGGAGTGCTAACGAATGGATTTAATCAAAATCAGCTCATCTCTTCCATTTTCTCATCAGGTGGGATTTTAAGTTTGAAATTAAATTAGGGTTTGTTATGATATTATGATTTGCATACATACAGTTCGTAAATTCAGTATATATTTCGATTATGATTTTGTTGTTTATCTTTTTCAAAACACAAAAATGATTTTCTGTTACTATCAAATGCAGCCAAAAAAACAAATATTACCTTATTCAAACGATAGTTGGAATTACTACACGAGTACATTTCTTGTAACTTCATTATGTATATAGCCAAGGTTGTAAAACTGGCGACTCGGGGAGAACTCGACAGGAGGTTTTTGAGAAGTTCTCGGCGACTCGAGGAGAACTCGGGGGAGAACTCGGATGTTGACTTACGTTGACTTTTAGAATATAATATATATTTTCTAATATATATAGATATATAATGTATACATATTAGCTAAAATAAACATTTTATAAATGTATATGTATATGTTAAATATAGTATAAAGTTTGGTTAAATATAATAAGTAGTTTTAACTGGAGGCGTTGTTATTGTATATATATCAAGTTTGTTCATTTTAAAAAATTTTGGTATAATATAAGGGGGGTGTTATTGTAATTTAGTAAAAGAAAAAGATATTAAAATCAGATTCTCTCTTTTCAAAGTACTGTATTTATCTTTTCAAAGTCAAAGTGACAGCTATACTACTATATTACGGAGTGCTTTTCTGTCTTTTTAAAAGTTAAAACACATGGTCATCCTTATCGTGGGTGTCTTTCTTTTCCTTTTCGTTTTGTTTCTCCTCTCTTAGGGCCCGTTTGGCTCTTGTAATGTTTTTGAATGGAATGGAATCTGTCAAAGGAATTGGAATCCGAAGGAATTGGAATCCGAAGGAATTGGAATTGATAAATTCCATGGAATGTGAAAAATGTGTTCTATTTTACATGGAATGGAATTAAATTTCATTTTATAAAATAATTAAAAAGTTATAAAAAGAATTACGTTTCTAAATTTTGTGTTCATTTCCAGACTCACTTTTTCAAAAAAAAAAAAAAAAATTTAGATTCGCGATTTGAGAACGCGTGTCGAAAACACGCTTTTTCTGCCGTGAAAAATAGCCTTTTCGGGCGCGTTGCAAGATCGCGCGTTTTCGGATGCACTGCGAGATCGCGTGTTTCGTATGCGCTGCGAAAATGCGTTTTTCTTTCGCAGGGGATCCGAAAATCCGCATTTCTGGACGCCCTGCGAAAATGCGTGTTTCAGCAGGGGATCCAGAAACGCGCGTTTCCGGGCGCCCGCGATAACGCGCGTTTCCGGGCGGCTGCGATAACGCGAGTTTCCGGGCGGCCCGCGATAACGCGCGTTTCCGGGCGGCCCCCAGAAACGCGTGTTTCCGGGCACCCCGCGAAAACGCGCGTTTTCGGGCGCCCGCGATAACGCGCGTTTCCGGGCGCCCCGCGATAACGCGCGTTGCCGGGCGCCCCGCGAAAACGCGCGTTTCCGGGCGCCCCGCGAAAACGCGCGTCGAAAATGCTCCCTAAAAACGCGCCCCGAAACCTCGCGCCGCATAGCTCCCTGAAAACGTGCCTCGAAATTGAGCGCCAAAAAGGCGCTCTAGAGTCGCGACCCGAAAAATTCAATGTTGAAAGGAATTCAAATCCATCAACATCTTGAAGGAAAGGAATCTCAAGATTCCAAGGAATATAATTCCTTTCAAATTATGTCAACCAAACAGAGCGGTCTAAGGAATTCAATTCCAATTCCATCAAATTCCTTTGAAATTCCGCGAGCCAAACGGGACCTTACCCTTTTCTTCTGCTGACAGACTGTTATCCACCGTTGACCGCCGTTGACCGGCGGTTGGAGTTGACCGTCAAGAACTCGGTGAGCTCCTGGAAACGATAAATCGGCGAGAAATCGCCGAATTAAACCGAGTTTTGCAACCATGATTATAGCTATAGCTATCATCTACGTATATACAGTATCATTTAGCTACTTACAGTTGTAAACGAATTGTGAATACAAAATTTAAATGTATATAACTTCATAAAGGTTAATACAGAATGTCAGAGATATGATTTTTGATTACGGAATGCGAACATAGCCAAGGTTTCTTAGAAAATGTGAAAAAACAGGTCTCTACCCAACCCATTTGGACCAATCTGTTCGACCAGTTCAAAAAACCTGAGCTGTTCGGACCCAAATATGTTTTGACCCGACCCAAACCCAACTCAAACCCAACCCAATTGCCAGACATTACCACCCAATAAACCATGTGTAACATTACTTTTTTGAAGCTTGTATGAATTAGAAACATAGCGCGTGTAACATTTGAATTATTTAATATCATTTTGATTGTGACCCGTTATCTTTACCGTTTATTGTACTTGTTTTTAGCTTAAACTAGTGTTCGAACCCTCGTTTCGCGCCGGGAGTTTGATTTTCAATGTAATTTATTGCGTTTAGTTTGTAAAATTATTTCGTGGCTAACGATGATGTCGTTGAAGTGCAACTCGAGTCGAACTAAATGGTATAATCCGTGAAAGATCTAAATGTTATTTTAAATTAACAATATATGTGCATCTCCGCGTTTTGCTATGGAATTGTCGACTTTTAAAAATTTAACGCAAAATCAACGTGTATGAAAAGTACCTCAAATATTTAGCGTTTTTTTAAAAAGCGTCCGTTTTGCGTATAGTTAGTGACATTGTGTTCCTAAAATTACTTCGAGTTTAACGATGGTGTCGGAAAAATTTAACCCGTTGTGAGCGAGAAGATACGGCTCGTTGAATATTTGGGTGGAGTTTGTTCAAGATTTTTTTATGAAAATGAGTACTTGACACTTTACCCCCTGTTTGAGAGGTCGATTTTAATATTTGAACAAAGTATGAGGGCTTTTTTTTAAAAAAGGGTGGAATAAAAAAAGTGAAAGGACGAAAACGCTCCTAGTTCTATTAGATAGTGTGATCGATTTATAATGAATGAGAAATTTAATGGTTAAATTATAAAGTGTAGAAAGTTTATAAAAGGTATAAAGTGAACTATTATAAAGAGTGTGGCTGAAGTACGAAAAAATAAAAAGTTGGGGGTGAGTTTGTGAAGATTTAGAAAGTTACTATTCATTTCTCCAATACCAAATTTAATGGTTAAATTATAAAGTGTAGAAAGTTTATAAAAGGTATAAAGTGAACTATTATAAAGAGTGTGGCTGAAGTACGAAAAAATAAAAAGTTGGGGGTGAGTTTGTGAAGATTTAGAAAGTTACTATTCATTTCTCCAATACCTTGTAGATATATAGATTAATAGTTGTGGAGCCCTCGGCGCCGGGGGCTCCGTTTTGAATGCGAGTTAAAAAAAAAGTCTTGATCTATTTTGTAAAAGAGAATTTTTTTCGACATATAATATATTGAAGGGTTGTTCCTTTTGTGAAAGTTGCTTCTTTTAGCGTTCGGGTTTTATTTAAAAAAAAAGTTAGTAAAGTGGGGGTTCGATTTGTATTTTAATAAAAGTTAGGGGGTTAAGTTTGTGAAATTTGAAAAAAATATACGTATAAAGTGGGAGTTCGATTTCTATTTTAATAAAAGTTAGGGGGTTAAGTTTGTGAAAATTGAATATTAGTAAAAAAAAAGTTAGTAAAGTGGGGTTCGATTTGTATTTTAATAAAAGTTAGGGGGTTAAGTTTGTGAAATTTGAAAAAATATACGTATAAAGTGGGAGTTCGATTTCCATTTTAATAAAAGTTAGGGGGTTAAGTTTGTGAAAATTGAATATTAGTAAAAAAAAAGTTAGTAAAGTGGAGGTTCGATTTGTATTTTAATAAAAGTTAAGGGGTTAAGTTTGTGAATTTTGGGAAAAAATATACGTATAAAGTGGGGGTGCGATTTGTATTTTAATAAGAGTATAAAGTGGGGGTGCGATTTGTATTTTAATAAAAGTTGAGGGTTAAGTTTATGGAAAATGGAAAAAGGAATAGTACTATTCATTTCTCCTTTGTTTTTAAGATATAGGTATATAATATATAATATATAATATAATTTAGTAGATAAGCTAAAGACTACTTGTTTTTAGCTTAAATTTAGTAGATAAGCCAAAGACTATATTTGTTCTTTCCTCCTAAATTTAGCAGCTTAAATTGTTTACTAGTTTTTTAAGTTGATATTGACCAGGTAAAATTCATGTACTAATTGTCAGGCACCAACATCTAATGAAAGAACACAAACTAACTTGACCTCTTCTGCAACTCTGGATTAATTAGTTTTAACGCTTTGAAACGATAGACTTTTAAAAAAAAAAAAAAAAAAACAGGTGTCTGTCCAGACCAAGTGATATGCCGCGGCGCGGCAAGCCTTGGTCGCGGCGCGACATTTAAAAGGAAATTATCCCTGCTTAACAGCCCTTCTGTATTTGAAACATTTGATATGTCGCGGCACGACATGTAGTGTCGCGGCGCGACCTTACACGGTTGCTGGTACTGAGCTGCAACATGTTACAAAAACACATTTTTACCATTTCATCATCACCAACATAGTTTGACAACATAATACATAAACAAGCTTAATTAAAACAGTTTCATACATCATTAAACACTTCGAAAATCTTTTAATCATAAGCAACACTTTTACATAACTTAAACATAACATTTGGTCTCACTCCTTCAAAAGAAACATAGTTTATAAATTCAAAAGACTTGGCGTTGATAAGCGGTACCATTAGAGCTTGATTCAACATAGAGACTTGCATTACCACTTACTAAGACCCAAAGCTCCGCTATCTTTAAATAGGCTCCTTACCTTCTCGGTGTCCTTTCGTTCCTATAAAAACATAAAACAACATGGGGGTAAGCTTTTACGCTTAGTGAGTTATAGGCGAATAATAAAGCATACAATATTGAGCATAATCATTTCATCACTTTGTCTTTCCAACCAAATGGTTGCTTACTTACTTTTGAATCCGACCCATTACTTACCATAGACATAACTTACTAAGGCCAACCCTAGTAATTATGTCTAAGCTAAACACAACCATATATATACACATATGCCTAAGCTACCTTGATCACATTACTCTCATACATACATAGACACTCAAAGTGTCTAAGCTAAGTCATGCCATAGACAAGGGTTACTAAGCAAGCTTATTAACCTTGCCTAAGCTAATCATCAACCATAGATACAATTATTAGGTGAACCTAATAATTCTATCTAAGCTTCTCATCTCGTGCACTTAGTCGTTGCTCTCTTGCACGGATGCAATCCGAGAACACTAAGCCACTCTTGACCCGCCCAATTTACCCCCTATAAACTCACCTTGATTAAACAAGGTTCCTTGATCACTTGAAGCTCCTATGCCTTGATTAGCACCTATACATGAGCTAATTTCATCAATAACATAACTCAACGAAATCACAACTTTCAATAGCTTACAACACTTTCATACACTTACACATTGACTTAATCTCCTTTTTACTCCAACATTCACATGAACACTTATATACATAACATGTTTAACTTATCTTTTTCAATATAATAACATTATCATACAAACATCATTTCCTTAATTACACAATTTTCTAGTTCCTCTCTTACAAACATGACTTGTAATTCTTTCAAGCATCAAAAGTGCATAAACCCATTTCAACTATTAACATTCTTAAAATTATCATACATCCAAATATCATTACTTACAACAATAATAACAATTCACATATAAACTTTCTCCTTTACAAGTTTAACTAAATCTCATAACATTTTCATTGAGGCATTTCATCAAACACCTAGTGTGCATGACTTGATTCTAAGCTATACATAACATCTAATTCATCATAATCACAACATACACTCAAAATGCAAGTTCATACATGAACTTACTTCCATTATCAATTACAAATTAGTTTATAATCATACAAGTGTGCACATTTTCAACATACAACTACTTTTAAGCTTGAGATTCATCCACAACACCCAATTCTAGTGATACTTAAATATAAAAGTTCATACCTTGTGTTTAGGGATTCAAGAACCCTAATTGTGCGCAATGAAGAAGAAATTGAAGAATTAAAACTTGCTATGATGATTAGAGCACACTAGATTTCATTAATTTCCACTTGCATGTACAAAATCCTTTCAATTGAAGATTTCTTCTTCTCTTCTTGTTTGGGTCGACACACACACACACAAGCATACACTAAGTTTCTGTATTTTTTTTTGCAACTGATAATGATTTTCCAGCATTTTACTCTTTTAATTGATTTAACTTTTCCTCATTTGCACTTTCTACCCTCTCCACCAAAACCACATTAAGGGAGGTCCTTAAATTAACTTTTCATCACTAGTCCCCTTTCAACTTAGCTAACAAACTTCAAATATTATCCACTTATAATACAAAATAGCACCAACAATATATATGTACATATTAAATTACTTAAAATAGTACCTTAAATAATTGGGATGTTACAACTCTCCCCCTGTTGGATTGTTCGCGTCCTCGCGAACCACTCTTGGTGCAACGATGGATAGTACTTCATAAGCCATTCTTCGGGTTCCCACGTACATTCGGAGCCCTTTCTAAATTTCCATAACACTTTCAATAACACAACCGACTTATTTCTTAATTGCTTAACCTTTTGATCGAAAATCTTTATTGGCTTTTCCGCATACCTTAACTTATCATCAACCTCAATCTCATTCAATGGAACATATGTTGATTCATCCGCCAAACACTTTCTCAATTGTGATACGTGAAACGTGTCATGTATATTACTCAATTCATCGGGCAAGACCAAACGATAAGCTACCTTCCCGACTTTTGTCACTATCTTAAATGGTCCCACAAATCTTGGACCCAATTTTCCTCTTTTTCTAAAACGAATTATACCCTTCCGTGGGGAAACTTTGAGCATTACCTTATCACCCACTTGAAATTCTATTGGCTTCCTTCTTTTATCCACATATGACTTTTGTCGATCTTGTGCCGCTTTCATTCTTTCACGAATTTGGTCTATCATTTCGATTGTTTGTTGTACTACTTCCGTGTTTCCTAATTCCCTTTGACCCACTTCACCCCAACATATTGGGGTTCTACACCTTCTCCCATACAACATCTCATAAGGCGCCATTCCGATGGTAGAATGATAATTATTATTGTACGAAAATTCAACTAAAGGTAGGTGAGTATCCCAACTACCACCAAAATCAATGACGCACGCCCTTAACATATCCTCAAGAGTTTGGATAGTTCGCTCACTTTGACCATCCATTTGTGGGTGAAATGCGGGTCTTACATGCAACTTGGTTCCCATCTCTTCTTGAAACTTTCTCCAATATCATGAGGTAAATCGGGTGTCACGGACCAAAGAGCCAATGGCTTGGCGGTATCGAGGTCACCCTTACAACCTTGAGGTTGAGGGTTCGAGTCCTGCTTAGGACAATTCGTGGTGTATATATTCGAGTTAGATTTAGGTGGGTGTGTGAGTTTGCCTTTCAAAAAAAAAAAAAAAAAAAAAAAAAAAAAAAAAAAAATCGGGTGTCACGGTCCGAAACAATGGAAACCGGCACTCCATGCCTTGCAACAACCTTTTTCATATATAACTTAGACATTGCTTCCGACGATGAAGCTTCTCTTATTGCCAAAAATAGCGCACTCTTAGTTAATCTATCAGCAATAACCCAAATGGCGTCGTGTTGCCGAGGGGTCTTAGGCAACTTTCTCCAATATCCTGAGGTAAATCGGGTGTCACGGTCCGAAATAATGGAAACCGGCACTCCATGCCTTGCAACAACCTTTTTCATATATAACTTAGACATTGATTCCGACGATGAAGCTTCTCTTATTGCCAAAAATAGCGCACTCTTAGTTAATCTATCAACAATAACCCAAATGGCGTCGTGTTGCCGAGGGGTCTTAGGCAACTTAGTCACTAAATCCATCGTGATGTGCTCCCATTTTCATACCGGTACCTCTAATGGTTGTAGCTTACCATACGACATTTGATGATCGACTTTCACTTGAAGGCAAGTGAGACATTTATGAACGTACTTTACTATATCTCTCTTCATTCCAGGCCACCAACAGTCTTTCCTTAGATCCCTATATATTTTCGTAGCACCGGGGTGAATCGAATACTTAGATTTGTGAGCTAAGTCAAGGAGCTCACTTCTAACACCGCTTTGTAGAGGTACCTAAATTCTTCCATATCTAAGCCTTAGACCACAAGAATCTACTATAAAATCATTAACTTGCCCTTGGATCCTTTCTTTCCTCACGTTTTCGGGGGTTAATGCTTCATCTTGTGCTACTCGGATACTATCGAATATTTGTGGTGATATTACCATGACCAAACTAGTTACCTTAATCGGTTGATGACTCGTCTTCCTACTAAGAGTATCCGCCACCACATTAGCCTTCCCGGGGTGATACAAAATTTCACAATCATAATCTTTCACCAAGTCGAGCCCTCTCCTTTGTCTATCATTCAAATCTCTTGGATCGAACAAATACTTTAAATTTTTATGATCGGTATAAATAGATAACTTAACACCATAAAGATAATGACGCCATATTTTCAAAGCAAAAACCACGGCCGTTAATTCTAAATCATGGGTGGGATAACGTTTTTCATGTACCTTCAATTGTCGGGAAGCATAAGCTATGACTTTCCCATTTTGCATTAGCACAAACCCCAAACCTTTCTTAGAAGCATCGCAATAAACCGTCATATTCTCATTCTCTTTCGGTAAAACTAGTATAGGAACTTGAACAAGTTTCTCCTTAAGGAGTTGAAATGCTTGTTCTTGCTTTTCTTCCCATCTCCATGGTACATTCTTACGGGTCAACTTCGTGAGTGGGGTGGCTATTCTAGAAAAATCTTGTATAAACCATCGATAATACTCCGCTAAACCTAGAAAACTCCTAACTTCGGTGGGATTCATAGGCGGTTCCCATCTCATTATCGCTTCAATCTTGGTCGGATCAACACAAATACCCTTCTTATTAATGACATGTCCTAAATATTGTACTTCACGAAGCCAAAACTCGCATTTAGAGAACTTAGCGAACAACTTTTCTTTCCTTAAAGTTTCTAATACTTGTCGTAAATGCACCGCATGCTCTTCTTCCCCTTTAGAATACACCAAAATATCGTCAATGAATACAATCACAAACCTATCGAGCATCGGTCGACAGACCCTATTCATCAAATCCATAAATGCGGTCGGAGCATTAGTTAACCCAAATGGCATAACCACGAATTCATAATGACCATACCTCGTGCGAAAAGCTGTTTTAGGGATATCCTCTTCCTTTACCTTTAATTGATGATAACCCGACCTTAGATCTATCTTTGAAAAGAAACATGCACCTTGTAATTGATCAAACAAATCATCTATTCTCGGCAAAGGATATTTATTCTTAATAGTGACCTTATTCAATTCACGATAATCTATACACATTCTCATTGTTCCATCCTTCTTTTTCACAAACAAAACCGGAGCTCCCCGAGGTGAACTACTAGGACGTATAAAACCTTTATCTATCAAATCTTGTAGTTGAGTCATCATTTCCCTCATTTCCGACGGAGCTAATCGATAAGGTGCTTTGGCAATTGGCATGGCTCCGGAAATCAACTATATTCTAAACTCTACTTCTCGTTCAGGAGGTACACCAGGAAATTCATCCGGAAACACATCCGGGAACTCATTAGCTATCGGTACATCACCTATCCCAACAACCTTCTTCGAATCATCTATCACATGTGCCAAAAACGCACAACACCCCTGGGAAAAAAATCGTTTAGCTTTAGCATATGTGCATATAGGAATAGCTCATCTAGCCCGTTCCCCATAAATCCAAATAACCTTCCCACTTGGTGATTGAACTAACACAATTTTCTTACGACATAGTATTATTCCTTCATTGTCATCTAGCCAATCCATGCCTACAGTTACATGAAATTCTCCCATATGCATGGGTATTAAATCTATAATAAACTTCTCATCATCCAAAATAATCTCACATCCTTTAATAACACTATACACCATAACGGTTTTATTGTCAGCTATCTCAACCTCTAAAGGATGCTCTAACATACTTGGGGTTATATCAAAATGTTTACAAAAAGAAAAAGAAATGAATGACCGCGTAGCACCGGAATCAAACAAAACATGCGCAGGTAAAGAGTTTACAATAAAGGTACCTGACGCCACATTTTGGGATTCCTTCGCCTCGTGAGCGGTAATCTGATGAGCTCGGGCTCTTGGTCGGCTATCACTTGTCTTTGGCTCCGTTTTAACCTCCTTCTTCACACTACCACTTGCCAAATCTTTCTTATACTCTGGACATTCAGCTTGAAAATGACCCTTTTCAAAACAATAATAACACAATTTTCCCTTCTTGGGACATTCGGCGGCTCTATGACCCGGCTTCCCACATGAATAACAATTGGTAGTACCCGCTTTACACTCGCCCGTATGATTTTTACTACACCTATTACACGTCTTCACTTCTTTACCACCGCCCTTTCCCGGCGTGAAACCCCCTTTTGATTTGTGCGGGGATTCGGAATTAAACTTACCTTTCTTCGGGCTCATACTTTGAATTGACTTTGAATCTTGATCTAACTTTCGTTTGAATGCAGCTTTCTTCTTAAGTTCGTGTTCCCTCACAAGGGCCCTATTCATCATCTCGGCCAACGTCTTATATGTGCCCTTATCAATAAACTCACTTATTTCGGGGTTTAACTTTTCATGGTAGTGATCCATCATCAACTTAGGACTTGAAACAAAGTCCGGGCAAAAACGAGACTTATCATTAAATTCGGCATTAAACTCGGTCACTGATTTACTCTCATGCTCAATATTCATGAATTCGGACTTTAACCGGCTAACCTCGGCGGGTGGAGCAAATTGATCCATAAACATCTCACGAAACTTTTCCCATGAAAAACTTGTTGCCACCTCCCACCCATGTGACTTAACTATGAAATTCCACCATTCATAACCACTTCCTTTCATTTGGTGGGCCACATAAATTACTTTTAAGTGCTCGGGACATTCGCACAACATGAATGTTTCTTCTAACTCATCGATCCACCTTTGACTAACAATCGGATCAACCTTACCGTGAAACTCCGGTGGATGACAATTAGCAAAATTCTTGTACTCAAAGCGCTCATCTTTCTTTCTCGGGCCTTCTACTTCCTCTTGTCTTACCCCACTCCCCCCTTCCCCTCTTAACATAGAATTATTGGTCATAAGAGTCTTTAACTTTTCATCTAATTGATCATTAATCAATGTCTTTATCTTCTCTAGAAGGGTTGGGGTGTATCGCACCAACGCTTGTCCTATTTGCCCCGAGATATCATTTGCCATGGTAACCTCATCGGATTCAGATTGTGAGCCTTCAACAGATTCCACTGAAGGGGTGTGGACGTACTCATCGTCCTCATCATTACCTCTATTTGGAGATACAATAGCCATTCTGAAACAATGTAAATAACTAATTAGTTCAAACACATGTATCAACAATTTATTATAACATAAGAGACCGAGAGAATTCCCAACTCATTTCACCGTGACCATAATAGATGTTCATGCGTACTAAAATGATGTAATGGCAATGGCCGATTGTCATTACATCACCGCATTACGCACTTAATCATTTATGACTCATGGTTAATAAGCATTAAACTCTTCGTCTAAATCATCCACAATCTTATTACTACACTATAGGTCTCGTCAATAAACTCTTTCCTATGGAGCATCGCATAATCATTCAATCTCAACTATCGTGCAAGTCCTAAACCGCTTATCCCTTAACAACAATGGTTTAAGCCTAGATAATCCCTATACTGGGTTATCCAAGTCCCTTAAACCATAGCTCTAATACCAACTTTTAAGGCCTTGAAACGATAGACTTTAAAAAAAAAAAAACAGGTGTCTGCCCAGACCAAGTGATATGCCGCGGCGCGGCAAGCCTTGGTCGCAGCGCGACATTTAAAAGGAAATTATTCATGCTTAACAGCCCTTCTGTATTTGAAACATTTGATATGTCGCGGCGCGACATGTAGTGTCGGGGCGCGACCTTACACGGTTGCTGGTACTGAGCTGCAACATGTTACAAAAACACATTTTTACCATTTCATCATCACCCAACATAGTTTGACAACATAATACATAAACAAGCTTAATTAAAACAGTTTCATACATTATTAAACACTTCGAAAATCTTTTAATCATAAGCAACACTTTTACACAACTTAAACATAACATTTGGTCCCACTCCTTCAAAAGAAACATAGTTTATAAATTCAAAAGACTTGGCGTTGATAAGCGGTACCATTAGAGCTTGATTCAACATAGAGACTTGCATTACCACTTACTAAGACCCAAAGCTCCGCTATCTTTAAATAGGCTCCTTACCTTCTCGGTGTCCTTTCGTTCCTATAAAAACATAAAACCACATGGGGGTAAGCTTTTACGCTTAGTGAGTTATAGGCGAATAATAAAGCATACAATATTGAGCATAATCATTTCATCACTTTGTCTTTCCAACCAAATGGTTGCTTACTTACTTTCGGATCCGACCCATTACTTACCATAGACATAACTTACTAAGGCCAACCCTAGTAATTATGTCTAAGCTAAACACAACCATAGACATACACATATGTCTAAGCTACCTTGATCACATTACTCTCATACATACATAGACACTCAAAGTGTCTAAGCTAAGTCATGCCATAGACAAGGGTTACTAAGCAAGCTTATTAACCTTGACTAAGCTAATCATCAACCATAGATACAAATATTAGGTGAACCTAATAATTCTATCTAAGCTTCTCATCTCGTGCACTTAGTCGTTGCTCTCTTGCACGGATGCAATCCGAGAACACTAAGCCACTCTTGACCCGCCCAATTTACCCCCTATAAACTCACCTTGATTAAACTAGGTTCCTTGATCACTTGAAGCTCCTATGCCTTGATTAGCACCTATACATGAGCTAATTTCATCAATAACATAACTCAACGAAATCACAACTTTCAATAGCTTACAACACTTTCATACACTTACACATTGACTTAATCTCCTTTTTACTCCAACATTCACATGAATACTTATATACATAACATGTTTAACTTATCTTTTCCAATATAACAACATTATTATACAAACATCATTTCCTTAATTAAACAATTTTCTAGTTCCTCTCTTACAAACATGACTTGTAATTCTTTCAAGCATCAAAAGTGCATAAACCCATTTCAACTATTAACATTCTTAAAATTATCATACATCCAAATATCATTACTTACAACAATAATAACAATTCACACATAAACTTTCTCCTTTACAAGTTTAACTAAATCTCATAACATTTCCATTGAGGCATTTCATCAAACACCTAGTGTGCATGACTTGATTCTAAGCTATACATAACATCTAATTCATCATAATCCCAACATACACTCAAAATGCAAGTTCATACATGAACTTACTTCCATTATCAATTACAAATTAGTTTATAATCATACAAGTGTGCACAATTTCAACATACAACTACTTTTAAGCTTGAGATTCATCCACAACACCCAATTCTAGTGATACTTAGATACAAAAGTTCATACCTTGTCTTTAGGGATTCAAGAACCCTAATTGTGCACAATGAAGAAGAAATTGAAGAATTAAAACTTGCTATGATGATTAGAGTACACTAGATTTCATTAATTTCCACTTGCATGTACAAAATCCTTTCAATTGAAGATTTCTTCTTCTCTTCTTGTTTGGGTCGACACACACACAAGCACACACTAAGTTTCTGTATTTTTTATTTGCAACTGATAATGATTTTCCAACATTTTACTCTTTTAATTGATTTAACTTTGCCTCATTTGCACTTTCTACCCTCCCCACCAAAACCACATTAAGGGAGGTCCTTAAATTAACTTTGCATCACTAGTCCCCTTTCAACTTAACTAACAAACTTCAAATATTATCCACTTATAATACAAAATAGCACCAACAATATATATGTATATATTAAATTACTTAAAATATTACCTTAAATAATTGGGATGTTACATTAGTCAGTTGAACTTTTATTAAAAGTTTCTTCTGTTTAATTTTTCAAACATGTATTTCTTATCATCGTCATCTCTGACCTTATTCTTCTTCTTTTACTTGTACTTATCTACTGGTATATCATACTCTCTGTACTGTACTCTGTACTAAACACACACACACACACACACATACACACACAAACTTACTGATGTTTTATAATGTGTTCTGAATACAATTTTTTTCAAAATATAGAGGATCAATAGGGACTGTAATTACTTTTGTCCACAACTGTGGTTTCACTGTTTGGCCAGGAATCTTCAGCCCCATAGTTATCAGAGATTTCAACAAAACTGTATTCGAGCTTACAAAGGGTGATTCACTCTCAATTGAAGTTCCATCTGCTTAGGGTGGCAAGATCTGTTTACACAAACAAAGACCGTTATATTAGCTATGATTATGAAGGTACTAATGCTGATTTACCTGTGCGGATTTTCACACCAAAAGGACAAATTAGAGATAATTATACTGTATGGACTCCCGAGTTCTGTTATGGGTACGGTTCAGGTAATGGATGTGTAGCCGACTCTAATTCTCCTCTATGTAGGAGAGGGGGTGATAGTTTTAGTGAAAAGAATGGAGATTTTGCTTTGAATTTTATGGAAAGTGTTACTGATGATAACTCGGGTTTAAGCATTAGTGATTGCTTCATTAAGTGTTTGAGAAATTGTAGTTGTGTGAGGTTTAATAGCAATACTACTAATGGAACTGGTTGTGTTATTTGGACATGAAGTAATAGCTTTTTGGTTAATACACGTGACAACGCTACGCTAAAGTATGTGGTTAACCAAGTACCATTTATTCCAAGTACAGGTAATAATATTTATTTTCAATTGGTTTTGCCTATATTAATGAATCTTAACAAGTCGATATGCAGGAAACGGGAAGGGAAAAAGCATGAAATGGGTATGGATAGTTATTGGTGTTGTCATTCCTTCGGTTATAATTCTTTTGGGGATTTTATGGTTTATAAAGAAGCGTAAGCAAAAACGAGAAGGTAAAATACAACTATAAAGATCAAAATGAACTTATGTTATAGTTGTATCAATTTCTAGAATTACTTATTGATACTTATGACAGAGAAGGAGAGACGAAAGAGAGATGAATATTTCCTTGAGTTGACAGCTTCTGAAAGCTTCAAGGATATACACCAGCTTGAAAACAATGTTGGGCAAGGAAATAGTTTTCTATTATTTAGTTTTGCATCTATTATGACTGCAAAAAATGATTTCGCCGATGAGAATAAGTTAGGACAAGGTGGTTTTGGGCCTGTTTACAAGGTAGTTTCCCTTTTCGGCTTCTCGCCAATTATATTTGATAGCTTGTTTGGTTATCGCAATTGTACAGTAATTATAAATACAATATGATGTTATTAAAACAGGGAAAACTGAGCGATGGACGAGAAATTGCGATAAAAAGGCTTTCAAGAACATCAGGTTAAGGGCTCGTGGAATTCAAGAATGAACTGATTCTTATAGCCAAACTTCAACACACAAATCTTGTTCGAGTTATTGGTTGTTGTATTCACAAGGATGAAAAGATGTTAATTTACGAATATATGCCTAACAAAAGCTTGGATTTTTTTCTCTTTGGTAAGAATTTTTTGACATAAGCCGATTCATACTGTAATTGATTTGGTAATCTGTGTGCATCATACCTTCTTTTGAAATCTTGTAGATGAAAATAGAAAGGCAGAGTTAGATTGGCCCAAAAGATTCAACATCATTGAAGGAGTTGCTCAAGGATTGTTATATCTCCATAAACACTCAAGAATGCGAGTTATTCATAGAGATTTAAAAGCCAATAATATTCTTTTAGATGAGAATTTGGACCCTAAAATTTCTGATTTTGGCATGGCAAGAATTTTCAAAAAGAATGAAACGGAAGCAATGACTAACAGGGTGGTTGGAACATAGTAAGTTATCTTTCTTCAAGATCTCAGGTAATTATATCTTCATGGTCAACTCGTATGTATGAATTCGTTGTTGGTCAAATTTATTACTATATATTTTCTTCATATCTTAAGCAAAAATGTGTGTTTTCAGTGGTTATATGCCTCCTGAGTATGTGATGTGTGCGAGGTGTACTAGGAAATAGTATTATTTTAACAACGAAATAATATTAAATACGATACAATTTTATACAAGATATTTATTTATTTATAGAATGGATATACCTAAACCTTGCTACAACACTTATAGGCAGTGTACCTAATCGTACAGTAGTGTAGTTTTTAGTAAGTCTGGTTCGTTCCACAGGGAAAATTAAACAAGCTTAACGCTATATTTTTAAAACTATATTTGTAAAAATACAAAAATAAATATAAATAATATTATTATTATAAAAGTGGGGTTTTTTACCGTTTAATGACCGGTTTGTCGATTTTAAAACTTTAGTCGCAGTTAAAACCTAATGTAAAATATTAAATAAATAAAAGACTTAATTTAAAGAGTAAAGTAAATAACGATAATGAAATTGCGATAAATAAAAATGCGATAAATAAAAAGTACGATAATCAAAGAGTACGATAATTAAAAGTGCAATTAAATACAATGACAATAAATAAAAGTGCGATAATTAAAAGTGCAATTAAATATAAAATAAAGGAAATTAAATATGAAATAAAGGAATTATGCTTATTTAAACTTCCGTAATCATGATGTTTGACGTGTTCTTTTTAGTTTATTCCCATGGGTTAATTGTCCTTTGTCCTGGATTATTCGATATGTCCATACGGATTTGTCCATAATAGTCCATCAGTCATAAATATAAAGTGCAAAAGTCTTCGTCAAATTATTCTTATTCCCGAAGTCAAATATTCCAACTAATTGGGGATTCGAATTGTAACAAGGTCTTAATACTTTGTTTAATGAATACACCAGGTTATCGACTGCGTGTAAACCAAGGTTTTAATACTTTGTTAACAATTACACCAATTACCCTTGAATGTAATCCACCCCTGTTTCAACAAGTCTATTAACTATTAATCCAGTTCCGTGTCCGGTAAAATGAACAATTATTGGTATTTATAGATATCCCGCCCACCGTACCCATTCAAGCGTATGTGGTTATATATAAATACGTCAAATTATAAGTCTATATATTAAATTAACGAGATATCGTTTAGTTAATATAAAGCCCATTAATAGCCCATAGTCTAATTTCCACAAGTGTCGTTCTTTTGTCCAAACCCCAATTATGGTACAAAGCCCAATTACCCAATTTTAAATATTTTAGCCCAACATCAAGATTACTTCGTTTTAAATAAGCATAATAATAACTTAGCTATGAGACATTAATTTAAAAATAACATTAACCATAACTTACAGTGATTAAAAATAGCGTAGCGTTACACGGACAGAATTTTGACTTACACCCTTACAACATTCGCTATCATATCCTTATTATTAGAATTTAAAATTAAAATTAAAATTAAAATATAATATATATATATATATATATATATATATATATATATATATATATATATATATATATATATATATATATCTTTACGTATGAATGAGAAGAGAAAAAGATGATGGATATTGAACCAAAACACGCGAATTTATAGCAATGTGGGCTGTCACCTACTGCCATGCGATCGCATGGCTTTTTGCCTTCCAGGCCATGCGATCGCATGGCCCCTTTTTCCAGCTCACAAGACTTTGTTTCTTTTGCTTACCAACGGTTTATAATAATATATATAATATATAAATAATTTTAAGAATTATTTAAATATTATATTATATTCATGTGCATAGTTGACTTGTAATTTTTAGTCCGTTGCATCGAGCGTTGAGAGTTGACTTTGGTCCCGGTTCCGGATTTTCGAACGTCCTTGCGTATAATTTAATATCTTGTACTTTGCGTTTTGCGTCTTGTACTCTTGTAATTTTGAGATGTTTCTTATCAATAATTGGAACCACTTTGATTGTATTTTGTACTTTTGAGCTTTTTGGTCGTTTGCGTCTTCAATTTGTAGAATATGTCTTTTGTCTTCACCTTTTATTATTTAAACGAATATCACTTGTAAATAGAACAATTGCAACTAAAATCTTGTCTTTCTTGAGGGATAATGCTATGAAATATATGTTCATTTTTAGCATTATCAAATATTCCCACACTTGAGCGTTGCTTGTCCTCAAGCAATATAGTCTTGAAATAAAAATACTAGAATCACTTCTTTATTCTTCACACTTTGTACATCAGTGATTTCTATACGACGGCATAAACAATGGTAGTAACGATGTGGTTTACAGTCCCACATGACTATAAAATTTTAGATCATTTAAGGAAATTGGATCTTTATGAAAACATTTGATCTTTTGAAAATACAATCTAGCTTTTACCCTAGATAAGTTTTCCGGAATAACCCTTCACCGGTGTTTGCAAATTGTTTTTGTGGGTTTGGTGGGTTTCAGATTTGAAAACTTTAGCTCAAAACTTGCGGTTTTGTGTCACCCACTTGCTATCCTTGTATTGGGAAAGTAACACGTCCAGTATACTTGCTCCGTATATTACCTTTCGGTAAACTACCGTCCGGTTGTAAAGAAAAGCGTTGAACAAGCAACTGTTAAGGCAAAGTCCCCTGACATGCTTTTAATTATGGTCTATAACGTGTCGGATGCAATTACTATCCTTGGTAGGAGCAATAGTAAAGCTCATCCTATAATTTTTCGGTTTGGCACAAGATCCTGTCTTCGACCATACTATGCAACCACCGTTCTTACTGTTGACACCCGATTTGGTTCAGGTGACCTAATGAATTCTAGGTGAATTCCTAGGATTTTACGTTCAATGGTAATGAACGCATTGAAAATGGGTTTTTAGAAAACAAATCGGTTTGTAATTTTGATCAAAATATTTTCTCGTTCAAGCTCGAGTTTAGATATCATCGAATTCCATGAGTTTGTAATTCTCAATCTTTAAAAGTCAATCTCAAGGATTGAGTAATATCAGTCTTAAAAGCTGATTTTTAATCTTTTAAGGAGATTTTCCTTTTCTGTGGGTCTGATTCATTAGTCTTATCAAGCTAATTTGCACGGCGTCCTCCCCATTTTACAAGACAGATCCTCTCATGGTTAGGATAAGTCTGACCACTTGGCGACCCTGTTTGATGCTGAGGTCCGTGGATTTCTTGCTGATTTTAGAGATGACTTTTCTAGATTTTTCGTCAACCTACAGCTGGTCTGGACGACAACTTCATGACCTAAATCAAGAAGCGCGTTTCTTTTGCGGAAGACTTTACTTCCTTTTAATGATGGAATTGATTCATCGTGTAGATCCATCTTTCTTTCAAATATATTACAGTAAATTGGGTAGAACTGTTTAGATTAGTCCAAAGCAAAAGTATCTTCAGTTATTTGTACAAAAATATGTGATATATGTTCAAAATAACTTGGTAAATTTTTTCCACACTTGGCTTTTATTTTCCTTTTTATTGTCCTCTATTCCATTTTAAATGAATTCTAACATTTTAAGCTGTTTCTCAATTTATGTCCTTTCCGAGGTAACAATAATTTCGGTGTTAATACCTAGTTTTATCGTTCATAAATATGTATAAACATGATTTTGAGGTCATTTAATTGAAAATTTTGAAAAATTTTACTAGAATTGGGTAGTCAGTATATAAGAGTAGGGCTGTTCTTTATTATCAGAGAGCACTAGATTCTAATACAACTACTGCTTTACTAGTATTTTTAATCGTAACCAAGTGTATAAGTTAAAAATTTTAAAAATCCGAAAGAATTTAACCCCTTCCCATACTTAAGATCTTGCAATGCCCTCATTTGCAAGAAATCAGTAACAATTTAAATTATTGAGGGTGATTAGCGTAGAAAAATGATTAAATTTTACCAAAGTTTCCAAACATATTGGCGTTTATTTGTTGAATGATAAATGGTGCACATCATTTGTTCATTCCGTCTTGTTGTTACATCATATTTGTTTTTCGTTTTGTCGTCAAAAGTACTAGCTTTTGCTGAACTTAATGCCAGTCTTTGAAAATGCGCTGTTTTACTCTGGTGTGTATAATTGACAATATACATACAAACAAATATAAACAAGCATGTTAATTTGAAATGGGACTTAAAATCCCACTTTCAAATCAAATATGAAATATTAGTACAACATAATAAAAATATTAAATATTACAATAAAAGTATCACAATATATTATGTTTAAACATAAATAAACAGAAATAATAAAAATTAAAAATCATATAAATTACCAACCGGAACTAAATCAATCTGGATAGGGGTTTCAGTTCATGTCGTCATTCGGGTTCCATGGTTGGTGATAGGTGTACTGGTATGCCTGGTTAGGGTCGTAGAGAGTATAAGGTGGTCTCATCTCGGGCTGGTGTTGAGGATAGTAAGAGGGTCGGGTCGGGACGTAGTGATCCTGAGGTGACAGCCGGCTCATAATCTGACGCTGATGATAGTCCCATCTATCATGCTGTCGTTGCCTAGAATGCTCGTAATCATTCCGGGCTTGCCACTGCTCCATCCGACGAAATCTCTCCGCGTTTGTCATATCTACCTCATCTACACGCTGGTAGACATCAGTCATATCCTCCCGAATGACATCCCTAATGTCATCCGCTTCCTCCATTTCCTCATCTGAGCCTCTCTCTACCTGAGGATGACTACCTTCATAGGGTATTGCCTGGTTGCGTCTACTTTTTAATACCTTAGCACCCGCATAAACCCTCAATCCTAAAAGCTCAACCTGCTCCCTACATTCCAAAAGTGGACCCCCTTGGTCCTTATCTACACCTAAATACTCTCCAATGAGAGTAACAAAAATACCTCCTCCTATAATCCCCCCTTCCTGTATTCCTTCAACCATATTAGATAAATAAAAACCAACATAGTAGGGGATATTAACAAAGCCTCTTGGGTCTCGAATACACTTTAAGTAAAATAAATCATGTAAGGTCAATTTTTCCTTGTTGTGACCTCTCTGTGTAATCGAGTTAGCCAAAAATATATAAATTATACGAAGCTCAGCTCTGTTAATATGTAAGTAGGTATGTGTTCCTCCCCGCCCAAAAACATTATAATCGGACATACGCCTCCAGACTGCGTTCGCATCAAAATTCCTATCTACCCTTTCACCACGATAAATCAAATTCATACAATCGGGTAGTAGTAATTCAGCGGGCGTATATATCTGCAAAGCCCTGGCCATGTCCAGCATGGACATTCTGTACATCCTACGGCCAAGTATAAATCTAAGAAAACTTCTATCATCTAATCTATCTACATCTACATTTAATGCTATAGTACTCATCAGCTCAACACACCAGTCCTTATATACAGGTCTACGAATGGTGAATAAGCGTTCCTAATCAGTAAAAGAAGAACTGCCATACCTTTGAATCAGATGCTCCCTAACACGGTCAGCTAGTTGGACCCTTTCCAAAAGATTCTAATCAATTACCCTAGGCACCTCTACATCTTTCGTTACTAATTTGAATTTATTACTTTGATATGCCGGGTAATCTCTCCAGTTTCTATCGAATATCAGATTAGGATGCAATGTATGTTCAGGAATCGTTGGGTATTCTAATGGCTGATGCATCGGAATTACTATGAATTCATTAGCAAACTGTAGCGGATCATAATAAGGTACATGTTCATGAATTTTAGACAAGTCTCATAAGCATTTAACTCAAATAACATGTCAAAATAGTCATTACTAGCAATTAAACGAGTCTCAAATGGCAATTATATCAAATTAATCAAGTTCATGAATTTTAGACTTAAAAAGTCTACTTTAATATCCAAAAATCATGTTTAGGATCGAAGTTTGGATCATTTAGCTACCTAAACATGTTACACTATTTAATTCAGCAATAATTCATGACAAAAATCGGCCATAACCTGTTTATATCAAAAAGCCCCAAATTGCTCAAGAACACAAACCCTAGATTCCTAAATTTTTTGAAGTTTTTGGCTTCAAATCATGTTAAATAGCATCAATCTAGGTTATACATGCATAAAATACTAACAATTTAACACTAATTACACTAGAAACTAACAAAATTGCATTAGGTAAAATATTGGTAATTATCACAAAAACTAGGAAATTTTAGAGTTTAGGGGTGTAATTTTTACCTTTTTGTTGAAGAATCCGAACCTAGGCATGATTAGAGCAAGAAATTTGACGAATTACGGTGAAAAAATGGTGAATTTTGGTGAGGATTTGAGAGATTTTCGTGTATATGTGTGTGTATTGTGGAGAGAGCAGAGCAGCTCGCTGGGTTTTATCAATCTGGCCTGAATTTTATTCCCATGCGATCGCATGGCACCAAAGGCCAAACTCCATGCGATCGCATGGAGTCCGGGTACAGTGACTTTTCACTTTTTTTTTTTTATAAAAACCTTACACTAATAAAACATATAATTAATTAAAAATTAAAATTTTGTTTCTTTTTAGGAGTGAGGGCGTTTCGAATTGTTGTCCTAGTCCGTCCTTCGACAAAATTTTAAAATTTGTCAATTTTAAGCGCAGTTTTAAAAGTAAAGATGTTTTGGGTTTTTTAAATGTTTTTGGCATACTTTAGTTCAATTAGATTAAAAATAATGATAATAAAAGTTCTCGTCCCTCCCTCGGGTAAAGCAATTTCGGTTCAACGACCTAGTCTTCAACTTACGATGAATTTTAAAAATCATATTTTTAACTTAGCAAAATAAAGTAAATTTTTGTTTTTAAATTCACACAAAACATAAATTTAAAATGCATAAAATTAAAAATTCATATTATGAAAATTGAAAAGTCACACCAAACTTTTATTATATTTTTGTTTTTATACATACAAACTTATATTAAAAATATTAATTTTTCAAATATTTACAATTTTAAATATATTGATTTAAAAAGTTTACAATATTATTTTAATATTAATTTTAAAAACAAAGTAAAAACAAAATTAAAAATCTTTTTGGTCTTTTATCCCACTTTAATCAATCAGATATTATCAAAAATATACGCCCCTCTTTTCGGTAAAGTAATTTCGGTTCCATAACCTAGTTTAACTCATGACGAATTTTTGAAATATTTTGGGTTGATTGATTAAAGATATTTATACCTTAAGAATAAACGGTAAATTTCGCAGTGATGTAGTAAATTTTTGTATGATATCAATAATTTCGGTCGCAAAACCTAATTTTATTGAATATCAATTTAAAACCTTATAGCGAACGATTTAGCGTTTATTATCAAAAGGTTAAAAGCAATAAAATAAAAATAAAAACTGTACATACTTACCTGTGAAATAGAATTCTTAGTGACCTGCTTTAGCCCACTCATAAGATAGTCGGACTAATTGGTTTTCCATAGCTACATAGGCGTAACCTCGAGCATTCAACGTTTTTTCTTCGAAACATATGAACGGTCCATCTCTGCATAAAGTGACAAATTCGGTATTGGAATATGTCTGATTCGTCGAGCATTTTCCTTCGTGTGACCATTTTCCGCATTTGTGACATCTTTCAAGGTGTCTTGCTCTTCTTTTCGCTGCGGATTTTGATTTTCCTTTACCAAACTGTAACTTATTATTTTCGTTCCTGGATTCTTTTCTTACTCCGTCCAATTTACCTCTGATTAATGATACCATTTCACTTGGAAGGGTGTCATTATTACGTTTAGTGATTAAAGTGTGTAGCATTAGACCATGGTTTAGTTCACATGAAGTCTTCATCTCGTAAAACCTAAAAAAAAATAAAAATTCAGAATGGGGGGAGAAGACTAGTTCTTTAGCGTCTGCTAGGGAAAGACCATTCGGATTCCATTCTTGAGAACTACACGAAAACAGAATATCTAACTCTAACAGAAATATATATTATCCTTTAAAGACTTGATTCTCCCCACACTTAGTTAGCTGTGGTGTTGAAATTGTGATTAACTTCGTTGTCAACTTCCATCGGATCATGTATGTAATGTTTAACTCTGTGACCATTAGCTTTAAATTCAATCCCATTTGAATTTATTAATTCTACAGTTCCATATGAGAAAACTCTTTTGACTATAAATGGTCCAGACCATCTTGATTTCAATTTTCCAGGAAATAGCTTGAATCGTGAATTGAAAAGAAGAACTCTGTCACTG
Organism: Rutidosis leptorrhynchoides; assembly: GCF_046630445.1. Classification (NCBI taxonomy): domain Eukaryota; kingdom Viridiplantae; phylum Streptophyta; class Magnoliopsida; order Asterales; family Asteraceae; genus Rutidosis; species Rutidosis leptorrhynchoides. The sequence goes on along the minus strand of NC_092334.1, from coordinate 143,931,513 downwards.
ATGTCTCGCGAGGTGTACGTGAAATACTATATATTTTTGATACGAAAAGCGATACAAATTACACAAGTTTTAATTATTTACAGATGGGATATACCTAAACCTTGCTACAACACTATAGGCAGTGTACCTAATCGTAGAGTAGTATAGTTTTTAGTAAGTCCGGTTCGTTCCACAGGGAGACGACTTATTTTACACTATATTTTAAACAACTATATTTGTACAAAATATATATTTTTATATATAATAATAATATAAAAGGGGGTTTACCGTTTAATGACCGGTTTGTCGATTTTATATTTTAAGTCACAATTAAAACCTAATGAAAAATATAAATGATGATAATTTAAGTGCGATAATTAAAAGTGAAATAAATAAAATGATAGTAAATAAAAATGCGATAATTAAAAGTGCAATTAAATATGAAATAAAGGAATTATGCTTATTTAAACTTCCGTAATCATGATGTTTGACGTGTTGATTTTAGTTTATTCCCATGGGTTAATTATCCTTTGTCCTGGATTATTTAATATGTCCGTCTGGTTTTTGTCCATAACAGTCCATCAGTCATAAATATAAAATGCGAGTGTCCTCGTCAAATTTTCCTTATACCCGAAGTCAAATATTCCAACTAATTGGGGACTTAAACTGTAACAAGGTCTTAATACTTTGTTTAATAATTACACCAGGATATCGACTGCGTGTAACCCAAGGTTTTAATACTTTGTTATCAATTATGCCAAGTGTCCTTGTACATAATTTCACCGCTGTTTTAATAATTCCATAGACTATTAATCCATTCCCGTGTCCGGTTAAATGAACGATTATTCGTACATATAAATATCCCGCCCATCGTGTCCGATCGAGTGTATATGGTTATTTATAGGTACGTTCAATTGTAAATCTTTATATTAAAATTAACAAACTATCATTTAGTTAAACAAATATAAAGCCCATTAATAGCCCATAGTCGAATTTCCACAAGTGTCGTTCTTTTGTCCAAACCCCAATTATGGTACAAAGCCCAATTACCCAATTTTAATATTTTTAGCCCAACATCATGATTACTTCATCTTAAATAAGCATAATAATAACTTAAGTACGAGACATTAATTTAAAAAGGAGAACATAGCTTACATTGATTATTTATCGCGTAGTGTTACACGGACAGAGCTCCAACTTTAAAACCCGTAAAATAACCTTTATATTAACCCAAACTAATCTAATATAAAACTACCCTATATATATATATATATATATATATATATATATATATATATATATATATATATATATATATATATATATATATATATATATATTTATTTATTATATCTTACATAGTATTATTATTATTGTGTTTTTTGTGTGTTTAAAACTCGGCAGAAAACGTTGATATTTATAGGACATTTCTGAAATTTCAAACTCCGCGAGTTGCGGCACTTTTACCCTTCAAACTTCGCGAGTTGCGGTACATGATTTTGGATCTTTACTTGTCGACGTTATTAAATAATAATATAATATATAAATAATTTTAAGAATTATTTAAATATTATATTTTATTTATGTGCATAGTTGACTTGTAATTTTTGCACCGTTGCGTCGCGCGTTGAGAGTAGACTCATATCCCAGTTCTGGATTTTCGAACGTCCTTTCGTATAATTTAATATCTTGTACTTTGTGTTCCGCAACTTGTACTTTTGTCATTTTTAGACGTTTCTTATCAATAAATTGAACCACCTGGATTGTATCTTGTACATTTGAGCTTTTTGGACGTTTGCGTCTTCAAATCGTCGTTTTTGCCTTTTGTCTTCGCACTTATTTAATATAAACGATTACAACTTAAAATAGGACAATTACAACTAAATAATTTACATATTGGGAGGATATTGCTACAAAATATATGTTCATTTGGAGCACTATCAAATATCCCCACACTTGAGCGTTGCTTGTCCTTAAGCAATACAGAACTTGAAATTAAATTACACGAATCACTTCTTTATTTTTCACACTTTATACATCAGTGATTTTGATACGGCGGTATAAATAATGATAGTAACGGTGTGGTTTACAGTCCCACATGACTATTAAAAATTTAGATCCTTTAAGGAAATTGGATCTTTATGAAAATATTTGATCTTTTGAAAATTCAATCTAGTTTTTACCCTAGATAAGTTTTCTGGAATAACCCTTCACTGGTGTTTGCAAATTCTTTTTGTGGGTTTCAGATTTGAAAATTTTAGCTCAAAACTTATGGTTTTGTGTTACCCACTTGCTAACCTTGTATTAGGAAAGCAACACGTCCAGATTAGTTGTCCCGTATGTTACCTTTCGTTAAACTACCGTCCGGTTGTAAAGGAAAGCGATGAACAAACAACTGTTAAGGCAATGTCCCGTGACTTGCTTTTGATTATGGTTTATAAACATGTCGGATGCTTGTACTATCCTTTGTAGGAGCAATAGTAAAGATCATCCTATGATTTTTCGGTCTGGCACAAGGTCCTGTCTCCGACCATGCTATGCAACCACCGTTCTTACGGTTGACACCCGATTTGGTTCAGGTGACCTAATGAATTCCAGGTGAATTCCTAGGATTTTACGTTCAATGGTAATGAACGCATTGAAAATAGGTTTTCAGAAAACAAATCGGTTTGTAATTTTGATCAAAATATTTTCTCGTCAAGCTCGAGTTTAGATATCATCGAATTCCATGAGTTTGTAATTCTCAATCTTTAAGGTCAATCTCAAGGATTGAGTAATATCAGTCTTAAAAGCTGATTTTTGATCTTTAAGGAGATTATCCTTTCTGGGGATCTGATTCATTAGTCTTATCAAGCTAATTTGCACGGTGCCCCCCTATTATACGAGATAAATCCTTCTCATGGTTAGGATAAATCTGACCACTTGGCGACCCTGTTTAATGCTGATGTCCGTGGATTTCCTGCTGATTTTAGAGATGACTTTTCTAGATTTTTCGTCAACCTACAGCTGGTATGGACGACAATTTCTTGACCTAAATCAAGAAGCGCGTGTCTTTTTCGGAAGACTTTACTTCCTTTTAATGATGGAATTGATTCATCGTGTAGATCCATCTTTTCTTTCAAATATATTACAGTAAATCGGGTAAAACTGATTAAAATCGTCCAAAACAAAAGTACCTGCAATAACTTTACAGAAACATGTGATAGATAGTTTTTAATTGAATAACTTGGTACATTCTCCCCACACTTAGTTTCTTTCTTTGCCTTTTTATTCTCCTTTATTCCATTTTAAATGAATTCAATCATTTTAGGGTGTTTCTCAATTTATGTCCTTTCCGAGGTAACGATAATTTCGGTATTAACACCTAATTTTCATCGTTCATAAATATGTATAAACATGATTTTGAATTCATTTATTTGAAAATTTTTAAAATTTTCACAAAATTTGGCAAATAAACTAAGTGCAAACCCGAGAGAATTTATAACCTTTCCCCATACTTGAGATCATGCAATGCCCTCATTTGCATGAAATCAGACTATAATTATAAATTCACGAGGGTGATAAGTGTAGAAAAGTGATTAAAAATACCCAGTTTGTAATTACAAAGCTCGTCGAATGATAGATGGCGCGCCTCATCGTTCATTCCTTCTTGTTTTATCACACATGTTTTTCTTCAAAAACGGTTGCTTTTCTGGACTGTTTGCTAATTTTTGAAAATACGTCTTTTACCCTAATAGTGTATTTTTATTTACTAGTTATGCACTAAAACCCCTAATTTAACATTAAGTGGGGTTAGACTTCCCCACACTTAGCTGACGACATGTGAAGTCGGTAGAATAAGTTCCACGAATTAAAATAGTGAGCCAGTTATTTATATCTCGGGTGGTGTATGATATATCAATGGGTTTAAAGTTTAGACTCACCCGATTGTCACTACTTAATTCTTTTTTAAGTGTAGCTTTTAGTAAATGGATATGTCTCTTTTCTGGTTCTTGGTCAAATAGATCGATATACACCGACATACATATTATAGGGTGGACAATTTCTAACGTTTCCTTCCTTTTATTCTCGAGATCAAAGTTTTCACCTCTATTACCCAATTGGGTGAAATCCGAGGTGTCATTATCTATTACAGCTCGTAGTTCATTTTCGGTGGATGACTCGTCTATTGAGAATATTGGGTTGGAAGGTTGTGGAATGGTGAATTTCGGGATCAAAGTAAATTCTTCTTCATTAATGGTACTTATTGGTCTCACCATTTTGGTCTCGGGGGTAAAATTTTCAACTTTATCGTTTTCCCAAGAGTACCAATTTGTCGCCCTTACTTCTTCTTCATCCATAGAGGCTAATGTGTCGATATGTTGTGAAATTGGTAAAACTGAATAAAAAGTATCATCGGGATAGTTGGTGATATCGGAGCTCTCGAATTCATCAAAATTCGATGATATGAGATTTTCTTGCACAATACTCCTCAGATCAACAGGTGTGTAGTCTGATAGAGTTTCAGCTTGCCGGTTTACAAACTCTCTCATTTGTTCATTTTGAGCATTGAGTTCTTCGAGTTTGATTTTCATATTGTCTAATAAATTTTCAGACACGTAATTTTCCTCGTCTACTGGTTGTTGAGTTTGGAAAAATTCTTGGGAATAATCCCAATTTGAATTGTATTCTTCATAATCATTCCATTCAGGTTCCGTGGGTGCGTAATTTTCCATAGGAACGTAATAATAACATTCCCATGTTGAGTGATAATCTCCACAGATTTCACAATCAGTTATTGTTTCGTCATTCGTGATCCAAGATTGACCGAACGAATTGTCATCAACACTCGGTTGAGAGTATTGATTTCGTATGTCGTAAAGAGTTTCCAAAATATCTTCGAGATTTTTCATACTACACTTATTACCAAATTTTAATTATCCTATTAGTTATAAATAAAAATTATATAAGTTATCAAATTAATAGACTTTTCTGATTTTGCCCACGTTTCGAATAGCCAATAGATGCAGCAGGTAGCCAGGACCCTTTAATTCGGAAGCCCATAACTCGCCACTAACAAATCCAACTATTACTACGAACCAGAAAATTTGGATGTCTATCAATTTAACCGCTTAAAATAATTTTTTTGTTTGGAATTATTAGAGAAGAAGTAGAGAAAATTTCTAAGTCCTAAAAACTAGCTTGTCGAGAAATAAGAAAGAAAAAGATTGCGCGTCGAAAAATGTCGAAAAATAAAAGGTTGAAAAATAAAAAGAAAGTAGCGCGTCGTAACTTAAAAGGTACTAAAATTTATAAACAGTGTCGCAAAATTCTAAAGCACCTAAATCTTAATCTAAAGAAAAAGCACTTAAGGGATTTTACGGCAAAGCCTAAAAATCTAGAAATAAAAATAAGCTACGGCAAAAACTATGTCTTAAAACTAAATACGAGCGAAAAATACAAATATTACGCTAAAAATAAATAAAAATAAACAAAAAATAAAAATAAACTTAAAGTTGATAAAATTATTTATTTTTATAAAAATATTATTTTTATATATTTTTATTTATAAAAGTATTAATTTATATATATATTAATAAAACTAATAATAACTTAAAATAAAAATTAATTAAAAACTAAATTAAATAATATTATATTTATAACCTAATTAGGGTAAAAAAATAAATAAATAATAATTACTCCGTAATAAATGCTTTTTAGGGTTTCTGGTCAGCCGGTCAGGGCGGCTCCGCGAGTCGTGGTTCCTCGTACCAGCAAACTCCGCGAGTCGCGGTGTTTGAAAAACAATTTTTTTTTAATTTTATATTGTTTTTCTAAAATGATATATAAATATATTTATACAAAAATAAATTAAAAATATAGCGTTTCGCCGAGTTCCCCGGCAGCGGCGCCAAAAATACTTGATGTCGTGCGAGGTGTACGTGAAATACTATATATTTTTGATACGAAAAGCGATACAAATTACACAAGTTTTAATTATTTATAGATGAGATATACCTAAACCATGCTACAACACTATATGCAGTGTACCTAATCGTAGAGTAGTATAGTTTTTAGTAAGTCCGGTTCGTTCCACAGGGAGACGACTTATTTTACACTATATTTTAAACAATTATATTTGTACAAAATATATATTTTTATATATAATAATAATATAAAAGGGGGTTTACCGTTTAATAACTGGTTTGTCGATTTTATATTTTAAGTCACAATTAAAACCTAATGAAAAATATAAATGACGATAATTTAAGTGCGATAATTAAAAGTGCAATAAATAAAATGATAGTAAATAAAAATGCGATAATTAAAAGTGCAATTAAATATGAAATAAAGGAATTATGCTTATTTAAACTTCCGTAATCATGATATTTGACGTGTTGATTTTAGTTTGTTCCCATGGGTTAATTATCCTTTGTCCTGGATTATTTAATATGTCCGTCTGGTTTTTGTCCATAACAGTCCATCAGTCATAAATATAAAATGCGAGTGTCCTCGTCAAATTATCCTTATACCTGAAGTCAAATATTCCAACTAATTGGGGACTTAAACTGTAACAAGGTCTTAATACTTTGTTTAATAATTACACCAGGATATCGACTGCGTGTAACCCAAGGTTTTAATACTTTGTTATCAATTATGCCAAGTGTCCTTGTACATAATTTCACCCCTGTTTTAATAATTCCATAGACTATTAATCCATTCCCGTGTCCGGTTAAATGAACGATTATTCGTACATATAAATATCCCGCCCATCGTGTCCGATCGAGTGTATATGGTTATTTATAGGTACGTTCAATTGTAAATCTTTATATTAAAATGAACAAACTATCATTTAGTTAAACAAATATAAAGCCCATTAATAGCCCATAGTCTAATTTCCACAAGTGTCGTTCTTTTGTCCAAACCCCAATTATGGTACAAAGCCCAATTACCCAATTTTAATATTTTTAGCCCAACATCATGATTACTTCGTCTTAAATAAGCATAATAATAACTTAAGTACGAGATATTAATTTAAAAAGGAGAACATAGCTTACATTGATTATTTATCGCGTAGTATTACACGGACAGAGCTCCAACATTAAAACCCGTAAAATAACCTTTATATTAACCCAAACTAATCTAATATAAAACTACCCTATACTATATATATATATATATATATATATATATATATATATATATATATATATATATATATATATATATATATATTATATATATATTTATTTATTATATCTTACAGAGTATTATTATTATTGTGTTTTTTGTGTGTTTAAAACTCGGCAGAAAACGTTGATATTTATAGGACATTTATGAAATTTCAAACTCCGCGAGTTGCGGCACTTTTACCCTTCAAACTTCGCGAGTTGCGGTACATGATTTTGGATCTTTACTTGTCGACGTTATTAAATAATAATATAATATATAAATAATTTTAAGAATTATTTAAATATTATATTTTATTTATGTGCATAGTTGACTTGTAATTTTTGCACCGTTGCGTCACGCGTTGAGAGTAGACTCATGTCCCGGTTCCGGATTTTCAAACGTCCTTTCGTATAATTTAATATCTTGTACTTTGTGTTCCGCAACTTGTACTTTTGTCATTTTTAGACGTTTCTTATCAATAAATTGAACCACTTGGATTGTATCTTGTACATTTGAGCTTTTTGGACGTTTGCATCTTCAAATCGCCGTTTTCGCCTTTTGTCTTAGCACTTATTTAATATAAACGATTACAACTTAAAATAGGACAATTACAACTAAATAATTTACATATTGGGAGGATATTGCTACAAAATATATGTTCATTTGGAGCACTATCAGTCTCCTTCTTTAAATTCTTTTGAACTTCTGATTCTTTTATCATGCCATTTCTTCGTTCTTTCCTTATAGATTAACGAATTTTCGTATGCTTCATGTCTCAATTCTTCTAATTCGTTTAGTTGACTTAAACGTAGACGTCCGACTTCATGTAGATCAAGATTACATGTCTTCAAAGCCCAAAATGATTTGTGTTCAATTTCTACTGGAAGATGACATGCTTTTTCGTAAACGAGTCTAAAAAGTGTGGTTCCAATTGGAGTTTTGTAGGCTGTTCTAAAAGCTCAGAGTGCATCCTCCAATTTCATGGACCATTCCTTCGGATTTGATCCTACGGTTTTCTCTAGAATACGTTTTAAAGCTCGGTTGGTATTTTCAACTTGTCCACTTGTCTGTGGATGATAAGCAGTGGAGATTTTATGAGTTACTCCATATCTTTTGAGAACTTTCTCAAGTTGATTATTACAGAAATGAGTACCCCGATCACTTATTAAAGCTTTCGGTGTTCCAAACCTTGCAAAAAGACATTTTAAAAAGTTGACTACAACTCGTGCATCGTTAGTTGGGAGAGCTTGTACTTCCGCCCATTTAGATACATAATCAATGGCAACGAGAATGTAGAGATTATTATGAGATTTTGGAAATGGACCCATAAAGTCAATACCCCAAATGTCAAATATTTCACATACTTGAATGACATTTTGTGGCATTTCATCACGTTGACTTATTTGTCCAGCCCTTTGACAAGCATCACAGGATTTGCAAAGAAGGTGTGCGTCTTTGAAAATTGTAGGCCAATACAATCCAGCATCGTAAACTTTTCTTGCTGTAAGTTGAGGCCCATAATGCCCTCCTGTTGGTCCTGTGTGACAATGGTTTAAGATTTGACTAGCTTCATCTCCGAATACACATCGGCGTATTATTCCATCGGGACAACTTTTAAACAAATGTGGATCTTCCCAGAAATAGTGTTTTATATCACTAAAGAATTTCTTTCATTTTTGGTACGACAATCCTTTTTCAAGAAATCCACATACTAAGTAGTTTGCATAATATGCAAACCATGAAATTTGATTATAATCTATCTTCAATAGATATTCATCAGGAAAGTTGTCTTGTATGGCCATTCATTTAGAACTTCTAATTCGGGTTTTTCAAGACGAGAAAGATGATCAGCGGCGAGATTTTCTGCTCCCTTTTTATCTCGGATTTCAATATCAAACTCTTGTAAGAGTAAGATTCAACGGATTAATCTTGGTTTGGCATCTTGTTTTGAAAATAGGTATCTAAGAGCAGAATGGTCGGTATAGACCACCGTTTTTGCTAGAACGAGATATGAGCGAAATTTGTCAAAAGCAAAGGCAATAGCAAGGAGTTCTTTTTCAGTAGTTGTATAATTCGTTTGTGCTCCTTGTAACGTCCTACTAGCATAATAAATAGGTTGAAATCGTTTTTCAATCCTTTGTCCTAAAACGGCTCCCATTGCAAAATCACTTGCATCGCACATAAGTTCAAACGGTAGATTCCAATTTGGTGTTATCATGATCGGCGCATTAGTGAGTTTCTCTTTAAGAATATTAAAAGATTTGATGCATTCATCTGAAAAGATGAATGGAGCATTCTTTTCTAGGAGTTTATTCATAGGAGTGGCAATTTTAGAAAAATCTTTTATGAAACGTCGGTAAAAACCGGCATGCCCTAGAAAACTCCTAACTCCTCTAACATTGGTGGGATGTGGAAGTTTAGCAATTACATCTACTTTAGTTCTATCCACTTCAATTCCTTCCTTTGAAATTTTATGACCAAGAACGATGCCTTCTTTAACCATGAAATGGCATTTCTCCCAATTAAGTACTAGATTTGATTGTTCGCATCTAATAAGCATTCGTTCAAGATTAACTAAACATGATTCAAAAGTATCACCGAAGACTGAAAAGTCATCCATGAAAACTTCCATGCATTCTTCTATCATATCGTGAAAGATCACCATCATGCACCTTTGAAAGGTTGCAGGGGCGTTGCAAAGTCCAAATGGCATGCGTTTGTAAGCAAAAGTACCATAAGGGCACGTGAATGTGGTTTTCTCTTGGTCCTCGGGTGCTATTGGAATTTGAAAATATCCGGAAAAACCATCAAGAAAACAATAGTAACTATTTCCGGCTAATTTTTCCAACATTTGATCAATGAAAGGTAAGGGAAAGTGATCTTTTCTGGTGGCGTCATTTAATTTTCTATAATCAATACAAACACGCCATCCTGTTACCGTCCTAGTAGGAATAAGCTCATTTTTCACATTTGTGATGACAGTCATGCCACCCTTCTTAGGCACGCAATGAACTGGGCTTACTCATGGACTATCAGAATTTGGATAAATTAAACCTGCATCAAGCAGTTTAATAATTTCTTTCTTAACAACATCTTGCATATTAGGATTTAGTCTTCGTTGGCGTTGCACATATGTTTTATGACCTTCTTCCATAAGGATTTTATGTGTGCAATACGAAGGACTTATTCCTTTAATATCATGAATCTTCCATGCAATAGCTAGTTTATGAGCTTTCAACACAGAAATGAGTTGAGATTTTTCATTTTCAGAAAGAGAAGACGACATTATTACAGGTAATTCAGATTCACCATGTAAATAAGCATATTCCAAATGGTTTGGAAGTGGCTTTAACTCTAATGTCGGTGGTTCTTCTATCGATGATTTATATCGATATCTGTCTTCTTCTTTTAGCATTTGAATTTCTTCTGTTGTTGGTTCATATCCATTAGCCATAAGTGTAGCTAACATTTCAGTTTCATCAATTGGTTCAGTTCCTTCTCCTAAAGAACATTCTCCTGTTCCTTGTAATTCTGGAAATTCTTCTAACAATTCTGCATGTGAATCTATAGTTTGAATATAATAACATGTATCATCTGCAGATTGCGGTTGTTGCATGGCTCTATCAACTGAAAAGGTAACACTCTCGTCCTCTATACTTAGGGTCAGTTTCTTACCAAACACGTCTATTATTGCTTTAGCCGTGTTTAAGGATGGTCTTCCTAATATGAGAGGAACTCGAGAATCTTCTTCCATGTCCAGAATAACAAAATCTACTGGAAATACTAAAGTACCAACTTTAACTAGCATGTTCTCCATTATCCCTCTAGGATATTTTACTGATCGATCGGCTAGTTGTATGCTTATTCGTGTTGGTTTCAATTCTCCAAGATCTAGTTTAGCATATAATGAATACGGCATTAAATTTATACTAGCACCTAAGTGTGCCAATGCTTCTATTGAACTAAGACTACCCAGAAAACATGGAATTGTGAAACTTCCTGGATTTGAAAGTTTTTCTGGTATCTTATTCAACAGCACTGCAGAACAATTTGCATTAATAGTAACAGCAGAGAGTTCTTCCATTTTCTTTCTATTTGTGATTAGATCTTTCAAGAATTTATCATATCTAGGCATTCCTGAAATCACATCAATGAAAGGAAGATTGACATTTATTTGTTTAAACATATTCAAGAATTTAGATTGCTCGGCTTCAAGTCTCTCTTTTCTCATTTTACTTGGGTAAGGAAGTGGTGGTTGGTATGGTTTAACATAAGGTTTAGCCTTAACTGTGTTATCTTCATTAACCTTTTCAACTACCGGTTGTTTTTCCTTATCTTGTTCAGATTGTGGTTCTTGTGGAGTAGGAATAGCTTCATCAGAAATTACAGGTATTTCAGGTGGTTTAAGTGTAATACCACTTCTTGTGGTAATGGCTTTAGCTGTTTCATTTCGGGGGTTAGCATTTATATCACTAGGTAGACTTCCCGGTTTTCTTTCACCTATTAACCTTGCTAGGTTACTTACTTCTTGTTCCAGATTTTGAATAGAAGCTTGTTGATTTCTAAATGCTTAAGCATTTTGTTCATTGGTTTGTTTCTGAGATGTGAAAAACTGCGTTTGAGATTCAACTAGCTTCGACATCATGTCTTCTAAATTTGGCTTTTTATCATCGGTTTGTGGTGGTATATTTTGAAAATTAGGTCTTTGCTGGTTGTATGTATTATTGGATACTTGTTGATTACTTGAACCTTGTTGGTTGTTGTATGGAACATTTCGGTTATAGTTCTGGTTTTGATTGTAGATTGGTCTTGGCGGTTGATAATTATTCTGATAATTATTTCCAGGCCTTTGGTTTATGTATGAAATATTCTCTCTTTGTTCCATTGTTAGTTCAATACTGAGACAATCTTTTGTCAAATGTGGTCCTCCACACTGCTCACAACTAATTCGTATTGAGTGAATATCTTTAGTCATCTTTTCCTTTCGTCTCTCGACAGCATCTATTTTTGCAGAAATGGAATCTAAATCATGGCTAGAATCGGCTCTAGCTGCTTTAGATGATCTAACGATATCTTTTTCTTGGTGCCACTCATGTGAGTTGGAAGCAGTGTTATCAATAATTTTATAAGCGTCAGTTGCTGTTTTATTCATAATGGAACCACCAGCTGCTATATCGATGTCTTTTCTTGTAGTGATGTCGCATCCTTGGTAGAATATTTGTACTATTTGACAGGTGTCTAAACCATGTTGCGGACATCCTCTTAATAACTTTCCAAATCTTGTCCACGCCTCATATAGAGTTTCATTTGGCTTTTGTGTGAACGTAACAATTTCTCCTTGAAGTCTCACGGCTTTAGATGCCGGAAAGAATTGTTTAAGAAATTTTTCAACTAAAACGTCCCATGTATCAATGGCCCCTTCTGGTAACGATTCTAACCAATCTTTGGCTTCTCCCTTTAAAGTCCAGGGAAATAACATGAGATATATCTGTTCATCCGCCACTTTTCGGATTTTAAATAGTGTACAGATCCTATTAAAGGTACGAAGATGTTCATTTGGATATTCCTTCGGCGCACCACTAAATTGGCATTGATTAGTTACCATGTGTAGAATTTGTCCTTTGATTTCATAATCTGTCGCATTAATGTCTGGTTGAGTAATTGCGTGACCTTGGCCCGTGCATTTAGCTCGCATTCGGTCTTCCATACTTAGAGGTTCCAGATTTTCCATAATTGAATTTGTTGAATCTGAATCACTAGAGGATTCTGATTTAATGGTTGGTTCCTCAACAATCTCTGTTTGAATGATTGGTGGTTCCGGAGGAAAGATTAATGGTTCAGGATCTCTGAATTATCCCTGAATATTCTCCGGATTCTCAATTGTGAGGTCGGGTTCAAAAAATGGATTATCGGAAATTTGAATTGGAGTACTTGGTTGACTGGATGACGATTCTAAAGAAAAATAACGGCGACAATATTTGCTAGATGTCTTGATCGAGTTACAGGTGGTGAACGTACAAAAGGTGGTGAACGTTCTGCTTGGTGCATTCACTGAATATCCTATTAGTTTTTAAAAAGAAAGAAAAATTATATAAGTTATCCAATTAATAGACTTTTCTGATTTTGCCACGTTTTGAATAGCCAAAAGATGCAGCAGAGGGGCAGGATTCGTTTGGTCTCAATATAATTGAGTACTGTTTGGCTCCAATAACCCGGTCCACGTACAAATCCAACTATTACTACGAACCAGAAAATTTTGATGTCTATCAATTTAACCACTTAAAATAATTTTTCGTTTAAATTTAAAGAAATTTTAGATAAGAAATAGAAAAAATCTAAGTCCTAAAAACTAGAGCGTCGAGAAATAAGAAAGAAAAAGAGCGCGTCGAAAAACGTCGAAAAATAAAAGGTCGAATAATAATAAAAAGAACGTAGCGCGTCGATACCTAAAAAGGAACTAAAAACTAAGAATTAAAAGTTGCATCTAAAAATATTAAATCTTAAAAGGAATACTATATCCAAAATGGCAATAACTTAAAAAGTACTAAAAACGGCGTCGCAAAATTCTAAAGCACTTAAATCTTAGTCTAAAGAAAAAGCACTTAAGAGATTTTACGGCAAAGCCTAAAAATTTAGAAATAAAAATAACTATGGAAAAATACTAAGTTTAAAACTAAGTACGAGCGAAAAATACAAATATTACGCTAAAAACAAATAAAAAGATACAAAATATAAAAATAAACTTAAAGTTGTAAAAAGTACAATTTTATAAAAATATTATTTTTATATTATTTATTTTATAAAACTATTAATTTTATAATTTAATTAAACTAATTAAACTAACTAAAACAAATTAAAACTAAAAACTAAACTAAATAATTAAATAAATATAACCTAATTAGGGTTTTAATAATAATAATAATTAATACACTGTAATTAATGCTGAATTAGGGTTAACTGTGGCGTGTCAGACAGCTTCATGCGATCGCATGAAGTTTTGCCTTCGGGCTCATGCGATCGCATGAGCTAGGGTTTCGGGCCAGGTTACGGGCTGCTACAGTACCGGGCCTTGGGTAATTTTTATTATTTTTTTTCTGTTTTCTGATTTATATATATATATAATATATTTATATAAATTAAATAAAACTTATATTTTTATAAAATAAAAATAAAGAAACTTTATAGTTTTATATATATATTTAACAAACTATTAAAAATATTTATATTTTTGTTTTTCTTTTTATATTTTCGTATATTTAAAACGTATTTTTACAAAAGCGTATTTTTATAAAAGGAAACTAAAAATTAATAAAAATCTTTTTTTATAGCGTTGCTCTTCCGGCGTTTAAGCAAGAATTTCCCCGGCAGCGGCGCCAAAAATACTTGATGTGTGCGAGGTGTACTAGGAAATAGTATTATTTTAACAACGAAATAATATTAAATACGATACAATTTTACACAAGATATTTATTTATTTATAGAATGGATATACCTAAACCTTGCTACAACACTTATAGGCAGTGTACCTAATCGTACAGTAGTGTAGTTTTTAGTAAGTCCGGTTCGTTCCACAGGGAAAATTAAACAAGCTTAACGCTATATTTTTAAAACTATATTTGTAAAAATACAAAAATAAATATAAGTAATATTATTATTATAAAAGGGGGGGTTTTTACCGTTTAATGACCGGTTTGTCGATTTTAAAACTTTAGTCGCAGTTAAAACCTAATGTAAAATATTAAATAAATAAAAGACTTAATTTAAAGAGTAAAGTAAATAACGATAATGAAATTGCGATAAATAAAAATGCGATAAATAAAAAGTACGACAATTAAAGAGTATGATAATTAAAATTGCAATTAAATACAATGACAATAAATAAAAGTGCGATAATTAAAAGTGCAATTAAATATAAAATAAAGGAAATTAAATATGAAATAAAGGAATTATGCTTATTTAAACTTCCGTAATCATGATGTTTGACGTGTTGTTTTTAGTTTATTCCCATGGATTAATTGTCCTTTGTCCTGGATTATTCGATATGTCCATACAGATTTGTCCATAATAGTCCATCAGTCATAAATATAGAGTGCGAAAGTCTTCGTCAAATTATTCTTATTCTCGAAGTCAAATATTTCAACTAATTCGGGATTCGAATTGTAACAAGGTCTTAATACTTTGTTTAATGAATACACCAGGTTATCGACTGCGTGTAAACCAAGGTTTTACTACTTTGTTAACAATTACACCAATTACCCTTGAATGTAATCCACCCTTGTTTCAACAAGTCTATTAACTATTAATCCAGTTTCGTGTCCGGTAAAATGAACAATTATTGGTATTTATAGATATCCCGCCCACCGTACCCAGTCAAGCATACGTGGTTATATATAAATACGTCAAATTATAAGTCTATATATTAAATTAACGAGATATCGTTTAGTTAATATAAAGCCCATTAATAGCCCATAGTCTAATTTCCACAAGTGTCGTTCTTTTGTCCAAACCCCAATTATGGTACAAAGCCCAATTACCCAATTTTAAATATTTTAGCCCAACATCATGATTACTTCATTTTAAATAAGCATAATAATAACTTAGCTACGAGACATTAATTTAAAAATAACATTAACCATAACTTACAGTGATTAAAAATAGCGTTGCGTTACACGGACAGAATTTCGACTTACACCCTTACAACATTCGCTATCATATCCTTATTATTAGAATTTAAAATTAAAATTAAAATATAATATATATATATATATATATTATATATAAATATATATATATATATATATATATATATATATATATATATATATATATATATATATATATCTTTACGTATGAATGAGAAGAGAAAAAGATGATGTATATTGAACCAAAACACGCGAATTTATAGCAATGTGGGGTGTCACCTACTGCCATGCTATCGCATGGCTTTTTGCCTTCCAGGCCATGCGATCGCATGGCCCCTTTTTCCAGCTCACAAGACTTTGTTTCTTTGCTTGCCGACGGTTTATAATAATATATATAATATATAAATAATTTTAAGAATTATTTAAATATTATATTATATTCGTGTGCATAGTTGACTTGTAATTTTTAGTTCGTTGCGTCAAGCGTTGAGAGTTGACTTTGTTCCCGGTTCCGGATTTTCGAACGTCCTTGCGTATAATTTAATATCTTGTACTTTACGTTTTGCGTCTTGTACTCTTGTAATTTTGAGACGTTTCTTATCAATAATTGGAACCACTTTGATTGTATTTTGTACTTTTGAGCTTTTTGGTCGTTTGCGTCTTCAATTTGTCGAATCTGTCTTTTGTCTTCACCATTTATTATTTAAATGAATATCACTTGTAAATAGAACAATTGCAACTAAAAGCTTGTCTTTCTTGAGGGATAATGCTATGAAATATATGTTCGTTTTTAGCATTATCAGTATGCAATGGAAGGGACATTCTCCATCAAGTCCGATATCTTCAGCTTCGGAGTATTGATCCTAGAAATCGTCAGTGGAAGAAAAAATAGTAGTTTCGTTTATCTTGACCGTTCATTCAATCTGATTGGCTATGTAAGTCTACTCGCTATCCATATAAAACGTCTGCAACATCAAATATGCATATATTATAATAATTTCATACAGTAGACTGGAAGTACCTTACTTTCAATGAATCCAAACTGCTTATGGTATATATGGAAATGTTATTGAAGAAAAAGTTATATTTCTTAATGATTTAGGCATGGGAGCTATGACAACGAGGAGATACATTGGAGTTGAAGGATCCAACAATCGAAGATACATTTGTTGTGAAACAATAGTTTTTCTGGATTGTTCATATCGCTCTTTTGTGTGTCCAAGAAAGTGCAACAGATAGACCAACGGCATCAGATATGATCTCCATGCTTTTCAATGACACCATCTCGCTACCCGCGCCAAATAGACCAGCATTCGTCATTGGCAGAGTTTAGTCAAAGTCAACCATGGACGAAAGCAAAGAGACAGATGGTTCAATGAACAATATGACAATAACTGTTATGAATGGTAGATAAGGTATGATCATAGGGGAAAAGATTATTCACATATAATTCATTGTTAGGACTTGGGATTAATACTTTTGTTTTCTGGTACTATTCCATCAATGTTGTAGGACATCCAAAATTCCATCTGTACCTTATTGTTTCACTTTTATTTCTTTGGGAAAATTGTTTGAAAATGTATTGAACTCTCACCAAATTCCGATTGTATGCAGCAAACTTTCATATTTTTTATTGTATGCATTCAACTATTATTATTGTTCTATTGTACGCATTTAACCTGTGATATCAGGTAACCTTCCAGGTCACCTCAATTTCATTTCTAGACAAAATTACATCATTGATCCCTCATGTTTAATTTTAACGTCATTGGTCGACAAAAATTTTCATCCACACATCATCATAGATTCATCGTCTTCATCTTCACATTTTTTTTTCTTCTCTAACAGCAACATACAGGAAATTAAATACAAACACAAAATAGCTAGCTACCATGAAATAATACAAATTGTAGATATTAATTCCAATATATCCTTATAAAATTAAATCACACTAACATTAAAACATCTCGTGATGTATAATTTACTCACAAATCACACTACCATAAATTCAACATCTCGTGATGTATAATTACTTATATAATAATTACTTGCAATAAGCATTACAGCTACAAAATTACAATTACCATGATGGGGTCTCCGGCATTACTCGAACCAGCTAGCTACCAGTTTATATATAATTATTGATTAATAGTTGTTGAACACATCAGTGACTGTACCAGAGACTTCGCCGAAGGGAGAAAATAAAAAAGGGTTTCTTGTTTGCAAGTTCATGACCTGTAAATGGCTCTTCACATGAGTTAGTGTAAGATCTATAACATCAATTAACTCCAAAACTGACTTTGGTGTTGCCCCTAAACAATTTGTTTAATAATGTAAACTAAACCCATCTCATAAGTGCAAAAAAAGAGTTTTTGAATTTTTTTTTTGGGATTTTCTATGTAATTTCATGGCCTTCAAGAAGTTCAACGGCGTGAACGAAGCGTGAGTGAAGGGTGCTAGTTCATCGCAAGTGCTCTTTATACTTCGGTTAGTCGCCGGAATTGAAGGAGAGATCTGAGATTAAACCCAAGAACAAGAACATGGTTGTGGATTCACAATTTCTTGTGTGATTTTGTTCTTCATAAGAGGAAGAGCATATTTGGAATGAAGAATACAAATGGTGGGGGTCTGCTAATCTGGGTAAGTGATAATATTTGCAAATCACAAGGATGACGTGGAATGACCACTTTGTTATGATGTTGAAGTTTAGGGACCGAATAGAAAAATAATGTAAATCACAAGGACTACTTTAGTAATTATTTATACATATTAACCGGAAACCTGCTATAGAAGTTACTTAATGCGTACAATAGTACAGTTTAGAAAGTTGAATGCATACAATAGGAGATCTGAAAATTGGATACAAACAATAGGAATTTGGTGAAAGTTCAATACATTTTCAAACAATTTTTCCTATTTCTTTTTGACAAAACTTGAAGACTAGTCCTTATGATTTGTCAAAAACATCCAGTTTCATCCTTAAGTTTTTCTTTAATCATGGATAGTCATGTGGTTTGCACTTCAATCTATCTAGGGTTGTCTCTGTCTTTAACGGGTGTTAATTTTTTTCGTTAGTTTTAATAATGTGCCATGCATTTGAGGGTATTTTTGTCATTTAACATTTCTTTTCTCTTTAACGGGCGAGTTGAGCTGAAAGGATATTAAGGGATGACTTTTTAAACCATAAAACCATTACAGAGATGGACACTCAAACGATAGTTGGAATTAGTACACAATTACATTTCTCGAAACTTCATTATTAGCTATCATTTACGTTTATACTCCCTCCGTCCCATTACAAGTGTCCACTTACTTTTTGCACACAGTTTTAGAAAATTCCACTAACTTCATTCTCCACCAATCAGAAATCTTCTCTCTCCAGAATAACCTCTTCTGATTGGTTAAAACACAAAGTGGACACTTGATATGGGACGTCCCAAAATAGAAATGTGGACACTTTAAGTGGGGCGGAGGTAGTATCATTCAACTATTTACAGTTTTAAATGAAGTGTTAAAACAAAATTGTAAATATATGTATATAACTTCATAAATGTGAATACAGAATGTCACAAATGTGATGTTTGATTAAGAAATGTGAACACATATAAGGTTTCATAGAAAATGTAAAAAAGGGTCTAAAGCCGACCTGAGCCAACTCATTTAAGCTGACCCATTCAACCTGTCTAAAAACCTGACCCGTTTGGACCTCAACTCGTTTTGACCCAAACCCAACCCATTACAACCCTAAAAACTATGTTACGGCAATAGTACTTTTTTGTATATAGAGTATGAAGGTTGTATGAATTAGAAACATATTGTGGGTTACATTTGAATTTTTTAATACTCCGTATCATTTTGATTTTGACCCGTTATATTTACTGTGTATGCTACATGTTGTTTAGCTTAAATTTTCTCTAGGGACTAACTGAAATGTCCCATTCATATCGATTATAAACGTTTCATATTAATTGGTTTCGTTGCGAGGTTTTGACCTCTATATGAGACGTTTTTCAAAGAATGCATTCGATTTTAAAACAAACCATAACCTTTATTTTATCGTTAAAGGTTTAAAAAGCATTACGTAGATTATCAAGAAATGATAATCTAAAATATAACGTTTACACACGACCAGTATATAATGGTTTACAATAATATTACACAACAAATTGTCTTCGAATGCAGTTTTTAAACAATATATTACAAGCATGCTGACTCCAAATCTTTTCTTTAAATTAGCATGCAACAGCGGAAGCTCTTAATAATCACCTGAGAATAAACATGCTTGAAACGTCAACAAAAAATGTTGGTGAGTTATAGGTTTAACCTATATATTTATCAAATTGTAACAATAGGCCACAAGATTTCATTTCTCATAAACAACCATCTGTATAAAAATCATTCATATGTTTGAAAACCTGGTAACCGACATTAACAAAATGCATTAGAATATCCCCAAAACAGAACCACTAGTCTGTAGAGAAAAATCGAAGTACTAAAGTAGTTCAAAATCTTTGACTGGGGCGTGTCAAAGCCTGTAGATCTACCTTTAGGATTCGCGTCAATTAGTGGCAATTATAATAAACACTGATTCTTAGGTTACCAAGTTCAACAAGGGTGATATCCGGTATAGCAATTCAACATAGAATGTAGTTTCAATTACTTGTGCCTATTTTGTAAAATATTTATAAAACTGCATGTATTCTCATCCCAAAAAGATATTAGATAATAAAAGTGGGGACTATAACTCACTTTCACAGATTTTTACTTCGTTGGAAAATAACACTTGGCCACTGGTCGATTCACAAACCTATAACAAATATATACATATATATCAAAGTATGATCGAAATATATTCACAACATTTTTTATTACGTGTTGATGATTTAAGTTGTTAAATTAGCAGTCCAACGTTAGTAGTCCACAATTAGTAGTACATAAATAAATTAATATATATCTCGAATCAATCCACGACCCATTGTATACAAGTCTTAGACTCGATCACAACTCAAGGTATATATATTATTTTAGAATCAACCTCGACCCTTTATATGCTAACTCGAGCATTACCGCATATAGAGTGACTTACGGTTATTCCAAATAATATATATATATGACGTCGATATGATATGGCAAAACATTGTATACGTGTCTATGGTCTATCAAGATTATATAATATATGTTAGATTATATGTATAATACAATATAAGTTAGTTAAGTTATGGTTAGTATAGATTTGTTATAAAATTTACGTAGCTAAAACCAGTAATTTTAACCAATTTTGTTTTACCCATAATTTCTTCGTTTCAAATCCGTTTTGAGTGAATCAAGTTGCTATGGTTTCATAACGAACTAAAATTTATGAAACTAAACAGAAAAAGTATAAGTTTATAGTCAGAAATACAGGTTACAAGTTGTTTTTGAAAGAGGTTCCGTCGAAAGAACGATATCTTGATGACCATTTTGAAAAACATACTTCAACTTTGTGTTTAACCATGATTTTTGGATATAATATCATGTTCATATGAAATATCATTTTCCCGGAAGAATAACTTTTAAATTAAAGTTTGTCATAGTTTTTAATTATCCAACCCAAAACAGCCCCCGGTTTTACTACGACGCCGTATGTCCGGTTTTACGGTGTTCATCGTGTTTTCAGGTTTTAAATCATTAAGTTAGCATATCATATAGATATAGAACATGTGTTTATTTGATTTTAAAAGTTAAGTTAGAAGGATTAACTTTGTTTGCGAACAAGTTTAGAATTAACTAAACTATGTTCTAGTGATTACAAGTTATAATCTTCGAATAAGATAGTTATATATAAATGAATCGGATGATGTTATGAACATCATTACTACCTCAAGTATAGTAGGTAAAACTATTGAAAATGACAAGAAATGATCTAGAGCTTCAAAGGATCTTGGATGGCTTGAAAGTTCTTGAAGTGAAATCATGACATAAAAACAAGTTCAAGTAAGATTACTACTTGAATTAAGATAGTTATAGTTATAGAAATTGAATCAAAGTTTGAATATGAATATTACCTTGAATTAGAAAGATAACCTGCTGTAAATAACAGAGTTTTCTTGATCTTAGATGATTACTTGGAATGGTTTTGAAAGCTTGGAAGTAATCTTGTAAACTTGGAAGTGTTTTTGAAGTGTTCTTGAGTAGTTGTTTTGTATGGTGATCAAAGGTTGGATTTATGAGCTAGATTGATGTAGTTTTTGATGAAGATGATGAAGAACACTTAGAACATCAAGATAGAACTTGAGAGAGTTGTGTTTGATGCATGAAAGTTGGAAAATGAATGTGTTTGTGTGTGTGCATGAAAACATGATTATGGCCTTGTCATATAGCCTCCATTAATTTGTTGTTTTGTTAGATATTTCATGCCAGTTGCCAAATGATGGTTCCCACATGTTTAGGTGACTCATTAAGACTACTAAGAGCTGATCATTAAAGTGTATATACCAATAGTAAATACATCTAGAAGTTGGGTATTGTACGAGTTCGAATACGGATGAATATGAGTAGAATTGTTGATGAAAATAAATGGGAATGTAAATGTAATCATTTTTGTTAAGTATGATTGTTTTGATATATGTCTTGAAGTCTTCCAAAATTGTATTAATACATCTTAATACACTACATGTGTGATGCCCCGTACAAAACCGTCGTGTACGAATCATCAATAACAGGATCATTACAAGGTCAAACACTATATGCGTTTTCAAAATACGTTTACATTCATGATGAAAGCTGACGTCATAATCAACGTCACTTGTTTTACAACCAAAAGTATGCTTCTATGACTAGAAGCAAAGATAATAGTATGTGACCCATAGGTCGTTACAAATCATAGTTTCAAAAGTAATAAAGTTTATGAATGCAATATAAACGTTCATGCGGTGACATCTCTAAAGCAGCGGGTGTCTACAACAAGACTAGTACACAGTGGAAGCAACCTTAAGCACATGAGAAAAACATGCTTAAAAACGTCAACACAAAGGTTGGTGAACTATAGTTTAAGTATAACAGTATGTAAGGTAGGCCACGAGATTTCAGTGCTACAAAGAGCGTTTCAAAACAGTATGATAAAGTATATATGTTTAACCGTGGGCACTTGGTAACTAACTTAACGTTTATACCCCCTAAAAGTACACTTGGCAAATGCGTATGTATACGAAGTATTAAACACTCGTTAAATGCTAGCACGACTAGCTCGAGTGGGGATGTCAAACCCTATGGATCCATATCTAAGATTCGCGTTCACCGGTTCAAAAACCAATGACTAAACGTTACCGAGCTAAAGGGAATGTTTATGCCATTGTATAACCCACACATATATAAGTTTAAGTACTCGTGCCTAGTATGTAAAACGTAAAATGCGCATGTATTCTCAGTTCCCAAAATAGTTAAAGTAAAAAGGGATGCTATAACTCACAGTGGTAAAGTAGTGGTAAAGTCGAGTCGGGAAGTAAGCAAGTACGTAGGTCCGGAAAGTCCTCAACCTAAGTCAAATAGTACTAAGTCAGTAAATCGTCCCAATAGGTTTAAATGTATGTAAATTAGGTCTTAAAGGTCATCATCATTCATCATTAAACAAAAGGTGTAAAGTAAGTTTCGTTCATGAAAGGAGTTTAAAACAAAGGCTGACTTTGATCAGTCGCCACGGCCTCTATACCTACTGAAATAAGGCGAGACCAGTGGCCATGGCTCTGTATATGAGTCCTTTAGTTGTGGTAAAAATTCCAGAAGCAAACTCATCTTCGTTTGACCGTGGCGACGGTCTAAGTGCGAGTAGGTCAGAATTTTCAGCACAACGTTAAAAGGACATAGTGACGATCGGAGGGCCATAAATCCTAAATCGTAACTCGGATTAAGATGAGTCTTAAATGAAAAGTTATCTCCACGAACAGAGCTAACTGAAAATCATCTTTACAGTAGCCCAGGTCGTACTGATCAGACCCAAAAACAGTAAAACAGTAGGTTCCGGTGGGTTTCTTGGTACTCGACGCTTATCACGGTTCTCATCCTTGATGCATATAGCTTCAAGTGTACAACTCGTTGATGTGTTTGCATCATCTTAACCAAGGTTTCACCATCATAACACAAGTGCAAGTCTAAGATATGTAGCACAA
The DNA here is from genome assembly GCF_046630445.1 of Rutidosis leptorrhynchoides. NCBI lineage: Eukaryota > Viridiplantae > Streptophyta > Magnoliopsida > Asterales > Asteraceae > Rutidosis > Rutidosis leptorrhynchoides. Next base: position 143,907,596 of record NC_092334.1, on the reverse strand, counting down.
CTCACTTAAGTGTTGCAAGTGTTTGATGAACCAAAGTTACATCAAAGTCTTAGATTTAACACATACATGAAATATAAAAGTAATATTGAACTACAAACTTGAAAGTAAACTAACTAATCAAGATCTTAAGATGTAGAACATAATTCTTAGTTAGATCTTGAAGATCCAAGACCCAAAGGTCTAGATCTGAAGTTATTAAGTTAAATCCTAAGTAATAATACTTGAATCTTTACTTTAATGAAACCATAAGTTACAAAACTTAGATTATCATCTTGTAAAGTGTATGTAAGCTCATAAGCTCTTGATTATGACAAAGTTAGAAGACCATAAGCTATATAAACTTAGATCTTACATAAGTATTTGAAGTTATAACTAGAAAGTTATACTTCTATGTTCTTGAACTTTTAAAGTTAACTTTAGTTCAAGATTAATGAGATCAAAGTTAACTAGTAACACTTGACCAACAAGAACATGAATCACGAAATTAAAGTGCAAGTAAATGCAGTAATAAACTAAATAAACAAGTTAATAATTCATGGTTGTTCATACTTTTAAAGATTCAACCAAAGCTTTGATCTTTAAGGAAGTAGACTTTAAGTTTACTTCATGAACACAAGTATGAGTTTAACAACACATGAACTTTTAATCTTTTAAAACAATAAATGTAGATCATAAACTAGGAACTTTTGTTCTTGTTTGTTCTTGTAAATACAAGATAAAATGAAGAATCAAACTAAAGAGTTTGGTTCTTAACAACATGTAAGTAAACAACTAACAACTAGTAAGTAAGTAAACCATAAACAAGAACAAATAACAACCAAGCAAATGATGATGATTATAGGTGTTTGGTTCGGTTTGTAGCAAAGAAAAGAAGAAAGAAATGAGCTTGTTACTTACAAGAATTAGAGAGAAAAGAATACAAGTGTATGTGTGTGTGAGAAATGAAAAGAGATACTAGTAATATGTAACACAAAAAAAAAAGATTTTGAGCTCCCCATGGCCTACAAAGGCTGACGGTTTGAATGGGGGAGGGAGAAGAAAATTGCCCACTAGTCTCTTGCATGTTAAAGTCTTAAAAGTTGGTTACTAGAGGTGTTTGCATGGGAAAGGTGTAAGTAACTAGATTCTTTACACATAACTAATCTTGTTAAGTCTTAAGTAATACTTGCATGCTAGTAATGGGCTAATTAGTCCATTAAGGTGAGTAGAGTGGGCTCTTAAGTCCATTAACACTAATAAAAGCCCAAGTTCCATTAGTTAACAACTAAATCCAATAGAAGACCAAGTAATTAACTAATAACCTTAGTTAATTAAAATGATTAATAAAATTAATCATGAATGTAAATAATATCTGAAAATATTATTCGTATAATGTACGTGTGTCACAAAGACGTTTCGGGCATTTAAAGTTAATCGCGGTAACAAGTAAATGTATATAAACAATACATTCAATAAATCACAAGTATTAATAATAATAATTATTAATTAAACGTTGGAAAATCCAGGGTCGTTACATTACCCACCTGTTAAAGAAAATTTCGTCCCGAAATTTTAAGCTGAGGTAGATGGAGGAGTCGGGAAAAGGTGAGGATACTTCTGCATCATTTGATCCTCTCGCTCCCAGGTAAACTCAGGTCCTCGTTTGGCATTCCATCGTACTCGTACAAACCGAATCTTGTTGCGTTTCAAAGTTTTGATCTCACGATCCATAATTTCAACAGGTTCTTCCACAAAGTGGAGTTTGTCATCAATTGTAAGTTCTTCTAGTGGTATGATAAGTTCGGGTGCATCAAGACACTTCTTCAAGTTTGACACGTGGAAGGTAGGATGAACTGAGCTCAATTGTGCTGGAAGATCCAAACGGTAAGCAACGGGTCCAACACGTTCCAAAATTTCAAAAGGACCAATGTATCGCGGGTTCAACTTTCCACGTTTTCCAAAACGAATCACACCTTTCCAAGGTACAGCCTTCAACATTACACGGTCACCAACGTTGAACTCAAAGTCTTTACGTTTGAGATCGGCATAACTCTTTTGGCGATCGCGGGCAGTCTTGAGTCTCCCTTGAATCTAAGTCTCGCTTGAATCTGAGCAATCTTCTCCGTTGTTTCGTGGAATACCTCGGGTCCGGTGATTTGCTTTTCGCCCACTTCGGCCCAACAAATAGGAGATCGGCACTTGCGACCATACAACACTTCAAAAGGTGCGGCATTAATACTCGAGTGATAACTGTTGTTGTAAGAAAATTCGGCGAGTGGCAAATGCCTTTCCCAGGCCTTTCCGAAATCAATAACACATGCACGCAACATGTACTCCAAGGTCTGAATCATTCGTTCACTTTGCCCGTCGGTCTGTGGGTGATATGCAGTACTCATGTCAAGGTGGGTTCCCATGGCTTCTTGCAAGGAACGCCAAAATCTGGAAGCAAAACGGGGATCGCGATCTGAGATGATCGATAAGGGTACACCATGACGAGATACAACCTCTTTGATGTATAGTTGAGCAAGTCTCTCCATCGTATCCGTCTCCTTCATGGCTAGGAAGTGTGCAGATTTGGTAAGATGGTCAACAATAACCCAAATGGTATCGTATCCGCCCACCGTCTTTGGTAGCTTGGTGATGAAATCCATCGTTATCCTTTCCTACTTCCATTGCGGGATTTCCAGTTGCTGAAGTAATCCAGAGGGCCTCTGATGCTCGGCCTTAACTTTCGAACAAGTCAAACACTTACCAACATAAGTTGCAACGTCTTTCTTAAGATTCGGCCACCAATACTGTTCTTTAAGGTCGTGGTACATTTTGCCCGCTCCGGGATGAATCGAATATCTCGACTTGTGCTTCATCAAGTATAAGGTTCCGTAGATCTCCATAACAAGGTACCCAAATTCTTCCGGCATAACATCGGAGTCCAGACTCCCTAACCTCGAATCGAGAGACAAGAATGTTCAAATGTTCATGAGATATATTCTCCTCCTTGAGAGCCTCATCTTGGGCTACTCGGATCTGACTTTTGAGATTCGAATGGACGGTGATGTTCAGAGCCCTAACACGAAGACGTGCCATCCTCTCCTTTCGACTCAAAGCGTCAGCTACAACATTGGCCTTGCCAGGATGATAGCGAAGTTCACAATCATAGTCGTTTAGCATCTCGATCCATCGACGCTGTCTCATATTCAGTTGCTTCTGATCAAAGATGTGTTGGAGGCTTTTGTGGTCGGTGAAGATAGTACTTTTAGTTCCATACAAATAGTGTCTCCACAATTTGAGCACAAAGACAACGGCTCCCAGTTCGAGATCGTGAGTAGTGTAGTTTCGTTCGTGAATCTTCAGTTGACGGGAGGCATAAGCGATAACCTTTGATCTTTGCATTAGTACACAACCAAAACAACTTTTCGATGCATCACAATAAACAACCAAGTCGTCACTGCCCTCAGGAAGTGATAAGATAGGTGCGGTGGTCAACTTCTTCTTCAAGGTTTGAAATGCTGATTCGTGCGCGGGTTCCCAAATGAACTTCTTCCCTTTGTGAGTCCGTGCGGTCAAAGGACGCGCAATCAGAGAAAATCCTTCAATAAACCTTTGGTAGTAACCGGCGAGACCTAAAAATTGGCAAATGTGAGTTAGAGTAGTGGGAGTCTCCCACTTGCTGATAGCTTCAATTTTGGCGGGATCAACTTTAATACCCTGGTCGCTCACAACATGTCCCAGAAATTGGACTTCCTTCAACCAAAATTCACACTTGAAGAATTTCGCATAAAGTTGCTCTTGTCTCAAGAGTTCAAGCACTAATCGAAGATGTTGCTCATGCTCTTCTTCGCTCTTAGAGTAGATGAGGATATCATCTATGAAGACGATAACGAACTTATCCAGGTATTGCTTGCAGACACGATTCATGAGGTCCATGAACATGGCAGGTGCGTTGGTTAATCCGAATGGCATCACGAGAAACTCATAATGACCATAACGAGTTCTGAACGCAGTTTTCATCACATCACTTTCCTTCACCCTCAACTGGTGATAACCGGATCGCAAATCGATATTAGAGTAAACGCTCGATCCTTGTAGTTGATCAAAAAGATCGTCAATACGGGAAAGAGGATACTGATTCTTGATCGTCAATTTGTTGAGTTCACGGTAGTCGATACACATACGGAAGGATCCGTCCTTCTTCTTCACAAATAAAACAGGTGCAGCCCAAGGCGAGAAACTTGGTTGGATAAATCCTCGATCTAACAGCTCTTGTAGTTGACTCCGTAATTCTTGCATCTCGGAAGGTGCGAGTCTATAAGGTGCGCGAGCTACAGGTGCAGCTCCTGGCACTAAATCAATTTGAAATTCTACTACTCTTGGTGGCGGTAATCCAGGCAATTCTTCAGGAAAGACATTGGAAAATTCGTTCACAATTCGAACGTTGTTTAGACTCTTCACCTCGGTTTCTACCGTCTTCACATGTGCTAGGATAGCAAGACGTCCCTTCTTCATGATCTTTTGCGCTTTCACGCAACTAATGAGGTTCAGCTTCGAGGTACATCTCTCTCCATAAATGATCAGTGGCTCACCATCTCCTTGTGGTATACGAAGAGCTTTATCTCCACAGATAATATCGGCCCTTATCTTGGTTAACCAATCCATACCGACGATCACGTCAAAACTTCCCAATTTGATGGATATCTGATAATGCTAAAAACGAACATATATTTCATAGCATTATTCCTCAAGAAAGACAAGCTTTTAGTTGCAATTGTCCTATTTACAAGTGATATTCGTTTAAATAATAAAAGGTGAAGACAAAAGACAGATTCGACGAATTGAAGACGCAAATGACCAAAAAGCTCAAAAGTACAAAATACAATCAAAGAGGTTCCAATTATTGATAAGAAACGTCTCAAAATTACAAGAGTACAAGATTCAAAACGCAAAGTATAAGATATTAAATTGTACGCAAGGACGTTCGAAAATCCGGAACCGGGACCAGAGTCAACTCTCAACGCTCGACGCAACGGACTAAAAATTACAAGTCAACTATGCACATAAATATAATATAATATTTAAATAATTACTAAAATTATTTATATATTATATTTATTTATATAAATCCGTCGACAAGCTAGGAGCCAAGGCTTGGTGAGCTGTAAAAACAAACTCCGCGACTCGCGGAGTTTGAAGGCAAAAAATGCCGCGAGTTGCGGAGATTCCCTGGACTCAAATCCCTATAAAACCCAACGAATTCTGATCATTTTTAATATCATAAATCAATCTCTCTCTATATATGTATACGTAATATTTATATTTATATTTTATATTTTAATTTTAATTTTAATTTTAAATCCTAATAATAAAGGTATGTTAGCGAATGTTGTAAGGGTGTAAGTCAAAATTCTGTCCGTGTAACGCTACGCTATTTTTAATCATTGTAAGTTATGTTCAACCTTTTTAATTTAATGTCTCGTAGCTAAGTTATTATTATGCTTATTTAAAACGAAGTAATCATGATGTTGGGCTAATTACTAAAATTGGGTAATTGGGCTTTGTACCATAATTGGGGTTTGGACAAAAGAACGACACTTGTGGAAATTAGACTATGGGCTATTAATGGGCTTTATATTTGTTTAACTAAATGATAGTTTGTTAATTTTAATATAAAGATTTACAATTGGACGTCCCTATAAATAACCATATACACTCAATCGGACACGATGGGCGGGATATTTATATGTACGAATAATCGTTCATTTAACCGGACACGGGAATGGATTAATAGCCACTAGAATTATTAAAACAGGGGTGAAATTATGTACAAGGACACTTGGCATAATTGTTAACAAAGTATTAAAACCTTGGGTTACACGCAGTCGATAACCTGGTGTAATTATTAAACAAAGTATTAAAATCTTGTTACAGTTTAAGTCCCCAATTAGTTGGAATATTTAACTTCGGGTATAAGGATAATTTGACGAGGATACTCGCACTTTATATTTATGACTGATGGACTGTTATGGACAAAAACCAGACGGACATATTAAATAATCCAGGACAAAGGACAATTAACCCATGGGCATAAAACTAAAATCAACACCTCAAACATCATGATTACGGAAGTTTAAATAAGCATAATTCTTTTATTTCATATTTAATTTCCTTTATTTTATATTTAATTGCACTTCTAATTATCGCACTTTTATTGTTATTGTATTTAATTGCACTTTTAATTATCGTACTTTTTAATTATCGCAAGTTTATTTTATCGCACTTTTATTTATCGCAATTTCATTATCGTTATTTACTTTACGCTTTAAATTAAGTCTTTTATTTATTTAATATTTTACATTTTGTTTTAACTGCAACTAAAGTTTTTAAGCTTTGTTTAAAGATTTTTTTTCCCTGTGGAACGAACCGGACTTACTAAAAACTACACTACTGTACGATTAGGTACACTGCCTATAAGTGTTGTAGCAAGGTTTATGTATATCCATTCAATAAATAAATAAATATCTTGTGTAAAATTGTATCGTATTTAATAGTATTTCGTTGTAAAAATAAAGCTATTTTATATACACCTCGCATAACATCAAGTATTTTTGGCGCCGCTGCCGGGGAACCCAATTTCTTGCTTAAAAGCCGGAAGCGCAACGCTAAATAAAAAAAAATTTATTTTTAGTTTACTTTTATAAAAATACGTTTTTGTAAAAATACGTTTTAAATATTCGAAAACATAGAAAAGAAAACAAAAATTTAAATATTTTTAAGAGTTTGTTAAATAATTAAGTTTTATAAAGTTTCTTTATTTTTTTTTAAAAAAATATAAGTTTTATTTAAATATTTTGTTTTTATTAAAACATAAAATCAAAAACCGAAAAAAATATATATATATAAATCTATTTTTTAATATTTTATAAAATTATAAAGTATTTCTATTTTTATTTTAGTTTTTTAATATAAGTTTTTATTATATAAATATTTTTATTAAAACAGAAAATATAAAACAGAAAAAAAAAGTAAAACGTTGAATTTAATACTGCACCTAATCTGAAATTTCGAACCCCACGACTGTAGTGACCCGAACTTTTCCATGTTTATATATATTAATTGAGATTGATGTTTACATGATTAAATGTTTCCAACATGTTAAGCAATCAAACTTGTTAAGACTTGATTAATTGAAATAGGTTTCATATAGACAATTGACCACCCAAGTTGACCGGTGATTCACGAACGTTAAAACTTGTAAAAAAACTATATGATGACATATATATGGTTATATATATAGTTAACATGATATTATGATAAGTAAACATATCATTAATTATATTAACAATGACCTACATATGTAAAAACAAGACTACTAACTTAATGATTTTGAAACGAGATATATATGTAACGTTTATCGTTGTAACGACATTTAATGTATATATATCATATAAAGAGATATTCGTACATCATAATATCATGATAATATAATAATTTAAAATCTCTTTTGATATTATAAACATTGGGTTAACAACATTTAACAAGATCGTTAACCTAAAGGTTTCAAAGCAACACTTACATGTAACGACTAACGATGACTTAACGACTCAGTTAAAATGTATATACATGTAGTGTTTTAATATGTATTTATACACTTTTGAAAGACTTCAATACACTTATCAAAATACTTCTACTTAACAAAAATGCTTACAATTACATTCTCGTTCAGTTTCATCAACAATTCTACTCGTATGCACCCGTATTCGTACTCGTACAATACACAGCTTTTAGATGTATGTACTATTGGTATATACACTCCAATGATCAGCTCTTAGCAGCCCATGTGAGTCACCTAACACATGTGGGAACCATCATTTGGCAACTAGCATGAAATATCTCATAAGATTACAAAAATATGAGTAATCATTCATGACTTATTTACATGAAAACAAAATTACATATCCTTTATATCTAATCCATACACCAACGACCAAAAACACCTACAAACACTTTCATTCTTCAATTTTCTTCATCTAATTGAACTCTCTCAAGTTCTATCTTCAAGTTCTAAGTGTTCTTCATAAATTCCAAAAGTTCTAGTTTCATAAAATCAAGAATACTTTCAAGTTTGCTAGCTCACTTCCAATCTTGTAAGGTGATCATCCAACCTCAAGAAATCTTTGTTTCTTACAGTAGGTTATCATTCTAATACAAGGTAATAATCATATTCAAACTTTGGTTCAATTTCTATAACTATAACAATCTTATTTCAAGTGATGATCTTACTTGAACTTGTTTTCGTGTCATGATTTTGCTTCAAGAACTTTGAGCCATCCAAGGATTCATTGAAGCTAGATCCATTTTTCTCTTTTCCAGTAGGTTCATCCAAGGAACTTAAGGTAGTAATGATATTCATAACATCATTCGATTCATACATATAAAGCTATCTTATTCGAAGGTTTAAACTTGTAATCACTAGAACATAGTTTAGTTAATTCTAAACTTGTTCGCAAACAAAAGTTAATCCTTCTAACTTGACTTTTAAAATCAACTAAACACATGTTCTATATCTATATGATATGCTAACTTAATGATTTAAAACCTGGAAACACGAAAAACACCGTAAAACCGGATTTACGCCGTCGTAGTAACACCGCGGGCTGTTTTGGGTTAGTTAATTAAAAACTATTATAAACTTTGATTTAAAAGTTGTTATTCTGAGAAAATGATTTTTATTATGAACATGAAACTATATCCAAAAATTATGGTTAAACTCAAAGTGGAAGTATGTTTTCTAAAATGGTCATCTAGACGTCGTTCTTTCGACTGAAATGACTACCTTTACAAAAACGACTTGTAACTTATTTTTCCGACTAGAAACCTATACTTCTTTTGTTTAGATTCATAAAATAGAGTTCAATATGAAACCATAGCAATTTGATTCACTCAAAACGGATTTAAAATGAAGAAGTTATGGGTAAAACAAGATTGGATAATTTTTCTCATTTTAGCTACGTGAAAATTGGTAACAAATCTATTCCAACCATAACTTAATCAACTTGTATTATATATTATGTAATCTTGAGATACCATAGACACGTATACAATGTTTCGACCTATCATGTCGACACATCTATATATATTTCGGAACAACCATAGACACTCTATATGTGAATGTTGGAGTTAGCTATACAGGGTTGAGGTTGATTCCAAAATATATATAGTTTGAGTTGTGATCAATACTGAGATACGTATACACTGGGTCGTGGATTGATTCAAGATAATATTTATCGATTTATTTCTGTACATCTAACTGTGGACAACTAGTTGTAGGTTACTAACGAGGACAGCTGACTTAATAAACTTAAAACATCAAAATATATTAAAAGTTTTGTAAATATATTTTGAACATACTTTGATATATATGTATATATTGTTATAGGTTCGTGAATCAACCAGTGGCCAAGTCTTACTTCCCGACGAAGTAAAAATCTGTGAAAGTGAGTTATAGTCCCACTTTTAAAATCTAATATTTTTGGGATGAGAATACATGCAGGTTTTATAAATGATTTACAAAATAGACACAAGTACGTGAAACGACATTCTATGGTTGAATTATCGAAATCGAATATGCCCCTTTTTATTAAGTCTGGTAATCTAAGAATTAGGGAACAGACACCCTAATTGACGCGAATCCTAAAGATAGATCTATTGGGCCTAACAAACCCCATCCAAAGTACCGGATGCTTTAGTACTTCGAAATTTATATCATATCCGAAGGGTGTCCCGGAATGATGGGGATATTCTTATATATGCATCTTGTTATTGTCGGTTACCAGGTGTTCACCATATGAATGATTTTTATCTCTATGTATGGGATGTGTATTGAAATATGAAATCTTGTGGTCTATTGTTACGATTTGATATATATAGGTTAAACCTATAACTCACCAACATTTTTGTTGACGTTTTAAGCATGTTTATTCTCAGGTGATTATTAAGAGCTTCCGCTGTCGCATACTTAAATAAGGACAAGATTTGGAGTCCATGCTTGTATGATATTGTGTAAAAACTGCATTCAAGAAACTTATTTTGTTGTAACATATTTGTATTGTAAACCATTATGTAATGGTCGTGTGTAAACAGGATATTTTAGATTATCATTATTTGATAATCTACGTAAAGTTTTTTAAACCTTTATTGATGAAATAAAGGTTATGGTTTGTTTAAAAATGAATGCAGTCTTTGAAAAACGTCTCATATAGAGGTCAAAACCTCGCAACGAAATCAATTAATATGGAACGTTTTTAATCAATAAGAACGGGACATTTCAGTTGGTATCCGAGCGATGGTCTTAGAGAACCAGAATTTTGCATTAGTGTGTCTTATCTAGTTTGTTAGGATGCATTAGTGAGTCTGGACTTCGACCGTGTTTACTTGAAAAATGATTGCTTAACAAATTTTGTTGGAAACTATATATTTTTAACATGTGAATATTATGTGATATATTAATCTCTTAACGCGTTTGATATTATGTGATAGATGTCTACCTCTAGAACAAGTCCCATTGACTCACCTAATAATAATGAAGAGTCAAATGTAAATTGGAATGATTCGTGGACTGATTCACAAGTTCCCGAAGAGGAACCGGAAGAAGAGTCGGAACCGGAAGAAGAATCGGAACCGGAAGAAGAATCGGAACCGGATGAAGAAATAGAACCGGTGGGGGAAATAATAAAACGGTTAAGTAAAAGAAAATCCTCAACCAACCGACCAAAGTTAATTATGGTCAATGGTGTTTCCGCCAAGGAAGCAAAATATTGGGAGGATTACCAATTCTCCGATGAATCGGATTCCGACGAGAATTCCGATGATGTTATAGAAATTACCCCAACTGAATTTAAAAAGGCAAAAGAAAATAATAAGGGAAAGGGCATAAAAATAGAGAAATCTAATTCTAACCCCGATGAACTGTATATGTATCGTCAACCCCCGAAGTCCTTAAGTTGTAACAATGACCCGGGAACCTCTAAACCACCAGGTTTTTCTAAACCAATGTGGATAACGACGGCTCGTATTAGGGGAACATCATATATCCCTAGAAACTTGGCAAAACGAACAAAAATCGAAGAAGACGAAACGAACGAGTCGGAATAAGATAGTTGTATTCGTGTGGTGTAATATATGTAATATAGTGTTCTTATGCTTTATGATATATGTAAAAATTGCTTGTATTAATAAGTATTTTTTTTTTATGAATCTAACTCTTGTCTATTTTACAGTTTAAAAACACAAAATGGATAGACAGCCCAATATTTTAAGAGACCTACCCGGAGACATGATTGATGAAATCTTGTCTAGAGTCGGCCAGAATTCCTCGGCACAACTATTTAAGGCGAGATCAGTTTGTAAGACATTCGAAGAACGTTCCAAGAATGTCTTGGTTTATAAGAGACTTTCGTTTGAAAGATGGGGGATATCACATTGGGAAACCCATAAGTTACGATGTGTTTACTTTGACGCATATATTGCGGGGAACCCAAATGCTATTTTACGCAACGGGTTAAGAAATTATTTTGACTCAATATATCCGAATATTGGACTTCGTGATTTAGAAAAAGCGGCTAACATGCAACATAAAGAAGCATGTTATGCTTACGGATTAGTAATGTTCGCTTCTCACCAGAGTGAGAACAAGAACATCGGGCTACAACTATTAAACAAAACATTTCCACAAGTGACGGAGTCGGTAATTGGGGTAAGAAATGAGGTTTTTAGATTGTTACGGGACTGTTGGACATTACGTAACCCTCGTCCCTTTGACGACGTTACAACACGCTGTCTTATCAACGGCCATAACGGTTATGTTGCACAAGACCAAGGATGGGAAGTAGTCCTAGTAAAACCAGAATGCATGACTTGTTTCTGGACGTATGAATTACGTGTCTTTATTGCCTTTGCTGAACGACTTGTGTATTAGCTAGAATTATCTTCACAACTATCTTGTATCAAAGTTATTGTGTGCTATATTTCATGCTTTATGTAAAATAAGCGGTATTGTAAGTTTGTAAAATATTGTATAAAAGTTTGAACGCGAAATATTATTATAATCAGTTTTTCATATAGAATTGTAGTAGTTGAATTGTATATTAGCTACTAAGTATGAACTTAACGGGTAGGTACTACCCGAATTTAAACTTATAAAACGCTAATATGAAGAAAAAGCTTTTATAAATGAGTTCATATTATGCTACGAAATACTATTAACTACTCTTAATATTCTGTATGATTAACTTGTTCCATTTAACTATTTTGAAGGAAATGGCACCGACTACTCGACACACCGTGAATATGAATGAAGAGGAATTCCGTACTTTTCTAGCTTCAAACATAGCCGCAGTACAGGCTGCGCTACATACCAACAATAACCTTGGATCTAGCAGTACAGGAAATCGTGTAGGATGCACCTACAAAGAATTCACTGCCTGCAAACCTTTAGAATTTGATGGAACCGAAGGACCGATCGGATTGAAACGGTGGACCGAGAAGGTTGAATCGGTGTTTGCCATAAGTAAGTGTACTGAAGAGGATAAAGTGAAGTACGCTACGCATACCTTCACAGGTTCTGCGTTAACATGGTGGAATACCTATCTAGAGCAAGTGGGACAAGATGATGCGTACGCACTACCGTGGTCAGCATTCAAGCACTTGATGAACGAGAAGTACCGTCCCAGAACCGAGGTCAATAAGCTCAAGACAGAACTTAGAGGGTTACGAACCCAAGGATTTGATATTACCACGTACGAAAGACGATTCACAGAATTGTGCCTATTGTGTCCGGGAGCATTCGAAGATGAGGAAGAGAAGATCGACGCGTTTGTGAAAGGATTACCGGAAAGAATCCAAGAAGATATAAGTTCACACGAGCCCGCCTCCATACAACAGGCATGTAGAATGGCTCACAAACTAGTGAACCAGATTGAAGAAAGAATTAAAGAACAGACTGCTGAAGAGGCCAATGTGAAGCAAGTCAAAAGAAAGTGGGAGGAAAACGGTGATAAGAATCACCAATACAACAACAACAGCAATTACAACAATAATCGCAACAATTATCCCAACAATCGCAACATCAATCGCAACTACAACAAACGGCCCAACAACAACAACAACAACAACAACAATAACAGCAACTACAACAATCATCCCAACAACAATAATAACCGCAACAACAACAACAATCAGAAGCAACTATGCCAAAGGTGTGAAAAGAATCACTCGGGGTTCTGCACCAAATTTTGCAACAAGTGTAAAAGAAATGGTCATAGCGCGGCGAAGTGTGAGGTCTACGGACCAGGGGTTAATAGAACGAAAGGAACAAATGGTGTCGGAACGAGTAATGGCGGAGCAAGTAGTGTCGGAGCAAGTTATGCCAATGTAGTTTGTTATAAATGTGGAAAACCAGGCCACATTATTAGAAATTGCCCGAACCAGGAGAACACGAATGGACAAGGCCGTGGAAGAGTTTTCAATATTAATGCGGTAGAGGCACAGGAAGACCCGGAGCTTGTTACGGGTACGTTTCTTATTGACAATAAATCTGCTTACGTTTTATTTGATTCGGGTGCGGATAGAAGCTATATGAGTAAAGATTTTTGTGCTAAATTAAGTTGTCCATTGACGCCTTTGGATAGTAAATTTTTACTCGAATTAGCAAATGGTAAATTAATTTCAGCAGATAATATATGTCGGAATCGAGAAATTAAACTGGTTAGCGAAACATTTAAGATTGATTTGATACCAGTAGAGTTAGGGAGTTTTGATGTGATAATCGGTATGGACTGGTTGAAAGAAGTGAAAGCAGAGATCGTTTGTTACAAAAATGCAATTCGCATTATACGAGAAAAAGGAAAACCCTTAATGGTGTACGGAGAAAAGGGCAACACGAAGCTACATCTTATTAGTAATTTGAAGGCACAAAAACTAATAAGAAAAGGTTGCTATGCTGTTCTAGCACACGTCGAGAAAGTACAAACTGAAGAAAAGAGCATCAATGATGTTCCCATTGCAAAAGAATTTCCCGATGTATTTCCGAAAGAATTACCGGGATTACCCCCACATCGATCCGTTGAATTTCAAATAGATCTTGTACCAGGAGCTGCACCAATAGCTCGTGCTCCTTACAGACTCGCACCCAGCGAGATGAAAGAATTGCAAAGCCAATTACAAGAACTTTTAGAGCGTGGTTTCATTCGACCAAGCACATCACCTTGGGGAGCTCCTGTTTTGTTTGTCAAGAAGAAAGATGGTACATTCAGGTTGTGTATCGACTACCGAGAGTTGAACAAACTTACCATCAAGAATCGCTACCCACTACCGAGAATCGACGACTTATTTGATCAACTACAAGGCTCGTCTGTTTATTCAAAGATTGACTTACGTTCCGGGTATCATCAAATGCGGGTGAAAGAAGATGATATTCCAAAGACTGCTTTCAGAACACGTTACGGTCATTACGAGTTTATGGTCATGCCGTTTGGTTTAACTAATGCACCAGCTGTGTTCATGGACCTTATGAACCGAGTGTGTGGACCATACCTTGACAAGTTTGTCATTGTTTTCATTGATGACATACTTATTTACTCAAAGAATGACCAAGAACACGGTGAACATTTGAGAAAGGTGTTAGAAGTATTGAGGAAGGAAGAATTGTACGCTAAGTTTTCAAAGTGTGCATTTTGGTTGGAAGAAGTTCAATTCCTCGGTCACATAGTGAACAAAGAAGGTATTAAGGTGGATCCGGCAAAGATAGAAACTGTTGAAAAGTGGGAAACCCCGAAAACTCCGAAACACATACGCCAGTTTTTAGGACTAGCTGGTTACTACAGAAGGTTCATCCAAGACTTTTCCAGAATAGCAAAACCCTTGACTGCATTAACGCATAAAGGGAAGAAATTTGAATGGAATGATGAACAAGAGAAAGCGTTTCAGTTATTGAAGAAAAAGCTAACTACGGCACCTATATTGTCATTGCCTGAAGGGAATGATGATTTTGTGATTTATTGTGATGCATCAAAGCAAGGTCTCGTTTGTGTATTAATGCAACGAACGAAGGTGATTGCTTATGCGTCTAGACAATTGAAGATTCACGAACAAAATTATGCGACGCATGATTTGGAATTAGGCGCGGTTGTTTTTGCATTAAAGACTTGGAGGCACTACTTATATGGGGTCAAAAGTATTATATATACCGACCACAAAAGTATTCAACACATATTTAATCAGAAACAACTGAATATGAGGCAGCGTAGGTGGATTGAATTGTTGAATGATTACGACTTTGAGATTCGTTACCACCCGGGGAAGGCAAATGTGGTAGCCGATGCCTTGAGCAGGAAGGACAGAGAACCCATTCGAGTAAAATCTATGAATATAATGATTCATAATAACATTACTACTCAAATAAAGGAGGCGCAACAAGGAGTTTTAAAAGAGGGAAATTTAAAGGATGAAATACCCAAAGGATCGGAGAAGCATCTTAATATTCGGGAAGACGGAACCCGGTATAGGGCTGAAAGGATTTGGGTACCAAAATTTGGAGATATGAGAGAAATGGTACTTAGAGAAGCTCATAAAACCAGATACTCAATACATCCTGGAACGGGAAAGATGTACAAGGATCTCAAGAAACATTTTTGGTGGCCGGGTATGAAAGCCGATGTTGCTAAATACGTAGGAGAATGTTTGACGTGTTCTAAGGTCAAAGCTGAGCATCAGAAACCATCAGGTCTACTTCAACAACCCGAAATCCCGGAATGGAAATGGGAAAACATTACCATGGATTTCATCACTAAATTGCCAAGGACTGCAAGTGGTTTTGATACTATTTGGGTAATAGTTGATCGTCTCACCAAATCAGCACACTTCCTACCAATAAGAGAAGATGACAAGATGGAGAAGTTAGCACGACTGTATTTGAAGGAAGTCGTCTCCAGACATGGAATACCAATCTCTATTATCTCTGATAGGGATGGCAGATTTATTTCAAGATTCTGGCAGACATTACAGCAAGCATTAGGAACTCGTCTAGACATGAGTACTGCCTATCATCCATAAACTGATGGGCAGAGCGAAAGGACGATACAAACGCTTGAAGACATGCTACGAGCATGTGTTATTGATTTCGGAAACAGTTGGGATCGACATCTACCGTTAGCAGAATTTTCCTACAACAACAGCTACCATTCAAGCATTGAGATGGCGCCGTTTGAAGCACTTTATGGTAGAAAGTGCAGGTCTCCGATTTGTTGGAGTGAGGTGGGGGATAGACAGATTACGGGTCCGGAGATTATACAAGAAACTACCGAGAAGATCATCCAAATTCAACAACGGTTGAAAACTGCCCAAAGTCGACAAAAGAGCTACGCTGACATTAAAAGAAAAGATATAGAATTTGAAATTGGAGAGATGGTCATGCTTAAAGTTGCACCTTGGAAAGGCGTTGTTCGATTTGGTAAACGAGGGAAATTAAATCCAAGGTATATTGGACCATTCAAGATTATTGATCGTGTCGGACCAGTAGCTTACCGACTTGAGTTACCTCAACAACTCGCGGCTGTGCATAACACTTTCCACGTCTCGAATTTGAAGAAATTTTTTGCTAAGGAAGATCTCACTATTCCGTTAGATGAAATCCAAATCAACGAAAAACTTCAATTCATCGAAGAACCCGTCGAAATAATGGATCGTGAGGTTAAAAGACTTAAGCAAAACAAGATACCAATTGTTAAGGTTCGATGGAATGCTCGTAGAGGACCCGAGTTCACCTGGGAGCGTGAAGATCAGATGAAGAAGAAATACCCGCATCTATTTCCAGAAGATTCGTCAACACCTTCAACAGCTTAAAATTTCGGGACGAAATTTAGTTAACGGGTAGGTACTGTAGTGACCCGAACTTTTCCATGTTTATATATATTAATTGAGATTGATGTTTACATGATTAAATGTTTCCAACATGTTAAGCAATCAAACTTGTTAAGACTTGATTAATTGAAATAGGTTTCATATAGACAATTGACCACCCAAGTTGACCGGTGATTCACGAACGTTAAAACTTGTAAAAAAACTATATGATGACATATATATGGTTATATATATAGTTAACATGATATTATGATAAGTAAACATATCATTAATTATATTAACAATGACCTACATATGTAAAAACAAGACTACTAACTTAATGATTTTGAAACGAGATATATATGTAACGTTTATCGTTGTAACGACATTTAATGTATATATATCATATAAAGAGATATTCGTACATCATAATATCATGATAATATAATAATTTAAAATCTCTTTTGATATTATAAACATTGGGTTAACAACATTTAACAAGATCGTTAACCTAAAGGTTTCAAAGCAACACTTACATGTAACGACTAACGATGACTTAACGACTCAGTTAAAATGTATATACATGTAGTGTTTTAATATGTATTTATACACTTTTGAAAGACTTCAATACACTTATCAAAATACTTCTACTTAACAAAAATGCTTACAATTACATTCTCGTTCAGTTTCATCAACAATTCTACTCGTATGCACCCGTATTCGTACTCGTACAATACACAGCTTTTAGATGTATGTACTATTGGTATATACACTCCAATGATCAGCTCTTAGCAGCCCATGTGAGTCACCTAACACATGTGGGAACCATCATTTGGCAACTAGCATGAAATATCTCATAAGATTACAAAAATATGAGTAATCATTCATGACTTATTTACATGAAAACAAAATTACATATCCTTTATATCTAATCCATACACCAACGACCAAAAACACCTACAAACACTTTCATTCTTCAATTTTCTTCATCTAATTGAACTCTCTCAAGTTCTATCTTCAAGTTCTAAGTGTTCTTCATAAATTCCAAAAGTTCTAGTTTCATAAAATCAAGAATACTTTCAAGTTTGCTAGCTCACTTCCAATCTTGTAAGGTGATCATCCAACCTCAAGAAATCTTTGTTTCTTACAGTAGGTTATCATTCTAATACAAGGTAATAATCATATTCAAACTTTGGTTCAATTTCTATAACTATAACAATCTTATTTCAAGTGATGATCTTACTTGAACTTGTTTTCGTGTCATGATTTTGCTTCAAGAACTTTGAGCCATCCAAGGATTCATTGAAGCTAGATCCATTTTTCTCTTTTCCAGTAGGTTCATCCAAGGAACTTAAGGTAGTAATGATATTCATAACATCATTCGATTCATACATATAAAGCTATCTTATTCGAAGGTTTAAACTTGTAATCACTAGAACATAGTTTAGTTAATTCTAAACTTGTTCGCAAACAAAAGTTAATCCTTCTAACTTGACTTTTAAAATCAACTAAACACATGTTCTATATCTATATGATATGCTAACTTAATGATTTAAAACCTGGAAACACGAAAAACACCGTAAAACCGGATTTACGCCGTCGTAGTAACACCGCGGGCTGTTTTGGGTTAGTTAATTAAAAACTATTATAAACTTTGATTTAAAAGTTGTTATTCTGAGAAAATGATTTTTATTATGAACATGAAACTATATCCAAAAATTATGGTTAAACTCAAAGTGGAAGTATGTTTTCTAAAATGGTCATCTAGACGTCGTTCTTTCGACTGAAATGACTACCTTTACAAAAACGACTTGTAACTTATTTTTCCGACTAGAAACCTATACTTCTTTTGTTTAGATTCATAAAATAGAGTTCAATATGAAACCATAGCAATTTGATTCACTCAAAACGGATTTAAAATGAAGAAGTTATGGGTAAAACAAGATTGGATAATTTTTCTCATTTTAGCTACGTGAAAATTGGTAACAAATCTATTCCAACCATAACTTAATCAACTTGTATTATATATTATGTAATCTTGAGATACCATAGACACGTATACAATGTTTCGACCTATCATGTCGACACATCTATATATATTTCGGAACAACCATAGACACTCTATATGTGAATGTTGGAGTTAGCTATACAGGGTTGAGGTTGATTCCAAAATATATATAGTTTGAGTTGTGATCAATACTGAGATACGTATACACTGGGTCGTGGATTGATTCAAGATAATATTTATCGATTTATTTCTGTACATCTAACTGTGGACAACTAGTTGTAGGTTACTAACGAGGACAGCTGACTTAATAAACTTAAAACATCAAAATATATTAAAAGTTTTGTAAATATATTTTGAACATACTTTGATATATATGTATATATTGTTATAGGTTCGTGAATCAACCAGTGGCCAAGTCTTACTTCCCGACGAAGTAAAAATCTGTGAAAGTGAGTTATAGTCCCACTTTTAAAATCTAATATTTTTGGGATGAGAATACATGCAGGTTTTATAAATGATTTACAAAATAGACACAAGTACGTGAAACGACATTCTATGGTTGAATTATCGAAATCGAATATGCCCCTTTTTATTAAGTCTGGTAATCTAAGAATTAGGGAACAGACACCCTAATTGACGCGAATCCTAAAGATAGATCTATTGGGCCTAACAAACCCCATCCAAAGTACCGGATGCTTTAGTACTTCGAAATTTATATCATATCCGAAGGGTGTCCCGGAATGATGGGGATATTCTTATATATGCATCTTGTTATTGTCGGTTACCAGGTGTTCACCATATGAATGATTTTTATCTCTATGTATGGGATGTGTATTGAAATATGAAATCTTGTGGTCTATTGTTACGATTTGATATATATAGGTTAAACCTATAACTCACCAACATTTTTGTTGACGTTTTAAGCATGTTTATTCTCAGGTGATTATTAAGAGCTTCCGCTGTCGCATACTTAAATAAGGACAAGATTTGGAGTCCATGCTTGTATGATATTGTGTAAAAACTGCATTCAAGAAACTTATTTTGTTGTAACATATTTGTATTGTAAACCATTATGTAATGGTCGTGTGTAAACAGGATATTTTAGATTATCATTATTTGATAATCTACGTAAAGTTTTTTAAACCTTTATTGATGAAATAAAGGTTATGGTTTGTTTAAAAATGAATGCAGTCTTTGAAAAACGTCTCATATAGAGGTCAAAACCTCGCAACGAAATCAATTAATATGGAACGTTTTTAATCAATAAGAACGGGACATTTCAACGACTTGCGGGGGTTTTGAACTGGAAACACCGCTACTCGCGGAGCCGTCTTACACGGGTTACACAGAACCCTAATCCTGCATTTATTACGGGTTTTTATTATTATTATTTAAATTAAACCCTAATTAGGGTATTTTTATTATATAATTTAGTTTTTATTTTTATTTTGTATTTTTAGTTAAATTAGTGTAATTAGTTTATAAAATTAATAGTTTTATAAAATAAATAATATAAAAATAATATTTTTATAAAAATTGTACTTTTTACAACTTTTAGTATATTTTTATATTTTGTACCTTTTTAATTGTTTTAGCGTAATATTTGTGTTTTTCGCTCGTATTTAGTTTTAAACTTAGTTTTTGCCATAGTTATTTTTATTTCTAGATTTTTAGGCTTTGCCGTAAAATCCCTTAAGTGCTTTTTCTTTAGACTAAGATTTAGGTGCTTTAGAATTTTGCGATGCCTTTTTAAGTTTTAGTACCTTTTTAAGTTATTACCATTTGGGATATAGTTTTTCTTTTAAGCTTTAATATTTTTAGACGCAACCTTTAATTTTTAGTTTTTAGTTCCTTTTTAAGTTTCAACGCGCTACTTTCTTATTTTTATTTTTCGACGCCTTTTACCTATGTATCAATTATCACTCCAATTAGTAATCTCAATTTGCAATTTTAATTTTAAGTTAGTGATAGTAATAAGGTTGGGTTAGTCGAGTGTTTTTAAGTTCTATAAGTCACTCTTTTTCTTTCTTATTTTTCGACGCCTTTTATTTTTCAACCGTTTTCTTTTTCGACCTTTTTCGACGCGCTCTTTTTCTTTCTTATTTCTCGCTATTCTAGTTTTTAGGACATAGATTTTTATTCTACTTCTTATCTAAATTTCTTAAAATTACGAAAATTTATTTTAAGTGGTTAAATTGATAGACATCAAAATTTTCTGGTTCGTAGTAATAGTTGGATTTGTACGTGGACCGGGTTATTGGAGCCAAACAGTACTCAATTATATTGAGACCAAACGAATCCTGCCCCTCTGCTGCATCTTTTGGCTATTCGAAACGTGGGCAAAATCAGAAAAGTCTATCAATTGGATAACTTATATAATTTTTCTTTCCTTTTAAAAACTAATAGGATATTCAGTGAATGCACCGAGCAAGACGTCCACCACCTTTTGTACATTCACCACCTATAACTAGATCAAGACATCTAGCAAATATTACTGCCGTTGATTTTTCTTTAGAATCGTCATCCAGTCGACCAAGTACTCCAGTTCAAATTTCCGATAATCCATTTTTTGAACCCGACCTCACAATTGAGAATCCGGAGAATATTCAGGGACAATTCATAGATCCTGAACCATTAAATTTTCCTCCGGAACCACCAATCATTCAAACAGAGATTGTTGAGGAACGAACCATTAAATCAGAATCCTCTAGTGATTCCGATTCAACAAATTCAATTATGGAGAATCTGGAACCTTTAAGTATGGAAGACCGAATGAGAGCTGAACGCACTGGTTAAGGTCACGCAATTACTCATCCAGACATTAATGCGCCAGATTATTAAATCAAAGGACAAATTCTACACATGGTGACTAATCAATGCCAATTTAGTGGTGCGCCGAAGGAAGATCCAAACGAACATCTTCGTACCTTTAATAGGATCTGCACACTATTTAAAATAAGAGAAGTGGAGGATGAACAGATATATCTCATGTTATTTCCCTGGACTTTAAAGGGAGAAGTCAAAGATTGGTTGGAATCGTTACCTGAAGGGGCGATTGATACATGGGATGTTTTCGTTGAAAAATTTCTTAAACAATTCTTTCCTGCATCTAAAGCCGTAAGACTTCAAGGAGAAATTGTTACGTTCACACAGAAACCGAATGAAACTCTATATGAGGCATGGACAAGATTTGGAAAGTTATTAAGAGGATGTCCGCAACATGGTTTTGACACCTGTCAAATAGTACAAATATTCTACCAAGGATGCGACATCACTACAAGAAAAGACATAGATATAGCAGCTGGTGGTTCCATTATGAAGAAAACAGAAACTGATGCTTACAAAATTATTGATAACACTGCTTCCCACTCACATGAGTGGCACCAAGAAAAAGATATCGTTAGATCATTTAAAGCAGCTAGAGCCGATTCTAGCCATGACTTAGATTCCATTTCTGCAAAGATAGATGCTGTCGAGAGACGAATGGAAAAGATGACTAAAGATATCCACTCAATACGAATTAGTTGTGAGCAGTGTGGAGGACCACATTTGACAAAAGATTGTCTCAGTATTGAACTAACAATGGAACAAAGAGAGAATGTTTCATATCTTAACCAAAGGCCTGGAAATAATTATCAGAATAATTATCAACCGCCAAGACCGATCTACAATCAAAACCAGAATTATAATCGAAATATTTCATACAACAACCAATAAGGTCCTAGTAATCAACAAGTATCCAATAATACTTACAATCAGCAAAGACCTAATTTTCAAAACAAACCACCACAAACCGATGATAAAAAGCCAAATTTAGAAGATATGATGACAAAGCTAGTTGAAACTCAAACGCAGTTTTTCACATCTCAAAAACAAACTAATGAACAAAATACTCAAGCATTTAGAAATCAACAAGCTTCTATTCAAAATTTGGAACAAGAAGTAAGTAACCTAGCAAGGTTAATAGGTGAAAGAAAACCGGGAAGTTTACCTAGTGATACAAATGCTAACCCCAGGAATGAAACAGCTAAAGCCATTACCAAAAGAAGTGGTACAATACTTAAACCACCTGAAATACCTGTAACTTCTGATGAAGCTATTCCTACTCCACAAGAACCACAACCTGATCAAGATAAGGAAAAAGAACTGGTAGTTGAAGAGGTTAATGAAGATAACATAGTTAAGGCTAAACCTTATGTTAAACCATACCAACCACCACTTCCTTACCCAAGTAAAATGAAAAAAGAAAAACTTGAAGCCGAGCAATCCAAATTCTTGGATATGTTTAAACAAATAAATGTAAATCTTCCCTTCATTGATGTAATTTCAGGAATGCCTAGATATGCTAAATTTCTGAAAGATCTAATCACGAATAGAAAGAAAATGGAAGAACTCTCGGCTGTTACTATGAATGCTAATTGTTCTGCAGTGCTGTTGAATAAGATACCAGAAAAATTATCTGATCCAGGAAGTTTCACAATTCCATGTTTTCTGGGTAGTCTTAGTTCAATAGAAGCATTGGCAGATTTAGGTGCTAGTATAAATTTAATGTCGTATTCACTATACGCTAAACTAGACCTTGGAGAATTGAAACCAACAAGAATAAGTATACAACTAGCCGATCGATCAATAAAATATCTTAGAGGGATAATGGAGAACATGCTAGTTAAAGTTGGTGCTTTAGTATTTCCAGTAGATTTTGTTGTTCTGGACATGGAAGAAGATTCTCAAGTTCCTCTCATATTAGGAAGACCATTCTTAAATACGGCTAAAGCAATGATAAACGTGTTTGGTAAGAAACTGACCCTAAGTATAGAGGACGAGAGTGTTACCTTTTCAGTTGATAGAGCAATGCAACAACCACAATCTGCAGATGATACATGTTATTATATTCAAACTATAGATTCACATGCAGAATTGTTAAAAGAATTTCCAGAATTACAAGGAACAGGAGAATGTTCTTTAGGAGAAAGTACTGAACCAATTGATGAAGCTGAAATGTTAGCTACACTAATAGCTAATGGATATGAACCAACAACAGAAGAAATTCAAATGCTAAAAGAAGAAGACAGATATCGATATAAATCATCGATAGAAGAACCTCCAACATTAGAGTTAAAGCCACTTCCAAACCATTTGGAATACGCTTATTTACATGGTGAATCTGAATTATCTGTAATAATATCGTCTTCTCTTACTGAAAATGAAAAATCTCAACTCATTTCTGTGTTGAAAGCTCATAAACCAGCCATTGCATGGAAGATTCATGATATTAAAGGAATAAGTCCTTCGTATTGCACACATAAAATCCTTATGGAAGAAGGTCATAAAACGTATGTGCAATGCCAACGAAGACTAAATCCTAATATGCAAGATGTTGTTAAAAAAGAAATAATTAAACTGCTAGATGCAGGTTTAATTTATCCAATTTCTGATAGTCCATGGGTAAGCCTAGTTCAATGCGTGCCTAAGAAGGGTGGCATGACTGTTATCACAAATGAAAAAAATGAGCTTATTCTTACTAGGACTGTAACAGGATGGCTTGTATGTATTGATTATAGAAAATTAAATGACGCCACCAGAAAAGATCACTTTCCCTTACCTTTCATTGATCAAATGTTAGAAAGATTAGCCGGAAATAGTTACTATTGTTTTCTAGATGGTTTTTCCGGATACTTTCAAATTCCAATAGCACCCGAAGATCAAGAGAAAACCACATTCACGTCCCCTTATGGTACTTTTGCTTACAAACCATGCCATTTGGACTTTGCAACGCCCCTGCAACCTTTCAAAGGTGCATGATGGCGATTTTTCACGACATGATAGAAGAATGCATGGAAGTTTTCATGGATGACTTTTCAGTCTTCAGTGATACATTTGAATCATGTCTAGTTAATCTGGAACGAATGCTTATTAGATGCGAACAATCAAATCTAGTACTTAATTGGGAGAAATGCCATTTCATGGTTAAAGAAGGCATCGTTCTTGGACATAAAATTTCAAAAGAAGGAATTGAAGTGGATAGAGCTAAAGTAGATGTAATTGCTAAACTTCCACATCCCACCAATGTTAGAGGAGTTAGGAGTTTTCTAGGGCATGCCGGTTTTTACCGACGTTTCATAAAAGATTTTTCTAAAATTGCCACTCCTATGAATAAACTCCTAGAAAAAGATGCTCCATTCATCTTTTCAGATGAATGCATCAAATCTTTTAATATTCTTAAAGAGGAACTCACTAATGCGCCGATCATGATAACACCAAATTGGAATCTACCGTTTGAACTTATGTGCGATGCAAGTGATTTTGCAATGGGAGCCGTTTTAGGACAAAGGATTGAAAAACGATTTCAACCTATATATTATGCTAGTAAGACGTTACAAGGAGCACAAACAAATTACACAACTACTGAAAAAGAACTCCTTGCTATTGTCTTTACTTTTGACAAATTTCGTTCATATCTCGTTCTAGCAAAAACGGTGGTCTATACCGACCATTCTGCTCTTAGATTCCTATTTTCGAAACAAGATGCCAAACCAAGATTAATCCGTTGGATCTTACTCTTACAAGAGTTCGATATTGAAATTCGAGATAAAAGAGGAGCAGAAAATCTCGCCGCTGATCATCTTTTTCGTCTTGAAAATCCCGAATTAGAAGTTCTAAATGAATCAGCCATACAAGACAACTTTCCTGATGAATATCTATTGAAGATAGATTATAATGAAATTCCATGGTTTGAAGACTATGCAAACTACTTAGTATGTGGATTCCTTGAAAAAGGATTGTCGTACCAAAAACGAAAGAAATTCTTTAGTGATATAAAACACTATTTCTGGGAAGATCCACATCTGTTTAAAAGTTGTCCAGATAGAATAATATGCCGATGTGTATTCGGAGATGAAGCTAGTAAAATTTTAAACCATTGTCACACAGGACCAACAGGAGGGCATTTTGGGCCTCAACTAACAGCAAGAAAAGTTTATGATGCTGGATTCTATTGGCCTACAATTTACAAAGACGCACACCTTCTTTGCAAATCCTGTGATGCTTGTCAAAGGGCCGGAAAAATAAGTCAACGTGATGAAATGCCACAAAATGTCATTCAAGTATGTGAAGTATTTGACATTTGGGGTATTGACTTTATGGGTCCATTTCCAAAATCTCATAATAATCTCTATATTCTCATAGCCATTAATTATGTATCTAAATGGGCGGAAGCACAAGCTCTCCCAACTAACGATGCACGAATTGTAGTCAACTTTTTAAAACGTCTTTTTGCAAGGTTTGGAACACCGAAAGCTTTAATAAGTGATCGGGGAACTCATTTTTGTAATAATCAACTTGAGAAAGTTCTTAAAAGATATGGAGTAACTCATAAAATCTCCACTGCATATGATCCACAAACAAGTGGACAAGTTGAAAATACCAACCGAGCTTTAAAACGTATTCTAGAAAAAACCGTAGGATCAAATCCGAAGGAATGGTCCATTAAATTGGAGGATGCACTCTGCGCTTTTAGAACAGCCTACAAAACTCCAATTGGAACCACACCTTTTAAACTCGTTTACGGAAAAGCATGTCATCTTCCAGTAGAAATTGAACACAAAGCATTTTGGGCTTTGAAGACATGTAATCTTGATTTACATGAAGCTGGACGTCTACGGTTAAGTCAACTAAACGAATTAGAAGAATTAAGACATGAAGCATACGAAAATTCGTTAATCTATAAAGAAAGAACAAAGAAATGGCATGATAAAAGAATCAGAAGTTTAAAAGAATTTAAAGAAGGAGACAGAGTTCTTCTTTTTAATTCACGATTCAAGCTATTTCCTGAAAAATTGAAATCAAGATGGTCTGGACCATTCATAGTCAAAAGAGTTTGCCCATACGGAACGATAGAATTAATGAATTCAAATGGAATTGAATTTAAAGTTAATGGTCACAGAGTTAAACATTACATAGATAGTCCGATGGAAGTCGACAACGAAGTTAATCACAATTTTGATACCACAGCTAACTAAGTGTGGGGAGAATCAATTCTTTAACGGATTTATTGTATTTATGTTAGAGTTAGATTGTATGTTTTCGTGTAGTTCTCGAAAATGGAACCCGAAAGGTCTTTCCCTAGCAGACCCTAAAGAACTAGTCTTCTCCCCCCATTCTAAATTTTTATTTTTTTTAGGTTTTTACGAAATGAAGACTTCCTGTGAACTAAACCATGGTCTAATGCAACACGCTCTGATCACTAAACGTAATAATGATACACTTCTGAGTGAAATAGTATCAGTAATCAGAGAAAGATTGGACGGAGTAAGAAAAGAATCCAGATGCGAAGATAATAAGTTACAATTTGGTAAAGGAAAATCAAAATCCGCAGCGAAAAGAAGAGCACGACACCTTGAAAGATGTCACAAATGCGGAAAATGGTCACATGGAGGTAAATGTTCAAATAATCAAACTTATTCAAACACCGAATTTGTTACGTTATGCAGAGACGGACCGTTCATATGTTTAGAAGAAAAAACACTGAATGCTCGAGGTTACGCCTATGTAGCCATGGAAAATCAATTAAACCGACTATCTTATGAATGGGATAGATCATATCACTAAGAATACTATCTCACAAGTAAGTCTGTACAGTTTTTATTTTTTATTTTCATTTTTAACCTTTTGATAATAAACGCTAATTTGTTCGCTATAAAGTATTAAATTGGTATTCGATGAAATTAGGTTTGGCGACCGAAATTATTGATATCATACAAAAATTTATTACATCACTGCGAAATTTAACATTTATTCTTAAGGTATAAATATCTTTAATCAATCAACCCAAAATATTTCAAAAATTCGTCATGAGTTAAGTTAGGTCATGGAACCGAAATTACTTTACCGAAAAGAGGAGCGCATATTTTTGATAATATTTGATTGATTAAAGTGGGATAAAAGACCAAAAAGATTTTTAATTTTATTTTTACCATGTTTTTAAAATTAATAAATTAGTATTAAAAAAAATTTATTGTAAACTTTTTAAATCAATATATTTAAAATTGTAAATATTTTAAAAATTAATCTTTTTAATATAAGTTTGTATGTATAAAAACAAAAATATAATATAAGTTTGGTGTTAATTTATAATATGAATTTTTAATTAAGTTTGGTGTGAATTTTTAATTTAATGCATTTTAAATTTAAGTTTGGTGTGAATTTAAAAACAAAAATTTACTTTATTTTGATAAGTTAAAAATATGATTTTTAAAATTCGTCGTAAGTTGAAGACTAGGTCTTTGAACCGAAATTCCTTTACCCGAGGGAGGGACGAGAACTTTTATTATCATTATTTTTAATCTTATTGAATTAAAGTATGCCAAAAACATTAAAAAAAACCCAAAAATCTAAGCTTTTAAAACAATCGCTTGAAAAAGACAAATTTTAAAATTTTGTCGAGGGACGGAATAGGACATCGATCCGAAACGACCTCATCCTAAAACAAAGGAAAACAAAATTTTAAATTTATTTTTTATTTGTTTTATAAGTTAAGGCTTATTAAAAAAAAAACAAACAAACGCCGCGACTCGCGGAGTTTGAAGAACAAAATCACCGCGACTCGCGGAGGATGTAAAATCCAGAAAAAAATATAACGCAGATCAGACAGTCCCCAACACACCCCAACCCAAAAACTGCGAAAAATACCCGAAAAAAACACACACAAAATCGAATTTTTGGCCATTTTTCATCAAATCTTTTACAAAATCATGTTGAGAAGGATGCTATCAAGGAATTACTCAAGAAAAACGGTAAATTTCTACACCAAAACACCCTTTAATCCGAAAAATTAGTGTTCTTGAGCAATTTTATACCCAATTCGATTTTGATGCTTTTAGTGTAATTATGCTTAAATTGTTTATGTATTATGCTTGTATAACCTAGATTGATGCTATTTAACATGATTAGAAGCCTTAAACTTCAAATTTTGAGAAATCTAGGGTTTGTGTTCTTGAGCAATTTGGGGCTTTTTGATATAAATAGGTTATGGCCGATTTTTTTCATGAATTATTGCTAAATTAAGTAGTGTAACATGTTTATGTAGTTAAATGATCCAAACTTTGAGCCTAAGCATGATTTTTGAGAATTAAAGTGGACTTTTTCAAGTCTAAAATTCATGAATTTGATTTTTGAGAGATAATGCCATTTGAAACTTGTTTAATTGCTAGCAATGATTATTTTGACATGTTATTTGAGTTGAATGCTTATGAACTTGGCGAACATTTTTGTATATGCTTATTTGAAAAAGTGTAGATTTGATAAAAATATGAAAATGAGCATAAGTTTGATATAAATTGGACATGTCATTGTAATTATTTTGATTGATGATTTTGCTGACACCAATGCATATTTGGATGCACAAAAATTGTGTTTGATGTGTTTTGCAGACTGAAAGGGGTGAATCTTCATCCCAAGCTCGCAATGCTCCTCCTGAGAATGCGGAACAACAGGATGTTGATAGCTATTATAAACAAGATATACCTCATCCAGTTATGACATTTTCAGATATGCGCTTGGAAGATTTGCACCCGAACTTGAGATTTGACAGACGTTGGATAGATTATCCAAAATACCAAAGGGGCTTGCATACTCTTCATTCTAAAGTTGTTGAAGTACCTAGGGTAATAGAATGGGGACCATTAGAAGCTGTAGAATTGGCCGGGCCAATTAGAGAATTACTTACACAGAGGAATGATAATTCTACTTTTAACAATTGGGTACGATTATTCAGCATGCGTAGACCTGTATATAAAGTATGGTGTGAAGAATTATTGTGTAGTATAGAAATAAATGATCGGGTAGTTAGTTTAACCGATCGATCTTTTATTAGATTTTTGTTAGGAGGTTCGATGCGCCACATGTCTTTACTAGACATGGCTCAGGCCTTACGTATATATACGCCTGAGGAGTTAGCATCTGCCGATTGTAGAGGGTTGATATTGAACGGTAGGAAAATTGATGAAAATTTTGATACGCATAGTGTATGGAGTCCAATGACTAGCCATCACCGATTTAAAGGGGGAAATTACTCTTATTTGGATATAGATAGAGCAGAGTTAAGAGTAATTCATAGGTTTTTAGCCAATTCGATTACACAACGAGGTAAGAATAAGGAAAAGGTAAATGAACAGAATTTGTTTTACCACATGTGTATTCGAGACTCACAAAGCGCTGTAAGTATACCTTATTGTGTGGGTTATTATTTATCAGCTATGGTTAGGAGGATGAGACCGCACAGTATAATAGGAGGTGGTATATTTATTAGTCGAAGAACCAGAACCCCACGATACAATTGGTTTAAATGTATACCATGGTGCGAAGGTTTTGAAGAGGCGAAATAACGCCGCAGTACAATACCATGGTAGACATCCACAGGTTGAGAGAAACCAACAGCCAGGTAATGTGGGAGGGGGAAATTAAATGACAGAAATGCAAAGGTTTATAGCTTCACAAGAGTATGAAAATGATAGACATCGAGCATTTGAAGATTGACAAGTTCATCAAAACCAAATCATAGCTCATTTCCAACATGTAGGTAGAAACTATATTCCTACTCCATCGCCCGTATTTCCTCCCTGGTCTATAGAGATCCAACCACCGTATCCTACGTATAACCTAGCCGAAGCATTCTATAACACATACGGTTATGCATGGAACCCCTACTGGTATCAGTATCATCCATAGTCTACTTAGTTTTATTTATTTTATTATTTGTAATGTTGATACATTTAATACTTATGTTAATATTGTAATAGTTTTTATAATTTTCTAACTTTTATTATTAGATTTTAATAATTTTTGAATGTGGGGTAATATACCAAACTTCAAAAATATGTATATATGTTTGCAGTTTATCTTATGTACACAACAGGGTAAAACAACGCATTTTCAAAGACTGGCATTAAGTTCAGCAAAAGCAACTAATTTTGACGACAAGATGCAAAATATATGTGAAATAACAACAAGACGGAATGAACAAATGATGTGCACCATTTATCATTCAACACAAACAACAATATGTTTGGAAACTTTGGTAAAATTTAATCATTTCTACGCTAATCACCCTCAATAATTTAAATTGTTACTGATTTCTTGCAAATGAGGGCATTGCAAGATCTTAAGTGTGGGAAGGGGTTAAATTCTTTCGGATTTTTAAAATTTTTATCTTAAACACTTGGTTACCATTAAAAATACTAGTAAAGCAGTAGTTGTATTAGAATCTAGTGCTCTCTGATAATAAAGAACAGCCCTAGTCTTATATACTGACTACCCAATTCTAGTAAAATTTTTCAAAATTTTCAATTAAATGAACTCAAAATCATGTTTATACATATTTATGAATGATAAAACTAGGTTTTAACACTGAAATTATTGTTACCTCGGAAAGGACATAAATTGAGAAACAAACCAAAATGTTAGAATTCATTTAAAATGGAATAGAGGACAATAAAAAGGAAAATAAAAGCCAAGTGTGAGAAAATTTATCAAGTTATTTTAAACATATGTCACATATTTCTGTAACAAATAACTGAAAATACTTTTGCTTTGGACTAAACTAAACTGTTTTACCCGATGAAAGAAAAGAAGAGATGGATCTACACGATGAATCAATTCCATCATTAAAAGGAAGTAAAGTCTTCCAAAAAAGAAATGCGCTTCTTGATTTAGGTCAGGAAGTTGTCGTCCAGACCAGCTGTAGGTTGACGAAAAATCTAGAAAAGTCATCTCTAAAATCAGCAGGAAATCCACAGACCTCAGCATAAAATAGGGTCGCCAAGTGGTCAGATTTATCCTAACCATGAGAAGGATTTATCTCGTACAATGGAGGGGCACCGTGCAAATTAGCTGGATAAGACTAATGAATCAAATCCCCAGAAAGGATAATCTCCTTAAAAATCAAAAATCAGCTTTTAAGGCTGATATTACTCAATCCTAGAGATTGACCTTAAAGATTGAGAATTACAAACTCATGGAATTCAATGATATCTAAACTCGAGCTTGAACGAGAAAATATTTTGATCAAATTATAAACCGATTTGTTTTCTGAAAACCCATTTTCAATGCGTTCATTACCATTGAACGTAAAATCCTAGGAATTCATCTGGAATTCATTAGGTCATCTGAACCAAATCGGGTGTCAACCATAAGAACGGTGGTTGCATAGCATGGTCAAAGACAGGACCTTCTGCCAGACCGAAAAATTATAAGGGTGAGCTTTACTATTGCTCCTACAAAGGATAGTAATTGCGTCCGACACGTTATAGACCATAATTAAAAGTATGTCAGGGGACATTGCCTTAAACAGTGCTTGTTCAACGCTTCCCTTTACAACCGGACGGTAGTTTACCGAAAGGTAATATACGGAACAAGTAAACTGGATGTGTTGCTTTCCCAATACAAGGTTAGCAAGTGGGTGACACAAAACCACAAGTTTTGAGCTAAATTTTCAAATATGAAACCCACCAAACCCACAAAAAGAATTTGCACACACCGGTGAAGGGTTATTCCGGAAAACTTATCTACGGTAAAAGCTAGATTGAATTTTCAAAAAGATCAAATGTTTTTATAAAGATCCAATTTCCTTAAAGGATCTAAATTTTATAGTCATGTGGGACTGTAAACCACATCGTTACTACCATTGTTTATACCGCCGTAAAGAAATCACTGATGTACAAAGTGTGAAGAATAAAGAAGTGATTCTAGTATTTCAAGACTATATTGCTTGAGGACAAGCAACGCTCAAGTGTGGGAATATTTGATAATGCTAAAAACGAACATATATTTCATAGCATTATTCCTCAAGAAAGACAAGCTTTTAGTTGCAATTGTCCTATTTACAAGTGATATTCGTTTAAATAATAAAAGATGAAGACAAAAGACAGATTCGACGAATTGAAGACGCAAACGACCAAAAAGCTCAAAAGTACAAAATACAATCAAAGAGGTTCCAATTATTGATAAGAAACGTCTCAAAATTACAAGAGTACAAGATTCAAAACGCAAAGTATAAGATATTAAATTGTACGCAAGGACGTTCGAAAATCCAGAACCGGGACCAGAGTCAACTCTCAACGCTCGACGCAACGGACTAAAAATTACAAGTCAACTATGCACATAAATATAATATAATATTTAAATAATTACTAAAATTATTTATATATTATATTTATTTATATAAATCCGTCGAAAAGCTAGGAGCCAAGGCTTGGTGAGCTGTAAAAACAAACTCCGCGACTCGCGGAGTTTGAAGGCAAAAAATGCCGCGAGTTGCGGAGATTCCCTGGACTCAAATCCCTATAAAACCCAACGAATTCTGATCATTTTTAATATCATAAATCAATCTCTCTCTATATATGTATACGTAATATTTATATTTATATTTTATATTTTAATTTTAATTTTAATTTTAAATCCTAATAATAAGGGTATGTTAGCGAATGTTGTAAGGGTGTAAGTCGAAATTCTGTCCGTGTAACGCTACGCTATTTTTAATCATTGTAAGTTATGTTCAACCTTTTTAATTTAATGTCTCGTAGCTAAGTTATTATTATGCTTATTTAAAATGAAGTAATCATGATGTTGGGCTAATTACTAAAATTGGGTAATTGGGCTTTGTACCATAATTGGGGTTTGGACAAAAGAACAACACTTGTGGAAATTAGACTATGGGCTATTAATGGGCTTTATATTTGTTTAACTAAATGATAGTTTGTTAATTTTAATATAAAGATTTACAATTGGACGTCCCTATAAATAACCATATACACTCAATCGGACACGATGGGCGGGATATTTATATGTACGAATAATCGTTCATTTAACCGGAAACGGGAATGGATTAATAGCCACTAGAATTATTAAAACAGGGGTGAAATTATGTACAAGGACACTTGGCATAATTGTTAACAAAGTATTAAAACCTTGGGTTACACGCAGTCGATAACCTGGTGTAATTATTAAACAAAGTATTAAAATCTTGTTACAGTTTAAGTCCCCAATTAGTTGGAATATTTAACTTCGGGTATAAGGATAATTTGACGAGGATACTCGCACTTTATATTTATGACTGATGGACTGTTATGGACAAAAACCAGACGGCCATATTAAATAATCCAGGACAAAGGACAATTAACCCATGGGCATAAAACTAAAATCAACACGTCAAACATCATGATTACGGAAGTTTAAATAAGCATAATTCTTTTATTTCATATTTAATTTCCTTTATTTTATATTTAATTGCACTTCTAATTATCGCACTTTTATTGTTATTGTATTTAATTGCACTTTTAATTATCGTACTTTTTAATTATCGCAAGTTTATTTTATCGCACTTTTATTTATCACAATTTCATTATCGTTATTTACTTTACGCTTTAAATTAAGTCTTTTATTTATTTAATATTTTACATTTTGTTTTAACTACAACTAAAGTTTTTAAAATCGACAAACCGGTCATTAAACGGTAAAAACCCCCCTTTATAATAATAATATTACTTATATATATATTTGTAT
Organism: Rutidosis leptorrhynchoides; assembly: GCF_046630445.1. Lineage (NCBI taxonomy): Eukaryota > Viridiplantae > Streptophyta > Magnoliopsida > Asterales > Asteraceae > Rutidosis > Rutidosis leptorrhynchoides. The sequence goes on along the minus strand of NC_092334.1, from coordinate 143,873,167 downwards.
TTTTATAAAATAAAACTAATATAGCGTTAAGCTTTGTTTAAAGATTTTTTTTCCCTGTGGAACGAACCGGACTTACTAAAAACTACACTACTGTACGATTAGGTACACTGCCTATAAGTGTTGTAGCAAGGTTTAAGTATATCCATTCAATAAATAAATAAATATCTTGTGTAAAATTGAAACGTATTTAATAGTATTTCGTTGTAAAAATAAAGTTATTTTATATACACCTCGCATAACATCAGTATCAAATCAATTTCGAAATCTACACCAGCTATGTTGATAATAGCTCCTCGACTAATGTGGTCAACTTTCTCAAGTTTTCCATTGGCGACCTCGACAAGCATACTCTCTTTTAAAGGAACTAACGACCAATTAATCTTATCGCAAAATTGTCTAAATACATAACTTCTATCAGCACCAGTATCAAATAGGACAGAAGCTAATAAATTGTTGATAGTGAATATACCTGTCACCAAGTCGGGATTCTCGTGTGCATCCCTTGCATTAATGTTGAAAGCTCTATCACGGGGTGGTCCGCCGACCTTTCTTTTGTTTAGGCACGCATTTATGAAATGGCTCGTCTGTCCGCATTCGTAGCACTTTTTAGGTCCATTGGTGTTCGGATTCCCATTCAAAGTGGTGACCTTGTAGTCCTTACCGATATGCCCAGTCCGTTGGCACTTTTCACAAACAACGTTACAATACCCAGTATGGTGCTTGTAGCACCTCTTGCATTGTGGTAAGGTGCCCTTGTAGTTCGGGTTGGGGTTTCCACCGTTGTTGTTTCCTCTGAAACCCTCATGTCGTTTCATCGGGTTTTGATCATAGGTCCTTCCCCTGTTGTTATCCTATTTGCGCTTCACACTACTACCCGCTTCAGACTTAGCCTTCTCCGGTTCATCGATGATAATTTGATTCATTAAAGTATGCGCCGTGCGCATCGCTTCCAGGACATTAGGTGGCTTGGACGAGGTGACGTTTCCCTTAATGGACTTAGGAAGTCCCCACAAGTATCTCTCCATACGCTTGAATTCCGGGGTGACCATGGTAGGACACATCAGGGCTAGTTCCAAATATCTACGATTGTACCCATCGAGGTCGTTCCCTACAACCTTCAACTGCATAAACTCAATTTCCATCTTCTGGATCTCGGTCCTAGGGCAATATTCCTCAATCAGGGCCTCTTTGAATTCCTCCCATGGGGTAGCAAATGCCTCATCAATACCTTTTGCTTGAGCCAACGTGTTCCACCACGTTAGTGCGCCGTCAGACAGAGTGCATGAAGTAAACTTGGTTTTATTCGCCTCAGAACAGTTACTAACTCGAAATACAGATTCTAATTTCTCGAACCATCTAGTGAGACCAACCGGCCCCTCCGTTCCACTGAAGTTGTGGGTTTTGCAGCTTTGGAACTCTTTGTACTTGCACCCATTACGAATGGGCTGAATAACCGGTGGTGGTGGCGGTGGAGCTTGGAGGTTCCTTTCTGCTAAAGCTACGGTGACTCGTTCATTGATCATCTCCACGATTTGGGCTGCAGTAGGTGTTGATCATCCGTTGGCCATGGTGTTCTAAACAAAAATTTTGACTCAAGTCAAAATCCAGCATTCAATATATAATAATACAGTATACAACAACCAACATGTAAACAGCACAACACATGTTAATTAAGTAGAGCAACTAGATACCGATATCACAAAACCATCGTACAGTAATGTAAATAGAACATCGTGCAAGAATTACATAACACAAAGTTCCATTCATTAATAATAAGTTGCATACATCAGCATAGGTTCGTACAATACATAAGTAATACATAAAACTATAACTAGATTACATAATGAAATCTACTACAAAAGCCCTACGGTGAAGGTGGGTGTAGGATGTCCAATACGTGAGACATCTGGTCCTCGAGCTCAGTTACCCAAGCACGGAGGATCTCCACCTCCCTCATCAGTTCCTCGATAGAGGGAGTGGGTGGGGCAGGCGGTGCAGTCGGTATGGGTGGTGTTGGTGGAGCTGGTGGTGCAGACGGTCCGGCTCCAGAAGTAGAGGCTGTGAGGCTGTAAGGCTTATGGATGAAGGGATCAGCAGGATACAGCACAAGCCGCTTACGGGCGGTAACCCTACGACGCCGACCATATGCGTCAGTGAATGCTCGACCTCCATTAATCCCTGGAATGATGGTACCATCGAAATGGTACCGCTTCTTCGGAGGGGTGGAGGGTGGCTGTACAGGTGCATCATCAGGGTCCTCCTCGTCGGAGTCATCGTCACTAGAGTCGTCTGTGGATGAGTCGTCGGATGACGGGTCATCTGAATCATGTGGGGGTGGCTGCACGGGTGGCTGCACTGGCTCTCCTCGGGCGGCCATCATCTGTCGGTATCTAAAAGGCGGGATCGGCACCAAACGTCCATCAGGAGCGCGTCGGCACCAATGACGATACTGATTATGGAATGGACCTTCCCCAAATTCTGCGGGAATCACAACACCACCGGGATGGTGCTGTGGCTCCTGAGGTACCGGGGCAAGTGGAGCTGGAATCTCCAGAAGGTCCTGGGCTCCGTTAGAAGTAACCACTGGGGCAGGCGCATGGGTGCTAGCACCAGAGGATGAAGCGCTGGGGTCACTGGTGGGTAACGGGATCGGTGTGTCGGCAGCAGCAGTAGGTGAGGTGGCTGACGAGTCTGAACTGCCCAAAATGATAGCAGGTGGTATATTCGACATCTGAACAAGGAAAAATAAATTTTTCATGTCAGTAAGTCATAAAGCAAGCACGTATTAGGCCAAGTAACTACAACTGTCTAAATCATGTATAACAGTAAGTAGCATGGCAATAACGACAAGTATCATGCAATCGAAAGCAGATAATAGCATGTAGTAGTGAAATCATGTAATAGCATACGACATATAACAGTAAAAGTAAGCAGCAGTATGCAGTAAGTTTAGCAGAAACAAGTAAACTAGCAAGTTGTAGATTAGTCCTATTAGTGAATCCTACTCGGGTCGGTCTTAACTCACTAATGCAACCTAATTCCTTACAACCAATGCTCTGATACCAAATGTGATGCCCCGTACAAAATCATCGTGTACGAATCATCAACAACAGGATCATTACAAGGTCAAACACTATATGCATTTTCAAAATACGTTTACATTCATGATGAAAGCTGACGTCATAATCAACGTCAATTGTTTTACAACCAAAAGTATGCTTCTATGACTAGAAGCAAAGATAATAGTATGTGACCCATAGGTCGTTACAAATCATAGTTTCAAAAGTAATAAAGTTTATGAATGCAATATAAACGTTCATGCGGTGACATCTCTAAAGCAGCGGGTGTCTACAGCAAGACTAGTACACAGCGGAAGCAACCTTAAGCACCTGAGAAAAACATGCTTAAAAATGTCAACACAAAGGTTGGTGAGCTATAGTTTAAGTATAACAGTATGTAAGGTAGGCCACGAGATTTCAGTGCTACAAAGAGCGTTTCAAAATAGTATGATAAAGTATATGTTTAACCGTGGGCACTTGGTAACTAACTTAACGTTTATACCCCCTGAAAGTACACTTGGCAAGTGCGTATGTATACGAAGTATTAAACACTCGTTAAATGCTAGCGCGACTAGCTCGAGTGGGGATGTCAAACCCTATGGATCCATATCTAAGATTCGCGTTCAACGGTTCAAAAACCAATGACTAAACGTTACCGAGCTAAAGGGAATGTTTATGCCGTTGTATAACCCACACATATATAAGTTTAAGTACTCGTGCCTAGTATGTAAAACGTAAAATGCGCATGTATTCTCAGTTCTCAAAATAGTTAAAGTAAAAAGGGATGCTATAACTCACAGTGGTAAAGTAGTGGTAAAGTCGAGTCGGGAAGTAAGCAAGTACGTAGGTCCGGAAAGTCCTCAACCTAAGTCAAATAGTACTAAGTCAGTAAATCGTCCCAATAGGTTTAAATATATGTAAATTAGGTCTTAAAGGTCATCATCAAACAAAAGGTGTAAAGTAAGTTTCGTTCATGAAAGGAGTTTAAAACAAAGTCTGACTTTGATCAGTCGCCACGGCCTCTATACCTACTGAAATAAGGTGAGACCAGTGGCTATGGCTCCGTATAGGAGTCCTTTAGTTGTGGTAAAAATTTCAGAAGCAAACTCATCTTCATTTGATCGTGGCAACTGTCTAAGTGCGAGTAGGTCAGAATTTTCAGCACAACGTTAAAAGGACATAGTGACGATCGGAGGGCCATAAATCCTAAACCGTAACTCGGATTAAGACGAGTCTTAAATGAAAAGTTATCTACACGAACAGAGATAACTGAAAATCATCTTTACAGTAGCCCAGGTCGTACTGATCAGACCCAGAAATAGTAAAACAGTAGGTTCCGGTGGGTTTCTTGGTACTCGATGCTTATCACGGTTCTCATCCTTGATGCATATAGCTTCAAGTGTACAACTCGTTGATGTGTTTGCATCATCTTAACCAAGGTTTCACCATCATAACACAAGTGCAAGTCTAAGATATGTAGCACAACTCACTTAAGTGTTGCAAGTGTTTTGATGAACCAAAGTTACATCAAAGTCTTAGATTTAACACTTACATGAAATATAAAAGTAATATTGAACTACAAACTTGAAAGTAAACTAACTAATCAAGAGCTTAAGATGTAGAACATAATTCTTAGTTAGATCTTGAAGATCCAAGACCCAAAGGTCTAGTTCTAAAGTTATTAAGTTAAATCCTAAGTAATAATACTTGAATCTTTACTCTAATGAAACCATAAGTTACAAAACTTAGATTATCATCTTGTAAAGGGTATGTAAGCTCATAAGCTCTTGATTATGACAAAGTTAGAAGACCATAAGCTATATAAACTTAGATCTTACATAAGTATTTGAAGTTATAACTATAAAGTTATACTTCTATGTTCTTGAACTTTTAAAGTTAACTTTAGTTCAAGATTAATGAGATCAAAGTTAACTAGTAACACTTGACCAACAAGAACATGAATCACGAAATTAAAGTGCAAGTAAATGAAGTAATAAACTAAATAAACAAGTTAATAAGTCATGGTTGTTCATACTTTTAAAGATTCAACCAAAGCTTTGATCTTTAAGGAAGTAGACTTTAAGTTTACTTCATGAACACAAGTATGAGTTTAACAACACATGAACTTTCAATCTTTTAAAACAATAAATGTAGAACATAAACTAGGAAGTTTTGTTCTTGTTTGTTCTTGTAAATACAAGATAAAATGAAGAATCAAACTAAAGAGTTTGGTTCTTAACAACATGTAAGTAAACAACTAACAACTAGTAAGTAAGTAAACCGTAAACAAGAACAAATAACAACCAAGCAATGATGATGATTATGGGTGTTTGGTTCGGTTTTTAGCAAAGAAAAGAAGAGAGAAATGAGCTTGTTACTTACAAGAATTAGAGAGAAAAGAATACAAGTGTATGTGTGTGTGTGATGTTTTAGCAGAGTAGTATATAAAATAGCTTATATTTTTACAGAAAATACTATTAAATACGATACAATTTTACACAAGATATTTATTTATTTATAGAATGGATATACTTAAACCTTGCTACAACACTTATAGGCAGTGTACCTAATCGTACAGTAGTGTAGTTTTTAGTAAGTCCGGTTCGTTCCACGGGGAATCTTTTTAAACAAAGCTTAACGCTATATTAGTTTACTTTTATAAAAATACAAATATATATATATAAGTAATATTATTATTATAAAGGGGGGTTTTTACCGTTTAATGACCGGTTTGTCGATTTTAAAACTTTAGTCGTAGTTAAAACCAAATGTAAAATATTAAAAATAAATACAAGACTTAAATTAAAGCATAAAGTAAATAACGATAATGAAATTGCGAATAATAAAAGTGCGATAAAATAAACTTGCGATAATTAAAAAGTACGATAATTAAAAGTGCAATACAATAACAATAAAAATGCGATAATTAGAAGTGCAATTAAATATAAAATAAAGGAAATTAAATATGAAATAAAAGAATTATGCTTATTTAAACTTCCGTAATCATGATGTTTGACGTGTTGATTTTAGTTTTATGCCCATGGGTTAATTGTCCTTTGTCCTGGATTATTTAATATGTCCGTCTGGTTTTTGTCCATAACAGTCCATCAGTCATAAATATAAAGTGCGAGTGTCCTCGTCAAATTATCCTTATACCCGAAGTTAAATATTCCAACTAATTGGGGACTTAAACTGTAACAAGATTTTAATACTTTGTTTAATAATTACACCAGGATGTCGACTGAGTGTAACCCAAGGTTTTAATATTTTGTTATCAATTATACCAAGTGTCCTTGTACATAATTTCACCCCTGTTTTAATTATTCTAGTGGCTATTAATCCATTCCCGTGTCCGGTTAAATGAACGATTATTCGTACATATAAATACCCCGCCCATCGTGTCCGATTGAGTGTATATGGTAATTTATAGGGACGCCCAATTGTAAATCTTTATATTAACATTAACAAACTATCATTTAGTTAAACAAATATAAAGCCCATTAATAGCTCATAGTCTAATTTCCACAAGTGTCGTTCTTTTGTCCAAACCCCAATTATGGTACAAAGCCCAATTACCCAATTTTAGTAATTAGCCCAACATCATGATTACTTCGGATTAAATAAGCATAATAATAACTTAGCTACGAGACATTAATGTAAAAATGTTGAACATAACTTACAATGATTAAAAATAGCGTAGCGTTACACGGACAGAATTTCGACTTACACCCTTACAATATTCGCTAACATACCCTTATTATTAGAATTATAATTAAAATTAAAATTAAAATATAAATTATAAATATAAATATATCGTATGAATGGAGAAAAGAGAAAGATAGATGGATTTGTGGGGCACCAAAGCTCGATTTTTATAGGCATGTGGGCTGGAACTGGGGCTCATGCGATCGCATGGATTTATGCCTTCCAGGCCATGCGATCGCATGGCCAGTTGTGGAGGCTCATATTTGGTTGTTTTCTTCTGCCGACGGTTTTATAAATAATATAATATATTAAATAATTATAAGAATTATTTAAATATTATATTATATTTATGTGCATAGTTGACTTGTAATTTTTAGTCCGTTGCGTCGAGCGTTGAGAGTTGACTCATGTCCCGGTTCCGGATTTTCGAACGTTCTTGCGTATAATTTAATATCTTGTACTTTGCGTTTTGAATCTTGTACTCTTGTAATTTCGAGATGTTTCTTATCAATAATTGGAACCTCTTTGATTGTATTTTGTACTTTTGAGCTTTTTGGTCTTTTGCGTCTTCAATTCGTCGAATCTGTCTTTTATCTTCACCTTTTATTATTTAAACGATAATTACTTGAAATTAGAACAATTGCAACTAAAAGCTTGTCTTTCTTGAAGAATAATGCTATGAAATATATGTTCGTTTTTAGCATTATCAAATATTCCCACACTTAAGCGTTGCTTGTCCTCAAGCAATATCGTCTTGAAATACTAGAATCACTTCTTTATTCTTCACACTTTGTACATCAGTGATTTCTATACGGCGGTATAAACAATGATAGTAACGATAGAACCATGGTTAAAGGTGGGTGTGTCATCAACAGTTGCCTCGGGTTTAGGTCAACGACACTTGCAATCAAATAGCCGATTTACTTTCGGTTTCCAAAGCAAAGTGCACATTTGAAAGGCGGTTTACAGTCCCACATGACTATGAAAATGTAGATCCTTAAGGAAATTGGATCTTTATGAAAATATTTGATCTTTTGAAAATTCAATCTAGCTTTTACCCTAGATAAGTTTTCCGGAATAACCCTTCACCGGTGTTTGCAAAATATTTTTGTGGGTTTGGTGGGTTTCAGATTTGAAAATTTTAGCTCAAAACTTGCGGTTTTGTGTCACCCACTTGCTAACCTTGTATTTGAAAAGCAACACGTCCAGTTTACTTGTCCCGTATATTACCTTTCGATAAACTACCGTCCGGTTGTAAAGGAAAGCGTTGAACAAGCAACTGTTAAGGCAATGTCCCCTGACATGCTTTTAATTATGGTCTATAACTTGTCGGATGCAATTACTATCCTTGGTAGGAGCAATAGTAAAGCTCACCCTTATGATTTTTCGGTCTGGCACAAGGTCCTGTCTTTGACCACTATGCAACCACCGTTCTTACGGTTGACACCCGATTTGGTTCAGGTGACCTAATGAATTCCAGGTGAATTCCTAGGATTTTACGTTCAATGGTAATGAACGCATTGAAAATGGGTTTTCAGAAAACAAATCGGTTTTAATTTGATCAAAATATTTTCTCGTTCAAGCTCGAGTTTAGATATCATCGAATTCCATGAGTTTGTAATTCTCAATCTTTAAAGTCAATCTCAAGGATTGAGTAATATCAGTCTTAAAAGCTGATTTTTGATCTTTTAAGGAGATTATCCTTTCTGGAGATCTGATTCATTAGTCTTATCAAGCTAATTTGCACGGTGCCCCCCCCATTGTACGAGATAAATCCTTCTCATGGTTAGGATAAATCTGACCACTTGGCGACCCTGTTTGATGCTGAGGTCCGTGGATTTCCTGCTGATTTTAGAGATGACTTTTCTAGATTTTTCGTCAACCTACAGCTGGTCTAGACGACAACTTCTTGACCTAAATCAAGAAGCGCGTGTCTTTTTCGGAAGACTTTACTTCCTTTTAATGATGGAATTGATTCATCGTGTAGATCCATCTCTTCTTTTCTTTCATCGGGTAAAATGGTTTAGTTTAGTCCAAAGCAAAAGTATTTTCAGTTATTTGTTACAGATATATGTGACATATGTTTAAGATAACTTGGTAAATTTTCCCACACTTGGCTTTTATTTTCCTTTTTATCGTCCTCTATTTCATTTTAAATGAATTTCAACATTTTGGTTTGTTTCTCAATTTATGTCCTTTCCGAGGTTACAATAATTTCGGTGTTAACACCTAGTTTTATCGTTCATAAATATGTATAAACATGATTTTGAGTTCATTTAATTGAAAATTTTGAAAAATTTTACTAGAATTGGGTAGTCAGTATATAAGACTAGGGCTGTTCTTTATTATCAGAGAGCACTAGATTCTAATACAACTACTACGTTACTAGTATTTTTAATGGTAACCAAGTGTATAAAGATAAAAATTTTAAAAATCCGAAAGAATTTAACCCCTTCCCACACTTAAGATCTTGCAATGCCCTCATTTGCAAGAAATCAGTACAATTTAAATTATTGAGGGTGATTAGCGTAGAAATGATTAAATTTTACCAAAGTTTCCAAATATATTGGCGTTTGTTTGCTGAATGATAAATGGTGCATAGCATTTGTTCATTTCGTCTGTTGTTACATCACATTTATTTGTCATCTTGTCGTCAAAATTAGTAGCTTTTGCTGAACTTAATGCCAGTCTTTGAAAATGCCCTGTTTTACCCTGTTTTGAACAATCGACAATATACATACATACAAGTATAATCATGCATGGCAATTTGAAATGGGACTTAATATCCCACTTTCAAATTCTAAATATGAAATATTAGTACACAATAATAATAAAATAATAATAATTACACAAATTTATCCAATAACATAAGTTTAAACATGAAAAAGTCAAAAGATAAAAACATAATAATCATAAAAATAACCAAATGGAACTAAATCAGTCTGGATAGGGGTTCCAGTTCATCTCATCGGGTGGGTTCCATTGTTGGTTATAGGTGTTCTGATAGGCTTGGTTATAGTCATACCTGATATGATAGCTGGCTCATGATTTGGTGCTGATGAACTAACCAGCTATCGTGTTGGCGTCGCCTATAATCCTCGTATACTCGCTCGGAGTTCCACTGCTCATACATACTATGTCTTGCCGCGTTCGTCATTGCTTCCTCATCTATACGAACGTGGACGTCAAGAATAGCATCTCGAAAGACATCCCTAATGTCTTCCGCCTCCTCCATTTCCTCGTCTGAGCCTCTCTCTACCTGAGGATGAGATCCCTCATAGGGTACTGCCTGGTTACGTCTACTTTTCAATACCTTAGCACCCACATAAACTTTCAATCCTAAGGGCTCAACCTGTTCTCTACAAATCTGTAATGGACCCCCTTGGTTCCTATCAACACCTAAATACTCTCCAATGAGAGTAACAAAAATACCTCCTCCTATTATACTCCCGTCCTGCATTCCCTCTACCATTTTAGATAAATAAAAAGCAACACAGTAAGGGATATTGACAAAGCTTCTAGGATCCCGAATACACTTTAGGTAGAATAAATCATATAAGGTAATTTTTTCTTTATTATGACCTCTTTGTGTAATCGAGTTAGCCAAAAATCTATGAATAATACGAAGCTCGGCTCTGTCAATATGTGTATAGGAGTGTCCTCCTGCTCGTGTAAAAACATCAAAATGTGACATACGCCTCCAAATGGCGTCAGCGTCAAAGTTACTATCTACCCGTTCACCATAATGAATCAAGTTTGTACAATCGGGTATTAGCAACTCACCAGGAGTATATATCTGTAAGGCCCTGGCCATGTCCAGCATGGACATTCTGTACATCCTACCGCCAAGGATAAACTTAAGAAATCTTCTATCATCTATCCTAACTATATTTGTATCAAGTGATACAGTACTCATCAACTCAACACACCATTCCTTATATACAGGTCTACGAATGGTGAAAAGACGTTCCCAATCTGTAAAAGAAGAACTGCCATACCTTTGAACTAAAAGCTGTCTAACACGGTCAGCTAGATAGACCGTTTCCAAAGGGGCCCAATCAATTACCCTTGGCAACTCTACATTTTTTGTTACCAATTTGAATTTGTTCCTTTGATATGTCTCGTAATCTCTCCATCTTCTATCAAATCTCAGATTAGGATGTAGAGTGTGCTCAGGAATCGTTGGGAATTCTACTGGCGGCCTCATTGGGAATACTATGAATTCATCAACAAACTGTACTGGATCATAATAAGGTATGTGCTGATCAGGCTGTTGTTGTTCTTGTTGTGGTTCTTGTTCGTGTTGCATTTCTGGTTCTGGTTCTGGTGCTGGTGATGGTCGTCTAGATGATGATGCTCCTGAACCTCCAGTATCGGCTCTCTGTAAAACACATTAAACACAAAAATTGTGCATCCAAATATGCATTAGTGTTAGCAAAATAACAACTTAAAACAATCACTATAACATGTTAAATCAAAATTAAACTTATACACATTTTAACAATTTTTCACAATTCTACACTTTTCAAATAAGCACATATGAAAATGTATACAAAATTCATAAGCATTTAACTCAAATAACATGTCAAAATAGTCATTACTGATAATTAAACAAGTCTCAAATGGCAAATATATCAAATTAATCAAGTTCATGAATTTTGGACTTAAAAAGTCCACTTTAATCTCCAAAAATCATGTTTAGGATCATTGTTTGGATCATTTAACTATCTAAACATGTTACACTACTCAATTTAGCAATAATTCATGACAAAAATCGGCCATAACCTGTTTATATCAAAAAGCCCCAAATTGCTCAAGAACACAAACCCTAGATTTCTAAAATTTTTGAAGTTTTTGGCTTTAAATCATGTTAAATAGCATCAATCTAGGTTATACATGCATAAAATACTAACAATTTAACACTAATTACACTAGAAATTAACAAAATTGCATTAGGTAAAAAAAATTGGTAATTATCACAAAAACTAGAAATTTATAGAGTTTAGGGGTGTAATTTTTACCAATTTGCTGAAGAATGAGAATCTAGGCATGATTAGAGCAAGAAAAATGACGAATTACGGTCAATTTTGGCGAAATTTGGTGAAGATTTGAGAGTTTTTTCGGGTGTATGTGTGTGTTTTGTGTGAAGAACAGACCCGCTGCTGTTATTTGTTTCTGACCTGCATTTGGTCCCCATGCGATCGCATGGGTTCTAAGTGCAAACCCCATGCGATCGCATGGGGTGCCGGCTACAGTGTTTTCAGCTTTTTTTTTTTTTTTTTTTTTTTTATAAAACCTTATGCTTTATAAAACTTATAATTAATTAAATTTTAAAAATTTTGTTTTTCTTTAGGAGCGAGGGCGTTTCGGATCGTTGTCCTAGTCTGTCCCTCGACAAAATTTTAAAATTTGTCAAATCAAAGCGCGGTTTTTGAAAGTAAAGATTTTTGGGTTTTTTAATGTTTTTGGCATACTTTAATTCAATAAGATTAAAAATAATGATAATAAAAGTTCTCGTCCCTTCCTCGGGTAAAGCAATTTCGGTTCAAAGACCTAGTCTTCAACTTACGAAGAATTTTAAAAATCATATTTTTAACTTAATGAGATAAAGTAAATTTTTGTTTTTAAATTCACACAACTTAAATATAAAATTCAAAATTAATATTAAAAATTCACACCAAACTTAAAATTTGAAATGCATAAAATTAAAAATTCATATTTTAAAAATTAAAAATTCACACCAAACTTAATTTTAATTTTTCAAATATTTACATTTTTAAAAATATTGTTTTTACAAAGTTTACAATATTAATTTAAGATTTAAATATTAATTTTAAAAACATGGTAAAAATAAAATTAAAAATCTTTTTGGCTTTTTATCCCACTTTAATCAATCAAATATTATCAAAAATATGCGCCCCTCTTTTCGGTAAAGTAATTTCGGTTCCAAGACCTAATTTAACTCATGACGAATTTTTGAAATATTTTGGGTTGATTGATTAAAGATATTTATACCTTAAGAATAAACGTTAAATTTCGCAGTGATGTAATAAATTTTTGAATGATATCAATAATTTCGGTCGCCAAACCTAATTTTATTCAATACCAATTTAATACTTTTTAGCGAACAAATTAGCGTTTATTATCAAAAGGTTAAAAATAAAAATAAAAATAAAAACTGTACAGACATACCTGTGAAATAGATTTTTAAGTTATATGATCTATCCCATTCATAAGATAGTCGGTTTAATTGGGTTTTCCATGGCTACATAGGCGTAACCTCGAGCATTCAGTGTCTTTTCTTCTAAACATATGAACGGTCCGTCTCTGCATAAAGTAACAAATTCGGTATTTGAATAGGTTTGATTATTTGAACATTTACCTCCATGTGACCATTTTCCGCATTTGTGACATCTTTCTAGGTGTCGTGCTCTTCTTTTCGCTGCGGATTTTGATTTTCCTTTACCAAATTGTAATTTATTATCTTCGCATCTGGATTCTTTTCTAACTCCGTCCATTCTTTCTCTGATTACTGATACTAATTCACTCGGTAGTATGTCATTATTACGTTTAGTGATCAAAGCGTGTAGCATTAGACCATGGTTTAGTTCACAGGCAGTCTTCATTTCGTAAAAACCTAAAAAAAATAAAAATTTAGAATGGGGGGAGAAGACTAGTTCTTTAGGGTCTGCTAGGGAAAGACCATTCGGGTTCCATTTTCGAGAACTACACGAAAACAGACAATCTAACTCTAACAGAAATACATATTATCCTTTAAAGACTTGATTCTCCCCACACTTAGTTAGCTGTGGTGTCGAAATTGTGATTAACTTCGTTGTCGACTTCCATCGGACCATGTATGTAATGTTTAACTCTGTGACCATTAACTTTAAATTCAATCCCATTTGAATTTATTAATTCTATCATTCCGTATGGGAAAACTCTTTTGACTATGAATGGTCCAGACCATCTTGATTTCAATTTTCCAGGAAATAGCTTGAATCGTGAATTGAAAAGAAGAACTCTGTCTCCTTCTTTAAATTCTTTTGAACTTCTGATTCTTTTATCATGCCATTTCTTCGTTCTTTCCTTATAGATTAACGAATTTTCGTATGCTTCATGTCTTAATTCTTCTAATTCGTTTAGTTGACTTAATCGTAGACGTCCAGCTTCATGTAAATCAAGATTACATGTTTTCAAAGCCCAAAATGCTTTGTGTTCAATTTCTACTGGAAGATGACATGCTTTTCCATAAACAAGTCTAAAAGGTGTGGTTCCAATCGGAGTTTTGTAGGCTGTTCTAAAAGCCCATAGTGCATCCTCCAATTTAATGGACCATTCCTTCGGATTTGATCCTACGGTTTTCTCTAGAATACGTTTTAAGGCTCGGTTGGTATTTTCAACTTGTCCACTTGTTTGTGGATGATATGCGGTGGAGATTTTATGAGTTACTCCATATCTTTTAAGAACTTTCTCAAGTTGATTATTACAGAAATGAGTACCCCGATCACTTATCAAAGCTTTCGGTGTTCCAAACCTTGCAAAAAGACGTTTTAAAAAGTTGATTACAACTCGTGCATCATTAGTTGGGAGAGCTTGTGCTTCCGCCCATTTAGATACATAATCAATGGCTACGAGTATATATAGATTATTATGAGATTTTGGAAATGGACCCATAAAGTCAATACCCCAAATGTCAAATACTTCACATACTTGGATGACATTTTGTGACATTTCATCACGTTGACTTATTTTTCCGGCCCTTTGACAAGCATCACAGGATTTGCAAAGAAGGTGTGCATCTTTGTAAATTGTAGGCCAATAGAATCCAGCATCATAAACTTTTCTTGCTGTTAGTTGAGGCCCATAATGCCCTCCTGTTGGTCCTGTGTGACAATGATTTAATATTTTACTAGCTTCATCTCCAAATACACATCGGCGTATTATTCCATCGGGACAACTTTTAAACAGATGTGGATCTTCCCAGAAATAGTGTTTTATATCACTGAAGAATTTCTTTCGTCTTTGGTACGATAATCCTTTTTCAAGGAATCCACATACTAAATAATTTGCATAGTCTGCAAACCATGGGATTTCTTTATAATCTATCTTCAATAGATATTCATCAGGAAAGTTGTCTTGTATGGCTGATTCATTTAGAACTTCTAATTCGGGATTTTCAAGACGAGAAAGATGATCAGCGGCGAGATTTTCTGCTCCTCTTTTATCTCGGATTTCAATATCAAACTCTTGTAAGAGTAAGATCCAAAGGATTAATCTTGGTTTAGCATCTTGTTTTGAAAATAGGTATCTAAGAGCAGAATGGTCGGTATAGACCACCGTTTTTGCTAGAACGAGATATGATCGAAATTTGTCAAAAGCAAAGACAATAGCAAGGAGTTCTTTTTCAGTAGTTGTATAGTTCGTTTGTGCTCCTTGTAACGTCTTACTAGCATAATATATAGGTTGAAATCATTTTTCAATCCTTTGTCCTAAAACGGCTCCCATTGCAAAATCACTTGCATCGCACATTAGTTCAAATGGTAGATTCCAATTTGGTGTTATCATGATCGGCGCATTAGTGAGTTTTTCTTTAATAATATTAAAAGATTTGATACACTCATCTGAAAAGATGAATGGAGCATCCTTTTCTAGGAGTTTATTCATAGGAGTGGCAATTTTAGAAAAATCTTTTATGAAACGTCGGTAAAAACCGGCATGCCCTAGAAAACTCCTAATTCCTCTAACATTGGTGGGATGTGGAAGTTTAGCAATTACATCTACTTTAGCTCTATCCACTTCAATTCCTTCTTTTGAAATTTTATGTCCAAGAACGATGCCTTCTTTAACCATGAAATGGCATTTCTCCCAATTAAGTACTAGATTTGATTGTTCGCATCTAAGAAGCATTCGTTCCAGATTAACTAGACATGATTCAAATGTATCACCGAAGACTGAAAAGTCATCCATGAAAACTTCCATGCATTCTTCTATCATGTCGTGAAAAATCGCCATCATACACCTTTGAAAGGTTGCAGGGGCGTTGCAAAGTCCAAATGGCATGCGTTTGTAAGCAAAAGTACCATAAGGCCACGTGAATGTGGTTTTCTCTTGATCTTCGGGTGCTATTGGAATTTGAAAATATCCGGAAAATCCATCTAGAAAACAATAGTAACTATTTCCGGCTAATTTTTCCAACATTTGATCTATGAAAGGTAAGGGAAAGTGATCTTTTCTGGTGGCGTCATTTAATTTTCTATAATCAATACACACACGCCATCCTGTTACGGTTCTAGTAGGAATAAGCTCATTTTTCTCATTTGTAATGACAGTCATGCCACCCTTCTTAGGCACGCATTTAACTGGGCTTACCCATGGACTATCAGTGATTGGATAAATTAGACCTGCATCTAGCAGTTTAATAATCTCTTTCTTAACTACATCTTGCATATTAGGATTTAGTCTTCGTTGGCGTTGCACATACGTTTTATGACCTTCTTCCATAAGGATTTTATGTGCGCAATACGAAGGACTTATTCCTTTAATATCATGAATCTTCCATGCAATGGCTGGTTTATGAGCTTTCAACACAGAAATGAGTTGTGATTTCTCATTTTCAGTAAGAGAAGACGATATTATTACAGGTAATTCAGATTCACCATGTAAATAAGCGTATTCCAAATGGTTTGGAAGTGGCTTTAACTCTAATTTCGGAGGTTCTTCTATCGATGATTTGTATCGATATTTGTCTTCTTCTTTTAGCATTTGAATTTCTTCTGTTGTTGGTTCATATCCATTAGCTATAAGTGTAGCTAACATTTCAGCTTCATCAATTGGTTCATTACCTTCTCCTCAAGAACATTCTCCTGTTCCTTGTAATTCTGGAAATTCTTCTAATAATTCTGCATGTGCATCTATAGTTTGAATATAATAACATGTATCATCTGCAGATTGTGGTTGTTGCATTGCTCTATCAACTGAAAAGGTAACACTCTCATCCTCTATACTTAGGGTCAGTTTCTTACCGAACACGTCTATCATTGCTTTAGCCGTGTTTAAGAATGGTCTTCCTAATATGAGAGGAACTTGAGAATCTTCTTCCATGTCCAAAACAACAAAATCTACTGGAAATACTAAAGTACCAACTTTAACTAGCATGTTCTCCATTATCCCTCTAGGATATTTTATTGATCTATCGGCTAGTTGTATGCTTATTCTGGTTGGTTTCAATTCTCCAAGGTCTAGTTTAGTGTATAGTGAATACGGCATTAAATTTATACTAGCACCTAAGTCTGCCAATGCTTCTATTGAACTAAGACTACCCAGAAAACATGGAATTGTGAAACTTCCTGGATCAGATAATTTTTCTGGTATCTTATTCAACAGCACTGCTGAACAATTAGCATTCATAGTAACAGCCGAGAGTTCTTCCATTTTCTTTCTATTTGAGATTAGATCTTTCAAGAATTTAGCATATCTAGGCATTCCTGAAATCACATCAATGAAAGGAAGATTTACATTTATCTGTTTAAACATATCCAAAAATTTGGATTGCTCGGCTTCAAGTTTCTCTTTCTTCATTTTACTCGGGTAAGGAAGTGGTGGTTGGTATGGTTTAACATAAGGTTTATCCTTAACTGTGTTATCTTCATTAACCTTTTCAACTACCGGTTCTTTTTTCTTATCTTGATCAGGTTGTGGTTCTTGTGGAGTAGGAATAGTTTCATCAGAAGTTACAGGTATTTCCGGTGGTTTAAGTGTTGTACCACTTCTTGTGGTAATGGCTTTAGCTGTTTCATTCCGGGGGTTAGCATTTGTATCACTAGGTAGACTTCCCGGTTTTCTTTCACCTATTAACCTTGCTAGGTTACTTACTTCTTGTTCCAGATTTTGAATAGAAGCTTGTTGATTTCTAAATGCTTGAGCATTTTGTTCATTGGTTTGTTTCTGAGAGGTGAAAAACTGCGTTTGAGTTTCAACTAGCTTCGTCATCATATCTTCTAAATTCGGCTTTTTATCATCGGTTTGTTGTGGTGGTTTGTTTTGAAAATTCGGTCTTTGCTGATTGTAATTATTATTGGATACTTGTTGATTGCTAGGACCTTGTTGGTTGTTGTATGGAATATTTCGGTTATAATTCTGGTTTTGATTGTCAATCGGTCTTGGCGGTTGATAATTATTCTGATAATTATTTCCAGGCCTTTGGTTTATGTATGAAATATTCTCTCTTTGTTCCATTGTTAATTCAATACTGAGACAATCTTTTGTCAAATGTGGTCCTCCACACTGCTCACAACTAATTCGTATTGAGTGAATATCTTTAGTCATCTTTTCCATTCGTCGCTCCACAGCATCTATCTTTGCGGAAATGGAATCTAAGTCATGGCTAAAATCAGCTCTAGCTGCTTTAGATGATCTAATGATATCTTTTTCTTGGTGCCACTCATGTGAGTGGGAAGCAGTGTTATCAATAATTTTGTAAGCATCAGTTTCGGTTTTCTTCATAATAGAACCACCAGCTGCTATATCTATGTCTTTCCTTGTAGTGATGTCGCATCCTTGGTAGAATATTTGTACTATTTGACAGGTGTCTAAACCATGTTGCGGACATCCTCTTAACAACTTTCCATATCTTGTCCATGCCTCATATAGAGTTTCATTTGGCTTCTGTGTAAACGTAACAATTTCTGCTTGAAGTCTTACGGCTTTAGATGCAGGAAAGAATTGTTTAAGAAATTTGTCAACTAAAACATCCCATGTATCAATCGCCCCTTCAGGTAACGATTCCAACCAATCTTTGGCTTCTCCCTTTAAAGTCCAGGGAAACAACATGAGATATATCTGTTCATCCTCCACTTCTCGGATTTTAAATAGTGTGCATATCCTATTAAAGGTACGTAGATGTTCATTTGGATCTTCCTTCGGCGCACCACTAAATTGGCATTGATTAGTCACCATGTGTAGAATTTGTCCTTTGATTTCATAATCTGGCGCATTAATGTCTGGATGAGTAATTGCGTGACCTTGGCCAGTGCGTTTAGCTCTCATTCGGTCTTCCATACTTAAAGGTTCCAGATTCTCCATAATTGAATTTGTTGAATCGGAATCACTAGAGGATTCTGATTTAATGGTTCGTTCCTCAACAATCTCTGTTTGAATGATTGGTGGTTCCGGGGGAAAGTTTAGTGGGTCAGGATCTACGAACCGTTCCTGAATATTCTCCGGATTCTCAATTGTGAGGTCGGGTTCAAAAAATGGATTATCGGAAATTTGAACTAAGTACTTGGTCGACTGGATGACGATTCTAAAGAGAAATCAACGGCGGTTATATTTGCTAAATGTCTTGATCTAGTTACAGGTGGTGAACGTACAAAAGGTGGTGAACGTCTTGCTCGGTGCATTCACTGAATATCCTATTAGTTTTAAAAAGGAAAGAAAAATTATAATAAGTTATCCAATCAATAGACTTTTCTGATTTTGCCCACGTTTCGAATAGCCAAAAGATGCAGCAGAGGGGCATGATTCGTTTGGTCTCAATATAATTGAGGACTGTTTGGCTCCAATAACCCGGTCCACGTACAAATCCAACTATTACTACGAACCAGAAAATTTTGATGTCTATCAATTTAACCACTTAAAATAAATTTTCGTAATTTTAAGAAAATTAGATAAGAAGTAGAATAAAAATCTATGTCCTAAAAACTAGAATAGCGAGAAATAAGAAAGAAAAAGAGTTCGTCGAAAAAGATCGGAAAAGAAAAATGGTTGAAAAATAAAAGGTGACGGAAAAATTAAAGAAACTTATAAAACTTAAAAGTACTTTGACTAACCTAACCTTATTACTACAACTAACTTAAAATTATAATCGCAAATTGAAATTACTAATTGGAATGATAATTGATACATAGTAAAAGGTGTCTAAAAATATTAAAGCTTACAGGAAAAACTAAATCCCAAATGGAATTAACTTAAAAAGAAACTAAAACTTAAAAAGGCGTCGCAAAATTCTAAAGCACTTAAATCTTAGTCTAAAGAAAAAGCACTTAAGGAATTCTACGGCAAAGCCTAAAAATCTAGAATTAAAAATAATTATGGCAAAAACTATGAATTAAAACTAAATATGAGCGAAAAATACAAATATTACGCTAAAACGATTAAAAAGGGACAAAATATAAAAATATATAAAAAGTTGTAAAAAGTACATTTTTTATAAAAATATTATTTTTATATTATTTATTTTATAAAACTATTAATTTTACAATTTAAATAAACTAATTAAACTAAAAATACAAATTAATTAATATCTAAAATTAATTAATATAATAACTAAACCTAATTAGGGTTTAATATTAATAATAATTAATAATAATTCGTAATTAATGCTGTCGGCAGGTTCAGTAGGGCGTGTCAGATGGGCTCATGCGATCGCATGAGTCCTCAGTTGCCCAGCCATGCGATCGCATGGGCTAGGGTTTCGGGCCAAGAGCTGGGCTGCTACAGTGTTCGGGCCGAATTAATTATTATTTTTTTTCTGTTTTTGCTGTAAAATATAAAATATATTTATTAAATAAATAAAACTTATATTTTTACAAACTAAAAAAAATATAGAAATAAAGAAACTTTATAAAACTTAAATATTTACCAAACTCAAAAAAAAATATTTATATTTTTGTTTTTCTTTTAATATTTTTGAATATTTAAAACGTATTTTTACAAAAGCGTACTAAAAATAAAATTTTTTTTTTTTATATTAGCGTTGCGCTTCCGGCTTTTAAGCTAGAATGATGTCCCCGGCAGCGGCGCCAAAAATACTTGATGTTTTAGCAGAGTAGTATATAAAATAGCTTATATTTTTACAGAAAATACTATTAAATACGATACAATTTTACACAAGATATTTATTTATTTATAGAATGGATATAAACCTTGCTACAACACTTATAGGCAGTGTACCTAATCGTACAGTAGTGTAGTTTTTAGTAAGTCCGGTTCGTTCCACGGGGAATCTTTTTAAACAAAGCTTAACGCTATATTAGTTTACTTTTATAAAAATACAAATATATATATATATATATATATATATATATATATATATATATATATATATATATATATATATATATATATAAGTAATATTATTATTATAAAGGGGGGTTTTTACCGTTTAATGACCGGTTTGTCGATTTTAAAACTTTAGTCGCAGTTAAAACCAAATGTAAAATATTAAAAATAAATACAAGACTTAAATTAAAGCATAAATTAAATAACGATAATGAAATTGCGAATAATAAAAGTGCGATAAAATAAACTTGCGATAATTAAAAAGTACGATAATTAAAAGTGCAATACAATAACAATAAAAATGCGATAATTAGAAGTGCAATTAAATACAAAATAAAGGAAATTAAATATGAAATAAAAGAATTATGCTTATTTAAACTTCCGTAATCATGATGTTTGACGTGTTGATTTTAGTTTTATGCCCATGGGTTAATTGTCCTTTGTCCTGGATTATTTAATATGTCCGTCTGGTTTTTGTCCATAACAGTCCATCAGTCATAAATATAAAGTGCGAGTGTCCTCGTCAAATTATCCTTATACCCGAAGTTAAATATTCCAACTAATTGGGGACTTAAACTGTAACAAGATTTTAATACTTTGTTTAATAATTACACCAGGATGTCGACTGAGTGTAACCCAAGGTTTTAATATTTTGTTATCAATTATACCAAGTGTCCTTGTACATAATTTCACCCCTGTTTTAATTATTCTAGTGGCTATTAATCCATTCCCGTGTCCGGTTAAATGAACGATTATTCATACATATAAATACCCCGCCCATCGTGTCCGATTGAGTGTATATGGTAATTTATAGGGACGCCCAATTGTAAATCTTTATATTAACATTAACAAACTATCATTTAGTTAAACAAATATAAAGCCCATTAATAGCTCATAGTCTAATTTCCACAAGTGTCGTTCTTTTGTCCAAACCCCAATTATGGTACAAAGCCCAATTACCCAATTTTAGTAATTAGCCCAACATCATGATTACTTCGGATTAAATAAGCATAATAATAACTTAGCTACGAGACATTAATGTAAAAAGGTTGAACATAACTTACAATGATTAAAAATAGCGTAGCGTTACACGGACAGAATTTCGACTTACACCCTTACAATATTCGCTAACATACCCTTATTATTAGAATTATAATTAAAATTAAAATTAAAATATAAATTATAAATATAAATATATCGTATGAATGGAGAAAAGAGAAAGATAGATGGATTTGTGGTGCACCAAAGCTCGATTTTTATAGGCATGTGGGCTGGAACTGGGGCTCATGCGATCGCATGGATTTATGCCTTCCAGGCCATGCGATCGCATGGCCAGCTGTGGAGGCTCATATTTGGTTGTTTTCTTCTTTCGACGGTTTTATAAATAATATAATATATTAAATAATTATAAGAATTATTTAAATATTATATTATATTTATGTGCATAGTTGACTTGTAATTTTTAGTCCGTTGCGTCGAGCGTTGAGAGTTGACTCATACCCGGTTCCGGATTTTCGAACGTCCTTGCGTATAATTTAATATCTTGTACTTTGCGTTTTGAATCTTGTACTCTTGTAGTTTCGAGACGTTTCTTATCAATAATTGGAACCTCTTTGATTGTATTTTGTACTTTTGAGCTTTTTGGTCGTTTGCGTCTTCAATTCGTCGAATCTGTCTTTTGTCTTCACCTTTTATTATTTAAACGATAATTACTTGAAATTAGAACAATTGCAACTAAAAGCTTGTCTTTCTTGAAGAATAATGCTATGAAATATATGTTCGTTTTTAGCATTATCAGTGTGAGAAATAAAAAGAGATACTAGTAATATGTAACACACAAAAAAAAGGATTTTGAGCTCCCCATGGCCTACAAAGGCCGACGGTTTGAATGGGGGAGGGAGAAGAAAATTGCCCACTAGTCTCTTGCATGTTAAAGTCTTAAAAGTTGGTTACTAGAGGTGTTTGCATGGGAAAGGTGTAAGTAACTAGATTCTTTACACATAACTAATCTTGTTAAGTCTTAAGTAATACTTGTATGCTAGTAATGGGCTAATTAGTCCATTAAGGTGAGTAGAGTGGGCTCTTAAGTCCATTAACACTAATAAAAGCCCAAGTTCCATTAGTTAACAAATAAATCCAATAGAAGCCCAAGTAATTAACTAATAACCTTAGTTAATTAAAATGATTAATAAAATTAATCATGAATGTAAATAATATCTGAAAATATTATTCGTATAATGTACGTGTGTCACAAAGACGTTTCGGGCATTTAAAGTTAATCGCGGTAACAAGTAAATGTATATAAACAATACATTCAATAAATCACAAGTATTAATAATAATAATTATTAATTAAACGTTGGAAAATCCAGGGTCGTTACAACATGTATATACATTTTAACTGAGTCGTTAAGTCATCGTTAGTCATTACAACGATAATCGTTACATATATAACTCGTTTCGAAATCTTTAAGTTAGTAGTCTCATTCTATATATATAGTTTATTGTTAATATACATAATGAGATACTTGATTATCATTATATCATGTTAAACATATGTATATATATATATATATATATATATATATATATATATATATATATATATATATATATATATATATATACCATATATATTTAATCATGTCATATACAAGTTATAACGTTCGTGAATCATCGGTCAAACTGGGTGATCAAACGTTTACATAAATTCCGTTTCAATTAAACAAGTCTTAACAAGTTTGATTGCTTAACATGTTGGAAACATTTATTCATGTAAATATTAATCTCATGTAATATATAATCATGGAAAAGTTCGGCTCACTACACTAATTCTTCATCATCATCATCATCATCATCATCATCATCATCATCATCTCTGACCTTATTCTTCTTCTTTTACTTGTACTTATCTTCTGGTATATCATACTTTATGTACTTTGTATTACACACAAAAAACTTACACGGGTTTTACAATTATGTTTTGAATACAATTATGTTTCAAATAAATTTGCAGGAGAGAGTACATTGATAAATATTACCGATGTTGTAGCTGGTTCGAGCACCAATGTGACTGCAACTCTCGAAGAAAATGGTAATTTTCGGTTGATTGACGAAATGGATAAAAAGGTTTTGTGGCAGAGTTTTGATCACCTGACAAATGTGGTTTTACTGGGCATGAAGCTACGAAGTGCGTTATATTAGCTACGAAGGTACTAATTCTGATTTACCAATGTGGATTTTGACACCGAAAGGACAAATTAGAGATAGTGAGAATTGTTCTTTAAGAGAATTAAAAAGCTGTAATTGTATTGATCAGTTTATATTTATGAACTTGAATTGATACAAGCTTGAAAATTGATTTAAATCTGAAAAATTACAAGTGTGTTCTTATACACACAGATCCTAATAGCTAATTCTAAAAGAGGTTAGGATCTAATTATACTTTTAGAATCCTTCTATACAAATAAGGAAATAGCTGTTGAGATTAGCCGTTTGTGTCTTCTGTTGTTACTGTTGCCTTGTGACTTGCTAAAACTGGAAATGATGAAGGTCAAACTTCTGATCTAAGTCAACTTGTACATCTTTGATTCTGTATTCTAACACTCCCCCTCAAGTTGAATAGTGGGGTTTCCGATATTCAACTTGCTAAGAACTTCACTGAAGAGTCTTTCGTTGACTGATTTGGTGAGGATGTCGACTAGCTGATCTTCTGATCTGATTGATGGAAGTGAAATAATTTCGCCATCTAACTTCTCTCTGATAAAATGTCTATCAATCTCAACATGCTTAGTGCGGTCATGTTGAACGGGGTTTTCTGAAATAGCGATTGCTGCTTCATTGTCGCACAGGATTTGAATAGCTTCTTGTGGTGGAAAACCAATTTCCGTTAGTAACTTCTTGATCCATAAGGCCTCGACTACTCCTTTGGCTATTCCTCTAAATTCTGATTCGGCACTTGAAAGTGAGACAACCTTTTGTTTCTTACTTTTCCATGCAACTAAATTACCCCCGACAAGTGTGAAGAATCCGGATGTAGATTTTCTGTCTCCTTTTTCTCCAGCCCAACTTGCATCTGTATATATCTGAGTCTTTAGATGTCCGTTTCTTTTAAAAACAACTCCATGATCTGCTGTTTTCTTTAAGTATCTGATGATTCTCGTTACAGCTTCCATATGGTGAGCTTGTGGTTGATGCATGAATTGACTCACAACTCCAACTGCATGTGCTATATCCGGTCGAGTGTGAGAAAGATAG
Source organism: Rutidosis leptorrhynchoides (assembly GCF_046630445.1). Classification (NCBI taxonomy): domain Eukaryota; kingdom Viridiplantae; phylum Streptophyta; class Magnoliopsida; order Asterales; family Asteraceae; genus Rutidosis; species Rutidosis leptorrhynchoides. Next base: position 143,848,086 of record NC_092334.1, on the reverse strand, counting down.
ATGAGTTTTCCCACCATCCTTTGGTATTGCCCTTTATCGGCAAGATCAACTTCATCTTCCATAAATAGCTTCTGGTTTGGAATCATTGGAGTATCAGCTGGTTTGCAATCAATCATACCTGTTTCTGCAAGAAAAATCAAGAACATACTTCTTTTGACAGATAAATATTCCCTGTTGGGATCGTAATACCTCAATCCCTAAAAAATATTTAAGTCTACCCAATTCTTTCATTTCAAATTCTTTAAATAAGTTCATTTTTAAGTTAGAAATTTCTTCTTTATCATTTCCTGTTATTATCATATCATCAACATAAATGATTAAGCATGTAATTAAATTTCCTTTTCGTTTAAAAAAGAGAGTATGATCCGAGTCACTTTGTTTGAAATCATATTTTTTCATAAATAAAGTAAATCTCCCAAACCAAGCCCGTGGGGATTGTTTTAACACATGTAAAGATTTCTTAAGTCAACAAGCTTCCCCATTTTTGAAGTTTCCGGAGAATCCTGGAGGAGCTTCCATATAGACTTCTTCTTTTAGTTCACCATGTAGAAAGGCATTTTTCACATCGAATTGGTGAAGTGGCCAATCTTCATTTGCAGCAACTGAGAAAAGAACCCTGATGGTATCAATCTTTGCAACTGAAGAGAAAGTCTCGGAATAATCTGTTCCATATGTTTGAGTATATCCCTTGACAACTAGTCGGGCTTTGTATCTTTCAATAGTACCATCTGGTTTGTATTTTATTGTAAACACCCATCGATTTCCTACTGGTTTTTTCCCTTGAGGAATGACACATTTTTCCCATGTATCACTTTTCTTCAGTGCTTCCATTTCTTCTTCCATAGCCTTTCTCCATTTGTCAGATTTCATTGCTTGATCAACTGTAGCTGGAATTTCTTCAGAATATAAAGCAGAATTGAATTTATGTGCTTCACTTGATAGGTTCCCTTGTGCAATATTGGCAATTGGGTATCTTGATCTTTGAGCTTCTTTTTCTCCTCTGTTGACTCTCTGAGGTAAGACATATCTTTCTGTGGTTTCATTTTCCTTGCGGTATCGGAAGTTGTGTTGTTTTGTTCCTCTTGAACTGGATGTTCATTGTTTGAGGAGGTTTCGGTGGGTTCAGAATCTTATGACATACTATTTGGTGAATCGGAACATGGGTTTGGTGACTCGGGACTTGAGTTTGGTGAATTGGGACATGGGTTAGGTGTTCTTGAGTTTGGTGAATTGGGACATGGGTTTGGTGAATCGGGACATGGTGTTTGGATATTGTCGGGTCTAGGTATCCATTGTATCCAACTTAGAGTGTCATTATCCTCTTTCTCCCCCTCACTCGTGAGTTGGGTATGATAAAAGAATTCAGTTTCGAGAAAGTCACAATTCATGGTAGTGTAGACATGACGTTTCTTTGGACTATAGCACCGATACCCTTTTTGGCTGATCCCATAGCCAGCCATCACACACTTTTCCGCACATGGATCTAGTTTGGTGCGCTCACTTTTTGGGATGTGAACAAAGACGGAACACCCAAATATGCGAGGTTCAATGCTAAATGAGGTCGGAAGTGTATGAAATTGGGAAAGAGTATCTTTAGGAGTTTTTGTGCCCAAAACTTTAGTAGGTAATCCGTTGATAAGATAGGTAGCGGAAGCAAGAGCTTCGGGCCAAAAACTTTTCGGAGCCTTGGATTCAATTAATAAAGCTCTTGTCATTTCTAAAAGTAGTCGATTTTTACGTTCGGCGACGCCATTTTGCTCGGGAGTATGAGCACACGATGTTTGATGAATAATCCCATTATTTTCGCAAAAAAGTTTCATTGATGAGTTTACAAACTCACCCCCATTATCGGATCTTAACATTTGTATATATTTATTAAATTGAGTTTGTACCATTTTATAAAAGTGAGAAAATTTATCAAAAACTGCTGATTTGTGGGCTAAAAAATAAATCCAAGTCATTCGTGAATGGTCATCAATAAATAAGACAAAGTACCGGAAATTTCTCCCCCCAATAACTGGTGCAGGACCTCGTACATCAGAATGAATTAAAGCAAAAGGTACATCTTTTCTAGTATTACTAGGTTTAAATGTACTTCGGTGACTTTTGGCCAAAATACAAGTTTCACAGTTTAAGTTTATATTCGACAAAAAAAGACTAGGAAATAAAGCATGTAAATATTCTGGCAGATGGGTGACCCAACCTCCTATGCCATAACCAAGCTTCCATCGTAGGTGTTTCGTGAGCAAGCATCACGGTACCTTGTTGGGTTACTTCGTCCACATAGTACAACCCACCCCGTTCGGTGCCACGTCCAATAATTACCCCAGTCTTGATATCTTGTAGGATACAGAAAGTGGGGTGTAATAGAACAGAACAGTTTAGTTCTTTTGTAACGTGGCTAATTGATAGTAACTTATGAGATAGGGCGGGAATATATAAACAATTAGATAGTTTCATAGTCGGAGTAATTTCAATATTTCCACCCCCTTTTACTTGTACAACCCCTCCATTTGCAGTTTGAATTTTGTTGACCCGGGATTTTGATTCGGAATAAAAATCGAATTTTTCAAGTCACGGTGTGGGTAGCACCGCAGTCAAAAATCCATTCATTACTTTTTACGTTATTTGAAACTATATTTGCTTTACCATTTAAAATTCTAGTGTTAAAAATTTGATTTTTAGAAAATTTGGTGTCAAAATTTGAATTTCCAGAACCATAATAAGACTTATTTTAGTTATGGGTCGTATGTTTTAGGGGGTTCTGAAAAGGAATTTAACCCTTTATTCTCAAAATAATTTTTTGACTCCTGATTACTTAAAAAAAAGGATGCACTTTTGACTCCTCCTTTTTGAAAGGGCAATTGACCATTCTTTTGACTCTGTCACTTGAGGGGTCTTTTGACACAGTAATTTCAGAAGAGTGTTTTACTTTATAATTGATCCCAACCACTTTTATATCATCTCCAAATTTGGGGTTTTTATTTTTGTTAGAACTCATACTGATACTTTCATTCTTAACCTCAAGGTACGGTTTTGAAACAAATTTAGGGTTTGGCCGACTTTCCCTAATTCTTGCCATTTGTATATCCGTTTCAAGGTAATTTTTGACCCCCAAATCCGTTTGTTGAACGATTCTAGGGTTTCCACCTTTCTCAGTCGCTATTTGCGATTCGTGGCGTGATTTAGGGTTCTTCCTAATCTTTTCAAATGTTTGAAGGCAGTGAAAACGATTAGGGTTATCCCTTTTCACGTTGGTCAAAGGTTGTGATTTATAAGCAACCTTAGGGTTTGAGGATTTAACGCTTACCCATTCGGTCCTTTTTTGCAATGAACAGGCATTTTAAGGTAAAGTTTTACCTCTTTTGGTGCTGTTGCAGGTAGTCGTATGGTTGCCGCCTCCCGCTACTTCCACTTTCGTCACGACTCTGCCGTGTTTCCGTTTGCTCCACCATTCGGGATAACCAATCAGTTTAAAACACTGAATTATTGTGTGTCTTGACATACCACAGTGTATACAACTCGGTTGTTCTTGTGCTTGATGGTTGTTTGCAATGATGGTTTTTGTTTTGGTGATGGAAGTTGGTGGTTTCTGTTTTGATGGTTGACAGAGAACATCCAGGTAACTGAAATTATTGCAGCTTGTTTGATTAATTGAGCTACCGTCATTATTTGACATGGCAGCTATAATCATTGAGCTGCCGTCAATTCTTGACAAGGCGGCTTGAATTTTTTCCAGTAAATGATTGAAGCTAAAAAACGGTTGTATTGATCCCTCGATCTACACCGTTAGCTCTGATACCATGTTCTTTAAGAGAATTAAAAAGCTGTAATTGTATTGATCAGTTTATATTTATGAACTTGAATTGATACAAGCTTGAAAATTGATTTAAATCTGAAAAATTACAAGTGTGTTCTTATACACACAGATCCTAACATCCTAACAGCTAATTCTAAAAGAGTGTTAGGATCCAATTATACTTTTGGAACCCTTCTATACAAATAAGGAAATAGCTGTTGAGATTAGCCGTTTGTGTCTTCTGTTGTTACTGTTGCCTTGTGACTTGCGAAAACTGGAAATGATGAAGGTCAACCTTCTGATCCTAGTCAACTTGTACATCTTTGATTCTGTATTCTAACAATAATTCTACTGTATGGACACCCGAGTTTTGTTATGGGTACGATTCAAGTAATGGATGTGTACAACAACAGTCTACTTTGCCTATATGTAGGAGAGAGGGTGACAGTTTTAGTGAAAAGAATGGAGATTTTGATTCGATTTTGACAACAAGTGCGACCGATGATAACTCGAGTTTAAGTATCGGTGATTGCTTCATTAAGTGCTGGAGTAATTGTAGCTGTGTGGGGTTTAATAGCAGTACTACCAATGGAACTGGTTGTGTTATTTGGTAATAACTTTTTCATTAATTCACGCGACAAGTCTACGCTAAAGTATGTAATCAACCAAAAGCCAATCAATCTAAATACATGTGTTACTACTATATGTTTATATCCAATTAATTTTGTTGTAGTTTTGAATCTAAACAAGTCTGATATGCAGAAAACAAGAAAGGGAAAATCATGAAATGGGCATGGATAGTTATTGGTGTTGCCATTCCTTTGGTTATAATCTGTTTGGGGCTTTTATGGTTTATAAAGAAGAGTAAGCGTAAACGAGAAGGTATATATACAATTATTAAAATCAAAATGAGCTTATGTTGTACTTGTATTAGTGTCTAATTTTGTTAAGTACTTACCGATATTTATTGTAGAGCACGAGAGGCGAAAGAGAGATGAATATTTCCTTGAGTTGACAACTTCTGAAAGCTTCAAGAATGCGAGTTATTCATAGAGATTTAAAAGCCAGTAATATTCTTTAGAATGAAAATTTGAACCCCAAGATTTCTGATTTTGGTATGGCAAGAATTTTCAAAGAGAACGAAACAGAAGCAATGACTAACATGGTTGTCGGAACATAGTAAGTTATCTTTCTTCAAGATCTTAGTGAGTTATATGTTCATGGTCAATCTGCATATATGAATTTGTCGTTGGTCAGATTTATTACTATATATTTCGTTATATCTTTAGCAAAAATGTGTCTGTTTCTTCAGTGGTTATATGCATCCTGAGTACGCAATGGAAGGGACGTTCTCCATCAAGTCTGATATCTTCAGCTTTGGCGTATTGATCCTAGAAATCATCAGTGTAAGAAAAAATAGTAGTTTTTTTTATCTTGATCGTACATTCAATCTGATTGGCTATGTAAGTCTACTCGCTATCCATATAACACGTCTGCAACATCCAATATCCTAATATGCATATTATAATAATGCCATACAGCAGGCTGAAAGTCCCGTACTTTCAATGAATCCAAATTGCTTATGGTATATATGGACATATTATTGAAGAAAAAATTATTATGCTTGATGATTTAGGCATGGGAGCTATGGAAACAAGGAGATATATTGAAGTATCCAACAATCGAAGATACATTTGTTGTACAGCAACAGTTTTTCGGATTGTTCATATCGCTCTTTTGCGTGTCCAAGAAAGTGCAACGGATAGACCAACTACATCAGATGTGATCTCCATGTTTCTCAATGGCACCATGTCGCTACCCACTCCAAATAGACCAGCATTCGTCATTGGCAGAATGGAGTCAAAGTCAACTACGGGCAAAAGCAATGAGACAGATGCTTCGGTGAACAATATGTCCATAAGTGTTAGTAATTGTTGATAGGGTTTGATCAGAGGAGAAAAGATTATACGCATATAATAAGTATTGTTACGTTTAAATAATTAATACTTTTATTTTCTGGTATGATTAACTATTCCATCAATCTTGTAGGACATCCATTTTTCCATTGGTACTTTACTGTTTCATATTTTTTTCTTTTTTTTCTTTATTGATTTCTTAATTTATCAATAGAAAATGATGAAAAAGACTCAAGTATGATCAGAGATATTACCTTCAATCTTCCTATTGCACAAAACTCTAGGCTGTGTTTTAGGATCCTTCTTTTTATTGTTGCCACCCGATGTGTTACCCACGACCAATTGTACCACCACCAGAAACGAATGGATCTGAACATGACGACATCCTTTTTGACGAACTCTCTCCAATTCTTTTCGTCCCACAGATAGCGTCAATTGATCAAACGTATTCGTGTCGCTTGGGCAAAGATACGCTTGAGTACCAAGGAGGGTTTTAAGGATCAGCGTCGTTAACACTCCGGTGGTGAACCCTAGACTTTTTCCTATTCCACTGCAAGGGTACGAAACTACGTAGAAGCAATGTTCGCTAAAAATCAGTCTTTCTCGTTTGGTAATGGCTGATTGCCGGAGTCGGATCGTCGAAAAATTGATGTGCACAATTGGACGAAGCTAGTACAATATATGAATTAAGAAATCTATAAAGTAAAAATCTTTTGTAAATCCAAAAATTGAAACAGTATAGTACATATGGAAACATGGATGTCCTACAAGATTGATGGGATAGTTAATTATACCAGAAAATAAAAGTATTAATCATTTAAACGTAAAAATACTCATATGCGAATAATCTTTTCTCCTCTGATCATACACTATCTACCCTTCATAACAGTAATGGTCATATTGTTCACTGAACAATCTTTCTCTTTGCTTTTGTCCATAGGTGACTTTGACTCCAATCTGCCAATGACGAATGCTGGTTTATTTGGTGTGGGTAGCAACATGGTGTCATTGAGAAACATGGAGATCATATCTGATGATGTTGATCTATCCGTTGCACTTTCTTGGACACACAAAAGAGCGATATGAACAATCCGCAACCACTTTTGTACCACAAATGTATCTTCTACTGTTGGATCCTTCCAACTCCAATATATCTCCTTGTTGCCATAGCTCCCATGCCTAAATCATTAAGAATTAACAACTTTTTCTACAATAATATTTCCATAGCATAAGATATTTGGAATCACTGTAAGGTACTTCCAGTAGTCTTGTTGTATGACATTATATGTATATTGGATGTTTCATACGTATTGCGAGTAGACTTACATAGCCAATCAGATTGAATGTACGATCAAGATGAACGAAACTACTATTTCTTCTTCCGCTAAGGATTTCTAGGATCAATACGCCAAAGCTGAAGATATCGGACTTGATGGAGAACGTCCCCTCCATTGCATACTCTACATATAACCACTGAACACAAAAAATTTGCATATGATGTCAGCAAATATACAGTATTAAATCAGATCAATAACGAATTCACATGTATGCATCTACTGTTTAAACCCTTGTTGTTTTTCACACCATTATATATAAGAATCTGAACATGAATTGGTTATGAAGATATAACTTACTAAGATCTTGAAAGAAGGTAACTTACTATGTTCCAACCACTCTGTTAGTCGTTGCTTCCGTTTCATTCTCTTTAAATATTCTTGCCAAACCAAAATCAGAAATCTTTGGGTTCAAATTCTCATCTAAAAGAATATTACTGGCTTTTAAATCTATATGAATAACTCGCATTCTTGAATACTTATGAAGATATAACAATCCTTGAGCAACTCCTTCAATGATGTTGAATCTTTTGGGCCAATCTAGCTCTGCCTTTCTATTTTCATCTGTAAGACAGTATAAGAATGTATCACGCACAAACATTATCAAATCAACCACAATATACATGGACTTATGCTACAAAAATCACTACCAAAGAGAAAAAAATCCAAGCTTTTGTTAGGCATATATTCGTAAATTAACATCTTTTCATTTGTATGAATACAACAACCAATAACTCGAACAAGATTCGTGGGTTGAAGTTTGGCTATAAGAATCAGTTCATTCTTGAATTCCACAAGCCCTTGCCCTGATGTTCTTGAGAGCCTTTTTATTGCAATTTCTCGTCCATCGCTTAGTTTTCCCTGTTTTAGCAACATCATTTTGAATTATGTCAGATCACTTGTACAATTGCAAGAACCAAACAAGTCTATGAAATTGGCGAAAAGGCAAGCTACCTTGTAAACGGGTCCAAAACCACCTTGTCCTAACTTATTTTCATTGGCGAAATCATTTGTGGCAGTCATAATAGATGCAAAACTAAATAATAACAAATCATTTCCTTTACCGCTATTGTTTTCAAGCTGGTGTATATTCTTGAAGCTTAGAGAAGCTGTCAACTCAAGAAAATAATCGTCTCTTGTTAAAAAAGATGAAATCGAATCTACACAATCAGTATACAAGATCGTATACTTTGAATAAACCAGAAACAATTTACTTAATCAACCACTTTAACAATAATCAACGATTACAATACTTTGTTCATCAACTAGATGAACATAAACCACAAATCCAAACTAAGGATCAACAAATACAGAGAATTTTAGAGTGTGTGTGTTTTAGAATGAATACAATGAATAATTCACCAAACCCTAATCTGATGCCTATATCAACCACTAACACCGACACTAAACACACTTTTAAAAAAGACATTCAGGTCCCTGTATATTTTAAAGAAAAAGGAATTGACAGATTTAGTCCCTGAAGTAATAAAACTAAACCCAACTATGTCCCGTCGTTGTACAAGTATAATTTCACCCCCATACTAGGTATGTTAGCTATTTTTAACTTATACTCGATCCATAAAGGGTTTAGCTCTTCATAATCTTCATGTGTAACTTGATCTTCATGGTCAGCACCCCTTCTATACTTGATCCAGAAAACCTGAACAACTAATCATACACCAAGTAACATGCAAATTAGATTGATAATTTCAACACCCCTCCTCAATCTAATTGCCAAAACAATCTTTTAAACCAAGAAGATTACACATTTTGTTGAACACAACTCTTTTGTAAAAATATCAGCTTTATTTTTAGCAGAATCAACCTTTTTTGTTTGAATAACACCTTTATTTATTTTATCTCTAACAAAATGCAGATCCAAATCAAAATGTTTAGTTTTTTCATGGAAAACAGAATTATCAATATGTATTTGAACATGAATAATACAACTTTTACCAAAATCATTGAGAACTTTTAAGATCCAAATAACTTCACAATAAGCATCTGCAAGGGCGCTATACTCAGCCTCTGCAGATGATCTAGAAATACAATCTTGCTTCTTACTTTTCCAAGTAAGAAGAGAACCATTCAGAAACAAACAATAACCTGTCACAGATTTCATAGCCATGATTCTTTTACCCCAATCAGAATCCACATAACACACAAGATCAGTATCATTACTTTTTTTTAATACAAATACCTTTTCCAGGTGCAAACTTGAGATATCTTAAAACCCTTAATGCACATTTTAAATGAGAAACCTTAGGTGCATGCATATATTGACTTAAGACATGAACAGAATAAGAGATATCAGGTCTGGTCAGAGTAAGGTATATTAATTTCCCAATCAATCTTTGATATTCAGTGATATTCTTTAGAGGTAAATCATTATGATCATCATCATTATTAAACTTGAGATTAGGTTCTATAGGTGTATAAATAGGTTTACAGTTCAATAACCCAAACTCAGTTAAAAGATCAAGAGTATATTTTCTTTGAGATAAACAAATATTTTTATTTTCTCTAATAACCTCAATTCCCAGAAAATATTTGAGAACTCCTAAATCTTTTATTTGAAATTTAGACTTTAAGAAGTCTTTAAACTTGTTAATTTCACATGTATTGTTACCAGTAACAACAATATCATCAACATAAACCAAGATATCAATAAAGACATCATTATCAGACTTAATAAACAAAGAGTAGTCATTTAAACTTTGTCTAAAACCATTTTCAATTAAAGCAGAAGACAGTTTTTCATTCCATTTTCTGGGTGCTTGTTTTAACCCATAGAGAGATCTTTTCAATTTACAAACTGTAACGACCCGGAAATTTCCGACCAAATTTAAACTGTAATCTTTATATAATTCCGAAACGATAAGCAAAATCTATAATGTTGAGTCTGGAAAGTTTAAAATCTATATTCGGATAATCAATTACCTTTTGACCATGCCCGATGATTCACGAACATTTGTGTTTGAATAAAAATATAAATATATATAAAATTTGGTAAATTTAAATTGTTATATTACTATTAATGTTAATATAATTATTATCATTAGTAATGATATTATTACTATTACTATTATATTTTAATTATTAATAATTACAATATTAAAGAGTATTACTATTATTGTATTTACATTTATTAATAAGATAACATATAATTTATAAGTATAAATATTGTTGTAGGAATAATTAAAAGTATAACTTAGTTATAATTTAAAAGTTATTAGTTATTATTACCAAGTTTCATTATTAACGATTATCATTATTTTCGTTATTAATACTATATTTTTTTAGTATCATTATTTTTAAAAGTGATATTAAAAGGAATTATCATTTATATTATTATTACTGATACTATTACTGTTATAATTATGATTTTAAAAGTTATTATTATTATTATTATTATTAACTGTATTACTTTGATAATATCATTATTATTATTATTTATATTACTAGTATTTGCATTAGTATCATTAACTGTATTATTAATAACTATATATGTAGATTTAGCCATTATTAATAATAATTATAATTATAATTATATAAAAGGAAACATACTTATATAAATTTATATAATTTATATATGCAAATAAATACAAATATAAATAAATATTAAAAACTAATTATATAAATATAATTATAAATATCTTACGCATAAGGGATTATAGCCTGTCTTTATCAGATGTTTTTTTTTCAACATTTCTGTTTAGCCCGTGATTATGGGTCGGTACCTGTGTAACTTATTCGATATATGTATACATCAATCGATCAATTCTAGTATGAGTGAACTCACACGATCCCCTGTAATTAATCAGAACTTTTTCGTTGCACTTCAACACTTTAACTGGATCGAATTAATTTGAAAACAGAAGGAACCATCGACCCCTGTCATGAACACTTTTATGCAATACTTCGACTTTGAGCGAAATTTGAAAAAGTAATAATGCAGTCTTATGAGGAATCCGATAGTGATTGTATATGAAAAGTTTTGTCCCTCAATTCGTAATATCGAATCTCAATTTGTGAGTCAAACTTTAGTTACCCAATCCGTTCATGGAGAAATTCGTTTTTGTTTTGAAATTTCAGATCAAATTGATGCTTGATAACGTTTTTAGGATCAAATTAGGAACTTTTTCATGTTATGATTACAGCCTGAAACCTCATAAAATTTCGAACACGATTTTTAGTTTCTATCAGAGTCGACAGATTCATTTACAGCTTTTTATTTTTATTTTTTTTATTAATACTCTTCAATTATTAGTCATTTTCCGTATAAAGATTAAATCCTAAAATAAATTTCTAAATTCGTTGTTGCTGTTCTATATTAAAACCTAAAACTAAGATTGTGAAGAAGTTGATTTGGTTCCTGGGACGAATTAATGAGTTGGAGAAGATGAAATCGAAGCAGATATATATAAGATATAAATACGAGAATAAATCAGATAAACATAATTGGTGCCATGGTCGAGGATGTTGGTTTGTGAGCGAAAGGTCTTGGGTTCGAGCCCGGTCTTGGGCAATCTTTTTATAAAAAGGTTTAAAGAGGGTATAACTTCTTATTTCATTTTTATTATTATTATTATTAATATTATATTATTATTAGTAATTATATTATTATTGTTGTTATTATTATAATCATAACCATAATATAAAAGATATATAAATGATAAAATATTAAGATAAAATTTAAGCAAGATTACATTTAATGATTATGAATAATATATGTATGATTAAGATTAGATTAAGATTATAAATACATATGATATTATCATTAGTTGTAAGATGATGATTATTAGTATTAATATTATTAGTATTAATATTATTATTATTATTAATTATTATTATTATTATTATTATTATTATTATTATTATTATTATTATTATTATTATCATTATTATTATTATTATAAGTATCATTATTATTAAAAATGATTATTTTCATTTTGTTATTGGTATTAACATTATTAATAAAATTATTAATATTAGTAGTAAATCAACATTTTTAAACTATCATTTTAACAAATAAATATTTTGTACATTAAATATATTTATCACATAGGTATAATAATATTATATAAAATTGTGTTTTAATTGATACAATATTATAACGTTAATTGAATTATATATCGAATCAGTATTATAACATATTATAAGTATTAATTAAATATATATAAGAATATTAATCTTAATACATAGCATAATAAATAATCTTGTTCAATTACGATTATGTGTTAATATATATACTTGATATAGGTTCGTGAATCCGAGGCCAACCCTACACTTATTCAATGATGTTATATGTATTTTTGCTACAAAATACATTAGGTGAGTATATAGTCCCTTTTAAACTTTAAATATTTTTGGGCTGAGAATACATGCGCTATTTTTATAAATGATTTACGTTATGGACACAAGTGACTAAAATTACGTTCTACATGGGTTTGAATCAAAAATCCCCTAGCTTGGTAACTTTAACTATTGGTTTATGAACTGGTAGGCGCGAATCCTAAAGATAGATCTATCGGGTTTTACACCCCCACCCAGATGTTGTTCTAGTCACTACTAAACTAGAAGAACGGGTGTTTAGTACTTCGAGGTTAACGGAACGCACTTGATTCGGTGCACATATTATTATAACTCAGGGGTACACACTCTTGTTAAGGCTAGTTACCGGGTGCCCACTGCTTGGAATGCTTTCCATACACTTGCGAGTGTATTATGTTTATGAATATGAAATCTTGTGGTCCATAGTTATAACGCTGTTAGCATCAAACCTATATATCTCACCAACTTTATGTTGACCTTTAAAAATATGTTATTCTCAGGTACAAATTAAGTCTTCCGCTGTGCAATAGCTCATACTAAGGACCTTACTTGGAGTCGATCAGCGCAATGGAACCAACTGTTGAAGACTCCGTCCGGGAGGATTAGTTCGGGTTACTACAGTTGGTATCAGAGCGTTGGTCTTAGTGAACCAGGTCTTGCATTAGTGTGTCTGACTAGTAATTGTTAGGATACATTAGTGAGTCTGGACTTTGACCGTGTCTACATGTCAAAAAGTTTTGCTTATCATCTCGAGTCGGAAACCATCTGCTTATCATCCTTAGGAAATTGCTTGCTTATCATTCTTAAGTCTAGACACGCTCTACTGCATTTAGTGCATCGATAGTGTATAGACGAAATTCATATCTTAGTGTATCTGATAATTCCTATCTTAGCGTATCTGTAGATTTGCCTGATATATGCCGTAACATCCTTTGTAGCCTACGAAATCTTTAGTATTACATACAGATATTCTATATAGTTAGAATATCATCTGTTATCCGAAAATCATTTCACATCGAAGATCCCTTCCATCCATCAAATTGCTCTCTTGACGATGAACCTGAAGCACTTGCCGGCGAGCCTGTTTGAGAAACCATTTTCTCTCTCATTTTTCGAGTATCTCATCACGATTATATCCTATCCCACGTTTCGGATCTTGTTCATTCGCTCACTCTAACCGCTAATCATCCCGGTGTACTAGCAGAAGTTAACGAACTTCGTGCTCGCGTGACGGCTTTGGAGGACACGGTGCGAAGATTACAAACACCAGCAGCAGCACCGGCAGCATAACCAGTACCGACAACAACATCAACATCGCAAGCTTCAGTACCAGCAGCATCACCACCATTAACGTCAACGGTATCCTTATCACCCATAAACCACAACCGTGTCATAAATCTCATCACACCTTATACCTCGGATAACAACATCACACGCCTCAATATTATCATCTGTATTTCGAGTATGATCTTCGTTCTACATATCGTTCTACATCGATTAATTTCATTCTACGTATTGTTCTATCTCATTTACCTTCGTTCGGCATGGCAATTATGTAATCTCTAATGTTTTAGAGATCACGTAATCAAGTACTAACAATAAATCAAATGAGTTTAATATCTTATTGACTCATTAAATTCATGATTTCATCCGATGAAAATATATATGCAAGTATATTTTCATAAAGATTGTAATTAAAATTTTTTTTGTACAAACTGTTAATGATGAAAATATTTTAACGGGTGGGTAGTACCCGAGGAATATTTAGAATTCACATTAATAAGTTACACTGTACATTCTCCGAATCTGATTCAACGGTCGTTTGCTATTCTAATTACAATTACCGATATACGTATCCGTTCATCACCAAATAACCGTTTCCATCCAAATTTCATATTCGGATTTTTACCTATCCGAATCCAACAAGTGGCATAACGAAGAAAACATTAGACAAAAATGAAAAGTGTTAGAAACAAACGAATTAATTAATTAAAATTGTGATAGGATTTCACGCTAACTGTTCCGGCTAACTGTTCCCAGCTAACTGATTAACATTTACATTATCGCAATTTACATTCTCGCAATTTTATTTATCGTCATTTAATTTCTGTTATTTACGTTTGCGCACTTTAAATAACGGGACACGTATACAAGGTTTCGACCTATCATATCGACCCATCTATATATATATTTCGGAACAACCATAGACACTCTATAGTTGGCTATACAGGGTTGAGGTGGATTCCAAAATATATATATGGTTTGAGTTGTGATCGACACTGAGACCGGTACACGGGTCACGATACGTATTAATTAGTTCGAATATTATATGTTTAATTTATATATATGAATTTATTGGACCATTGGACAATCGGACTATTAGACTGCTAACTTTGGACGATTAAAATAAATTAAAATGTTGATTATAACATATGAAACTAAATAATTCATCAAGTTTGCCACTTGATTTCATCCTAAACCTCATTTGTACCTCGACAGTTACAATCCGCGTTCAAATCTTTTCATGATTCTTGAAAACACCTCGATCGAGAAGTTGAACCCGCCGCACCTCGTCTACGGAAGAAAGATTTATGCATACCGTTATGCACCTGAAAAAAAAAAAACTTTCGAAACCGAAGTTGTAGTTAAACCGTATCCGCGTCGAATTCCTTATCATTCATTAGCAAAAGTAACCATACGATTCCTTTTCAAAGTAGTCAATTTTGTCACAGCTCCACTTCGACTCCTCAGAAAGACTACTCTTATTATAACCACGATATTTATACCTTGTCCCTTCGCCGTTATTACCAGAGAACCTTTTATATTCCACGACATCATCAGCAGATGTACCAGCAGCTCGTTATCTCTTTGGCGAAATCAGCAATCAGTATTTTGAAAATCTCGCAGAACTTCTTCAGTTATACCTACAACGTTTATCTCTAAGAATCTTATACTTCAAATGTGAAGTTTCTGAAAAACACCCTGAACTATGAAGTAGTTCTTGAAATGCTAATGAAGCAGCAAAAACTGTAAACGACTTTAACAGTCAAAAGCTTGACAATGAAGTACAGTATGTTGAAAAAGCTCAGAAAAAGAAAAGGGTTGAAACTGGAAAACGAATTAAGCAAAGTAGGAAAGAGGCTGTTGACAAATTATAAAGAATAAGTTTGACTTCAAAGAATTCAAACAATTCAGTGCCTGCTGAAACCGTTAGTAAGAACCCTACTTCTTATTCTAAACCTTTCCAGATGATATTTTTCATCATCATCTTATCTTAAGATATATAAGATATCATCATATCTTCCGTTATACATATTCTCCATATTTCTAGAGATAATTTCACAACTATTCCTATCTGGGATCGTTTATCTCTTCGTAACATCTGCGTTACAACATAAAAGAAACTGTGTTAGTTTCTAAATTTTGAAACCTTCAAATTTAAAATATGAATGTTTTGAAGTAGTGTTGGGAACTGATGCATGAATTAGTATAATATAATGAAACTTGATCAACTTCATTATATTACAGTAAGTCATGTTAAGTTTCTAATGGAATGTGACGATTCACAGTACCGTCATCATGTGCCATGTTACACGGCTCTTACATTCTATCCAATTCCGAAACATATTAAG
Source organism: Rutidosis leptorrhynchoides (assembly GCF_046630445.1). Classification (NCBI taxonomy): domain Eukaryota; kingdom Viridiplantae; phylum Streptophyta; class Magnoliopsida; order Asterales; family Asteraceae; genus Rutidosis; species Rutidosis leptorrhynchoides. Next base: position 143,832,071 of record NC_092334.1, on the reverse strand, counting down.
AACGAATCATCTTGATAGTTCTATTTTCCTGGATATTCTGGTAATTTGACAAATCAAAATCGTGCCATTACCATTCCTTTCTGAGAGCATTAGCTATGTTTATTCTAAATTTCACACACTCAAATTTCGGACCATTGTTCACTTGACTCAAGGACGGGAAGAGGAAACGAAAGGATGAAGACTCCAAACTAGAAATTGGAGTATAAATCACAGCAAATCGAAGAGAGAATTAACTATAGATAACGATAATCATAAAAGACAGAAATAGGGACATCGAGATATAAGGAAAAATATAAAACCCAATAACAACCTCAAACCGTGCATATCAATACGTATTGCCATGTAAAGGCATGGGAAGATTAAAGAACACTATAACCCCAAGATAATAGTGGAAGTAAATAAATTTTTCCAGTGGTAGATGAAAGAGAAGAATGACGGATGTGAAAATTTGGGGTATATCAAGAATCAGAATTTGATGGAGCATGTCGACGAATGTTTTAAAATAGGAATTAAGGAGAAATAGTGGAAGATGTAGGCTATGGAAATAAAGAAGTAAAGGAGGTGGATTTATAGTGAAATATCCGACAGAGAGATCAAAAAGATTGTCGCATTAAATCAAAAGAAGATCCTGATCGCCGAATAACCAAATCTTATTATGTAAGATTTTCTTTAAATCCCTTAAACCCCGGAAATTCAAACATATTCACGTCATCGGTTAAAACAATTCCATATTCACTCATTTCATTCTTTTGTGATAGCTTCACTCGTGCGCTTCACATGATCAAATCGTTTTATCCATATCTTCCAATAATGATAAAACTCTATCATTACTTCATATTCGTCATAAAAACATTCCTATTGTTATCCATGACGACCTCTATCAAATTTCGGGGACGAAATTTCTTTAACGGGTGGGTACTGTAACGACCCGGAAATTTCCGACCAAATTTAAACTGTAATCTTTATATAATTCCGACACGATAAGCAAAATCTATAATGTTGAGTCTGGAAAGTTTAAAATCTATATTCGGATAATCAATTACCTTTTGACCATGCCCGATGATTCACGAACATTTGTGTTTGAATAAAAATATAAATATATATAAAATTTGGTAAATGTAAATTGTTATATTACTATTAATGTTAATATAATTATTATCATTAGTAATGATATTATTACTATTACTATTATATTTTAATTATTAATAATTACAATATTAAAGAGTATTACTATTATTGTATTTACATTTATTAATAAGATAACATATAATTTATAAGTATAAATATTGTTGTAGGAATAATTAAAAGTATAACTTAGTTATAATTTAAAAGTTATTAGTTATTATTACCAAGTTTCATTATTAACGATTATCATTATTTTCGTTATTAATACTATATTTTTTTAGTATCATTATTTTTAAAAGTGATATTAAAAGGAATTATCATTTATATTATTATTACTGATACTATTACTGTTATAATTATGATTTTAAAAGTTATTATTATTATTAACTGTATTACTTTGATAATATCATTATTATTATTATTTATATTACTAGTATTTGCATTAGTATCATTAACTGTATTATTAATAACTATATATGTTGATTTAGCCATTATTAATAATAATTATAATTATAATTATATAAAAGGAAACATATTTATATAAATTTATATAATTTATATATGCAGATAAATACAAATATAAATAAATATTAAAAACTAATTATATAAATATAATTATAAATATCTTACGCATAAGGGATTATAGCCTGTCTTTATCAGATGTTTTTTTTTCAACATTTCTGTTTAGCCCGTGATTATGGGTCGGTACCTGTGTAACTTATTCGATATATGTATACATCAATCGATCAATTCTAGTATGAGTGAACTCACACGATTGTAACAACCCAAACCATAACCGACCAAACACGACGAAATTTCAAACAAAAAAAAATTTTCTGGTGCAGGCCATCTGCGCGGCGCGCCAGGTGGCCGCGCGGCGCGCCAAACCACCTGGACAGCCCGCTGTCCCCGGAAGTCAATTTAATGAAAATGTTTGACTAGTTCCCGACACATTTAGCTAAAACGCTTTTAACCATGACTTCATATATGAAAAACTAGCACGTTTAATTAATAAAATTGAGTTTACGAAGCGGGGCCCACATTGACCCAAATTACCCCTTAAGTACCAAAATACAATTTTCGACCATAAGACTTTTAATACAAAACAAAGCCGAGCATGGCGATTGGGGACACGCTACCCAATCCTAATAAATCCAAAAGCAAGCCTTCTACGCAAACTATGCAAGTCCTCTAATCCTCGCGCTTACCCGAGCCACCATCCGCATGCAATCTATAAAAAGAGTCAACAACGAGAGGGTAAGCTAATGCTTAGTGAATGATAATATACTACATACATATATATGTATAAAATGGACACGCCACAAAATAACAAATACCGCATACCGAGGCATCCATATAAGGCACTACACTAAGCATACCGTACGATCTCTAAGCAACGAGCTAAAGATACAATAACAATATAAGTTCACCAACGACGATGTGAACAACGCCAAATAGCTACACCCGGAGGGTTAGCTACAACACAACAATACATTAATATATAATAATATAAACGAACAAGGTTAACACCTTAACCCAATACCGAGAACCAAATACCACAATGAAGATTGGCCGAACTACACGAGCCTTAGTAATCCGAAACCACACGAGATTACTATCTTCACAACATCGAGGTTGGCCGAACTACACGAGCCTTAGTAATCCGAAACCACACGAGATTACTACCTCAATAAGATGACCGAACTACACGAGTCACCATGAATCCGAACTACACGAGATTCATTCGATAAGATGACCGAAACTACACGCGTCATCGTGAATCCGAAACCACACGCGATTCACTTCTCCAACTCAAACCCACGGTCACGGGATTATATAATCCACCACATCGGGGCCACAACATCCAAATCACAATCACGTGTGATAATGTACACACGAACGTGTACTTCGCCAAAGATGGTCAACCAAAACGCACAACCGTGCCAATTGGACTTATACAAAAGTCCATCAAGTCCACCTACACGTGAAGTGAGCTCTATAGCCGAGATTCACTTCACCCGACCCGCACCCATCCTACACATACATATGTACATAGGATAATATCACTCACCTTGAAGTCTTGAAGAAAGCTTCCAAGTAATCCGCAACTCGCCAATGGAAAATACCTATTCCATTATCACAATTACAACAATACACTTAGAGTGGATTTACAAATCAACCCAATTCGTAAGTGCAATTTCGACCCAAATGCACTTCCAAGCACAAACCGTGCCCAAACTAACCAATAGTCACTAACACAAGTGAGAATGGTCCTAATATGCCAATTAAACCCGAACTCAAGTGTTAAACACGTGTCATACCCATTTTGACCCTTAAACCCTAATTTTGACCCATAAAGGTCAAAATCTCATTCTTTGCAAGTTTTGACACCAAAACACATTTAACTCGGTTTTATACTTCAACTTAATCCATTTTAAGTTTATAAACTTCATTAAATCGCCAATTGGGTCATAATCACCACGAAACCCTAATTTGACCCAAAGTCAAAGTTAGTCAACCAAATAACCCTAAATGGGTTCCAATACTTCCATAATCACTAACTTAAGTGATTTAACTAAATTTCAAGTTCTAAACATGGCCAAATAGTTCACCAACCCGAAATCCGCCAACAATTAACAACAAACCCGATTACTAGCTTCACTAAACCCATTTCATCACATAAAAGGGTTTTACAACCAATTAACTCAAAACCCTAACTTGAATATCAAATTAGATAATTGAAATTCGGAGTTTGAGCTTACCAATACTATCACCGTGTAGCCGAGAACGAAAGGAACAACTTTAAAACCCGAGACTTTGCACGATTCGAGCTTCTTCCTCACCAAAACCTCCAATCTCTCTCTAAACTCTTACTCTCTCTCTAAAAATGGATGAAGATGATGAGTGGATGTGAATGGGATCCAAAACTGATCCAAACTAGCTCATAAGCCTCACAAATCCGGCCTCAAGTGAAATTACCCATTTGCCCTTCATTTAAGCCAATTAAAAACAAGGGATTCTGTCAGCAGCAAACGGCGCGGCGCGCCGAATCCCCGCGCGGCGCGCGACCTAACTGAAACAGATTCTTTTGCATTTTAAACTTTATATAAATAATCCGCGAAACCCAATCTCGAACGTCTTAATACACAAACAAGCAAGATAAATATTCGGGTCTTACAACTCTCCCCCACTTAAACTCGATCACGTCCTCGTGATCCTCATCACTTAACCAAGTGGACCTCACCCTACGGTCCTCGACATAAGTCCCAATCCGACTTTCCTAAGCAATTCCTTTCCAACGAATCGCCTTCCACAACTAAATCGTCACCCGCGATTTATCAAAACCACAATCCGAGCACTAAAACCATGCTCATTCCCTAACATCAGGAAAACTCAACCAATCTCGTACCGAGATATAAATCCCTTAGCGTACTATTACCGAGTACAACGCTAAAAGCAACCAAGTCTCAACCTAAGGTCAACAACCCGAAACGATGAAGACCGAACCAAACGAATCCTTACGGACAACACCAACCACTAACATCCCTTGTAGTGCGCAATACGACCAAAGCGCAACTACCGTAACATCATAACAAACGGCTAAAACCGATAGCGTCCAAAACGATGATGGCAACGCTAAACCAAGGTGTACAAAATCGACTTTCGTCACACCCGTAACAACATGTGAGCGAAACACGGCTATCGCATCACTAATCACACAACATGGTCCTCACGACCCCACCATCGGTGTATCAAACAACCGATAGATCAAACAACACGGTCCTTACGACCCCACCATCGGTGTATCAAACAACCAATGGATCACACAACACACGAAGGCTGGCCGAAAACACACGCGCCTTAGTGAATCCGAACTACACGCGACTCACTACCTTCAACACAACAACAATCGGGAATGGCCGAACTACACGCGCCATAGTGAATCCGAACTACACGAGAGTCACTATCCCGGAGGAATGACCGAACTACACGAGTCAATTGTGAATCCGAACTACACGAGACTCACTCCTCAATACAATGACCGAAACCACACGAGTCATTTGTGAATCCGAAACCACACGCGATCCACTTCCACAATATGATGACCGAAACCACACGCGTCATCGTGAATCCGAAACCACACGCGATCCACTACTATGGCGAAGTCAGCGGACCCGAAGATCATGCTTCACCAAATCTCAACACCGGATAAAGTCAGCGGACCCGAAGATCATGCTTCACCGATCACGTACTCCCGTGATGAAGTTAGCGGACCCTAAAGATCATGCTCCATCACTCAACCGTACCATAATGAAGTCAGCGGACCCCGAAGGTCATGCTTCATAAATCATCAATACCACGATGAAGTCAGCGGACCCTAAAGATCATGCTTCATCGATCACATACGCACTTTCGGCCTCAAACAACGAGTAGTGCAACATCGCGCCCTGCTACACTATAGTGAATCCTAACGGATACCACTAACCATCCCCACAATCGAGCAAGAACCACCTATATCAAACATAGGTACCAAACAATGATTCTCCAAAAGAGAATCCGACACACACCTCCCTTAACCGAAGGATTTCACCTTGCTCACCAAACACGTCCATTATCTCTCAACGAGATTTACCACATTACCACCTCAGTGGTAATTCCAATCCAATATCATAAGTACAATTTAACCAAAATTGTACTCTACCACAAGTTGACCAAAACTAGGTCTCGACGAAATTTCCGGATCTACTAAAAACATCATCCGAAATATCACACTAAAACTTCCTCGTGCGGAAATGCGACTCCCCCTCTTGGAACCACGTTCCTATATCACACTCGTACAACCGTACAATGCTACCAAAGGTAGACTTTACCAACGATTGGGTACACACGACCCATCACTACACCTTGCTCCAACCTTGAGCATACGAAGGATTTCAAACAATCCTTAAACATTTCGAACGAAAAGTGTACCACGCATTACACAAACTACACCCTCGCAATCATCCAATTACTATAGTTGTCAATTTCACCGAGTCACTCGTATACTTAAGGGTTCCTCCCGGTACCCTAAGTACAATGTAACTACAACACAATCGGAGTCGACACCACGCTAGTAGGTATAAAAGAGGCACCTAATGTCGCGTCATAAAGACTCCATTACCAACACACATCGAGATTTTAAACACTCGATCTCAAGGTTCCAATCACCCGACGAACCTCGTGGTTCATCAACTTCAACACACAAGCGAACACGCACTTAACAATCGAACACCAAAACGATTTCCGTGGCTTGGTAGAAACATACCCCAAATACTAAGGAATGCTTGGTTGCACCAAGTCTTACGCCCTTCGCCCGACAATCAAACATCACCTTAGGGTACTTCCATTAGGAACGTCACCCATAGCATAACATACACAACAAAGGCATGCAACTCAAACTCAAACGGCATTTAATAAATAATCAAAAGACATATTTATCAAAATTAAACGTACCTTAACGTCTCCTCGCTGCACCCGTCCCCGCTAACTTGGGACATTCCGACTTACGATGTCCTTCCTTTTGGCAATTGAAGCACACCATACTACCACCCTTTGGTACCGAACATTCCCAAGACTTGTGACCCCTTACGCCACAATTGTAACATCTAGCCGTACTAGAATCCGATATACCCGTTCGCGTACCACCCGTGCTCACACTCGGACCCTTAGTCCTCTTACTCGGAGCACCATAAGAAACAACTCTTTTCTCACTTGAAGATTCACCCCTCTTCGATCGTGAATACGACTCGAAACCTCTAGCCAAGTCGAATAATTCCGAAAACGATTTCGCTTGACCCCGACTAATCTTACCCTTCAAGTCATCATTCAAGGTCCGATAGAAATCCCCCATTAACAAACGATCATTCCCCAAATACTCCGGACAAAAACGAGCCTTCGCCATAAAGGTCGTCTTAAGAGTACTCAAATCCATAGATCCTTGTCGCAAATTTCGCAACTCATTACGCAATTCCCACAAATCGGCCGAAGTCCGGAACTCCTCAAAGAATTCTTCCTTAAACTCGTCCCATGATAAGGCCATAAACGTCTCACCACCGACAAGATCAATCTTACCATCCAACCAATCCCTTGCCCTACCCCGCAACAAACTCGTAGCGAGTCTCGTCTTCCTCTCGGGAGGGCAATCAATAGTACGAAAACATCCTTCGACATCCGAAATCCATGTTGTGCTTACCAAAGGATCCGGCTTTCCGTCATACATCGGGGGTTTAGTCCTCATGAAGCTCTTAAGATAACGCTCCATTTCACCACTACTTTGAAGTTCGGAATACCTCCTTTCCATTCTTTCTTCTAACGCACTCATTTGCTCCGCAACGGCGGCCGCAACTCTAGTATTAAACTCCTCGTCATTCGTCTCGATCTCGTTTCGCGTCGCCATTCTAAAGAATGCAAAACGATTAGTCCACGAACGTGTAAAACCGTACGCACGACACAGCCCCATCTTGCTAAACACTCATCGTACATCACTTGTTAGACACGATTTGCACCCGTAATAAGGTTTGCAAGTTCTTATTACGCACACATGCCGCATCGACTCGTTAGTACAACGACCGTCTCGCTCGATGATATACACAAACATAACCAAAATTCTACGCTGTACAAACACACGCGAGAATTATTATCACAACACAACAACATATTAATAATATCCGCATTACTAATATAAACGTTAGTCAACCTATAGCCAAGGCACTAACCAAACCCATTCCGACCCGTAATCCTACAAGTCCCGCAACAAATTAAGCACACACAAAAGTCTAAGTCTAGGCACCTATCTCAAGTCACCTAAATCCCTTAGACCATGCTCTGATACCACTTGTAACAACCCAAACCATAACCGACCAAACACGACGAAATTTCAAACAAAAAAAAATTTTCTGGTGCAGGCCATCTGCGCGGCGCGCCAGGTGGCCGCGCGGCGCGCCAAACCACCTGGACAGCCCGCTGTCCCCGGAAGTCAATTTAATGAAAATGTTTGACTAGTTCCCGACACATTTAGCTAAAACGCTTTTAACCATGACTTCATATATGAAAAACTAGCACGTTTAATTAATAAAATTGAGTTTACGAAGCGGGGCCCACATTGACCCAAATTACCCCTTAAGTACCAAAATACAATTTTCGACCATAAGACTTTTAATACAAAACAAAGCCGAGCATGGCGATTGGGGACACGCTACCCAATCCTAATAAATCCAAAAGCAAGCCTTCTACGCAAACTATGCAAGTCCTCTAATCCTCGCGCTTACCCGAGCCACCATCCGCATGCAATCTATAAAAAGAGTCAACAACGAGAGGGTAAGCTAATGCTTAGTGAATGATAATATACTACATACATATATATGTATAAAATGGACACGCCACAAAATAACAAATACCGCATACCGAGGCATCCATATAAGGCACTACACTAAGCATACCGTACGATCTCTAAGCAACGAGCTAAAGATACAATAACAATATAAGTTCACCAACGACGATGTGAACAACGCCAAATAGCTACACCCGGAGGGTTAGCTACAACACAACAATACATTAATATATAATAATATAAACGAACAAGGTTAACACCTTAACCCAATACCGAGAACCAAATACCACAATGAAGATTGGCCGAACTACACGAGCCTTAGTAATCCGAAACCACACGAGATTACTATCTTCACAACATCGAGGTTGGCCGAACTACACGAGCCTTAGTAATCCGAAACCACACGAGATTACTACCTCAATAAGATGACCGAACTACACGAGTCACCATGAATCCGAACTACACGAGATTCATTCGATAAGATGACCGAAACTACACGCGTCATCGTGAATCCGAAACCACACGCGATTCACTTCTCCAACTCAAACCCACGGTCACGGGATTATATAATCCACCACATCGGGGCCACAACATCCAAATCACAATCACGTGTGATAATGTACACACGAACGTGTACTTCGCCAAAGATGGTCAACCAAAACGCACAACCGTGCCAATTGGACTTATACAAAAGTCCATCAAGTCCACCTACACGTGAAGTGAGCTCTATAGCCGAGATTCACTTCACCCGACCCGCACCCATCCTACACATACATATGTACATAGGATAATATCACTCACCTTGAAGTCTTGAAGAAAGCTTCCAAGTAATCCGCAACTCGCCAATGGAAAATACCTATTCCATTATCACAATTACAACAATACACTTAGAGTGGATTTACAAATCAACCCAATTCGTAAGTGCAATTTCGACCCAAATGCACTTCCAAGCACAAACCGTGCCCAAACTAACCAATAGTCACTAACACAAGTGAGAATGGTCCTAATATGCCAATTAAACCCGAACTCAAGTGTTAAACACGTGTCATACCCATTTTGACCCTTAAACCCTAATTTTGACCCATAAAGGTCAAAATCTCATTCTTTGCAAGTTTTGACACCAAAACACATTTAACTCGGTTTTATACTTCAACTTAATCCATTTTAAGTTTATAAACTTCATTAAATCGCCAATTGGGTCATAATCACCACGAAACCCTAATTTGACCCAAAGTCAAAGTTAGTCAACCAAATAACCCTAAATGGGTTCCAATACTTCCATAATCACTAACTTAAGTGATTTAACTAAATTTCAAGTTCTAAACATGGCCAAATAGTTCACCAACCCGAAATCCGCCAACAATTAACAACAAACCCGATTACTAGCTTCACTAAACCCATTTCATCACATAAAAGGGTTTTACAACCAATTAACTCAAAACCCTAACTTGAATATCAAATTAGATAATTGAAATTCGGAGTTTGAGCTTACCAATACTATCACCGTGTAGCCGAGAACGAAAGGAACAACTTTAAAACCCGAGACTTTGCACGATTCGAGCTTCTTCCTCACCAAAACCTCCAATCTCTCTCTAAACTCTTACTCTCTCTCTAAAAATGGATGAAGATGATGAGTGGATGTGAATGGGATCCAAAACTGATCCAAACTAGCTCATAAGCCTCACAAATCCGGCCTCAAGTGAAATTACCCATTTGCCCTTCATTTAAGCCAATTAAAAACAAGGGATTCTGTCAGCAGCAAACGGCGCGGCGCGCCGAATCCCCGCGCGGCGCGCGACCTAACTGAAACAGATTCTTTTGCATTTTAAACTTTATATAAATAATCCGCGAAACCCAATCTCGAACGTCTTAATACACAAACAAGCAAGATAAATATTCGGGTCTTACAACGATCCCCTGTAATTAATCAGAACTTTTTCGTTGCACTTCAACACTTTAACTGGATCGAATTAATTTGAAAACAGAAGGAACCATCGACCCCTGTCATGAACACTTTTATGCAATACTTCGACTTTGAGCGAAATTTGAAAAAGTAATAATGCAGTCTTATGAGGAATCCGATAGTGATTGTATATGCAAAGTTTTGTCCCTCAATTCGTAATATCGAATCTCAATTTGTGAGTCAAACTTTAGTTACCCAATCCGTTCATGGAGAAATTCGTTTTTGTTTTGAAATTTCAGATCAAATTGATGCTTGATAACGTTTTTAGGATCAAATTAGGAACTTTTTCATGTTATGATTACAGCCTGAAACCTCATAAAATTTCGAACACGATTTTTAGTTTCTATCAGAGTCGACAGATTCATTTACAGCTTTTTATTTTTATTTTTTTTATTAATACTCTTCAATTATTAGTCATTTTCCGTATAAAGATTAAATCCTAAAATAAATTTCTAAATTCGTTGTTGCTGTTCTATATTAAAACCTAAAACTAAGATTGTGAAGAAGTTGATTTGGTTCCTGGGACGAATTAATGAGTTGGAGAAGATGAAATCGAAGCAGATATATAAAAGATATAAATACGAGAATAAATCAGATAAACATAATTGGTGCCACGGTCGAGGATGTTGGTTTGTGAGCGAAAGGTCTCGGGTTCGAGCCCGGTCTTGGGCAATCTTTTTATAAAAAGGTTTAAAGAGGGTATAACTTCTTATTTCATTTTTTTTATTATTATTATTAATATTATATTATTATTAGTAATTATATTATTATTGTTGTTATTATTATAATCATAACCATAATATAAAAGATATATAAATGATAAAATATTAAGATAAAATTTAAGCAAGATTACATTTAATGATTATGAATAATATATGTATGATTAAGATTAGATTAAGATTATAAATACATATGATATTATCATTAGTTGTAAGATGATGATTATTAGTATTAATATTATTAGTATTAATATTATTATTATTAATTATTATTATTATTATTATTATTATTATTATTATTATTATTATAAGTATCATTATTATTAAAAATGATTATTTTCATTTTGTTATTGGTATTAACATTATTAATAAAATTATTAATATTAGTAGTAAATCAACATTTTTAAACTATCATTTTAACAAATAAATATTTTGTACATTAAATATATTTATCACATAGGTATAATAATATTATATAAAATTGTGTTTTAATTGATACAATATTATAACGTTAATTGAATTATATATCGAATCAGTATTATAACATATTATAAGTATTAATTAAATATATATAAGAATATTAATCTTAATACATAGCATAATAAATAATCTTGTTCAATTACGATTATGTGTTAATATATATACTTGATATAGGTTCGTGAATCCGAGGCCAACCCTACACTTATTCAATGATGTTATATGTATTTTTGCTACAAAATACATTAGGTGAGTATATAGTCCCTTTTAAACTTTAAATATTTTTGGGCTGAGAATACATGCGCTATTTTTATAAATGATTTACGTTATGAACACAAGTGACTAAAATTACGTTCTACATGGGTTTGAATCAAAAATCCCCTAGCTTGGTAACTTTAACTATTGGTTTATGAACTGGTAGGCGCGAATCCTAAAGATAGATCTATCGGGTTTTACACCCCCACCCAGATGTTGTTCTAGTCACTACTAAACTAGAAGAACGGGTGTTTAGTACTTCGAGGTTAACGGAACGCACTTGATTCGGTGCACATATTATTATAACTCAGGGGTACACACTCTTGTTAAGGCTAGTTACCGGGTGCCCACTGCTTGGAATGCTTTCCATACACTTGCGAGTGTATTATGTTTATGAATATGAAATCTTGTGGTCCATAGTTATAACGCTGTTAGCATCAAACCTATATATCTCACCAACTTTATGTTGACCTTTAAAAATATGTTATTCTCAGGTACAAATTAAGTCTTCCGCTGTGCAATAGCTCATACTAAGGACCTTACTTGGAGTCGATCAGCGCAATGGAACCAACTGTTGAAGACTCCGTCCGGGAGGATTAGTTTGGGTTACTACACAAACTCTTTTATCATTCTCATTATAATATCCTAATGGTAAAGTCATATAAAAACATTCATCAAGATCACCATATAAGAAAGCATTATTAATATCAAGCTGAAATAAATCCCAATCATTTTGAACAGCAATATTAATCATGCATCTCACAGTAGCCATTTTCACAACTGGTGAAAAAGTCTCATCAAAATATATTCCTTCTCTCTGATTATAGACTTTGGCAACTAGCCTGGCTTTGAACCTATCAACTTCACCATTTGATTTATATTTTATTTTATATACCCATTTACACCCTATAGGTTTTCTACCTTCAGGTAATTCAGTTAAATCCCAAGTATCATTTTTAAATAAAGCTTCCATTTCAGTGTTCATAGCATCTATCCAATGTTTGGACTTACAAGCCTCCCAATAAGTTGTAGGCTCAACCATCTTATTCAGATTAGTAGAGAAACAATAAACATCTTTAGATAAGTTTGAATAATTGACAAACTTGTTGATATTATACTTCACTTTACTATTAAGAACAAAATCAGTGTATTTCTTTGGCATGGAAGTGTTCCTTTGAGATCTTCTAATAGAGGGTTGAAAAGAATAAGTTGGTGCTTCTTGATTTTGTAAAATATTGCCCTCAGGGTTAGTGTTATCATCACTAAGTGTTGCTGTAGGACTTGGTAACCTGGCATTCACATCTGATTCGTCTGAACTAGATGAATCATTTGTGTCATCAACAGGCATTGAGTCACTACTACCTTCACTTTGATGTTCATTATATTCCCCTTCATCATTGGGACTTTGAGTATTTTGATTGTCTTTGTTTATTTCTTCAAAAAAATTGATTTGACTCAAACATTTTTCAAACTGCATACCCTCTTTTTTGATTTTAAAAGAAAAAATGGTTTCATAAAATTTAACATATCTTGACACAAAAAAACTTTTACTTTCTAAACTATACAACTTATACCCCTTCTTAACAGAAGAATAACCAAGAAACACACACTTTTCAGATCTTTCAGCAAACTTATCTGAATTATTTAAAATAGTTGAGAAAGCAAGACAACCAAACACCCTTAAATGGGAAAGATTAGGAACTCTATTATATATAATCTCAAAGGGACATTTTCCATTTAGCAAAGATGTAGGGGTCCTGTTAATCAAATACACATCAGTTAGAATATATTCATCCCAAAACTTAAGAGGAATCCCCCTTGAAACATAAGAGCTCTTGCAACATTCAGCAAGTGTCTATGTTTCCTTTCAACTAACCCATCCCGTTGAGGAGTGTAGGCACAAGATGTTTAGTGAACAATACCATTACTTAAAACAAAATCATTAACCTTTGAATTTACAAATTTTGTACCATTATCAGACCTGAAGCATTTGATTGTCCTTTTAAATTGATTTTTGAACAATTGAAATAGATTTTCCAAACACTCAAATACTTCTTCTTTAGATTTAAGTATACCCATATAGCTCTTGTAAAATCATCAACAATGGTTAAAAAATATTTAAAACCTTTATGACTTAAAACTTTATATGGTCCCCAAACATCAAGATGCACTAACTCTCCTAACTCAGTAGTTTTATGATTACTATTAGCAAAAGATTCTCTAGTCTGTTTAGCTTTATCACATATATCACAAGGTTTATTAAAATCTTGTTTGTTTAGGTTTAAACTATGTTTTAGACACATTAAAGCTTGCTCAGCTGGATAACCCAGTCTGCAATGCCAAAGACCAACAGAATGCTTATCAACTTTAGTTATGTTGGAACTACCAACAATACCTTTTTCATTTTCAGTAAGAAAATATAAACCACCACATTGACTACCAGTCACAAGGGTCTTCTTGAACACCAAGTCCTGGATATAACAAACAACATTATCAAAACCAACAAACAAGTTGTTATCCCTGACCAAACAATGAACAGATAAAAGACTCACACGATAATCTAGAACAACCAAAACATCGTTTAGAATAATGTCATTTGAAATTTTAAGGTTACCAATTTTACTAACTTTAGCTTTGGTCCCATTGGGATGTGAAACAGTTAAATTAAAATCACTCACATCAGTGTGTGAAATAAAATTATTAATAGAATTTGTCATGTGTTGGTTAGCTCCAGAATCAATGATCCACCCATAATGAATACTCTCAATATTATCACTAATCATATTGTTTTTATAAAAAATATCAAATTGAGAGTTGAAAAACACATTATAATTCTCAAAATTACCTGCCATATTAGAAACACCAGGTTTAACTCCACCCTTATCATCCAAAAGACTCAATAATCTCATTATCTGCTCATTACTTAAAGAAATAGGAGTAGAAGAGCTACTCCCTGGGGAATCATTATTAGCTTTACTTGCATTACCCTTAAAATTGTTATTAGATCCAAAACCCTTTTTCCTGAGATTGTTTGGGTAACCTACTACTTCAAAACATTTATCAATAGTATGATTAGTCATACCACATTTTGTACATTTAAGATTTCCAGACCTAGTAGGATACCCTATAACTTCAAAACACTTGTCAATGGTATGATTTGTTCTGCCACACTTGGTACATTTTAACTCTTTGAATTGTTGATTAGCACTGGGTTTAAATGTGTTAGTGTAGAAAGCAGATGACTCAGTATTCTTTTTACCACTTATATTAGATTTTCTATGTGATTCTTCTCTAGAAATAATTGAGAAAGCAGTGTTCACTGAGGGCAGTGGATCTCTGGTAAGAATATTACTTTTGATAGGTTGGTAAATATCATCTAAACCCATTAAAAATTGCATGAGTTTTATTAAACTGGTGTGATCTTTAAAAGCTTTGGATGAAGTAAGGTCACAACAAGGAAGTTGTACCATAGTATCATATTGTTTCCATAAAGAATTTAAATTGTGATAGTAATTTGAAACAGAACTACCACCTTGTGTGATTGAATTCAATTTTTGATATAGATTGAAAATAACAGACCCATCAATTTTATCATAGATTTCTTTTAGCTCTTTCTAAACATCAGAAGCAATTTTAGAATAAATTTGACCATTGTAAAGTTCATCAGTCATAGAACCTAAAATCCAAGATAAAACCACAGCATTACATCTATCCCACTGGACTCCAAGTACCTCATTATCTCCACTTCTTTTTAAAGTACCATTTATGAAACTCATTTTATTTTTTGTTTGTAAAGCAAGTTTCATTGCACAAGACCAAGATTTATAATTTTCAGTCCCTTTAAGTTTAACAGTAATTAAAGGTGTGCTACTTATATCACTTGGATGAAGATAAAGAGGATCTCCAAAGTCCAGTTTACTAATCTGAGTAGAACTACTACCAGAATCATCATCATCTTTTGCCATGAGTAAAACAGATATGAAACAAAACAATAACATCAATACAGAAAATAATAAACACAAAAAATAGCAATTCTTTGATGATCAACCAAAGCTTGATCAGGTTTCCATTGATTTCAACGAATCAAGGTCAAGAGTTGGGCTATGGTGATCAATCGAAGAATTAACAAACTTCAAATAAACAGTAATAAAGACAAATAAGAGAGAATCAAAAAAACTCCCCTAGATCTTTATCAATTGCAGCGGAAGAAAACAAGATAACAGCGAAGAAGAACACCGATAACAAATTAGGTTTTTGAAAACCCTAGATTAACCAGATCAGCAAAAAACGCCCAAAATATCCTTCGAAGAACAAACCCTAGATCGTAGAATGTCTGAACACCGAATAATATCAGACGAATCGCTCTGATACCATGTTAAAAAAGATGAAATCGAATCTACACAATCAGTATACAAGATCGTATACTTTGAATAAACCAGAAACAATTTACTTAATCAACCACTTTAACAATAATCAACGATTACAATACTTTGTTCATCAACTAGATGAACATAAACCACAAATCCAAACTAAGGATCAAAAAATACAGAGAATTTTAGAGTGTGTGTGTTTTAGAATGAATACAATGAATAATTCACCAAACCCTAATCTGATGCCTATATCAACCACTAACACCGACACTAAACACACTTTTAAAAAAGACATTCAGGTTCCTGTATATTTTAAAGAAAAAAGGAATTGACAGATTTAGTCCCTGAAGTAATAAAACTAAACCCAACTATGTCTCGTCGTTGTATAAGTATAATTTCACCCCCATACTAAGTATGTTAGCTACTTTTAACTTATACTCGATCCATAAAGGGTTTAGCTCTTCATAATCTTCATGTGTAACTTGATCTTCATGGTCTTCACCCCTTCTATACTTGATCCAGAAAACCTGCACAACTAATCATACACTAAGTAACATGCAAATTAGATTGATAATTTCAACATCTCTCTTTCGCCTCTCGTGCTCTACAATAAGTATATCAATAAGTACTTAACAAGATTAGAAATTAATACAACTATAACATAACCCCAAGGGGTAGCCTACTAGTGCGTATGTACATGCACTACAAGAAAAATGGTCATTTGTGACCATTATTTAGTGATGACTTATTATTTTGTCACGAATGGTCAATGACCATTTTTTGGCCACGAACGGTCAATGCGAGTGACTATTTTTTTGACACTAATTGTAGTGACCATCATATCATAGGTTGGTCACTATAGTGACCATTTTAGTATTTTGGTCTCTAATAAAGTTTTATGACGAACCTATAATGACAATAAGTGGCCAACTTATTTTGGTCACTAATTTGAATTAGTGACCACTTATGTATTATGTATAGGTAGTGACCAAATAATCTTCGTTACTAAGGCCGTTTTTTTCTTGTAGTGATGGGAATCTATAAAGGAGACCCAAGTTCAACCCTATGGACTACACTTTGGTGTCTTGACTTTGAGAGGAAAAAAAAACATACGCTCATTTTGATCTTTATAGTTATATATATACCTTCTCTTTTACGCTTTCTCATATTTATAAACCACAAAAGCCCCAAACAAATTATAACCAGAGAAATAACAACACCAATAACTATCCATGCCCATTTCATACTTTTTCCCTTCTCGTTTTCTGCATATCAGACTTGTTTAGATTCAAAACTACAGCAAAACTTAATTGGATATAAACATATAGTAGTGAGACCACCCCCTATCGTTAGTTACCCGTCCGTTACCCGCACATTACCCGTCGTTACCCGTAACTAACCATAGGCACGGGCCCATTACCCGCTTTAGTTACCCGCATTCACCATGGATTTAACGGAAGTTTTAAGTTTAGTTATAGGAATTGTGGGTCCAGTGGCTTTTTATTGTTGGACTTGATGCTTTATTGCTTGTACGTTGTATATTAAGAGGAGTATTGTTTTAGCCATTATAGGGAGTGTTTAATTATGAGTTAGTTATAGGATATTGGTGTTGATGTGGCGCTGATGTGGAAGATTAAGATGATGAATAGTTTAGTTACGATAGGGAGTGGCCTAACTAGTTGTTGAACCCTCGCTTCGCGCCGGAGGTTCGGTTTTCAATGTATTTTATTGCGTTTAGTTTGAAAAATTATTTCGTGGTTAAAGAATGATGTCGTTGAAGCGCAACTCGAGTCGAACTAAAAGGTTTAACCCGTGAAAGATTTAAATGTTATTTTAAATTAACAATATATGTCCATTTTAGCTATGTAATTATCGACTTTTAAAAATTTAACGCAAAATCAACGTGTATGAAAAGTACCCCAATTTTTTAGCATTTTTTAAAAAGCGTCCGTTTTGCGTATAATTAGTGACATTGTGTTCCTAAAATTATTTCGAGTTTAACGATGGTGTCGGAAAAAATTAACTCGTTGCGAGCGAGAAGATATGATCCGTTGAATATTTGGGTGAAGTTTATTTAAGATTTTTTTATGAAAATAGTTATTTGACACTTTACCCCCTGTTTGGGGGGTCGATTTGAATATTTGGAAAAAGTGTGGGGGTCTTTGTTGGTGTAGTGAAATTTAATTAGAATTTAAAAAAAAAGTGAAATGACGAAAATACTGCTAGTTACTATTCACCATTTTTGTCTAGTAGATAATATAGTAACATAGTAATAGTAATAGTAATACCTGTACTTAGATTGATTGGCATTTGGTTGATTACATACTTTAGCGTAGAGTTGTCACGTGGAATAATCAAAAAGTTATTACTCTTTCCGATCCAAATAAAACAACCAGTTTCATTGGTAGTACTGCTATTAAACCCCACACATCTACAATCACTCCAGCACTTAATGAAGCAATCACTAATGCTTAAACTCGAGTTATCATCGGTAATAATTTTCGTCAATACAGGATCAAAATCTCCATTCTTTTCACTAAAACTGTCAACGTCTCTCCTACATTGAGGCAAATTAGACTGTTGTACACATCCATTACTTGAATTGTACCCATAACAAAACTCAGGGGTCCATACAGTAGAATTATCACTATCTCTTTTTTTTTTTTAGAGGCAAACTCACACACCCACTTAAATCTAACTCGAATATATACACCACGAATTGTCCTAAGCAGGACTCGAACCCTCAACCTCAAGGTTGTAAGGGTGACCTCGATACCGCCAAGCCATTGGCTCTTTGGTAATTATCACTATCTCTAATTTGTCCTTTTGGTGTCAAAATCCACATAGGTAAATCAGAATTAGTACCTTGGTAACTAATATAACGCTCTTCATTTCTGTAAACAGAAGTGAGATTATAACGTGATTGGTTACCAGACGCGTTTAATGCAAACATATTTTGAAATGCTTGAGTATTCAAATTGCCACTAGTCCAGTACGGTTCGCCTCTTCTTCGAATCAATAATCTCTGAGACACTTCTTCATTGGCCTTGTAACAACCCCAACCCGTTTAACCAAAAACGGAGCACACATTTTTTTATATTATTTATAAGATAAGTCCCATTAAATATCCACTTTACATAAACCATTTCAAATAGTTATCCAAGTACAATTTATCACAATAACACGTTAAACATTTTATCTCGACTCTTGGTTTACAAATAACACCATACATCCTTACGAGAATGTATTTCACATACAAAGTTTGACTCGACACAACGAAACGATGTGACCTCGAAACATTTACACAACACCACGGTTAAGACACAATAGCCCAACCCGATACCAAGAGCATAATCCCGAGGATCTACCAAATCCCCAATCCACGTCCAATATCCAATAGCTACCCCATCGAGCCCAAGTGCTCCTACGCAACTAGTCTAACAACTAGCTAGCTTCATAACACAATACCTGTAAAAAGATAAACAACGAGAGGGTAAGCTAAAGCTTAGTGAGTAGAATAAATATATACATGCATATACAACTTACCTACTCGTAACCACGACATCACATAAATACATATAATCACATACCCTTTCGTATCAATAGCTAGTATCGTCAAATCGTACAACTAGCAACCTCATAAGCAATCAATAGCTAGTATCGTCAAATCGTACAACTAGCAACCTCATTAGCATAATAATCATAATAATAATGAAATGCTAAACATCAACAAATATAAACCATGGTTAACCAATTCTTCGCAAGGGAATGACTTCGCGAAACAAGTCATCGATGTTCATAACAACCGTTAGCGCCCAAACACGGCTATGGTATGCTAACCCCCGAGGTGTTTCAAAAACGGCTATGGCATTACCCCCAAGTGTTCCAAAAACGGCTATGGCATCACTTGATCAATGTGTGAGTAAAACACGGCTATTACTCACAATCATGTGCCCAAACACGGCTATGTGTAACAATTTATACGGGCAACAACGTGGGAGTAAAACACGGCTATTACTCACCACCATATGCACAAACACGGCTATGTGCATAATTATCAATTGGACAAAACGGCTATGTCCCACAACTATGGTTACAAAACGGCTATGTGATACCATTAATACGGGCACATAAATCATATACGTACATACATAGATTTTCCACTCACCTCGAGATGCCCGCACAAGTCATAATGTAAAATCGTCTCCAAACGCAACTGAGCAAGCTTTTACCTATAATACGCATATAGATATACACACAATCAACATACATTATCTACAAGAGAATTCGACGACAAAGACCTTAACCAAGGGTTTGTACCTACTTCCACAATCCGCCCATTTAGACACCTAAAGTGGACTTCACCAATTACCACTACGGATGTTAATTCCGACCCATTCAAACAAGTACAATTTAACCTAAATTATACTTGACTCCAATTAAACCAATCTAGGTCTTAACAAAATTACTTATCATCCAATTAATCCAAAATTAAAGTCATTACCAAATTTGACCCATCTAAGTCAACCCTTTTTGACATAAGTCCCAAAAACATCTTTAATCACTAACGGCTAGTGATTAACTTTCTAAATTACCATTTAACACTTGAATCAAATACTTATATACTCGATCCTTCAATTCTTGACTCAAAACTTAGTTTGACAACAATTTGAGGTTAACACCCAT
The DNA here is from genome assembly GCF_046630445.1 of Rutidosis leptorrhynchoides. Taxonomy (NCBI): domain Eukaryota; kingdom Viridiplantae; phylum Streptophyta; class Magnoliopsida; order Asterales; family Asteraceae; genus Rutidosis; species Rutidosis leptorrhynchoides. The sequence goes on along the minus strand of NC_092334.1, from coordinate 143,811,107 downwards.
TTTGACCAACTAACATGTTCTTTAAGAACACCTAAACACTAACACACTATGATCTTAGTGATTTAACACCCAAACCATGAAAAATACTTTCAAATTCGTCATCAAACCCTAACCCACCAATAACGGGTCAAAACCCATCTACTAACCACAACAAACCCATTTCACAACCATTAAAGGGTTTCTAACAAAATCAAGCTCAAACCCTAAATTGAATATCAAAATCAAATAATGAATTTCGGAGTTAGAACTTACCACTATTATCAAAATGTAGCCGTGAACGAGATGAACAACTTTAATTCTCGCGACTTGACCCGATTCACTCATCTTCTTCCCCAAACCAAGCTCTCTCTCTCTCTTAAACTCTCTCTCTCTCTAAACTTGAAGATGAGAGTGTTTTTGTGTGTAAAAGAGGATAAGATAAGCTCCAAGCTCTCTCTCTCCAAACCTTCCACATGTGAATTTACCAAAACACCCCCAAAAGATTCCATTAAAATGACTAAAATTGTCATTACAGCGACATTTCGCGACACCAGGACGCGATACCCATTTTTTAAACGCGATAAAAGAACAGAAGTTGGGTTTCAGAACCCGTCGCGTTTCAGTAGCACCCATCGCGTATCGCGATGAAACAGAACGCGATGAACCCCTTTGGGACGCGACAGATTTCCAGTAGGTGCCCCAAACTCAAGTTTCTACCACATAAACTATAAACAATCGATCATGGTTACAGTATTAAACATACAAGGGATTAATTACGCACCTTAAATCACACATGGGGAAAACGGGATGTTACAACTCTCCCCCACTTAAATTAGATCACGTCCTCGTGATCCGCACTAACACTAGAAGTTAAGCACTTCTCCCTCGAACACTTCCGCTTCCAACGCGGAGTCACGCAAGTAGTAAACGCATCCGAATTCTCGCTTCGTGCTCTAATGCATCATATTACGACGATATCGGGTAATCAACCCTCGAGTTTAAACAACTGCAACCGTTTGCTCCTACGCCGAGTATCCAAACTCGTACCATACACTCCACAATCGTCTTAAAAGTAGATCAATTCACCGACGACCATCGTCGTCGTGCCTTTCAATCCTACGAAACACAACCAAGCCCGACATCCATAACATCTTCCGTGAATTCTAAGATCTCACCACACGCTAATAATCACTAGCGTGCACTACCGCAACAAGCGATATCTCATACACTCAACGTCCAGAATTTCCATTTAGGAAAATACGAAAAACACCACATATCCCTTCAAGTTCTCGCTACAACTCGCAACAAGCTACATTCGTAATTGTATCACCCAATGTAATCTACTAAATCCACTACGTCGTGAACCATGTCTTGCATTAATCCAAGTCGAGAAGGATTTATGCTTCCTTAAAACTCCGTACTCCATTGGTTCATAAACGTACTACTCAACCGGTCATTCATGAATACTTTCTGGACCAAGAACCAACTTCCTCCGGCTCCACACCGGGTCATTCCTTCAACGAAGAATTTTTTCAAAATCCTAAAATAATCACTTTAGAAGCTACACTTTCCCATCGATCGATCCGCACACGACTATACGTCACTGGATTAATCCAGGACGACAATAATACACCACGAGTTAGACGAAACACCAACACATCGTCATAGGATTTCTCCTCTGAACCATACAATACGGCTTCCTAGTACTAGCATAGAAGCTACTTGTATACTAAAATCCCTTCAGCCGCGAATCATCATCCAAAAATTTCCGCAATTCGCCACACGACTCACAAAATAGTCATCAAATCCGGGTGAACCTTCCTACCTAGACCGTCCGTTAAGGATGGCCTCGACATTTCAATGCAACCTACGGGTCACATCACTAGGGTACACACTCTCGCAACCAAACAACATCCGCGTGTCTCTACGTGAGATAATCAATACCGACACTTCCGCCCCACAATTGTCTGTAAGGTGGAATAATCCACTTGACAATTTCCACGATCACGTTTCCCGACAGGGAAAAATACATCAACCACCACAAAATCTAACTCGTACTTACTCAATAGTACTATTCGAGTTTCATCGCAACCCAGATTTTTCATTATGAGAGAACCTACAACAACAACTTCTTTCTCTCACCTCCGTGATCTCCAACTTCACACTTGGTCTCATGCCGCACATTGGTACTACACGATCACCTTACATAAGAAATCTCACACTTCACTTGATCTAACACCACCAGAGCATCCTCATACGACAGCAAAAACTGCCCCACTTAGGATTTAGCTCCATATTCTAACCGCCAAAATGATAATCACGCGGAATTAAAATTTCAATTTACACATTACCATTCTCATCGTTGGTTATATACTCCAAATCACCGTAAATTCACCTTATGCTCTTAGAACCGTCATACACAATCACTAGAGATGCCATACACGCGCCAACATCGCACCTTTGTACCACAATTAACAACTAACAGCCCTTCATCATTCGCAATGCGAACTCCACCCAAAATCCTATGTACGCCTCTAAGCCTAGGCATACGCTACTCCGCTTAACCAGTCGTGCTTTCAGTCGAGATCACCCGACCTTCCACATAACGAAACCTTATCGACAATTACTCACTCTCATGGAGAAGAGTGACCAATCTGACACAATAATCGCATCGACCGCAATATCAATACCTCATCATAACTTTCGGACTAACCGTCCATTAACTCCATCACCGGCTCACCGGTAATCTTCACCCGTCTATCACTTAAGAGTAATAAGATGCGCTCACCCGTCACTTCACAAGAAGTATTTACCGCCATGCTCTTAAACTTCAACTCTCGCCACCGTCGAATTACTATCACCCGTCGATCACGATTACAATCTCTGCTGCTTCCAAGGGTATCTCACGGGCACCCTAAGCACAAAAAGATCACCAACACTAGAGTTGAACATTACACCAGCAGGTATAAGAAGGCACCTGACACAGTGTCATGCAACTCCCACCGCAACTTATCCAGATTTAAAAACTCAATCTTTGGGTTCCCTACACCCGATGCCACCAATCTCTCCATAATAATGACCTGAAGTCATACTTCCCGAAAAACCTTACGGTTTATTGTCTTATTAAAAGTTTCTACCGGTCACACACTACCCGTAATTTCCACAAGGCCAAACGAAACAGCCTAACGAAAGCTTCTATCTAACGCTAAGAGGTGCTTGGAACACTGAGTCTTACACCCTCCCAAATATCGACACAACCGCTACAACAAGGGATATTCCGTTAGGAATGTTACCCTATAATTCATATCACACTAACGAGACCATTTTCATACGGATCTCATTCCCATGTGTTTAATGACCCGAAGACTCCCCGATTCGCAAATTCCAAGACGACTCATAATTAGAATCCTTACGCGATTCTCTAACTACACACTCTACGGAGTGTAAACAAATTCTACAATCATTAGACTTGCTATGTCCCATTACGGGATTTAAGTCTTCGTCGCCCGCACACTCACTAATCGGTCATCCTAGCTACGATGAGTAGCTACAACGAATAACAATCTCAAATAATGCGCCCACTACTTAGGGTGACTAAGTACGCGCCGAACTCGTGAGTTGGATCACTCACTTAACTAACCGAAACCACCGTAACACCTTCCCGACTCACAAAGAACCCGATGTGACAACAAGCACATCACCCGAGACCACTATATCCTAGGAACCAATAACAGATTCCTAATTCATCCCGAATCTACCCCAACCATGCCACGTTTCCTCCGCTCGGTACTCGTCATGTCATGCTTGGTGCCAAGATACACTTTCGTAATAATGGTGATCAGTCACTATTACAAATGTGTACCTTAACATTTTCACATGGTCACGCAAAGTACTTTACCCGGACTGACGCAACATTCACACAAGATAATACGCGATAACTCCTAGTACCCGAATGACCAAAGTCCTTACCGCGAACTTGATCACTCAAAACCGCCAAATATTCGAATCTTTCCAATAGATTCGTCTCTAGGACACCGCACCAATAGATACGTGTATATATATACACCTATATACAATATAACAATAAACGTACACAAGTACCCCGCAACAACAAGTCAACCAACAACCTAGGTGGCTATCACTAAAATAACGTAAAAGTTCGCCTACTTACATTAGGCACTCGCTATCAAAGGCACTAATTTACACGCAAAATAAGGCCCTACATAATCACACTTTGGACAAACACAAGTCCTAGTTAGTCACCTACTCTAAGGCACTAACAAATCTCAATCCGAACCGTATTCCTACAAGTCCCGCAAATAGCACACCACTGTCAATAAGTCTAAGACTAGGCACCTATTCCAAGGTCACCTAATTCCCTTAGACTATGCTCTGATACCACTTGTAACAACCCCAACCCGTTTCCCCAAAAACGGAGCACACATTTTTTTCTTTTTTATTTATAAGATAGGTCCCATTAAATATCCACTTTACATAAACCATTTCAAATAGTTATCCAAGTACAATTTATCACAATAACACGTTAAACATTTTATCTCGACTCTTGGTTTACAAATAACACCATACATCCTTACGAGAATGTATTTCACATACAAAGTTTGACTCGATACAACGAAACGATGTGACCTCGAAACATTTACACAACACCACGGTTAAGACACAATAGCCCAACCCGATACCAAGAGCATAATCCCGAGGATCTACCAAATCCCCAATCCACGTCCAATATCCAATCGCTACCCCATCGAGCCCAAGTGCTCCTACGCAACTAGTCTAACAACTAGCTAGCTTCATAACACAATACCTGTAAAAAGGTAAACAACGAGAGGGTAAGCTAAAGCTTAGTGAGTAGAATAAATATATACATGCATATACAACTTACCTACTCGTAACCACGACATCACATAAATACATATAATCACATACCCTTTCGTATCAATAGCTAGTATAGTCAAATCGTACAACTAGCAACCTCATAAGCAATCAATAGCTAGTATCGTCAAATCGTACAACTAGCAACCTCATTAGCATAATAATCATAATAACAATGAAATGCTAAACATCAACAAATATAAACCATGGTTAACCAATTCTTTGCAAGGGAATGACTTCGCGAAACAAGTCATCGATGTTCATAATAACCATTAGCGCTCAAACACGGCTATGGTATGCTAACCCCGAGGTGTTCCAAAAACGGCTATGGCATCACCCCCAAGTGTTCCAAAAATGGCTATGGCATCACTTGATCAATGTGTGAGTAAAACACGGCTATTACTCAGAATCATGTGCACAAACATGGCTATGTGCAACAATTTATACGGGCAACAACGTGGGAGTAAAACACGGCTATTACTCACCACCATATGCACAAACACGGCTATGTGCATAATTATCAATTGGACAAAATGGCTACGTCCCACAACTATGGTCACAAAAACGGCTATGTAACACCATTAATATGGGCACATAAATCATATACGTACATACATAGATTTTCCACTCACCTCGAGATGCCCGTACGAGTCATAATGTAAAATCGTCTCCAAACGCAACTGAGCAAGCTTTTACCTATAATACGCATATAGATATATACACAATCAACATACATTCTCTACAAAAGAATTTGACGACAAAGAACTTAACCAAGGGTTTGTACCTACTTCCACAATCCGCCCATTTAGATACCTAAAGTGGACTTCACCAATTACCACTACGGGTGGTAATTCTGACCATTCAAACAAGTACAATTTAACCTAAATTATACTTGACGCCAATTAAACCAATCTAGGTCTTAACAAAATTGCTTATCATTCAATTAATCCAAAATTAAAGTCATTACTAAATTTGACCCATCTAAGTCAACTCTTTTTGACATAAGTCCCAAAAACATCTTTAATCACTAACGGCTAGTGATTAACTTTCCAAAATACCATTTAACACTTGAATCAAACACTTATATACTCGATCCTTCAATTCTTGACTCAAAACTTAGTTTGACAACAATTTGAGGTTAACACCCATTTTGACTAACTAACATGTTCTTTAAGAACACCTAAACACTAACACACTATGATCTTAGTGATTTAACACTCAAACCATGAAAAATACTTCCAAATTTGTCATCAAACCCTAACCCACCAATAACGGGTCAAAACCCATCTACTAACCACAATAAACCCATTTCACAACCATTAAAGGGTTTCTAACAAAATCAAGCTCAAACCCTAAATTGAATATCAAAATCAAATAATGAATTTCGGAGTTAGAACTTACCACTACTATCAAAATGTAGCCGTGAACGAGATGAACAACTTTAATTCTCTCGACTTGACCCGATTCACTCATCTTCTTCCCCAAACCAAGCTCTCTCTCTCTTAAACTCTCCCTCTCTCTAAACTTGAAGATGAGATAGTTTTTGTGTGTAAAAGAGGATAAGATAAGCTCCAATCAGCTTTTAGGCTCTCCAAACCGTCCACATATGAATTTACCAAAACACCCCCAAAAGATTCCATTAAAATGACTAAAATTGTCATTACAGCGACATTTGTCGCGTTTTGCGACACTTTGTCACGTTTCGCGACACCAGGACGCGATACCCATTTTTTAAACGCGATAAAAGAACAGAAGTTGGGTTTCAGAACCCGTCGCGTTTTAGTAGCACCCATTGCGTATCGCAATGAAACAGAACGCGATGAACCCCCTTGGGACGCGACAGATTTCCAGTAGGTGCCCCAAACTCAAGTTTCTACCACATAAACTATAAACAATCGATCATGATTACAGTATTAAACATACACGGGATTAATTACGCACCTTAAATCACACATGGGGAAAACGGGATGTTACAGGCCTCCCAGCTTAACATAAATGCTCCTGAATTTGGGATTTTATCACTCAACCAAGAAGTTAGCTTCCAATTCTGTCCTGATATTAAGTTATACCCAAGCTTCATACCCAGTAAAAGTACATGGTGATCAAAACTCTACCACAAAACATTTTTATCTATTTCGTCAATCAACCAAAAATTACCATTGTCTTCGAGAGTTGCAGTCACATTGGGGCTCGAACCTGTTAACAAATGATATAATGTTTATTGATTGATTGCATACGTACATAACATAATGCCATATATATAGGCAAATAACCCTAATTAAGCTAATTGGGCTGAGCCCATACAATACAGATAATATAGGTTATGGGCTAAATATCTAATCTAACATTCCCCCGCAGTTTGAGCGGGAGTACTCCGGACGCTCAAGCTGGATCTGAACTCGTCAAATAGTGCATATGGGAGTCCTTTGGTGAAGATGTCTGCAAACTGGTATCTGGATGGAACATGTAAGACCCGTACCTGTCCCTGAGCAACTAGATCACGAACAAAGTGAATATCAATCTCAATGTGCTTGGTTCGCTGATGTTGAACCGGATTAGTAGAGAGGTAGACAGAGCTGACATTATCATAGTAAACCACGGTAGCAGAAGTAAGAGGACAATGAATCTTGCGCAAAAGATTACGAATCCAACAAGTCTCGGCAACGGCATTGGCAACTCCCCGATATTCCACCTCTGCACTGGAACGAGAAGGCGTGGGTTGCCTCTTAGAAGACCATGATAGTAGATTGTTGCTGAGGAAAACACAATAGCCGGAGGTGGATCGTCTAGTGGTGGGACAGCCTGCCCAGTCAGCGTCATAATAAGCAACCAATGTGGTTAGAGAAGATGCATATAGCTGTAGACCAAGGTCAGCGGTACCCTGAATGTAACGAATGATCTACTTGAGAGCGTGCATGTGTTGCTCTCGAGGGTCATGCATGAAGAGACATATCTGCTGAACAGCGTAAGAGATGTCTGGTCGAGTAAATGTAATATACTGTAGTGCGCCTGCGAGACTGCGGTAGAGAGTGGGGTCCTTAACAGGGGGACCATGACTAGTAAGTTTGGCACCCGGTTCGACCGGGGTCCTGCAAGGATGACATGAGGGCATACCAGCCCGCTCAATGATCTCGGAGGAGTATTGTTTCTGGGTGAGGAACATTCCAGATGCAGTACGAGTAGCATGAATGCCAAGGAAGTAATTTAGCGGGCCTAACTCAGTCATAGCAAATTCCTTATGTAAGGAAGCAATAATCCGTTGGACTAAGCCTGTAGAGGAGGCAGTCAACACAATATCATCAACATATAATAACAGGTATGCTATTTCCAAACCCTGGCGATAGATAAAAAGAGAAGTGTCACATCGGCTCTGGTGAAAGCCAATCCACTGAGCATAACTTGCAAACTGCTGAAACCATGCACGGGGGGCCTGCTTAAGGCCATATAAAGATTTCTGCAAAAGGCAGACATGATCCGGGTACCGAGGATGTCGAAACCCTGGTGGCTGGTGTATATAGACAGTCTCTGAAAGCTGTCCTTGAAGAAAGGCATTCTTGGCATCTAGCTGATGAACTGGCCAGTGTCGAGATACCGCCAAACTGAGTACAGTGCGTATCGATGCCGGTTTAACAACCGGGCTAAAGGTCTCATCACAATCAATGCCAACCTGTTGGCTTCGACCGTTAGTAACGAGTCGAGCCTTATACCTGCTCAAATTACCATCTGCATTAAACTTGTTCTTAAATAACCACATGGAGAGAACTATGTTCGTGTCCGATGGTCGAGGCACAAGTGTCCAAGTACTGTTGTTAATTAAAGCATTATATTCATCAGTCATAGCTTGTTTCTAATTAGGGTCGTGAAGGGCCTCAGGATAAGTACGAGGAACGGGAGAAATGACACTGGTGTGAAGCTTAAGACATTGCACAGGTTTTGTGGTTCCATCGCGAGTACGGGTGATCATGGGGTGAGTGGAGGTGGAGGAAGATGTAGGTTCAGTAGGAGGAGGCTGTGTCTCCGAGGTTGGCGTAGGTTCATTGACGGTAGCCTCAGTAGGAGGAGGCTGTGTCTCTGGGGACGGATTAGAGGTGGAAGAGAGATGAAATGAACGGGAAAACAAATTTGATGGAGGATCCAGAAAGTCATATGATGGTGGCTAAGTGGAAGTCATGGAGCCAAATGGGAAAGAAGACTCATCAAAAGTGACGTGTCGGGATAAGATGATTCTGTTGGTGGTAAGGTCAAGACATTAGTAACCTTGATGGTTAGAGGGGTACCCAAGGAAGATGCAGGGAGTAGAACGTGGAGCGAGTTTGTGAGGAGTATGGAGGTGAGGAAAGCATAGGCATCCGAAGACAAGAAGTGTGGTATAGTTTGGTTTTTGTTTGTAGAGACGGAAGTGCGGGATATCGTGATTGATGGCGGAGGAGGGAAGAATGTTAAGTAGGTAAGCTTCCATGTTGAGTGCTTCCACCCAGTAAGTAGGTGGAAGATGAGCTTGAAAGAGGAGCGTGCGGATGAGATTGTTAATGGTGCGGAGCATGCATTCAGATTTTCCGTTTTGCTGAGAGGTGTATGGGCAGGAGAATCGAAATTGAATACCATTAGTTTGAAGAAGGTGATGGAATGCAATGTTATCGAATTCACCCCCATTATCACATTGAAAAGATTTGTTTTCTTTGTTAAATTAAGTGCGGACAAATTGGCGAAATTGTATGAATGTGGTAAGTGCATCAGATTTATTGCGTAACGGAAAAACCCAAACGTAATGCGAAAAATGATCCAGAAATATAATATAATATTTTAAACCACTAAGACTAGGAATAGGAGATGTCCATAAATCCGAATGGATAATATCAATGGTAGCATTAACATGAGAACTAGAAACAGAAAAAGGGAGTCGCACGTGTTTGCCAAGCTGACAGGCATGGCAAAGAACGGGGGATGACGATGTATTACAAATGATATCTTTATTAGAAAGGAGTCTTCGAAAAACATCATGTCCGGGATGTCCGATATGTTGATGCCATGTAACCGAACTGGTGAGAAGAACCTGCTGAGAAGAGTGAGAGGTGGGTGATGTAAGTGGGTAGAGATCCCCGGTGTTATCACATCGAAGAATTAGATGACGTGTCAGATAATCTTTAACAGAAAAACTGAAAGGATCAAATTCAATAGAGACAAGATTATCACGGGTGAATTTGTAAGACCCAAATATTTATTGTACATAATGTATTTATGGTATACGATGCGTGTATGAAGTGTACGAGACATGTACGTGTTGCTTGCTCGAATGTCGAAGAAAACTGGATGTTATTTGGAGTCACAAGGTGTGTACATACCTTTTCGACCCCAAATAAAGTTTGAGTTAATATTTCAAAACCTTACAATTAGAAAGGAAATCTTATTATGTTTCCAACGATATTTGATTCATCGAAAACGGAGCTACGGTCAAAAAGTTATGGCCAAAACAAGTTGCTGAAAACTGACCTGAAGGTTGGAGCGGCGCTCCGATCACGTCTGATGCAATTTTCAGCATTTTTAAAGGGTTAAATGAGGGTTACTTTGGTCCTTTCACTTGTGGACGGATTTGTGGCACTTAGAGCAGTTTTAGATCCACTTTTGGATCATTTTGACATCCACACATCTCTCTCATCTTATCTTAGAGAGAGAGGGAGATTCTAGAGAGAGATTTGGAGCTTTGATGAAGATGAAGCTTAAATCGATCAAATGTGCGAGTGATAAAGTTGTTCCTTTCGTTCTCGGCTACGTTTTGATTGTTAGGGTAAATTCTAAATCCGAATTTCATTGTTAAGATTATTGTTTGAGTTAGGGTTTGTGTTAGTTAGTGTTATAAACCCATTTTATTGTGAAATTTGGGGGGTTTTGGGTAAGATTCAAGTAAGTAAGCCTAAATGGGTGACTTAGGGTTTCGAGTGATGAAATTATGAGTTTGGGTCTTGCGTGTGTTGGTTAAACGTTAGAACACTTGTGTTGACTTGGTTTTTGAGTGTAAACCCTAATTTAGGTCAAAACGGGTCAAATGGGTATTTTGGGACAAGTAAGCTTGATTCGGTGTTAAATTAAGTTTTAAGTCAAGTTTTGGTAAATCAAGTAGGTAAATACTTGATTTAAGTGTTAGTGGTTGTCTTGGAAATATAATCACTATTCGTTAGTAATTTTGGGACGTTTTATGACTTTGGTCAAAATGGGTAATTTGAATTGGGTCAAACTTGAGGATGACACTAATTTAGATTAAATGGATGTTAAATGCTTTTGTTAAGTGTTAAATGATGTTTTTGGACGTAATTACTCGCGAGAAGTAATTTTGGGTTAAAAATGATATTTTAAGATTTTAGTCAAACGTGGTCAACCGTTTTATGGGTCAATATTGCACGTGTTGAGGTTTTGGTGTAATTGGCGTTTGAAATGATTACTACCTAAGTAGTAATTTAGCATTAAGACCTAGGTTTGGTCTAATAGGTGTAAAGTATGATTTGAGTTAAATCGTACTTTGTTGTGTTGGTTTGAATTACCACCCGAAGTGGTAATTGGTTTGAGTCCATTAGTAGATTAAATGGGCGGGTTTTGGTGAGCAAGGTGTGATCTCTCGGCTAAGGGATGTTTGTGTCGAGTTCTCTTTTAGAGAATGGCTATTTATGTGTATATTATACCTATGTGTGATATAGGTGGTTACTTGCTCGGATTTGAGGACGAAGATCATGATGTACATGACTTGTGCGGGCATTCCGAGGTGAGTGGAATAATTATATGTGTAGGTATATAATGTATCTATTTGTTGTAGCGTGAGATGTGAAGTGTCGAGGTGCTAAGACACCACGCTTTACATGACGAGTGAAGCATCGAGGTGTTAAGATGCCACTCGAGGTGAAGCATCGAGGTGTTAAGATGCCACCTAGGAGTGAAATGTCGAGGTGTTAAGACGCCACTCCAAAATAAAGGGTGAAGTGTCGAGGTGTTAAGACGCCACCCGAGGGTGAAGTATCGAGGTGTTAAGATGCCACCCGGAGGTTAGTGATACGAGATGCTAAGTACACTAATGGATGTTGTGAACTCCGATGGCCTTTTGCGGGTGCCATTCCCTTGTACGATTGGTTAACCATGGTTATTGTGTTGTAGTGTAGCATATTATATTGTTCGGGTTATATATATATGCTATTGTTGTGCTAGCTTGTGATATTAAAGGTTATAGCTTTGTACTTGTGATGATAAGCTAATTGTGTTGCTAGCATGTATGCGGTTTGTAAGTAAGTGTTTACAAGTAGGTATATTATATATGTATGTGTATAATTATTGCATTCACTAAGCGTTAGCTTACCCTTTCGTTGTTTACATTTTTATAGATTTGCGTGGAGGATGGCTCGGGTAAGTGTGCGGGACTAGTGGACTTGCGTAGTTTGCTTTAGAAGACGTGATGTTGGATTTGATTAGGATTGGGTAGCGTATTCCCAATCGCCATGCTCGGTCTATGTTTTGTATTAAACTAAAATGGGTCGAAATGGTCACTTTGTCGTAATTTGGGTCGATGTGGGCCTGGTGCTGTAAAACTCGATTTTATTGTGGGAAACTCTTAGTTTTACTTATATTGACGTGTTATGATAAATTGTTTCATTTAAAAGTGTTGCGGAACTTGTTTTACGAACAAGCATAAAAAGAAAGTGGACAGGCCACTTTGGAGCGGCGCGCCCCTATTTGGAGCGGCGCTCCATATGCCTGAAACTGGACTGATTTTAAAAAAAACAAAATTTAAGCGTTGTCGATTGGATAACCGGTTGGGATGTTACAAGTGGTATCAGAGCATGGTCTAAGGGAATTAGGTGACCTTGGAATAGGTGCCTAGTCTTAAACTTATTGATAGTAGTGCGTTAATTGCGGGACTTATAGGATTACGGGTCGGATTGAGATTTGTTAGTGCCTTAGAGTAGGTGACTAACTAGGACTTGTGCTTGTCCAATGTGGAATTTTGTGGGGCCCTATTTCATGTGTAAATTAGTACCTTAGATCGCTAGTGCCTAATGTAAGTAGGCAAACTTGGACGTTGTTTTAGTGATAGTCACCTAGGTTGTAGGTTGACTTGTTGTTGTGGTATACTTGTGTACGTTTATTATTATTGTATATTGGTGTATATATACAGGTATCTTTTGGTGCGGTGTCCAAGGGACGAATCTATTGGAGAGGTTCGCATGTTTGGCGGTTTGAGTGATCAAGTTCACGGTAAGGACTTGGGTCATTCGGGTACTAGGAGTTATCGCGTGTTATTTTGTGTGAATGTTGCGTCAGTCCGGGAAAGTACTTTGCATGACCATGTGGAAATGGTAAGGTACGCATTTGTAATAGTGACTGATTACCATTATTACGAAAGTGTATTTTGACACCAAGCATGACATGACAAGTACCGAACGGAGGAAACGTGGCATGGTTGGGGTAGAACGGGACGTATTAGGAATCTTTTATTGGTTCCTAGGATATAGTGGTCTCGAGTGATGTGCTTGTTGTCACTTCGAGTTCTTTACGAGTCAGGAAGTGTTACGCTGGATTCGGTTAGCTAAGGTGAGTGAGCAACTCACGAGTTTGGCGCGTGCTTAGTCACCCTAAGTAGTGGATGTACTGTTGAGAATGTTATTGGTTTTAGTTACCTATCATAACTAGGATGACCGATTTACGTGTGCGTGTGTGTGGCGAAGACTTGAATTCCGTAATGGAATGCAATAAGTCTAATGGTTGTAGTTTTGAGTTACACTCGGTAGAGTGTGGTTAGAGAATAGTGTTAGGATTCTTGTTGTGAGTCGCCTTGGAATTGGCGAAATCGAGGAGTCTTCGGGTCGTTAAACTCATGGGAGTGGGACCCGTATGACGGTGATTGTGTAGTGTGTTAGCATGTTGGGGATATTAGGGTAACATTCCTAACGGAATACCCCTTGATGACGTGGTTGTGTCGATGTGCGAAAGAGTGTAAGACTTGGTGTTTCCAAGCATCTCTTTAGTGTTAGATGAAGGGTTTCGTGAGGCTATATCATTTGACCTTGTGGAAATTGCGGGTAGCGTGTGATCGCTAGGAATTTTCGATAAGACGATAAAACGTAAGGTTTGCCGGGTAGGTATGACTGCGGGTCATTATTATTGAGAGATGGGTGACATCGGGTGTATGGAACCTAAAGATCGGATTTCTAAAAATTCGGTTGATTGTGGTGGGAGTCTGCATGACACGAGGTGCCTTCTTATACCTGCTAGTGTAATGTTCAACTCCGTGATGGTGTGATCACTTTGTGCTTAGGGTGCCCGTGAGATACCCTTGGAAGCATCGAAGATTTTAAATAGTGATCGACGGGTGATAGTAATTCGATGGTTACGAAAGTCGAAGTTTAAGAGCATTGCAGTAAATACTTCTTATGAAGTGGCGGATGAGAATATTGTTGCTCTTAAGTGTTAGACGGGTAAAGATGACCGGTGAGCCGGTGATGGACTTAATGATTGGTTAAGCCAAAGGTTATGATGACGTGTTGATATTGTGGTAGACACAATTATGGTGTCGGATTTGGTCACTTTTCTCCATGAGAGTGAGCAATTGTTGATAAAGACTCGTTGCGTAGAAGGTCGGGTGATCTCGACTGTGATGCACGACTGATTAAGCAGAGTGGCATATGCCTAGTCATAGAGGCGTATGTGGGACTTTGGTGGAGTTCGCTTTGCGAACGATGAAGAACTATTAATTGTGATTTGTGGTATGAAGGTGTGATGTCGTCGCGTGTACGACGTCTCAAGTGGTTGTGCATGTCGGCTCTGAGAGCCTAAAGTGAATTTGCGATGATTTGATGTTTATGACCAACGGTGAGAATGGTCAGGTGTGACGTGGAATTACAATTCCGCGGGATGTTATCATCTTGGCGGTGAGGATGGGGAGATAAATCCTAAGTGGGGGAGTTTTTACTGCCGCCCGAGGAGAACTCCAGTAGTGTTATGAATAGTGAAATGTTGGAGTGTACCGTGCTAAGCCTCAATAGGTATTCGGGGTTCTTAACGAGGAAGAGTGACGGGTTGTTAATGTCGACTTGAGATCGTGCTTTACGATTGTGAGTTACAATTCCAGAATGTTATGCGTGAAGATTGTGATGGTGGGATCGAAGGGAGTGTAAGTCTTCTTATGTAAAGTGGTCGTGTAGTACCAATGTGCGGTATGAGACCAAATATGAAGTTTGAGATTCCGGAGCAAGAGAATGAAACTGTCGTTCGGGTGCTCTCGTGATGTAAAATTGGGTTGGTGCGAAACCCGGTGTAGTGACCCGAACTTTTCCATGTTTATATATATATATTAAATGAAATTGTTATTTACAAGATTAAGTGTTTCCAACATGTTAAGCAATCAAACTTGTTAAGACTTGATTAATTGAAATAGGTTTCATATAGACAATTGACCACCCAAGTTGACCGGTGATTCACGAACGTTAAAACTTGTAAAAACTATATGATGACATATATATGGATATATATATATATATATAGTTAACATGATATTATGATAAGTAAACATATCATTAAGTATATTAACAATGAACTACATATGTAAAAACAAGACTACTAACTTAATGATTTTGAAACGAGACATATATGTAACGATTATCGTTGTAACAACATTTAATGTATATATATCATATTAAGAGATATTTATACATCATAATATCATGATAATATAATAATTTAAAATCTCATTTGATATTATAAACATTGGGTTAACAACACTTAACAAGATCGTTAACCTAAAGGTCTCAAAACAACACTTACATGTAACGACTAACGATGACTTAACGACTCAGTTAAAATGTATATACATGTAGTGTTTTAATATGTATTCATACACTTTTGAAAGACTTCAAGACACTTATCAAAATACTTCTACTTAAAAAAAATGCTTACAATTACATCCTCGTTCAGTTTCATCAACAATTCTACTCGTATGCACCCGTATTCGTTCTCGTACAATACACAGCTTTTAGATGTATGTACTATTGGTATATACACTCCAATTATAAGCTCTTAGCAGCCCATGTGAGTCACCTAACACATGTGGGAACCATCATTTGGCAACTAGCATGATATCTCATAAAATTACAAAAATATGAGTAATCATTCATGACTTATTTACATGAAAACAAAATTACATATCCTTTATATCTAATCCATACACCAAAGACCAAAAAAACCTACAAACACTTTAATTCTTCAATTTTCTTCATCTAATTGATCTCTCTCAAGTTCTAACTTCAAGTTCTAAGTGTTCTTCATAAATTCTACAAGTTCTAGCTACATAAAATCAAGAATACTTTCAAGTTTGCTAGCTCACTTCCAATCTTGTAAAGTGATCATCCAACCAAAAGAAATCTTTGTTTCTTACAGTAGGTTATCATTCTAATACAAGGTAATAATCATATTCAAACTTTGGTTCAATTTCTATAACTATAACAATCTTATTTCAAGTGATGATCTTACTTGAACTTGTTTTCGTGTCATGATTCTGCTTCAAGAACTTCGAGCCATCCAAGGATCCGTTGAAGCTAGATCCATTTTTCTCTTTTCCAGTAGGTTTATCCAAGGAACTTAAGGTAGTAATGATGTTCATAACATCATTCGATTCATACATAAAAAGCTATCATATTCGAAGTGGTAAACTAGTAATCACTAGAACATAGTTTAGTTAATTCTAAACTTGTTCGCAAATAAAATTAATCCTTCTAACTACACTTTTAAAATCAACTATACACATGATCTATATCTATATGATATGCTAACTTAATGATTTAAAACCCGGAAACACGATAAACACCATAAAACCGGATTTACGCCGTCGTAGTTACAACCGGGGGCTGTTTTGGTTTGGATAATTAAAAACTATGAAAAACTTTGATTTAAAAGCTATACTTCTGGGAAAATGATTTTTCTTATGAACATGTGTAACGACCCGTCAAAATCGCTATTGACGCGGCACGTTAATCATTGATTCCACAGTGAGGTTTTGACCTCTATATGATACGTTTTGATAAAATATTGCATTCATTAAAATAAGTGACTTTTAAACATAGAAAGTTATAAACATGTGGGCGAGTGCTTAGGTATAAGCAAAACCCCGAAATACATAAGTCTTTAATTTACAGGTTGACATCACAGTCCAATTATTTATTACACAACGCAGTTTTATTTTGAATGCAATAAACTTTGTACAAAGCATGAGAGACTCCATGCAGGCAACAAGCACATCACAGTGGAAGCATTCTAAGGACCTGAGAATAAAACATGCTAAAAAGT
This sequence comes from Rutidosis leptorrhynchoides, assembly GCF_046630445.1. NCBI lineage: Eukaryota > Viridiplantae > Streptophyta > Magnoliopsida > Asterales > Asteraceae > Rutidosis > Rutidosis leptorrhynchoides. The sequence goes on along the minus strand of NC_092334.1, from coordinate 143,793,917 downwards.
CAACACGAATGTTGGTGAGTTATAGGTTTAATTGCTCGAGTCATAAACATGTATAAAGATAGACCACAAGATTTCATCAAAAGTTTATCAATAGATTCTACGTAACAGAGCACCCTGGTAACTAAACTTAACGCTATAGTGATAATTACCCCATTCGTTTTAATACACGCAAACCAACGTGTCTTAAACTCAAATAACATACATCCGTTAAAAGGCTAGCGCTCTAGCTCGGACGGGGATGTCAAGCCCTATGGATCCATATACAATTATTCGCGCCCACCAGTCCATATCCTATGTACTGGCAGCTACTAGTTACCAAAGCTAAGGGATTTTCGGTTTAACTCAGTGTAGAATTTAGTATGTACTTGTGTCTTATCGCGTTTAAAATAAATTGCATGTATTCTCAGCCCAAAAATATTTAAAGTATTTAAAAAGGGATCTATAACTAACAGTTCAATATTGAGACTCAATATTGTAGGCAAATTGCGTAGACGTAATGATGGTAGACGACTGTATGGTTGGCCTTGGATTCAAGAACAATACCCCGAACAATACCCAATATTTCCTTAGCTTAAAGCGGTTTGAAACCCGAATTAAAACACCCTCAAATATACTTTATTATTATTAAACTTAAATTTAAAATTATAATTATAATATAATTATAAATAAATTATAGAAGAATGATTATGAAAAATTCATCGAGCAAAACTGACCTTTTATAGTACTTTTCGATTTACTGTAGCTCATGCGATCGCATGAGTTTTCAGTGTTTTTGCCATGTGATCGCATGGCCGCCTTTTCAGTTTTTGTTTGCTAGTTCGTCGACATCAAATAGTATTTTACTGTAGCAAATAGTGTTTACCGTAGAAAAGTCGTTTTACTGTAGCACTGTAGAAAAATACGGTTTCACTGTAGCAAATAGTGTTTTACTGTAGCAAATAGTGTTTTACTGTAGGAAAATCGTTTTTACTTGTACATATATATATATACATACATATAATTGTTCATGAATCGTCGAGAGTAATCAAAGGTAATTGTATATATGAAACAGTTCTAAAATTTTGAGACTCAATCTAACAGAATTTGTTTAACGTGTTAAAATAATAAATCGTATAGAGAATTGGTTTAAATAAGTCAAAAATTTTCGGGTCATCACAGTACCTCCCCGTTAAAGAAAATTTCGTTCCGAAATTTTGAGTAGTACCTGTTTCATGAGCGATATTAGTGAACAAATGTGGATACTTTTGCTTCATTTGATCTTCACGTTCCCAAGTAAACTCGGGTCCTCGTCTAGCGTTCCAACGAACTCTAACTATCGGTATTTTGCTCTGTTTTAATTGTTTGACCTCACGATCCATGATTTCAACAGGTTCTTCGACAAAATGGAGTTTATCATTGATTCGTATTTCGTCAAGAGGAATTATGACATCCTCTTCAGCTAAACGTTTCTTCAAATTTGACACGTGAAATGTGTCGTGAACACTACTAAGTTCTTGCTGTAGCTTTAATCGATAAGCAACTGCTCCAATTCTTTCGGTGATTTCAAAGGGTCCTACGTACCTAGGACTTAGCTTTCCTCGTTTACCGAATCGTACAACGCCTTTCCAGGGTGACACTTTCAACATGACTTTGTCGCCCACTTGAAATTCTAGCGGTTTTCTTCTTACATGAGCATAACTCTTTTGGTGACTCATGGCCGTTTTCAATCGCTGTTGTATTTGAATGATCTTTTCGGTGGTTTCGTGAATAATTTCTGGTCCAGTAAGTTGTCTTTCTCCTACTTCACTCCAACATATAGGAGATCTGCACTTTCTACCGTAAAGTGCTTCAAATGGCGCTGCGTTGATGCTTGTATGATAGCTGTTATTGTATGAAAATTCTGCCAACGGTAAGTGTCGATCCCAACTGGTTCCAAAGTCAATCACGCATGCCCGTAACATGTCTTCCAATGTTTGTATTATTCTTTCACTTTGACCATCTGTCTGTGGGTGATAAGCGGTGCTCATATCTAATCGAGTTCCCAATGCTTTTTGTAATGACTGCCAGAAACGTGATGTGAATCGGGTGTCGCGATCAGATATGATGGAGATAGATACACCATGCCTGGAAACTACTTCCTTCAAATATAGGCGTGCTAATTTCTCCATACTGTCTGTCTCCTTTATTGGTAGAAAGTGAGCTTATTTAGTTAGACGATCAACTATCACCCAAATAGTATCATGACTACTTGTAGTCCTTGGCAATTTCATAATGAAATCCATGGTTATTCTTTCCCATTTCCACTGCGGAATTTCTGGTTGTTGCAGTAATCCTGACGGCTTTTGGTGCTCAGCTTTGACCTTTGCACACGTCAAACATTTGCTTACATAAGTAGCAATTTCTGTCTTCATATTAGGCCACCAATAAAACTTCTTGTGATCGTGGTACATTTTCCCATTTCCTGGGTGAATTTGAGTACCTCGTTTTATGTGCTTCATCCAGTACTAGTTGCCTTAGATTACCATGTTTTGGTACCCATATCCTACCAGCAAAATACAGGGTTCCATCGGCTTTTACTTCAAGATGTTTTTCTAACCCTTTGCTCATTTTGCCTTTTTCGGTTTCTGCTTTTAAAGCCTCTAATTGTGCTGCTTGAATTTGTTTTGTGAGATTAGTACGAATTGTAATATTCAAAGCTCGGACCCTAAGAGGTTTTACTCTTTCTTTCCGACTTAGGGCATCAGCTACAACATTAGCCTTTCCGGGGTGGTAACGGATTTCACAATCGTAATCGTTTAACAACTCTACCCAGCGACGTTGCCTCATATTGAGTTGTTTTTGATCAAAAATATGCTGAAGACTCTTATGGTCAGTGTACACTGTACACTTGGTGCCATATAGATAGTGTCTCCATATTTTGAGTGCAAAAACTACTACTCCAAGTTCCAAATCGTGCGTCGTATAGTTCTTTTCATGAATTTTTAGTTGTCGTGAGGCATATGCGATAACTTTTGTGCGTTGCATTAATACACATCCTAAACCTTGGCGCGAAGCATCACAATAGATCACGAAATCATCATTTCCTTCCGGTAATGACAAAATGGGTGCAGACGTTAACTTCTTCTTTAATAACTGGAATGAGAATTCCTGTTCCGTGGACCAATCATACTTCTTTCCCTTTTGATTCAATGTAGTTAAGGGTTTGGCAATTCTAGAGAAATCTTGAATGAATCTTCGGTAGTAACCAGCAAGACCTAAGAATTGGCGGATTTGTGTTGGAGTCTTCGGTGTTTCCCATTTACTAATGGCTTCGATCTTGGCGGGGTCAACTTTAATTCCATGTTTACTGACAACATGGCCCAAAGATTGTACTTCTTGTAACCAGAAATCACACTTCGAAAATTTTGCGTACAATTCTTCTTTCTTGAGTATCTCTAGTACCAATCTTAAGTGTTGCTCATGTTCTTCCTTGTTCTTCGAGTAAATCAATATGTCGTCGATAAAAACAATGACAAATTTGTCTAAATACGGTTTACAGATGCGATTCATTAGATCCATGAATACTGCTGGAGCATTAGTCAATCTAAAAGGCATGACTAGAAACTCATAGTGACCGTAACGGGTTCTGAACGCGGTTTTAGGAACATCTTCTTCCTTCACTCTCAGCTGATGATATCCGGAGCGTAGATCAATCTTAGAATAAATACTTGATCCTTGCAATTGATCAAACAAATCATCAATCCTCGGTAATGGGTACCGATTCTTGATCGTTAATTTGTTTAATTCTCGGTAATCTATGCACATTCTCATAGATCCATCCTTCTTCTTGACGAACAGAATAGGAGCACCCCAAGGTGAAAAACTGGGACGAATAAATCCACGGTCCGATAATTCTTGCAACTGGTCTTGTAATTCTTGCATTTCTGAAGGTGCAAGTCTATATGGAGATCGGGCTACAGGTGCAGCTCCTGGTATGAGATCAATATGAAATTCTACACATCTGTGTGGAGGTAGCCCCGGTAATTCTTCTGGAAATACTCCGGGATATTCTCTTACAACCGGCATGTCATCAATGCTTCTTTCTTCAGTATCGATCTTCTTTACGTGTGCCAGAATAGCATAACAACCTTTTTTTATAAGTTTCTGGGCCTTCATACAGCTGATAAGGTTCAGCTTCGAGTTGCTCTTATCCCCATAAATTATTAATGACGTTTCATCCTTACGAGGGATGCGGATTGCTTTATCAGCGCAAACAACTTCCGCTCTTGTTTTTCACATCCAGTCCATGTCAACGATTACGTCAAAACTTCCTAATTCTACGGGTATCAAATCGATTTTGAAAGTTTCACCAGCGAGATTCATTTCGCAACCATGGCAAATTTTATCGGCTTTTATCAGTTTACCATTAGCTAATTTAATAGTATATTTATCGTCTAGAGGTAATGATGCACATTTTAGTTTAGAACTAAAGTCTTTACACATATAACTTCTATCAGCACCCGTATCAAACATAATAGAAGCTAGTTGATTATTAACGGTAAACGTACCCGTGACAAGATTAGGATCCTCACGTGCTTTACTGGCACTAACATTAAATACCCTCCCACGTGCGGGTTCTTTGTTCTTCTCCTTATCAGGGCATTGATTTATAAAGTGACCAGACTTCCCGCATCCAAAACATTTCTTGACATCGGTCAGTTTTGTCTTTACTTTAGAAACGGTGGCATAACAATCTTTCGCCACATGTCCTTTCTTGTTGCACTTATCAGAGACCACTTGGCAATAACCTGCATGATGTGTGTAACATCTTTTGCAGAACGGATGAGGTCCCTTATAGTTTGGACTTGCAGTTGCCCCATCTTGTTTACCTTTAAAAGTTTCTTGTTTCTTCAGGTGAGTACTTTTGCCCTTATAGTCTTCCCATTTCCTCTTTCCTTCAGTTGTCTTGACTTCGGTAATTGGTGCCTTAACAGAACTCTCTGTGATCTGGTCCATGAGTTGGTGTGCCATTGTCATGGCTTCCTGCATCGTATTCGGTTTGGACGATGTAACATTTCCTTTGATATTGATCGATAAACCGTCAATATACATTTCTATCTTTTGTTTCTCGTTTGGCACCAATTCGGGACATAACAAGGCTAGTTCCATGAAACGCTTTTCATAGTTATTGAGATTCGTGCCGATAACCTTCAGATTACGTAACTCAGATTCCATTTTTCTGATCTCGTTTCGAGGACAGTACTCCTCGATTAGCATCTTTTTCAGTTCTTCCCAAAAGATATCATATGCCGTATCTATTCCTTATGCTTTAGCATAATTGTTCCACCAAGTAAGTGCACCGTCTTGCAACGTGCACGAAGCATACTTTGACTTGTCTTCGTTCGCACAATTACTGATTTTGAAAACGGACTCCATCTTTTCAAATCATCGGGTTAGACCGACTGGTCCCTCGGTTCCACTAAACGTCTGTGGTTTGCATCCTTGAAAAGTTTTGTATGAGCATCCGTTTCATGAGTTTGTGTTTACGGTTGCTGCTTTGGCTGCTGCTTCGGCTGTTGCTTTTGCTGCCTCGGCTGCAGCAATTCTTTCATTCACACATTTCTCGACTAGTTCCTCGAACTCAGCATCCGACATTTGAGACATGTTTCTTCAATAAACACAACAGAGATAATTTAATCATATAGAATATTACAGGTAAAATGAGTTGTCAATAGTTAATCGTAGCATATTAATAATATGAACTAATTATTATAAAAGCCTTTTCTTCTTATTAGCATTTTATAATTATTTCTAGGGTATTACCTACCCGTTAAGTTCATACATAATAGCTAGTACAAGGAATTAACTACTAAAATCCTAATAATATTTCACTATGAAAAATTATAGCGAGTTACTACATTATTATGTAATAATAATAATAAGAAGTAGTAATAATACAAATAATCATTCCATGCATTTATTATTAATAAACCAAAATAATACAATACCATACAATACTGATATTTTACATATGCTTATTTTACATAACAAGATAGAGTAGCACACATAAGCAATAAAATAGTGCATGGAAGATTTATGGTTGCGATGTCGTTTATTCAGAACTATCAGAAACTTCTTCCCATTTGGTTCTCTCTGCCAATTGTTTGTGTGCACATGGTCCGACAGACATTCTGGCAGTGTATTTTATTTTTGGTTGGGGTTTTGAGGTACCCGTTGCCTCAGTTTGTTTAATACAATAAGGGTGGTTACGGATCGAATGGTCATGTTCCTTTTTAATAATTAAGGACTTTTTATTATTGTGGTTGTTTTTATTATCTATAGCAAGTTGGAATTTCTCCTTAGTGACCTCTTTTATTTCATTAGCGAAATCCTCCTCCTTACTGATTTTGTCTGATGACGAACTGTCTGAGTCATGCGTAGGAGAATATGATGACGAACTGCGAGAATATGTACCGGTGGTCATGAACCGAAATCTGCCAGGCTTAATCGGCACAACCCGCCCGTCGGTGGTATATCTGGACCAATGTCCATATTTGTTTAGAAATGGATGATCCTCGTTTACTCCAGGGATCATGGGTCCATGTCAACGATACTGTGGCTCCGGAAAACTAAAGCTGGGTGGAGCTGGAACCTCCTCTGGGTTTATCGGGAGTTGAGATTCCTCGGCTAACACAATTTCTTTTTTAATAGGTATTGGAACGCCCTTTTCAGTTGTGGATAGAATAGATTCAGTGTCCGATTCCGAGTCGTACAAAATGATAGGTCATCTATCACATAATTGAAACAACAATTACGTTAGCATATAAATATATCACATATAATGTTTTTGACCAAATAATAAGCAAAAATCAGTAAAAACAGATATGGTCATAGTCCAGACTCACTAATGCATCCTAACAATTACCAGTTAAACATACTAATGTAATTTCTGGTTTTCTATGACCTCAAGCTCTGATACCAACTGTAACGACCCGTCAAAATCACTATTGACGCGGCACGTTAATCATTGATTCCACAGTGAGGTTTTGACCTCTATATGATACGTTTTGATAAAATATTGCATTCATTAAAATAAGTGACTTTCTAAACATAGAAAGTTATAAACATGTGGGCGAGTGCTTAGGTATAAGCAAAACCCCAAAATACATAAGTCTTTAATTTACAGGTTGACATCACAGTCCAATTATTTATTACACAACGCAGTTTTATTTTGAATGCAATAAACTTTGTACAAAGCATGAGAGACTCCATGCAGGCAACAAGCACATCACAGCGGAAGCATTCTAAGGACCTGAGAATAAAACATGCTAAAAAGTCAACACGAATGTTGGTGAGTTATAGGTTTAATTGCTCGAGTCATAAACATATATAAAGATAGACCACAAGATTTCATCAAAAGTTTATCAATATATTCTACGTAACAGAGCACCCTGGTAACTAAACTTAACGCTATAGTGATAATTACCCCATTCGTTTTAATACACGCAAACCAATGTGTCTTAAACTCAAATAACATACGTCCGTTAAAAGGCTAGCGCTCTAGCTCGGACGGGGATGTCAAGCCCTATGGATCCATATACAATTATTCGCGCCCACCAGTCCATATCCTATGTACTGGCAGCTACTAGTTACCAAAGCTAAGGGATTTTCGGTTTAACTCAGTGTAGAATTTAGTATGTACTTGTGTCTTATCGCGTTTAAAATAAATTGCATGTATTCTCAGCCCAAAAATATTTAAAGTATTTAAAAAGGGATCTATAACTCACAGTTCAATATTGAGACTCAATATTGTAGGCAAAATGCGTAGACGTAATGATGGTAGACGACTGTATGGTTGGCCTTTGGATTCAAGAACAATACCCAATATTTCCTTAGCTTAAAGCGGTTTGAAACCCGAATTAAAACACCCTCGAATATACTTTATTATTATTAAACTTAAATTTAAAATTATAATTATAATATAATTATAAATAAATTACAGAAGAATGATTATGAAAAATTCGTCGAGCAAGACTGACCTTTTATAGTACTTTTCGATTTACTGTAGCTCATGCGATCGCATGAGTTTTCAGTATTTTTGCCATGCGATCGCATGGCCGCCTTTTCCGTTTTTGTTTGCTAGTTCGTCGACATCAAATAGTATTTTACTATAGCAAATAGTGTTTACTGTAGCAAATAGTATTTAATGCAGCAAATAGTGTGTCACTGTAGCAAATCACTGTAGCAAAGTCGTTTTCACTGTAGCACTGTAGAAAAATACGGTTTCACTGTAGCACTGTAGTGTTTTACTGTAGCAAATAGTGTTTTACTGTAGGAAAGTCGTTTTTACTTGTACATACATATATATATATATATATATATATATATATATATATATATATATATATATATATATATATATATATATATATATATACATACATATAATTGTTCATGAATCGTCGAGAGTAATCAAAGGTAATTGTATATATGAAACAGTTCTAAAATTTTGAGACTCAATCTAACAGACTTTGTTTAACGTGTTAAAATAATAAATCGTATAGAGAATTGGTATAAATAAGTCAAAAATTTTCGGGTCATCACAACATGAAACCATATCCAAAAATCATGGTTAAACTCAAAGTGAAAGTATGTTTTTCAAAACAGTCATCAAGATGTCGTTCTTTCGATGGAAATGACTACCTCTTTCAAAAACGACTTGTAACTTGTATTTCTGACTATAAACCTATACCTTTTCTGTTTAGTTTCATAAAGTCAAGTTCAATACGAAACCGTGACAGCTTAAATCACTCAAAACGGATTAGAAACGAAGAAATGGCGAGCAAAACAAAATTGGTAAAAACTACTCATTTTAGCTACATGAAAATTGGTAACAAATCTATTCCAACCATAACTTAATCAACTTGTATTGTATATTATGTAATCTTGAGATACCATAGACACGTATACAATGTTTCAACCTATCATGTCGACACATCTATATATATTTCGGAACAACCATAGACACTCTATATGTGAATGTTGGAGTTAGCTATACAGGGTTGAGGTTGATTCCAAAATATATATAGTTTGAGTTGTGATCAATACTGAGATACGTATACACTGGGTCGTGGATTGATTCAAGATAATATTTATCGATTTATTTCTGTACATCTAACTGTGGACAACTAGTTGTAGGTTACTAACGAGGACAGCTGACTTAATAAACTTAAAACATCAAAATGTATTAAAAGTATTGTAAATATATTTTGAACATACTTTGATATATATGTATATATTGTTATAGGTTCGTGAATCAACCAGTGGCCAAGTCTTACTTCCCGACGAAGTAAAAATCTGTGAAAGTGAGTTATAGTCTCTTTTTAAAATCTAATATTTTTGGGATGAGAATACATGCAGGTTTTATAAATGATTTACAAAATAGACACAAGTACGTAAAACTACATTCTATGGTTGAATTATCGAAATCGAATATGCCCCTTATTATTAAGTCTGGTAATCTAAGAATTAGGGAACAGACACCCTAATTGACGCGAATCCTAAAGATAGATCTATTGGGCCTAACAAACCCCATCCAAAGTACCGGATGCTTTAGTACTTCGAAATTTATATCATATCCGAAGGGTGTCCCGGAATGATGGGGATATTCTTATATATGCATATTGTTAATGTCAGTTACCAGGTGTTCACCATATGAATGATTTTTATCTCTATGTATGGGATGTGTATTGAAATATGAAATCTTGTGGTCTATTGTTACGATTTGATATATATAGGTTAAACCTATAACTCACCAACATTTTTGTTGACGTTTAAAGCATGTTTATTCTCAGGTAAATACTAAGAGCTTCCGCTGTTGCATACTAATATAAGGACAAGATTTGGAGTCCATGCTTGTATGATATTGTATAAAAACTGCATTCAAGAAACGTATTTCGATGTAACATATTTGTATTGTAAACCATTATGTAACGGTCGTGTGTAAACAGGATATTTTAGATTATCATTATTTGATAATCTACGTAAAGCTTTTTAAACCTTTATTGATGAAATAAAGGTTATGGTTTATTTTAAAAATGAATGCAGTCTTTGGAAAAACGTCTCATATAGAGGTCAAAACCTCGCAACGAAATCAATTAATATGGAACGTTTTTAATCAATAAGAACGGGACATTTTAGTTGGTATCCGAGCGTTGGTCTTAGAGAACCAGAAAATTTGCATTAGTGTGTCTTATCGAGTTTGTTAGGATGCATTAGTGAGTCTGGACTTCGACCGTGTTTTCTTTAAAAATGATTGCTTAACATTTTTGTTGGAAACTATATATTATTAACATGTATATATTATGTGATATATTAATCTCTTAACATGTTTGATATTGTGTGATAGATGTCTACCTCTAGCACAAATCCCATTGACTCACCTAATAATAACGAAGAGTCGAATATATATTGGACTGATTCACAAGTTCCCGAAGAGGAACCGGAAGAAGAATCAGAACCGGAAGAAGAATCAGAACCGGAAGAGGAGGAATCGGAGGAGGAAATAGAACCTGTGGGGGAAATAATAAAACGGTTAAGTAAAAGAAAATCCTCAACCAACCGACCAAGGTTAATTATGGTCAATGGTGTTTCTGCCAAGGAAGCAAAATATTGGGAGGATTACCAATTCTCCGGTGAATCGGATTCCGACGAGAATTCCGATGATGTTATAGAAATTACCCCAACTGAATTTAAAAAGGCAAAAGAAAATAATAAGAGAAAGGGCATAAAAATAGAGAAATCTAATTCCATCCCATATGAACTTTATATGTATCGTCAACCCCCGAAGTCCTTAAGTTGTAACAATGACCCGGGAACCTCTAAACCACCAGGTTTTTCTAAACCGTTGTGGAAAACGATAGCTCGTATTAGGATAACATCATATATCCCTAAAAAATTAGCAAAAAGAACCAAGTTCGAAGAAGAAGAAACGAGTGAGTCGGAATAAGATAATTGTATTCGTGCAGTGTAATATATGTAATATAGTGTGCTTATGCTTTATGATATATGTAAAAACTGCTTGTATTAATAAGTATCTTTTATGAATCTAACTCTTGTCTATTTTACAGTATAAAAACACAAAATGGATAGACAATCCAATATTTTAGAAGACCTACCCGGAGACATGATTGATGAAATCTTGTCTAGAGTCGGTCAGAATTCTTCGGCACAACTATTTACGGCAAAATCAGTTTGTAAGACATTTGAAGAACGTTTCAAGAATGCCTTGGTTTACACATTGGGAAACCCATAAGTTACGATGTGTTTACTTTGACGCATATATTGCGGGGAACCCAAGTGCTATTTTACGCAACGGGTTAAGAAATTATTTTGACTCAATGTATCCGAACATAGGACTTCATGATTTAGAAAAAGTGGCTAACATGCAATATAAAGAAGCATGTTATGCTTACGGGTTAGTAATGTTCGCTTCTCACAAAAGTGAGAAAAAGAACATCGGACTGCAACTATTAAACAAAACATTCTCACAAGTGATGGACTCAGTAGTTGGGGTGAGAAACATGGTTTTTAGATTGTTATGGGACTGTTGGACATTACGTAACCCTCGTCCCTTTGACGACGTTACAACATGCTGCCTAGCCAATGGTCATAACGGTTATGTTCCACAAGACCAAGGATGGGAAGTAGTCCTAGTAAAACCAGAATGCATGACTTGTTTCTGGACGTATGAATTACGTGTCTTTATTGCCTTTGCTGAACGACTTGTGTACTAGCTAGAATTATCTTCACAACTATCTTGTATCAAAGTTATTGTGTGCTATATTTCATGATATATGTAAAATAAGCGGTATTGTAATTTTGTAAAATATTGTATAAAAGTTTGAACGCGAAATATTATTATAATCAGTTTTTCATATAGAATTGTAGTAGTTGAATTGTATATTAGCTACTAAGTATGAACTTAACGGGTAGGTACTACCCGAATTTAAACTTATAAAACGCTAATATGAAGAAAAAGCTTTTATAAACGAGTTCATATTATGCTACGAGATACTATTGACTACTCTTAATATTCTGTATGATTAGCTTGTTCCATTTGATTATTTTGAAGGAAATGGCACCGACTACTCGACACACCTTGAATATGAGCGAAGAGGAATTTTGTGCCTTTCTTGCTTCAAACATAGCCGCAGTATAGGCTGCGCTACATACCAACAATAACCTTGGATCTAGTAGTACAGGAAATCGTGTAGGATGCTCCTACAAAGAATTCACTGCCTGCAAACCTTTAGAATTTGATGGAACTGAAGGACCGATGGGATTGAAACGGTGGACCGAGAAGGTTGAATCGGTGTTTGCCATAAGTAAGTGTACTGAAGAGGACAAAGTGAAGTACGCTACGCATACCTTCACAGGTACTGCGTTAACATGGTGGAATACCTATCTAGAGCAAGTGGGACAAGATGATGCTTACGCACTACCGTGGTCAGCATTCAAGCACTTGATGAACGAGAAGTACCGTCCCAGAACTGAGGTCAATAAGCTCAAGACAGAACTTAGAGGGTTACGAACCCAAGGATTTGATATTACCACGTATGAAAGACGATTCACAGAATTGTGCCTATTGTGTCCGGGAGCGTTCGAAGATGAGGAATAGAAGATCGACGCGTTTGTGAAAGGATTACCGGAAAGAATCAAAGAAGATATAAGTTCACACGAGCCCGCCTCCATACAACAGGCATGTAGAATGGCTCACAAACTAGTGAACCAGATTGAGGAAAGAATTAAAGAACAGACGGCTGAAGAGACCAATGTGAAGCAAGTCAAATAAAAGTGGGAGGAAAATGGTGATAAGAATCACCAACACAATAACAACAGAAATTACAACAATAATCGCAACAACTATCCCAACAATCGCAACATCAATCGCAACTACAATAAACGGCCCAACAACAACAACAACAACAACAACAACAACAGCAACTACAACAATCATCCCAACAACAATAACAACCGCAACAACAACAACAATCAGAAGCAGCTATGCCAAAGGTGTGAAAAGTATCACTCAGGGTTCTGCACCAAATTTTGCAACAAGTGTAAAAGAAATGGTCATAGCGCGCTGAAGTGTGAGGTCTACGGACCAGGGGTTAACAGAACGAAAGGAACCAATGGTGTCGGAACTAGTAATGGCGGAGCAAGTAGTGTCGGAGCAAGTTATGCCAATGTAGTTTGTTATAAATGTGGAAAACCGGGCCACATTATTAGAAATTGCCCGAACCAGGAGAACACGAATGGACAAGCCCGCGGAAGAGTTTTCAATATTAATGTGGCAGAGGCACAGGAAGACCCGGAGCTTGTTACGGGTACGTTTCTTATTGACAATAAATCTGCTTACGTTTTATTTGATTCAGGTGCGGATAGAAGCTATATGAGTAGAGATTTTTGTGCTAAATTAAGTTGTCCATTGACACCGTTGGATAGTAAATTTTTACTCGAATTAGCAAACGGTAAATTAATTTCAGCAGATAATATATGCCGGAATCGAGAAATTAAACTGGGTAGCGAAATATTTAAGATTGACTTGATACCAGTAGAGTTAGGGAGTTTTGATGTGATAATCGGTATGGACTGGTTGAAAGAAGTGAAAGCAGAGATCGTTTGTTACAAAAATGCAATTCGCATTGTACGAAAAGAAGGAGAACCCTTAATGGTGTACGGAGAAAAGGGCAACACGAAGCTACATCTTATTAGTAATTTGAAGGCACAAAAACTAATAAGAAAAGGTTGCTATGCTGTTCTAGCACATGTCGAGAAAGTACAAACTGAAGAAAAGAGCATCAATGATGTTTTTGTCGCAAAAGAATTTCCCGATGTATTTTCGAAAGAATTACCGGGACTACCTCCACATCGATCTGTTGAATTTCAAATAGATCTTGTACCAGGAGCTGCACCAATAGCTCGTGCTCCTTACAGACTCGCACCCAGCGAGATGAAAGAACTGCAAAGCCAACTGCAAGAACTATTAGAACGTGGTTTCATTCGACCAAGCACATCACCATGGGGAGCTCCTGTTTTGTTTGTCAAGAAGAAAAATGGTACATTTAGGTTGTGTATTGACTACAGAGAGTTGAACAAACTTACCATCAAAAACCGTTATCCACTGCCGAGAATTGACGACTTATTTGATCAACTACAAGGCTCGTCTGTTTATTCAAAGATTGACTTACGTTCCGGGTATCATCAAATGCGGGTGAAAGAAGATGATATTCCAAAGACTGCTTTTAGGACGTGTTATGGTCATTACAAGTTTATGGTTATGCCGTTTGGATTGACTAACGCACCAGCTGTGTTCATGGACCTTATGAACCGAGTGTGTGGGCCATATCTTGACAAGTTTGTCATTGTTTTCATCGATGACATACTTATTTACTCAAAGAATGATCAAGAGCACGAAAAACATTTGAGAAAAGTGTTAGAAGTATTGAGGAAAGAAAAACTGTACGCTAAGTTTTCAAAGTGTGCATTTTGGTTGGAAGAAGTTCAATTCCTCGGTCACATAGTGAACAAAGAAGGTATCCAGGTGGACCCGGCAAAGATCGAAACCGTTGAAAAGTGGGAAACCCCAAAAACTCTGAAGGCAAATGTGAAAGTATGTTTTTCAAAATAGTCATCAAGATGTCGTTCTTTCGACGGAAATGACTACCTCTTTCAAAAACGACTTGTAATTTGTATTTCTGATTATAAACCTATACCTTTTCTGTTTAGTTTCATAAAGTCAAGTTCAATACGAAACCGTGACTGCTTAAATCACTCAAAACGGATTAGAAACGAAGAAATGGCGAGTAAAACAAAATTGGTAAAAACTACTCATTTTAGCTACGTGAAAATTGGTAACAAATCTATTCCAACCATAACTTAATCAACTTGTATTGTATATTATGTAATCTTGAGATACCATAAACACGTATACAATGTTTCGACCTATCATGTCGACACATCTATATATATTTCGGAACAACCATAGACACTCTATATGTGAATGTTGGAGTTAGCTATACAGGGTTGAGGTTGATTCCAAAATATATATAGTTTGAGTTGTGATCAATACTGAGATACGTATACACTGGGTCGTGGATTGATTCAAGATAATATTTATCGATTTATTTCTGTACATCTAACTGTGGACAACTAGTTGTAGGTTACTAACGAGGACAGCTGACTTAATAAACTTAAAACATCAAAATGTATTAAAAGTATTGTAAATATATTTTGAACATACTTTGATATATATGTATATATTGTTATAGGTTCGTGAATCAACCAGTGGCCAAGTCTTACTTCCCGACGAAGTAAAAATCTGTGAAAGTGAGTTATAGTCCCACTTTTAAAATCTAATATTTTTGGGATGAGAATACATGCAGGTTTTATAAATGATTTACAAAATAGACACAAGTACGTAAAACTACATTCTATGGTTGAATTATCGAAATCGAATATGCCCCTTATTATTAAGTCTGGTAATCTAAGAATTAGGGAACAGACACCCTAATTGATGCGAATCCTAAAGATAGATCTATTGGGTCTAACAAACCCCATCCAAAGTACCGGATGCTTTAGTTCTTTGAAATTTATATCATATCCGAAGGGTGTCCCGGAATGATGGGGATATTCTTATATATGCATCTTGTTAATGTCGGTTACCAGGTGTTCACCATATGAATGATTTTTATCTCTATGTATGGGATGTGTATTGAAATATGAAATCTTGTGGTCTATTGTTACGATTTGATATATATAGGTTAAACCTATAACTCACCAACATTTTTGTTGACGTTTAAAGCATGTTTATTCTCAGGTAAATACTAAGAGTTTCCGCTGTTGCATACTAATATAAGGACAAGATTTGGAGTCCATGCTTGTATGATATTGTATAAAAACTGCATTCAAGAAACGTATTTTGATGTAACATATTTGTATTGTAAACCATTATGTAATGGTCGTGTGTAAACAGGATATTTTAGATTATCATTATTTGATAATCTACATAAAGCTTTTTAAACCTTTATTGACGAAATAAAGGTTATGGTTTGTTTTAAAAATGAATACAGTCTTTGGAAAAATGTCTCATATAGAGGTCAAAACCTCGCAACGAAATCAATTAATATGGAACGTTTTTAATCAATAAGAACGGGACATTTTACCCGGATAGTACTGTTGAGTAGGTACGAGTTCGATTTCAGTATGGATACTATATTTTCCCTTTCGGGAAATGTGATCGTGGAAATCGTCAGTGGATTATTCTATTTTATGGACGATTGTGAGGCGCGGAGTGCCGGTTCTGATTGTCTCACATAGAGACACGCGGATATTGTTTCTTTGCGGGGGTGTGTTCCCTAGTGATGTGACGTGTTGGTTGCATTGAAATGTCGAGGCTATCCTTAACGGACGGTCTAGGTAAGAGGATTTACCGAGTGTTGGTGAATATTTTTGAAGGTCGCGTGACTAATTGCGAATTATTGGAATGATAATTCGCTGTTGACAGGATTCTAGTGCACGAATTGTTTCCATGCTAGTGCTAGGAAGCCGCATTGTATGGATGTGTTGCAGGGTTTAGGGGAGAAACTTTGTGTCGAGTGTTGATGTTTCGTCTAACTCGTGGTGTATTATCGTCGTCCTGGATTAATCCAGAGACTGGTGGTCGTGTACAGATTGATTGATGGGAAAGTTGTATCCCTAGTGTGATTATTTGGCGATACCAAAATTTCTTCGTCGAAGAGATGACCCGGTGGTGCAGACGGGGGAAGTTGGTTCTTGATTCATAGAACATTCTTGATTGGTTGGTTTACGAGTCGTTGAAGTCCAGAGGTTTGACGCGACATAAATCCTTCTCGATTTGGATTAATGCAAGGATGTAGCTTGTTGCGAGTTGTAGCTGGGAGAACTTGAAGGGATGTTAAGTGGTAAGTGTTATCCGTAAGGATTTACTTTTACTCGGTCTTCGTCATTTTGGATGTTGACCTTATTGTGGGACGTGGTTACTATTGGCATTGTACTTGTTAAGGGTACACTAAAGGGGTGATATCTCGGTACGAGATTGGTTGAGTTCTTCCCGATGTGAGGGATTGAGCAAGTTTCTAGTGCTCGGATTCGTGGATTTAGTAAATCGCGGATGGAGATTTAAGTTGAAAGGGGGTGATTCATCGGAAGGGTCGCTTAAGTGCGGTGTGAGATCTTTGGGTTGCGGGAAATTTCGTAGACTTCGAGTTCGAAAGTACGTCGAAGGACCATAGGGTGTAGGTCCGGATGGGTTGAGTGACGAAGATCACGAGGACGTGATCGAGTTTAAGTGGGGGAGAGTTGTAAGACCCAAATATTTATTGTATATAATGTATTTATGGTGTACGATGCGTGTATGAAGTGTACGAGACATGTACGTGTTGCTTGCTCGAACGTTGAAGAAAACTGGACGTTGTTTGGAGTCACAAGGTGTGTACGTACCTTTTCGACCCCAAAAAAAGTTTGAGTTGATATTTTAAAACCGTACCATTAGAAAGGAAATCTTATTACGTTTCCAACTATATTTGATTCATCGAAAACGGAGCTACGGTCAAAAAGTTATGGCCAAAACAAGTTGCTGAAAACTGACCTGAAGGTTGGAGCGGCGCTCCACCCTTTGGAGCGGCGCTCCGATCGCGTCTGATGCAATTTTCAGCATTTTAAAGGGTTAAATGAGGGGTACTTTGGTCCTTTCACTTGTGAACGGATTTGTGGCACTTAGAGCAGTTTTAGATCCACTTTTGGATCGTTTTGACATCCACACATCTCTCTCATCTTATCTTAGAGAGAGATGGAGATTCTAGAGAGAGATTTGGAGCTTTGATAAAGATGAAGCTTGAATCGATCAAATGTGCGAGTGATGAAGTTGTTCCTTTCGTTCTCGGCTACGTTTTGATTGTTATGGTAAATTCTAAATCCAAATTTCATTGTTAAGATTATTGTTTGAGTTAGGGTTTGTGTTAGTTAGTGTTATAAACCCATTTTATTGTGAAATTTGAGGGTTTTGGGTAAGATTCAAGTAAGTAAGCCTAAATGGGCGACTTAGGGTTTCGAGTGATGAAATTATGAGTTTGGGTCTTGCGTGTGTTGGTTAAACGTTAGAACACTTGTGTTGTCTTGGTTTTTGGGTGTAAACCCTAATTTAGGTCAAAACGGGTCAAATGGGTATTTTGGGACAAGTAAGCTTGATTCGGTGTTAAATTAAGTTTTAAGTCAAGTTTTGGTAAATCAAGTAGGTAAATACTTGATTTAAGTGTTAGTGGTTGTCTTGGAAATATAATCACTAGTCGTTAGTGATTTTGGGGCGTTTTATGACTTTGGTCAAAATGGGTAATTTGAATTGGGTCAAACTTGAGGATGACACTAATTTAGATTAAATGGATGTTAAACGCTTTTGTTAAGTGTTAAATGATGTTTTTGGACGTAATTACTCGCGAGAAGTAATTTTGGGTTAAAAATGATATTTTAAGATTTTAGTCAAACGTGGTCAACCGTGTTATGGGTCAATATTGCACGTGTTGAGGTTTTGGTGTAATTGGCGTTTGAAATGATTACTACCTAAGTAGTAATTTAGCATTAAGACCTAGGTTTGGTCTAATAGGTGTAAAGTATGATTTTAGTTAAATCTTACTTTGTTGTGTTGGTTTGAATTACCACCCGAAGTGATAATTGGTTTGAGTCCATTAGTAGATTAAATGGGCGGGTTTTGGCGAGCAAGGTGTGATCCCTCGGCTAAGGGATGTTTGTGTCGAGTTCTCTTTTAGAGAATGACTATTTATGTGTATATTGTACCTATGTGTGATATAGGTGGTTACTTGCTCGGATTTGAGGACGAAGATCATGATGTACATGACTTGTGCGGGCATTCCGAGGTGAGTGGAATAATTATATGTGTAGGTATATAATGTATCTATTTGTTGTAGCGTGAGATGTGAAGTGTCGAGGTGCTAAGACACCACGTTTCACGTGACGAGTGAAGCATCGAGGTGTTAAGATGCCACTCGAGGTGAAGCATCGAGGTGTTAAGATGCCACCTAGGAGTGAAGTGTCGAGGTGTTAAGACGCCACTCCAAAATAAAGGGTGAAGTGTCGAGGTGTTAAGACGCCACCCGAGGGTGAAGTATCGAGGTGTTAAGATGCCACCCGGGGGTTAGTGATACGAGATGCTAAGTACACTAATGGATGTTGTGAACTCCGATGGCCTTTCGCGGGCGCCATTCCCTTGTACGATTGGTTAACCATGGTTATTGTGTTGTAGTGTAGCATATTATATTATTCAGGTTATATATATGCTATTGTTGTGCTAGCTTGTGATATTAAAGGTTATAGCTTTGTACTTGTGATGATAAGCTAATTGTGTTGCTAGCATGTATGCGGTATGTGAGTAAGTGTTTGCAAGTTGGTATATTATATATGTATGTGTATAATTATTGCATTCACTAAGCGTTAGCTTACCCTCTCGTTGTTTACATTTTTATAGATTTGCGTGGAGGATGGCTCGGGTAAGTGTGCGGGACTAGTGGACTTGCGTAGTTTGCTTTAGAAGACGTGATGTTGGATTTGATTAGGATTGGGTAGCGTATTCCCAATCGCCATGCTCGGTCTATGTTTTGTATTAAACTAAAATGGGTCGAAATGGTCACTTTGTCGTAATTTGGGTCGATGTGGGCCCGGTGCTGTAAAACTCGATTTTATTGTGGGAAACTCTTAGTTTTACTTATATTGACGTGTTATGATAAATTGTTTCATTTAAAAGTGTTGCGGAACGTGTTTTACGAACAAGCATAAAAAGAAAGTGGACATGCCACTTTTGAGCGGCGCTCCATATGCCTGAAACTGGACTGATTTTAAAAAAAAAAATTTAAGCGTTGTCGGTTGGATAACGGGTTGGGATGTTACAGAATTGACGAACAGATATGAGGTTTTTAACGATGTTAGGGGTTACAAGTACATTATTTAAATGTGACGGTCGTTGAACATTGGGTAACAAGCTATGACCGGTGTTAGTGACAGGGATGGTGTTCCCGTTACCAACGGCTACTGATGGATACTTGCAATTATTAAAAACGGTACTAAGATTATTAATACAGGAGGTAAGATGTGAAGACGCACCCGTGTCCATGTGTCACCCTGCATTACCGTAATTGGGTGGGGCTGTGAAAAAGCATTGGTCCTGCAGTCGTGCCTGTTGTTGGTCTTGAATTATTTTCAGAAGCTGGGCATTAGTATCCATTTTATTATTATTATTATTACTATACTATTTTTTTTATGTAATCAAAAGATTATTCGTGCCCAATATTAAATCAAAAAGGCATAAAGACACCAAAAAATGAATCGGGTATCAAGTCTCAAGGAGAAAAAATAAAATATAATCAAACGTGGGCCACTTGCTTGAAAAGGCATCCACTTTTCAACTCAATTTAATCAAACGTGTGCAGCCATTTATTTCTTTCGTTTTGTGTGTGTGTGTGGGGGTTTGTGTTTAGATTAGATATTTAGCCCATAACCTATATTATCTGTATTGTATGGGTTTAGCTCAATTAGCTTAATTAGGGTTATTTGCCTGTATATATGACTTTATGGCTTTATGTTATGTACGTATGCAATCAATCAATCAACATCATATCAACAAATGATATGATGTTTATTGATTGATTGCATACGTACATAACATAAAGCCATATATATAGGCAAATAACCCTAATTAAGCTAATTGGGTTGAGCCCATACAATACAGATAATATAGGTTATGGGCTAAATATCTAATCTAACAGAACCGGCTCGAACATCAGTAATATTCATCAGAGTACTCTCTCCTGCAGTGATGATCAAGTTTCCAGTCTTCGGGTCGACATACAACGCATGGTCGCTAGACCTTATCGCCGCATTAGGGTTAGCTACCCATACTTTTCTGGATTCCGGATCACTCGTATACCAAATTCCCAAATAACTATAATCTTGACCAAAGAACCCCAATGTGAAACTTCTACCAATGGAAACAAGCTGGTCAGTTGAGTTGATTCGGTCTCCAGATTTAATTGTTGACAACGAATCTGGATTTGGACAAAATGTGACGGTGTAATCAGAAGTGACACATAAAGTTGGTATATTCAATAAATATTTTGATTATGATTTTCTTTTTTATAGTTTTTCTAGCAAAAGGCTCGATAGGATATTATTGTGTAGTGATATCATTTTAGCTGATTGTGATTTACTAGAAAGCAGGAGTTGACTAGTGATACTTAACATGGATTCGGTGAGTGCGGAGTGCACGCCCATAAGAGTGAACTAGACACTGGCGCACGGTAATGGCGGGGGTCAAGGGGGCAGCGCCCCTCGCGGGGCTCGGGGCAGCGCCCCGAAACAAAAACGTTTTGAGTGATACGTTTTAATAAAACGTTTAATCCAAACGTTTTCCCGCTCCTTTTTCCAACCGTCATAACCTTTCATTTACTAACTGATTTAAACTGATTTAGATCATCAGTTTGGATAACCGCTTTCATTCTAATATTCAATTTCACACAGAAACGAACACACAAATCTATACACAAAAATCGCGTTCTTCTTGTCAGGGAAACGATTTTGCATTTATAGTCTTATCCCAATTGAAATTTCGTGTAACCCGAGACAAGTAGAGTCAGAATATTAAATTAGGAAAGTGTTTCATGATTTTAGAAATATCCGAATTATCTATTTAGATACCCTGTTTCTAACATATTCTACTTTGGAGTCTAGCGTAAGTAACCACTATATTTTTACAATACGCGCACATACAACACTTTAGTAATTTTTATTCTCTCTTGGGTCCATTTGCTCTAACAACCATATGTCTCCAAAATAGTACTATGACCCCTAGAAAAAGGTAAAATTTGCTATCACCACCTATAAAGAATTACAGTATCTAGTAAATAAAAACTTCACTTACTATTATTTTAATATTTAATATTTAATTTAATCGCAGTAACAAAAAAGTCCAATAAACTATGTTTGATCGATATCAAGTAAAAAAAATCTTTTCTTTTTCCAAAACCACATTTTCGTTATCTATTTTATTTTTTTTAAAAGGATGTCATTTTGGTAATTTTACTAGTTTAATTATCAAATAATCTGATTTTTCCAAACACTCGAAAAACTAATTATATGATTATCACGATATCAAGCAACATAATCAAATCCAAACACCATTTATTAAAACCACGTTTTTCTGCAGCTGATTATCTAATTCTGATTATTTAAAACGCATAATCAATTTTCAAAACGCAAATCCAAACACCCCATAAAAAAAATTACGTTAAAAAATTTCGGTCGTCGGGGGCGGATGACCCCGCTTGCACCATGGTGGATCCGCCCCTGCACCCAAAGAGTTTGCCTTTTGTTAGAAACAATGAGTTACCACCCAAAAGACTATGTTAAGGACTCAAGGCAATTGTAATTTTTTGTATTTAGTTCGATAAAATTATGTTCCTAGTTACTACCCATACCCATACCGTCGATGGTATGGTTAGGATCATTCTTTTTTGGTTTCGTCTTCAGAATGTGGACTACACGACAAACTTTTCGTTGCAGATCTGCTATCCTTGTTGTGGGCGGGTCGGTTTTTGCGGATGGGTTACTTTTTGGTGTGGCTTGGGAGCTTGCGGTGTCTGTGGTGTATGTTCTTTTTTTTTTTCCGGTGATGATCGACATTCTCCCAGTCATCGTCATTGTTTGTTTGTTTCGTTGTACTCCGTATATATTTAGTGTAGCCTTACTTTAGTATACATTTGTTATACCTTGAGTCTTACTTTGTATCGTAGTTCAAATGTGTTTTCGCTTTGTTACTGAACCGTTTGCTTAGGTATGTTTAATTTGGATAGGACTCTTTTTGGATTCTAGTGTAATGGTTGTACTTGTTAACTTTTGAATGATGTTATTACTTTTTCGAAAAGAAAATAACCTAACCCACTTAAAAAAAAATTCGGATGTAGTGTTGAACGTTGAACTATATGAAACTGTAACGTATTTTCCTAGTCTTTCCCTAGCATATCCACGGATGCACCGGAACCATCACCTTCTTATTTCCTTCAAAAAATGTTACTGTGAAACCTTCAATCTACGGTTCACAACGGTAAGTCCACTGGAAACAAATCCTTCAACCTATGATCCAACCATCGCTGCAACTTCTCCTCAAATTTCATCGCTCTAATATCAGATCTCGTTAATTCCTTCACCGACGATGATAATAAAAAATGAATCAATAGTTATAACTTATAATAGTTAATTCATAGTGCACAAAATGTGTGAGAGAGAAAAATTAGAGAGAGAAAGTGAGAGTGTGAGGCATGGAGCTACTAAGGCGGGCATAGATAGGGTTAGAGAGCGATACAACGGTAACTATGAGGGCAACAACAACAGGTGGGAAAACCCAAACAGATTAACATCGTATATGTTTTTCAACTTTTCGGATGAATGGAGAGTTGTTGATTTTTGGAAACTTTTCAAACAATTCGGGGTGGTACGAGATGTTTACATTGCGGCTAAGAGATTGCACAACGGCAAGAAGTTTGCTTTCGTTAGGTTCGCGGAGGTGAAGGATAGCGCCAAATTGCTAAAATCTCTTGAAGAAATAAAATTCAATGGAGCTGAGATTTGAGTATTCAAAGCTACTGAGAGGGCACCGAAGCAGAATGAAGCAAAGCAATCCCCCATATCAAAAAATAATGGGAGATTCGATGCCAACAGGTTTCAAGACGGGCGGTCATTTTCTGATATTTTGGGTCAAAACAACAAGGATCTACGGAAAACATTAAATAGGCTGAGGAATCTACAAGAAGAAAAAAAGGAGAATGTTGAAAAGATGAAGGCTGAAAAGAAGGTGATTCAAATAGAAGAGGAGGCGTGTAAGGAAAACTGTGAAACTCTCAGCAAGGCAATCGTTGGAGAAGAAAAAATAGGGATATCTTAGAAAATCTGGAAACAATTCTTTTCGCTGAAGGTTACGTGGATGTGGAGGTCAAACGATTAGGGGGCTTTGGTATTTTGTTGATTTTCTCTTTGCAAGAGTCTGCAAAAACTGTGTTGGAAGGGGATAAACCGATCAAAAAATGGATTACCAAACTAAATCTGTGGGATTTCTCAAGTTGGCCTAATGGACGTATGGCTTGGCTTTCGATTAACGGGGTTCCATTACCTTGTTGGAATGAAAAAACTTTCTCCTCTATCGCTGAATGGTATGGTGTGGTATATGTTATGGAAAATTGTAATCTAACAGGAAACCAGAGTCTGCTAACCGGGAAGATTTTTGTGAAACTCAACAATCCGGATGTGGTCAACGATTCACTAAAATTAATCTACAAATCCAAGGAATACTTCGTTAATATCAGTGAGGATGGGAAGGTTAGTCATCTTAACATTGTCCAAAGTCATCATATGGATACATGCTGTCATGGGGCATGTCAAAAAAATGGTTCCTCATACGACAGCGACTCGGATTCATTACAGTCAGATGATTACGATGTTGAAGATAACGATGATGATTCAGATGATATTGAGATGGAGGATGATGAGTGTAGTTTGCTGAACGATGTCCTTAAGAGTGACGACGAGAAAAGTGAAGGTGCCGACTCAAAAAATTTCGAAGGATCACCGGAAAAGATGCAGGTTTTGGCAGACAACCGGTGGAATGTGGAGGATGTAATTGAAGATAAAGAGTCGGGTTTTCTTGGAAACCAAAGTAATAGCCATAATGATGAGGTAGTTGTTGAGACACCAGAGGAGAGTAGCGGCAATTGTGGGAGTTCCAATGCAGGATACGCAGGCATTATTAATGGGGGTAGCCCTATTATCAAAAATAATAATAATGATACGAGTTTGAATGGGGATAGGGTTGGGATAAACAGCACATGTAATACAGATATCAATGATAAGTGTGAAAAGCCCAACAACACTTTTGAAAGTAAATCTGTTGGGCCAGACTTTGAAAGTAAATTTGTTGGGCCTGATGTAATCGAGAATATCCATGGTAAATGCAATGTTGGGCCAGGCAATAATGTTGAGGGTAATGGAGTTCACAAACCTGCTACTAAAAAACCCAAGGAGAAATTTAATTGCGACATCAGGAAACCTCCAAATTGCAATCCAGCGAATAGTCAATCATCAAGGAAGACGGAATCATCCTATTGCAGTGATTGCTATGTGATGGCGATGTCAAATTGTCGGGCGTCTACAAGGATCATGAAACTGAGGAACCGCACTAACAGGGAGTCGAACTGTAATTCTTCCAAATGTAAATCTTGTGGGAAAGGTGGGAAAAGAAAAGTGGGGAAAATGAATGTCGAAAAGGGTGGGATCGTATCGTCTAGGTCCATTGACAGTGAAGAAGTCAAAAGGTATGGAGAGCAAATTGGGCTGAGATGGGCTACCTTGCATCATCAGTAGGTACCTGTTTCCCCATTTATCGCTCATTCTTTGTTTTTTAATGAAGGTTTTGTCGTTAAATGTTCGTGGCTTTGCGGTTAAAGGGAAATTTGGGTGGGTGCGTAGCATTTGTTTAAAAGAAAGGCCTTGCATTGCGGTTTTCCAAGAAACTAAATGCAAGGCCGTTTCGGATTCGTGGGTACAAGCGCTTTTGGGAAACTCGAATTGTGGTTTTATTCAAAAGGAAGTGGTAGGTAAATCGGGTGGGTTGCTAGTTATTTGGGACAAAAGTGGGTTTGAAGTAGAAAGCACTACGGGGTGTGATTTTTTCTTGGCTATTAAAGGGAAATGGAAAAACTCGGGGGAGGAATCAACAATAGTAAATGTCTACGGCCCACATAAAGACCGTAACAAAAAACTAATGTGGGATTTGCTTGAAAAACTCATCAATAGTATTAATTCCGCGTGGCTTCTATGTGGGGATTTTAATGAGGTTAGGGAATGTTCGGATCGTCTTAATTCTCAATTTCATCAAAGTAGGGCCGATCGGTTTAATGATTTCATTTCGAGAAACAACCTAATTGAAGTTCCAATTTGTGGGAGAAAATTCACTAGAATTAGTGATGATGGTTTGAAGTTTAGTAAACTTGATAGGTTCTTGGTTATGGATAATTTCATGAGCCTTTGGGAAGATCTTTTGATTATTGCTTTGGACCGAAATCTTTCAGATCATTGCCCATTGGTGCTTCGGGAAAAGGCTCTTGACTATGGCCCGAAACCCTTTAAAGTTTTCGACGAGTGGTTTAATTCTAAAGATATTAGTGAGGTAATTCAAGTTGTGTGGAATCAACCAATTCGGGGAAATAGAAAAGATTGTAATTTTAGAGATAGGTTAAAAAAAGTGAAATCGGCTCTCAAATCTTGGAGTATTTCAAAGTTCGGTGGCCTTGATAATGAGATCAAAAGCCTTAAAAAGGAAGCAATGGAGTGGGAACTAAAGGCGGAGTGTCAAACACTCAGTGATTCAGATAGGGATTTGTGGCTTGATTGTAGATGGCGTTGGTTAGAAAAAGAAAAGATCAAATCCGGCATATTGAAGCAAAAAGCTCGTATCAAATGGACAATTGATGGGGACGAGAATTCTAAATTCTTTCATGCGTCAATACGTAGGAAAAATAATAAATGTAATTTCCGTGGAATCAATATCGATGGCAAATGGATTGAGGAGCATGAGGTGGTTAAAAACCATATTTTCCAACATTTTCTTAAACAGTTTATGGTACAAACAGGAAGCAGGCCACGACTTTTGGACCCTGATCAAGTTGGGCCGTAGGTAACTGGTTTACAATCTCCACAGCCTTGTCATTTTGGGCCTAGCAAGCTGAATAGCAATCTGTTGATCCACGAAAATGTGGCTGTTTTCAATGAGAGTGAAGCTGCTGGGACAGGTCCTACACAACAGTACCTGAATTTTCGAATCACTGAAACAAAAGCAAGAGACCTCGAGGCTATGTTTTCGGAAGAAGAAATATGGGGCGCGATAAAAGGATGTGCAAATAATAAAGCTCCCGCACCCGATGGTTTTAAAATGTTATTTTATAAGAAGTTTTGGGCAATAATTCGTGAAGATTTAGTGGAGGCAATTAACTGGTTTTGGTCATCGGGTGAAATCTCCGAAGGGTGCAACTCTTCTTTTATCACGCTCATCCCTAAAAAGACGGGCCCGGTGAGTTTAAATGAATATAGGCCGATAAGCTTGATAGGAAGCTTCTACAAAATTATTCCGAAGTTACTTTCCCTTAGGCTAAGAAAGGTGATTCCGAATCTAGTGAGTTTTGAACAAAGTGCTTTCATTAAGGGGCGTAATATTTTGGATGGGGCACTAATTGCGAATGAGTCATTAGATTTTTTTAAAGAACAATCGTTAGAAAAGTATGATTTTCAAAGTTGATTTTGAAAAGGCTTTTGATAGCCTTAGTTGAGAGTTTTTAGATGACATGGTGAACTTAATGGGGTTTGGTTTAAAATGGAGGGGTTAGATTAGATCTTGCTTAAAGACGGCTTCAATTTCGGTACTTGTCAATGGGTCCCCCACAAAGGAATTCAAACTCGGGCGCGGTGTAAGACAAGGGGATCCGTTATCTCCTTTTATTTTTATTATTGCGGCAGAGGGCCTTAATTTGTTAACCAAGTCGGCGGTCATGAATAATCTTTATAGTGGGGTAGAAATAGGTAAAGATAAAGTCCCTTTATCTCATCTTCAATACGCGGACGACACGATCTTTTTTGGAACTTGGAGTTTGGCAAACTTTGAAAATCTCATGAAGTTGTTAAAATGTTTTGAGGTGATTTCGGGGTTAAAGGTAAATTACAATAAAAGTAATCTTTTTGGTGTGGGTCTTGATGCGAATGAAGTGGAGTCCTTGGCTCATCTATTCAGTTGTAAGGTTGGCTCGTTTCCCTTCATCTATCTTGGCTTACCTATTGGCGCAAAGATGAACAAATTAGAAAATTGGAAGTCGGTTATTGATAAGTTTGAAAAAAGACTATCGGATTGGAAAGCACGTGCGATGTCTTTTGGTGGACGTTTAACACTCGTGAATTCGGTTCTTAATAGCTTACCGTTCTATTACTTTTCGCTCTTCCGTGCTCCGCCTAGTGTGCTTAAAAAACTTGAGAGTGTGAGGAGAAATTTTTTTTGGGGTGGGGCGGGTAACGAGTCAAAAATCTCGTGGGTTAAGTGGGATGAAGTTATTCGCCCTTGGGCGGATGACGGTCTTAACATTGGTTCTCTTAATTGCATTAACTTGGCTCTAATCGGCAAGTGGTGGTGGAGGTTTCTTACCGAACCCACTTCCTTGTGGGTTAGAGTTATTTCTAGTATTCATGGGAGGTCGGGACATATTTTTTCGGGTGGGGTATCTTCACTTGCTTGTTCTACTTGGTGTAATATTATAAAAACAGGTTGCGGGATTGATAAACTTGGTGTGAACTTCTCAAAGTCGTTTTCAAAGAAGATTGGTAATGGCAAAAGCACAAAGTTTTGGGACGACGTGTGGATCAAGGAAAGCCCATTAAAGGATTTCTTCAAGAGACTTGTGCGACTCGAATCAAGTCCAAATGCTTTAGTGGCGGATCGTGTAATTTGGGATGAGCAAAAAGGGTGGCCGAATTGGTGCTGGCTTCAAGAAATAACAGGAAGAACGCGGGGAAAATTAATCGAGTTAGAGAGGTTGATTTCGACATCAAATATGACATTGGAAGAGGAAGACTGATGGCAATGGGGTTTATGCAGCTCCGGTATTTTTTCATCACACTCTTTTAGGAAGATTCTCATGTCATATTGTTACCCTCCGATTGCGTCAAATGAAGCAAATCTTAGGAATCATTTATCTCCAAAAAAAGTGGGTATCTTCGTGTGGAGGGTGAGACGGGGTAGACTCCCCGTTTTGTTTGAACTTGACAAAAGGGGAATCGATCTCCATTCCATTCTTTGTCCTCTATGCGAATAGGTTGTGGAAACGGTTGAGCATGCTTTGTTTTCATGTGTAAAGGTTCGAGAGGTATGGGACAAGGTTCTAAAATGGTGGGGAATAAATTCGGGCCAATATGACCTCAATAGTTTAATTAAAGGGAACTCTCTTTTGCAATGTTCGGAAAGTGGTGAGAAAATTTGGCAAGCAACAAAGTGGACATGCGCATATCTCATTTGGAGTAATCGGAATCACAAAGTCTTTAAAATATCTTGTTGGTCTCCACCGGTAGCTCTAAATGACATACAAGTTAAGAGTTATGAATGGATATCGAGACGATGCAAATCAAAGCATATCGAGTGGATCGATTGGTTGCAAAACCCTTTTCTATTCGTGTTGTAATCTTTTCATTTTTGAGTTTTATTTCGAGTAGTTACTAGGTGGTAGCGTAAGATTCTAGATCAGTATCATTATTGCTATTATCATGTAATAACCTTGTAAATTTTGAGTTTTTAAATATTATTGTCGTTCAAAAAAAAAAAAAAAAAATGAATCAATTTCATTGATATCACCGTCACCGTTTCGGTTACGGATGACGTCATTTTTGATGAATTTTGGATCAATAACCGTTTCTCCGCATATTTATGAACGATAACGCTACTCGATTAAGATATTATGAACTAAATTAACATTCAAATGGAATTAAGCTAGATCTTTAGCGATTTCAAATTGAACGATGACGGTGATGACTTTGGTAGTGACCGGTGGAGGGAAGTGTTTGAGGGTGGTGACCACCGTAGTGATTTTTTCCCGGCAAACCTGGAGTACTGTTGAATAAATCCATGGTAATGCCTCTGATAGTTGATTTGTATTCTTGTTGTCTATCTGCTATGTTGAATTATTGTGTTGGTACACCCTTTTGCATTTAAGAGATGGCTATTCCTCATTTGATTTTAACTTGGTATGCTTAATTGAATAGTTTTTGTAAGTAACTAGAGGGGGGTAAATAGTTACTTAATACGATTTTAACACTTTTTCGATTGATCACCAAATTCGATTAACTTTGATCAACCAATTCAACTCAAACTTGATGTGTGTAGTGTATATGTTCAAAATGATAAAAGAAGTAATGTAAAGAACATAGACACAAGGATTTATAGTGGTTCGGGTGGATGTTAACTAATTCACCTTAATCCACTCCCCGATTACACTAATCAGGATTTGTTGCTTCACTAAGCACTTTTCTCCAAACCCGGTAGAGATCCGATTTACAAGTCTTCAACTTTTTTGTTAGACAACAAACCTAATCTTTCTATCCCTTTGAAAGATCAACTCCAACCTAGATCAACTTGTCTTCACCTTGGACAAGTATTAATCTCCAAATAAGATTAATCAACTTCCTAAGTCCCTTTAAGGAAGTAGATCACTAAGCTAGCCTATGCTTCTACTAATTGAAGTTACAAGACTTATACACTTGTAATGATGATCCTAAGACAATACTAGGACATACATTACACTAAGAAAACTCACAAGATTAATGATTTTTATTAATAAGTTTACAACAACCAAATTCTATATCTATAAAATCATAGAATCTTCTCTTGCTTGATCACATTTGAGTAGTAATTAGAGCCATTATGATCTCTAGAAATAAGCCTTTGAAATATGCAAGAGGGTCAGCTTCAAATGCTCTTTAATGTTTGCCTTTTATAGTGGGATTCAAAAAATAGCCGTTGACACACGATTGCCTGCACGGTCGACCGTGGTGCGACTGTGCGTGCTCTAGTCCAAATTTGGTATTCATTGTATAGCCGTTTGACTCAAACTTGAACACCACATTTTGGCACCTTTACTCCTTCTAGCACCTGCAAAAGAAACCAAACATCCTATACAAGTACTATATGCATTAAGTGTGTGAGATTTGGTCTTATTGCATGAAATTAACTTAACATTCCAAAAGTGGTAAACCCAACATTCTTGGAGAAGTGTCTTGATTGATATTTTGGGAAATCTCAGTTTGGTCAAGACTTAGTTAGTCACATTAATGCCTTTAGTTCAATACTAAAGACTAGTCACTATGTCATTAACTTCCTAGTTTCAATTAATCTCAAGTCATGTTCCATTTAAGTTTAGGTAGAGATTAATTGAATGATGTCTTTCTAAGATAATCATTAAGTAAGTAGAGACATCAAGATTAAGTCATACTTGAATAAGCAATCACACTTAGTTACTTAGACTAGACCAAATAGACAATTGACTATAATTTCATTGTGAACCATTTCACACTTAATTTATTGGAGTAGGTTAGTTACTTGAATCCTAACTAGTAAACACATAGCAAACATATTAATCAAGTTGACAAGTTTATGAGTATTAAGCATATTGTCAAGTAGCAAGTAATAATCACACATAGCAAGAGATAGTTATTCTAGGATCAATCATATAGATACTTGCACAACTTATAATTCAAGCTTTTAACAAGTTTAATTGCAATATAACATATTGCTTGATTAATGTGTAAGCACACATTAATGTCCAACACATGCACAAGGGAAGAGTAATCTCTAGTTGGGACTTGGTGACCATCCTAAATGTATCTAAGTGTATTTTAGAATTACAAGTCATTACTAGTTATACTTGAGAGCATTGTTCCTCATTTAGCCTTAATTAATCACTAAGTCATTTTCAATAGCAATTATTGTTTTAGTGACATTGGCTTAATTGTGTTGGTACTTGATGATCATACTAAGGATGTCTAGATAAGAATTAAGATCACAAGTTGTTGATTAACACTTATGTGTTATGCATAATATTAGTTAATTTGTCATTAAGATGTCATTAGGCGTAATTAACCACAATTAGTGTTTTTATGACCAAAACTCAATTGAGTATGGAGAGGGCATCTATTCTAAGCATGTTGAGAAAGGTTTCATGAATTATAGATGTCGGGAACTAGTTGTTACAAAACCCACACCACTAGTTGTTACAATAGTGGATACATCAATTTATATAATCCTATTAACCGTGTAATTGTTTCATTGTCCACTGGTACATAGGATGTCTGTACTTGTGGGGACAATTGTGTCAGAGAGCGTGCTCCCTTCTTTCCTCTTTGGTAGCTATTTGCAGGAACACCCCAATTCGGTTTGCCACCACTATTTGTTTAAACAAATAGAATGTTGTGTTCCCTAGGCGTTGACAAAGGATAACCATGTCTGCACATGCGTTAAACTTCTACATTCCTACGTGGTCTTGTAAGGTCACTTGTCAGCCGCCGACGCGTGTCCTTTTCTGTTTAACTTTGTCTTCGACTTCTGTTGAATAGTACAATTGATGTAGACCACTCAGGAAACCACCATGCTTGTAATGGATCATGGCTGTCTTGTGTTGTATACTGCTTACCAGGTATACTGGTTCTTCTCATGCTGAGTCAGTTGATATTCTTGAATTACTGGGTACTCATCCTGTGCTGAATTGAAGAATACTCTCTACTTTGTGCTGGTAGACTAGGCAGCATACTAAACACTTGACATAGCAATATCTGCTGTCTATACATAAACAAACTTGTGCTGGCTACACATAACATTTTAGTGCAAATAAATTATGTTTTGTCATAATTAAATCCTTATTTATTTTGGGGACTCAACAATCTCCCCCTATTTGATGATGACAAAACCTATGACATATAGAGAAAACACTAAAGCCAGCACTCAGGAACCTAATGAAAAATAGGCAGTAAGTTTGTCCCTTTGGAGTTTGTTTTAGGATCTTTTGCTGAGTTATCTATATCTTATAACTTGATATGATTTTGAAGATAAACTCATTTCATTTTCATTACAACAGAGTATATATACAAACATCCACAACATAGTATAATGAAAAATGAAATAACAAAAGATACAATTTGAGCACTAGAAGACTATCTGTCTCTATCTTTATCTTTCTCTTGTTCATCACCAGATAGCTCTTCTTCCTTTACTTTCCAGGAAGCCCAGGCTTCAGGAAATAGGATAGGTAGCTCAGCAGGGTCATATACTGGAATATGAGGAGGTAGGATGATGAGATCTCTTCTGTGTGGGGCTTCACCAGTAGATTTCTTCCCTTTAGGCTTTTGAGAAAGTACTTCTTCTACATTCACTACTGGTGCATTCCCATATCTTGCTGCTTTGTTGAAGAGCTCTTGAAGTTCAGGTTTCAGTGTATCTTTAATACCACTTTTACCCTTACCAATAAAGTACTCCAATATCTCCATCCATTCACTGAATCCTAAGGTTCTTAATTCAGTGTAGTCTATCCTCTCTTGAATGTTATTTTCCCTGCTGATACTGAAAGCACTTTTTGTGTCTCTGTGCACTTTGATGATCTTACTGGGATTTGATCTCCTGGTCAGCACATCACCATACTTGCTCCTATAATAATGATCAGATAGCTCAATTGTTCGTTCAGTTTCTATAGGGGCAGTAGCAGGTGCTTTCTCAGCAGCTTCCAATTCATCAAAAGCTTTATCCTGTTCCTTAACAATAGCTTTGGCTAACTTGAGGGACTCAGCCTCTTGCTTTCTATTAGCAGCCAACTTAGCTTCTTCTTCCTGAAGCCTTAGCCTCTCAGCAAATTCGGCATCAACATCCTCCCTTCTTTGCCTTTCAACTTGTAGACCCAAAAGATAGTCATCGACAGTGATGTTCAATGATTTTGCCGTTTCAATCATCTTCCTACCCTCAAAAGTTTTAAGGGCATCACGATATTGCCTTAGATCCATACCCAGTTGCAGAGCCTCATGAAATTGAGCTTTCTCTTCATCATTATGTAGCCTTTGACCCCTATTATTTAGATACACGCCAATTTAAATGCCATAAGTCAAGGCAGTGATATAGAATGGTTGATCAAGTGGATGATGCAGCAATCTAACTTGGCGTATCCTTTCAGAAATAGATGCTTGTCTTTGCTCAAGCAATTCAGGTACAGTGATCTCCAGCCTGTAAGCCTCTCTTTCATCTGGATTCATCTTTCTTAGATCTGGCTCACCTTTTACAACTGGATCATCTTCCCAGGTTGTTGTTTATCATGACGTTTTGGGGAAGATGGAGGATACATGAGTGATTCTGCTATGCCAGAAGAACCTACTGAAAACAGATCAATACGTTCATCCTGTATTCTGTCAAAATAAGCACGAGTCCGGGCAGAGATAGGTGATTGAACAAATAAGTGATCCCCTCTTCCCCAGACTGTGAAATCAGCAGGATCAACAGTATCAGCGTCTTTATTAGCACCCAGCTCATCCACCTTTGCTGGGTCTTCAACACTTATTACACCCAGCATCACACTACTGGATGGGTCTTCATTCACAGCACTCCTTGCTGTGTCTTCAGTACCAGCTGACTGATTAGTATCAACTGGCACAACTGCCACAGTATCTTCATCAGCTGCCTCAAATAGGGGTCCTTTCCTTAAGGGCTGATTATCCCTAGGAGCAGATTTTACCCTTTGTTTATCGATAGGCCTGAGTTCAGCTGATGGTTCTTGTGTTGATACTGGTTCTTGTAAAGGCAGATAGGGAACAATAACAAGATGCTACCCCTGAACATCGTCATCATTAAGGTTTATAACTTCTGCTGGCTGTTGTTGTGTAGCTGGCTGAGCAGAAGATGCTGGTCGAGAGGATTGGCTAGTTTCTAACATTGCATCTGTAGTGACCCGAACTTTTCCGAATTTTTCCATGATTATATATAAAATGAAAACTATATTTGCATGATTAAATGTTTCCAACATGTTAAGTAATCAAACTTGTTAAGACTTGGTTAATTGAAACAGAAATTATGTAAACGTTTGACCACCCAGTTTGACCGATGATTCACGAACGTTATAATTTGTATATGACATGATGATATATATATGGATAAATATATATGTTTAAAATGATATAATAATAATCAAGTATCCCATTAAGTATATTAACAATGAGTTATATACCTAAAAATGAGACTATTGACGTAAGAAACTCGAAACGATACATATAACGATTATCGTTATAACAACGTCTTATTAAATATATATGAATCATATTAAGATATTGTTACACTATATTTAAATGATAAAATGATAATTAAATATATCATTAAGTGTGTTAACAATGAACTACATAAGTAAAAACAAGACTACTAACTTAAGGATTTCGAAACGAGACATATACGTAACGATTATCGTTGTAACGATATTTTAATGTATATATATCATACTAAGATATATTCATACATCATGTTAGCATGATAATAGAATAATTTAACATCTCATTAGATATAAAAAACAATGGATTAACAACATTAAAGGAGATCGTTAACTTAAAGGTTTCAAAACAACACTTACATGTAACGACTATCGATGACTAAACGACTCCATTAAAATGTATATACATGTAATGTATTTAAATGTATTTGAACACTTTTGAAAGACTTCAAGACATATATCAAATTACTTCCAGTTAACAAAAATGGTTACAATTACATTTTCATTCAGTTTCATCAACAATTCTACTCGTATGTAACCGTATATGTACTCGTACAATACACAGCTTCTAGATGTATTTACTATTGGTATATACACATAAAAATCTGCTCCTTAGCAGCCTATGTGAGTCACCTAACACATGTGAGAACCATAATTTGGAAACTAGCATGAATGATTACACAAAATTACAAACTAATGTGACATTATAATGGAGACCATAATCACGTTTTCACCATCATTCTTATCACTTTCATTTTTCAATTTTTATGCATCAAATTACTCTCTCTCAAGTTCTCTCATATTGTTCTAAGTGTTCTTCATCATCTTCAACAAAATATAGCTCAATCTAGTTCATAAATCCATACATAAACCAGGTTATAAAACAACTACTCAAGAACACACCAAGAACACTTTCAAGTTTACTAGCTTACTTCCAACCTTGCAAATTCATTTCAAGTGATCAATTAATCTCAAGATGTAGTGACCCAAACTTTTCCATGTTTATATATATTAATTGAGATTGATATTTACATGACTAAATGTTTCCAACGTGTTAAGAAATCAAACTTGTTAAGACTTGATTAAATGAAATAAGTTTCATATAGAAAATTGATCACCCAAGTTGACCGGCGATTCACGAACGTTACAAATTTGTAAAAACTACATGTTGTGGTACATATAGACATATATATATGGTTGACATGAGATTATGATGAGTAAGTATCTCAATAAGTATATTAACAATGTGTGATATACATAAGAAATGAGATTACTAAGTTAAGAAACTCGAAATGATATATATAACGATTATCGTTATGATAACGTCTACTAAATACATATGTATCATATTAAGATATTGATACACTATATTTAACATGATAAAATGATATTTAAATGTATCATTAAGTGTGTTAACAATGAACTACATATGTAAAAATAATACTACTAACTCAAGAATTACGAAACGAGACTTATATAAAACGATTATCGTTGTAACGATATTTTAATGTATATATCTTATTAAGAGATATTCATACATCATCATATCATGATAATATAATAATTTAACATCTCATTTGATATAATAAACATTGGGTTAACAACATTAATTGAGATCGTTAACTTAAAGGTTTCAAAACAACACTTACATGTAACAACTAACGAAGACTTAACTACTCCATTAGAATGTATATACATGTTGTGTTTTGATATGTATTCTTAAACTTTTGAAAGACTACAAGACACATATCAAAGTACTTCTACTTAACAAAAATTCTTACAATTACATCCTCGTTCAGTTTCATCAACAATTCTACTAGTATGCACCCGTATTCGTACTCGTACAATACACAGCTTTTAGATGTATGTACTATTGGTATATACACTCCAATGATTAGCTCTTAGTAGCCCATGTGAGTCACCTAACACATGTGGGAACCATCATTTGGCAACTAGCATGAAATATATCATAAAATTACAAAAATATTAGTAATCATTTATGACTTATTTACATGAAAACAAAATTACATATCCTTTATATCTAATCCATATACCAACAACAAAAAACACCTACAAACACTTTCATTCTTCAATTTTCTTCATTTAATTGATCTCTCTCAAGTTCCATCTTCAAGTTCTAAGTGTTCTTCATAAATTCCATAAGTATAGTTTCATAAAAATCAAGAATACTTCCAAGTTTGCAAGTCTACTTCCAAGCTTTCTAATCCATTCCAAGTAATCATCTAAGATCAAGGAACCTTCGTTATTTACAGTAGGTTATCTTTCTAATTCAAGGTAATATTCATATTCAAACTTTGATTCAATTTCTACAACTATAACAATCTTATTTCTAGTGAAAATCTTACTTGAACTGTTTTCGTGTCATGATTCTGCTTCAAGAACTTTCAATCCATCCAAGGATCCTTTGAAGATAGATCCATTTTTCTCATTTCCAGTAGTTTTATCCAGAAAACTTGAGGTAGTAATGATGTTCATAACATCATTCGATTCATACATATACAGCTATCTTATTCGAAGGTTTAAACTTGTAATCACTAGAACATAGTTTAGTTAATTCTAAACTTGTTCGCAAACAAAAGTTAATCCTTCTAACTTGACTTTTAAAATCAACTAAACACATGTTCTATATCTATATGATATGCTAACTTAATGATTTAAAACCTGGAAACACGATGAACACCATAAAATCGGATATACGCCGTCGTAGTGAAACTGGGGGCTGTTTTGGTTTGGATAATTAAAAACTATGATAAACTTTGATTTAAAAGTTGTTCTTCTGGGAAAATGATTTTTCATATGAACATGAAACTATATCCAAAAATCTTGGTTAAACTCAAAGTGAAAGTATGTTTTTCAAAATGGTCATCAAGATATCGTTCTTTCGACGGAAATGACTACCTCTTTAGTAATTGACATGTAACTTAAATTTCCGACTATAAACCTATACTTTTTCTATTTGGATTCTTAAATTATAGTTCAATATGAAATCATAGCAATTTGATTCACTCAAAACGGATTTAAAATGAAGAAGTTATGATTAAAACAAGATTGGATATTTTTGATCTTTTTAGCTACGGGAAATGTTTAACAAATCTATACAAATCATATCCCAGCTAACTTATATTGTATTATACATGTATTCTAATATATTATATAATCTTGGGATACCATAGACACGTATGCAAATGTTTTGACATATCATATCTGATGGAATTCAACATGACAACAAGTTCATATGTTTATATAATCACAAAACCAATTTTATGAATATTAAGACAAGCGGAAGCATTATATTATTTATAAACAAGTGTATATGTTAAACCATTTTAGATTTAACTCCATTAATAATTATCAAGCCTTGAATATATGCTTACAAATATTAACTAGGAAGTAAGAATGTATTTACCTCCTCAAGTTAATTGAGGGTGTGTATGAAGAACAAAGTGATGAACAATTTGTGTAAAAGCCCAAGCTTTTGATGCACCAACGCTACCCTTAATGTAGTTAGGCTTTAGAACCTTAATGAGCTAGTAAACCAAGCTTGAAACTCACTTGTATCTTCTACTAAAATCCAGACAGCAGCTGCCCAAATGATGATGACGAATGAAGTCTCAAAATGATGAAACCTCAAGGAGAAATACCCCAAACTTATCACCAACACCTTGAAGTTTAGTTAGGATTTTATTACACTAGGAAATGAGCTTTTATTCAACTCAAAACTCCCTCTCTTTTGCTTGTAAAAACTGGCCAGCAGCAGCAAGAAAACAAGAGAAGAGTTTTTCTTATTACTTTGTCTTTTTAATGCATGTAGAAGTCTCACCTTTTTTCAAGAATCAAGCATGCTCTCTTAAGGACTTGTGCCATCTTAAAATCAACAAAACAAAGCATGGGTTTAGTGTCTTGGGACACAAAAAAACCGTCCACCCATGGGTGGTCAAGAGGGTTTTAATTTTTTTTTATAAAACATGTTATTTATATACATGTAATAAAAACCCATGTTACTTGTTAATTTCCTTTTATAAACCATTTTATAAAATATAACACAACTTAATTATTTAAAACCTATAAATAATTAAATCCTCATCATATAAATTATCCAAACAATTTATCTCAAGTAATAATATTTTAGAAAACCAATTTTCTAAATCCAAGTGTCGCGTATTCATTTAATGATCCATTCATTAAGACTAAATACGATTAAGGTGTCAGTAAGCTTGTTATTGGGTATGACTCGACTTGGATCATAACATGTTAGCCACATTAGTTTAATATGTCTCTCGGGCATATGAAATACCTTCAATCTCCCACTTGCACGAGAAACATAAGAAATTAATGCAAGTGATGGATACCACCTAACGACCGTCCATCACCCCCAATATGTTATGACTTTGTGCCATTCAATAACATCATCCTTTTCGAGTTCCCATCTCGGATATGAATATGTGAATCTTTCATTTATCCTTTCAACCTAGATGTCATGTTAATTCCAAGAGATACAGAGTGATCACTCTATTTTAGAGTTAACTTTATCAGACCTTAGATATCTGACTCTCAACGAATAAGAGGGACAAATTCCATCTTGACTACATACGTCCTAAATATGTACTTTGTATTATACCTGAGCTCTTCCTTATGAACTACCATATTTCAGAATAGCGAAGGAAAGAATCAAGGTACAATATTTGGTAAATATCCGAACTCAATATGTATCTCAGGTCAGAGGATACAATGATATTCGCCTTTACTCCAAATTACATGTGATCAACCACAAAGGCTCCATTTAGTAAGTCTTGAGGGCGGGTCTTCCAATATTTATATCCCACAAATATCTATGAACCTTGGTAGCAACCTTGCCCCACATTCATCATGTGAATGTATACCAATCCAAGTTCATAACAGTCTAAACCTCACACTTGTTCCCACAAATGTAATCGACTACGGAATTTAGAATAATTACTTATTCATGGATAAAATATGCAAAATAGGAACATAACTCAAAATAAATTAATACCATAATTATATTAATGAGTTTGAATAATTTCGTTCCGTTACATTACTTAAAACAGATCATGACCAATCACTAGAATATCGAAGCCCTAAAGCACAAACATGTCCTGCATGTTTTGATCCATGTAAGAGCTTCGTGAGTGGATCCGCTATGTTAAGATCTGTGTAAATTTGCGAATACATATCTTTCCCTTTTCAACTTCATCCCTTATGTAGTTGAATCTCCGCTCAATGTGACGGGTCTTTTGATGAGCACGAGGTTCTTTGATTTGAGCAATCGCACCCTCGTTGTCACAAAAGATCTCAAGAGGGTCCTGAATAGAAGGGACTACTCCTAAGTCGTCGATGAATTTCTTCATCCATGCAGCTTCCTGAGCTGCCAATGAGGCAGCAATGTACTTCGACTCTGTAGTGGATAATGCAACAACATCCTGTTTTAAACTCTTCCAAGAGACCGCACCACCATTTAATGTGAAGACATAACCGGACTGTGATCGAGAATCATCTCGATCAGTTTGGAAACTCGCGTCCACGTAACCTTTTACAGCGAGTTCCTCCTCACCAGACCCATATATTAGAAACATATCCTTAGTTCTCCTAAGGTATTTCAATATACTTTTGACAGCAATCCAATGACTGTTTCCTGGGTTATTCTGGTATCTACGTGTCAGGCTAAGAGCGCATGACACATCCGGTCTAGTGCATATCATTGCATACATGATTGACCCAATAGCAGATGCGTATGGGACTTTCTTCATTCTCTCCTGTTCATCTTTCGTGGTAGGGCACTGAGATGAACTGAGAGGCGTTCCTCTTTGAATAGGTACCAAACCTTTCTTTGAGTTGTCCATCTTGAACCTTTTCAAGATCTTTTCAATGTATGCACTTTGATTCAAACCTATCAATTTCTTGGATCTATCCCTGTAGATCCCAATCCCCAAAATGTATTGTGCTTCTCCAAGATCCTTAATGGAGAAGCATTTACTTAACCAAGTTTTAACACCTTGCATTGCCGGAATATCGTTTCCAAATAATAATATATCATCCACATATAATACAAGGAACATGATAGTGCTCCCACTAGCTTTCTTGTATACACAAGCTTCATCACCATTTTTAATGAAGCCAAATTTCTTGGCCTCCTCATTAAAACGATGATTCCACATTCTAGATGCTTGTTTCAATCCATAGATTGACTTCTTTAACTTGCATACCTTCTTAGGATATTTAGGATCAACAAAACCTTCAGGCTGAACCATATAGACATCTTCCTCAAGATGTCCATTTAGGAAATCGGTCTTCACATCCATTTGCCATATTTCATAATCATAATGAGCAGCAATGGCAAGTAATATCCTAATAGACTTTAGCATTGCCACAGGCGAAAAAGTTTCATCATAGTCAACCCTTGAGTTTGAGTGAAACCTTTTGCTACAAGTCTAGCTTTATCTGTATCCAAGTTTCCATGTATGTCGGTTTTCATTTTGAAAAGCCATTTACAATCAACTAGCCTTGAGCCAATAGGTTGTACAACCAGTTCCCAAACTTAATTGTCATACATGGATTGCATCTCGGCGTTCATGGCTTCCTGCCATTTATCTTTATCAATCCTTGATAAAGCATCTTGGTAGCTTGTTGGTTCATCCAAATCAACCACATAGCAACCATCCATGAGAAACCCATATCTCTCAGGAGGATTACTAATCCTACCAGATTTGCGAACGTCTTGTGTATTTTGATCATCCATTTGATCACTTTCAACATTTTCATGTTGAGTGCTAGTATCAACCAATTGTGTATCATCCACTTGATCTTGAACCTCTTCAAGATCTACCTTCCTTTCACTATTTCCTTCCAATAGGAACTTGGTCTCAAGGAATTCAGCTTTCCGAGCAACAAATACATTCTGCTCGGAAGGATCATAGAAATAATATCCCATATTATCCTTGGGATATCCTATGAAGATACACTTCGTGGATCGAGCATTCAACTTATTAGGGACGTAACGCTTAGGGTAATCTTTACATCCCCATACCTTTAAGTATGATAGAGATGGAGGTTTTCCAAACCACATCTCATGAGGTGTTCGTTCCACTTTCTTGGTTGGGGCCATATTTAAAATACGAGCCGCGGAGCATAGACAATAACCCCAAAATGATAGAGGTAAGAGCTTCTAGCCATCATAGATCGAACCATGTCCATTAGGGTTCAGTTCCTCCTTTCAGAAACTCCATTAAGTTGGGGTATTCCAGGGGGAGTAAGTTGTGAGATAATCCCACAACCTTTAAGATGATCTTGGAAAGCATCGCTAAGGTATTCACCTCCTCTATCGGTACGAAGTACCTTAATTGTCTTATTGAGTTGATTTTGTACTTCGTTTTGATATTCCTTGAATGCTTCAAAAGTTTCGTCCTTGTGTCTTAATAAGTAGACATATCCGAAACGACTGAAGTCATCAATGAAAGTAACGAAGTATCTTTCACCATTCCTAGTTATGGGCTTAAAGGGTCCACATACATCCGAATGTATTAATCCCAATAAGTCCTTAGTCCTTTCATAAGTCCCTTTGAAAGGTGCTTTAGTCATTTTGCCTTGTAAACAAGATTCACATACATCAAACGAGTCTAGTTCACTTGATTTCAAAAGTCCATTCTTTTGAAGTGTATGCATTCGGTTCTTGTTTATGTGACCAAGGCAACAATGCCATAAGTAGGAATCACTCAAATCCATTTTGAGTTTCTTGATGTTTGTATGGTATATTGAGCTATTGTATGATGTGTTGTCATGAACCAATTCATAAATACCATTCAAAGGCGAAGCCTTAAAATAGAACACATTATTTAAAGAAACATGGATGTCATCATTAATGAAATTAAGATTAAAACCACATTGTTTCAAACGGGATACAGAAATAATGTTTCGCGATAAATCGGGTGCATACAAAATATTTTTCAAAATAAGTTCCAAACCACTTGGAAGCTTTAGAATAAAGTCTCCTTGAGCTACTACGTGCACCTTAGCTCCATTTCCCATGTAGAGACTTGACGTTCCCGCTTCTTGTTTACTTCTTTTGAACCCCTGCATAGAATTGCAAATGTGAGTTCTACATCCTGTGTCTAATACCCATGTATTAGAAGAAGTAATACTAAGCTCAATGTATACCATATATACATTACCTGAGGTTTGCCCTGCATCCCTCTTCTCTTTCAACTCCTTCAGATAGACCGGGCAGTTGCGTTTCTAGCGACCCATCTCACTGCAACCAAAGCACGGATCTTCCTTGGGGTTAGCCTTTCCGGCAACCTTTTGCTTCTTGTTGTTGTTGGTTGGGGTAACCATCTTCCCCTTTCCCTTGCCCTTGCCTTGGTAGGCTGGTCCTTTCCTCTTAGCTGCCTTCAGTTTAGAAGTGTTATTGCCTTTGGACCCGCCTTCATTGATCATAAACATGGGTGAAGTCCTTTTACCCATGCTCGCTTCGGCCGTCTTAAGCATGGCGTGTAATTCGCCAATGCTCTTATCCCATCCATTCATGTTGTAATTCATTACAAATGTGTCAAACCTCTTTGACAAAGAATTAAGGATAAGGTCCGTGGCTAATTCATTAGACACGTTGCAGTTAAGACGGTTTGCTCGATCAATTAGGCTTTTCATCTTAAGGACATAAGATGAAACGTATTGGGAGTCGTCCATCCGACATGCATGAAGCGCTCGAACCGTTTCGAAGCACACGAGCTTGTTGAAGGAACATCTCCTTCAACTGTGTGATCATGTCATATGCACTATGATGCTCAAAATCCTTTTGGAGTTGGGGTATCATAGTCCCAAGCATGAGGCAAGAAATTTGCAACGAATCGGTGCAATATTTCTCCCAATAAGCCATGCCTTCCGTATCATCCTCGTCCGGTTGATCGGGAATGGGGTCTTCCAACACATACGCCCCGTCCTCTAGTTTGAGGACAATTCTTAGATTGCGGAACCAATCCATGAAGTTCGTATGGTTGAGTTTTTCCTTTTCGAGGATTGACCTCAACGATAGGTTGTTAAAGTTTATTGGTGCGTTTGGAATGTTGTTGTTATTGGCGGCCATCTACAAAATTTAACAAAGTAGTTTAAGTATTAATTTTAATTTAACAATCAATACCCTTTAAATCCAATTGATATTTATTAAATTTTAGAATCCAACGGTAAACCAAATTTCAGTTAGGTGACCTTTATCCCGTCATTTGATTTAGCTAGGTAGTCATTATACGACAATTGCAATCCTTTTGCAACTTCTAAGTTATGGGATCATGCAATCCTTTTGCATGCCATATTATCCCATCAACAACTATTTGTTCATCATGCTTCGGTGACCCTAAGTTCATGATTTCCAAATCAAGTCGTCCTACTTGTATAGACATGTAAACTTAACATACAAGTGGTTAGGTGACCTTTATCCCACAAGTGTGTGAAATTTACCTTAATCATATTAGTTTGCTCATAACGGTTAGGTGACCTTTATCCCATTATAAGTCCCCTAATACGTCTAAGTGTCATACAATAGGATGGCATTAAACTTGTTAACCTAGTGTGTAAAGGGTTTTAAGTTTTCATTAATTCTAGTTTGAGAAAACTTTTATACTATACACCAACATGCATTTAGTGTATGGTACTTATGAAAATCCATTTTCATGCATGTAATAATGCCAATTTTATTACTTTGATATAAACCCTTTTATATGTGTAATCCGTTTCTAGTTCTTAATAACCATTTATTAATGTCCTTTTAGCCATTTCAATTTAACCGATTAAATTGTGGTTTGGTAAATTTCATGTTGTTAATAATTTAACCAATTAAATTGTAGTTTTGCTTGTTGTTAACTTGTGTGATAACTTGTTGTAGTAACATACACAATC
Organism: Rutidosis leptorrhynchoides; assembly: GCF_046630445.1. Classification (NCBI taxonomy): domain Eukaryota; kingdom Viridiplantae; phylum Streptophyta; class Magnoliopsida; order Asterales; family Asteraceae; genus Rutidosis; species Rutidosis leptorrhynchoides. The sequence continues at coordinate 143,749,083 of NC_092334.1, read as the reverse complement.
CACAATCATACAAGAAATTAACACAACCACGCATGCAAAACAAATGTTCACAATCAAGCCTTTTGGTGGACATTTTGTTTAGCCGAAAACAAAATGCCACCGATCAATGGGTAAAACACAAAGTAAGAGGTTTTAACCTCCCACTTAACCTTGCATCCACATGCTTCTTGTGTTCTTCCTTGTGATCTTCATGCATCTTCATCTTCCTAATACATTTTGTCTAGAAAATGAAAATACAACCTAATCTATTTTACATGCCAAATATAAAATAAATTACATAACCAAATGAATATTATTACAAACCAATTGAATGAATAATTACAACCATATTGAAATTAACAAATCAACCAACCAAACATTCATTCAACCACAAGGTCTTGGCTATGATTGTGAACAACAACATATGAACAAAATATGAACCAAATGGCAAACCAAAACCTATTTTGGAGCCCCCAAAATTCGGCCTAAACCTTAACCCACCCAAAACCAATAATTTTTGCATTCTATTTTCATGCATGTACATAAAATGCAAAGTTATGGTGAGTTCAAAAACCATCTCGAAGCATATTTCAAGACTTCGGCTCTAGATACCATTGATGGAATTCAACATGACAACAAGTTCATATGTTTATATAATCACAAAACCAATTTTATGAATATTAAGACAAGTGGAAGCATTATATTATTTATAAACAAGTGTATATGTTAAACCATTTTAGATTGAACTCCATTAATAATTATCAAGCCTTAAATATATGCTTACAAATAGTAACTAGGAAGTAAGAATGTATTTACCTCCTCAAGTTAATTGAGGGTGTGTATGAAGAACAAAGTGATGAACAATTTGTGTAAAAGCCCAAGCTTTTGATGCACCAACGCTACCCTTAATGTAGTTAGGCTTTAGAACCTTAATGAGCTAGTAAACCAAGCTTGAAACTCACTTGTATCTTCTACTAAAATCCGGACAGCAGCTGCCCAAATGATGATGACGAATGAAGTCTCAAAATGATGAAACCTCAAGGAGAAATACCCCAAACTTATCACCAAAACCTTGAAGTTTAGTTAGGATTTTATTACACTAGGAAATGAGCTTTTATTCAACTCAAAACTCCCTCTCTTTTGCTTGTAAAAACCGGCCAGCAGCAGCAAGAAAACAAGAGAAGAGTTTTTCTTATTACTTTGTCTTTTTAATGCATGTAGAAGTCTCACCGTTTTTCAAGAATCAAGCATGCTCTCTTAAGGACTTGTGCCATCTTAAAATCAACAAAACAAAGCATGGGTTTAGTGTCTTGGGACACAAAAAAACCGTCCACCCATGGGTGGTCAAGAGGATTTTAATTTTTTTTATATAAAACATGTTATTTATATACATGTAATAAAAACCCATGTTACTTGTTAATTTCCTTTTATAAACCATTTTATAAAATATAACACAACTTAATTATTTAAAACCTATAAATAATTAAATCCTCATCATATAAATTATCCAAACAATTTATCTCAAGTAATAATATTTTAGAAAACCGATTTTCTAAATCCAAGTGTCGCGTATTCATTTAATGATCCATTCATTAAGATTAAATACGATTAAGGTGTCGGTAAGCTTGTTATTAGGTATGACCCGACTTGGATCATAACATGTTAGCCACATTAGTTTAATATGTCTCTCGGGCATATGAAATACCTTCAATATCGACCAATGTATATATATTATTTGGAACAACCATAGACACTCTATATGCAGTAATGCTGGAGTTAGCTATACAGGGTTGAGGTTGATTCCAAAAATATATATACTTTGAGTTGTGATCTAGCCTGAGACGTATATACACTGGGTCGTTGATTGATTCAAGATAATATATATCGATTTATTTTCTGTACATCTAACTGTGGACAACTAGTTGTAGGTTACTAACGAGGACAGCTGACTTAATACACTCAAATCTTTAAAACATAATAAAAAATGGTTGTAATTATATTTTGATCATACTTTGATATATATGTACATATTTTTATAGGTTTGTGAATCGATCCGTGGCCAAGTCTTATTTCCGAGGAAGGAAATATCTGTGAAAGTGAGTTATAGTCCCACTTTTAAAATCTAATATTTTTGGGATGAGAATACATGCAGGTTTTATAAATGATTTACAAAATAGACACAAGTACGTGAAACTACATTCTATGGTTGAATTAGCAAAATCTAATATGCCCCTTTTTATTAAGTCTGGTAATCTAAGAATTAGGTAACAGACACCCTAATTGACGGGAATCCTAAAGATAGATCTATTGGGCCTAACAAACTCCATCCAAAGTACCAGATGCTTTAGTACTTCGAAATTTATATCATATCCGAAGGGTGTCCCGAAATGATGGGGATATTCTTATATATGCATCTTGTTAATGTCGGTTACCAGGTGTTCACCATATGAATGATTTTTATCTCTATGTATGGGATGTGTATTGAAATATGAAATCTTGTGGTCTATTGTTACGATTTGATATATATAGGTTAAAACTATAACTCACAAACATTTTTGTTGACGTTTAAAGCATGTTTATTCTCAGGTGAATACTAAGAGCTTCCCCTGTTGCATACTAAAATAAGGACAAGATTTGGAGTCCATGATTGTATGATATTGTGTAAAAACTGCATTCAAGAAACATATGTTGATGTAATATATTTATATTGTAAACCATTATGTAATGGTCGTGTGTAAACAGTATATTTTAGATTATCATTATTTGATAATCTACGTAATGTTTTTAAAACCTTTATTGATAAAATAAAGGTTATGGTTGTTTTAAAAATGAATGCAGTCTTTGAAAAACGTCTCATATAGAGGTCAAAACCTCGCAACGAAATCAATTAATATGGAACGTTTATAATCAATATGAATGGGACATTTCAGTTGGTATCCGAGCGTTGGTCTTAGAGAACCAGAAAATTTTCATTAGTGTATCTTATCGAGTTTGTTAGGATGCATTAGTGAGTCTGGACTTCGACAGTGTTTTTCTTTAAAAATGATTGCTTAACATTTTTGTTGGAAACTATATATTATTAACATGTAAATATTATGTGATATATTAATCTCTTAACATGTTTGATATTGTCTGATAGATGTCTACATCTAGCTCAAATCTCATTGACTCACCTAATAATAACGTAGAGTCGAATATATATTAGCAAGATTCACAAGTTCCCGAAGAACCGGAAGAAGAGGAAACGGAACCGGAAGAAGAGGAACCGGAAGAAGAGAAACCAGAAGAAGAGGAACCAGAAGAAGAAGAGGTTCTGGAGGGGGGAATAGTAGGAACCATAGAAAACCGGTCAAATAAAAGAAAATCTTCAACCAATGGACCAAAGTTAATAATGGTCAATGGTGTTTCCGCTAAGGAAGCAAAATATTGGGAAAATTACCAATTTTTCAATGAATCGGATCCTGATGTGGATTCCGAAGATGTTATAGAAATTACCCCAACCCAATTTAATGAGGCAAAAGAAAATAATAAGGGAAAAAACATCAAAATAGAGAAATCTGATTCCGACCCCGATGAACTTTATATGTACCGTCAACACCCGTATTTTCAATATCGTGACAATAACCCGGGAACCTCTAAACCACCAGGTTTTTCTAAACCAATGTGGAAAACGACAACTCGTATTAGAGGAACATCATATATCCCTAGAAGATTAGGAAAAAGAACCAAGTCCGAAGAAGAAGAAACCAGTGATTCAGATTAGAGGGGTGTGAGCATGTTGTGTAATAAATGTATTGTAGTGTGCTTGTAATTTTATGTTCTATGTAAAAATTGCTTGTATTGTTTGTTATTACGAATCTAATCCTTGTCTATTTTACAGTATAAAAACAAAATGGATGTTAAGGGTAGACAACCGAATATTTTAGAAGACCTACCAGAGGATATGATTGAGGAAATCTTGTCTAGAGTCGGTCAGAATTCATCAGCACATTTAGTTATGGTGAAATTAACTTGTCAAACATTTGAAGGACTTTCTAGAAATTCCTTAGTTTATAAAAGGCTTTCCTTTGATAGGTGGGGTATATCACATTTGGGAGACTTTAAGTTACGCCGTGTTTTCTTTAAAGCGTTAAATGCGGGGAACCCAAATGCAATTTTACGCTACGGGTTAAGAACCTATTTTGACTCAACATATCCCAACCTAGGATTTCATGAATTAGAAAGAGCTTCTAACATGCAACATAAAGAAGCATGTTATGCTTACGGGTTAGTGATGTTCGCTTCTTACCAAAGTGAGAAAAAGAACATTGGATTGCAGCTTTTAAATAAAACCTCCCCACAAGTGACGGATTCAGTAGTTGGGGTGAGAAACAAGGTTTTTAGATTATTACGGGGCTGTTGGACATTACGAAACCCTCGTCCTTTTGACGACATTACAACAAGCTGCCTAGCCAATGGTCATAACGATTATTTTCCACAAGACCAAGGATGGGAAGTCGTCTTAGTAAAACCAGAATGCATGACTTGTTTCTGGACTTATGAATTACGTGTCTTTATTTCCTTTGCTGAACAACTTGCGTATTAACTAGATTTATCTTCAAAACTGTCCTGTATCATAGTGTACTATATTTCATGTTATATGTAATATAGCGAAGTTGTAAGTTTGAAGAATATTTGTATGTGATATATTATTATAATCAGTTTTTCATATGGAATTGTAGTAGTTGAATTGTATATTAGCTACTAAGTATGAACTTAACGGGTAGGTAGTACCCGAATTTAAACTTATAAAACGCTAATATGAAGAAAAAGCTTTTATAAATGAGTTCATATTATGCTACGAGATACTATTGACTACTCTTAATATTTTGTATGATTAACTTGTTTCATTTGACTATTTTGAAGGAATTGGCACCGACTACTCGACACACCTTGAATATGAGCGAAGAGGAATTTCGTGCCTTTCTTGCTTCAAACATAGCCGCAGTACAGGCCGTGCTACATACCAACAATAACTTTGAATCTAGCAATACAACTAAAGGCATAAGAAATCATGTAGGATGCTCCTACAAGGAATTCACTGCCTGCAAACCTTCAGAATTTGATGGGACCGAAGGACCAATCGGATTGAAAAGGTGAACCGAGAAAGTTGAATCGGTGTTTGCCATAAGTAAGTGTGATGAAGGAGACAAAGTGAAGTACGCTACGCATACCTTCACAGGTATTGCGTTAACATGGTGGAATACCTATCTAGAGCAAGTGGGACAAGATGCTGCTTATGCGCTACCGTGGTCAGCATTCAAGCACTTGATGAACGAGAAGTACCGTCCCAGAACCTAGGTCAATAAGCTCAAGTCAGAACTTAGAGGGTTACGAACACAGGGATTCGATATTACTTCGTACGAAAGACGATTCATAGAATTGTGCCTATTGTGTCCGAGAGCGTTCGAAGATGAGGAAGAGAAGATCGACGCATTTGTGAAAGGGTTACTGGAGAGAATCCAAGAAGATATAAGTTCACACGAACCCACCTCCATATAAAAGGCATGTAGAATGGTTCATAAACTAGTGAACCAGATTGAGGGAAGAATTAAAGAACAGGCGGCCGAAGAGGCTAACGTGAAGCTAGTCAAAAGAAAGTGGGAGGAAAACGGTGATGAGAGTCACCAATACAACAACAACTATCCCAACAATCGCAACATCAATCGAAACTACAATAAACGGCACAACAACAACAACAACAACTACAACAATCATCTCAACAACAATAACAACCGCAACAACAACAACAATCAGAAGCAGCTATGCCAAAGGTGTGAAAAGTATCATTCGGGGGTCTGCACCAAATTTTGCAACAAGTGTAAAAGAAATGGTCATAGCGCGGCGAAGTGTGAGGTCTACGGACCAGGGGTTAACAGAACGAAAGGAACAAATGGTGTCGGAAAGAGTAATGGCGGAGCAAGTAGTGTCGGAGCAAGTTATGCCAATGTAGTTTGTTATAAATGTGGAAAACCGGGCCACATTATTAGAAATTGACCGAACCAGGAGAACACGAATGGACAAGGCCGCAGAAAAGTTTTCAATATTAATGCGGCAGAGGCACAGGAAGACCCGGAGCTTGTTACGGGTACGTTTCTTATTGACAACAAATCTGCTTACGTTTTATTTGATTCGGGTGCGGATAGAAGCTATATGAGTAGAGATTTTTGTGCTAAATTAAGTTGTTCATTGACGCCGTTGGATAGTAAATTTTTACTCGAATTAGAAAACGGTAAATTAATTTCAACAGATTATATATGCCGGAATCGAGAAATTAAACTGGGTAGCAAAATATTTAAGATTGATTTGATACCAGTAGAGTTAGGGAGTTTTGATGTAATAGTTGGCATGGACTAGCTGAAGGAGATGAAAGCAGAGATCGTATGTTACAAAAATGCAATTCGCATTGTACGAGAAGAAGGAGAACCCTTAATGGTGTACGGAGAAAAGGGCAACACGAAGCTACATCTTATTAGTAATTTGAAGGCACAAAAACTAATAAGAAAAGGTTACTATGCTGTTCTAGCACACGTCGAGAAAGTACAAACTGAAGAAAAGAGCATCAATGATGTTCCCGTCGCAAAAGAATTTCCCGATGTATTTCTGAAAGAATTACCGGGACTACCTCCACATCGATCTATTGAATTTCAAATAGATCTTGTACCAGGAGCTGCACCAATAGCTCGTGCTCTTTACAGACTCGCACCCAGCGAGATGAAAAAACTGCAAAGCCAACTGCAAGAATTATTAGAACGTGGTTTCATTCGACCAAGCACATCACCATGGGGAGCTCCTGTTTTGTTTGTCAAGAAGAAAGATGGTACATTTAGGTTGTGTATTGACTACAGAGAGTTGAATAAACTTACCATCAAAAACCGTTATCCACTGCTTAGAATTGACGACTTATTTGATCAACTACAAGGCTCGTCGATTTATTCGAAAATCGATTTACGTTCTGGATATCATCAAATGCGAGTAAAGGAGGATGATATTCCAAAAACTGCTTTTAGGACGCGTTATGGTCATTACGAGTTTATGGTTATGCCGTTTGGATTGACTAACGAACCAGCTATGTTCATGGACCTTATGAACCGTGTGTGTGGGCCATATCTTGACAAGTTTGTCATTGTTTTCATCGATGACATACTTATTTACTCAAAGAATGATCAAGAGCACGAAGAACATTTGAGAAAAGTGCTAGAAGTATTGAGGAAAGAAAAACAGTACGCTAAGTTTTCAAAGTGTGCATTTTGGTTGGAAGAAGTTCAATTCCTCGGTCACATAGTGAACAAATAAGGTATCCAGGTGGACCCGGCAAAGATCGAAACCATTGAAAAGTGGGAAACCCCAAAAACTCCGAAGCATATACGTCAATTTTTAGGATTGGCTGGTTACTACATAAGATTCATCCAAGATTTCTCCAAAATAGCAAAACCCTTGACTGCATTAACGCATAAAGGGAAGAAATTTGAATGGAAGGATGAACAAGAGAAGGCGTTTCAGTTATTGAAGAAAAAGCTAACTACGGCACCTATATTGTCATTGCCTGAAGGGAATGATGATTTTGTGATTTATTGTGACGCATCAAAGTAAGGTCTCGGTTGTGTATTAATGCAACGAACGAAGGTGATTGCTTATGCGTCTAGACAATTGAAGATTCACGAGCAAAATTATACGACTCACGATTTGGAATTAGGTGCTGTTGTTTTTGCATTAAAGACTTGGAGGCATTATTTATATGGAGTCAAAAGTATTATATATACCGACCACAAAAGTCTCCAACATATATTTAATCAGAAGCAACTAAATATGAGACAACGCAGGTGGATTGAACTGTTGAATGATTATGATTTTGAGATTCGATACCACCTAGGGAAGGTGAATGTGGTAGCCGACGCTTTGAGTAGAAAGGACAGAGAACCTATACGGGTAAAAGCTATGAATATAATTATTCATACTAACCTTACTACTCAAATAAAGGAGGCGCAACAGGGGGTTGTAAAAGAAAGAAAGTTGAAGAATGAGATACCCAAAGCATCAGAGAAACATCTTAATATTCAGGAAGACGAAACCCGATATAAGGCTGATAGAATTTGGGTGCCAAGGTTTGGAGATGTGAGAGAAATGGTACTTAAAGAAGCACATAAAACCAGATATTCAATACATCCCGGAGCGGGGAAGATGTATAAAGATCTCAAGAAACACTTTTGGTGGCCGGGTATGAAAACCGATATTGCTAAATATGTAGGAGAATGTTTGACGTGTTCTAAGGTCAAAGCTGAACATCAGAAACCATCAGGTCTACTACAACAACCTGAAATCCCGGAATGGAAATGGGAAAACATTACCATGGATTTCATTACTAAATTGCCAAGGACTGCAAGTGGTTATGATACTATTTGGGTAATAGTTGATCGTCTCACCAAGTCAGCACACTTCCTGCCAATGAGAGAAGATGAAAAAAATGGAGAAGTTGGCGCGATTGTATTTGAAGGAGGTTATCTCCAGATATGGAATACCCATCTCTATTATCTCTGATAGGGATGGTAGATTTGTTTCAAGGTTCTGGCAGACGTTGCAACAAGCATTGGGGACTCATCTAGACATGAGTACTGCCTATCATCCACAAACTGATAGACATAGCGAAAGGACGATACAAACGCTTGAAGACATGCTACGAGCATGTGTTATTGATTTCGGAAACAGTTGGGATCGACACCTACCGTTAGCAGAATTTTCCTACAACAACAGTTATCATTCTAGTATTGAGATGGCGCCATTTGAGGCACTTTATGGTAGAAAGTGCAGGTCTCCGATTTGTTGGAATGAAGTGGGGGATAGACAGATTACGGGTCAGGAGATAATACAAGAAACTACCGAGAAAATCATCCAAATTCAACAACGATTAAAAACCGCCCAGAGTCGACAAAAGAGCTACGCGGACAGTAAAAGAAAAGATATAGAGTTTGAAATTGGAGAAATGGTCATGCTTAAGGTTTCACCTTGGAAAGGCGTTGTTCGATTTGGTAAACGGGGGAAACTAAATCCAAGATACATTGGACCATTCAAGATTATAGATCGTGTCGGACCAGTAGCTTACCAACTGGAGCTACCTCAACAACTCGTGGCTGTACATAACACTTTCCACATCTCAAATTTGAAGAAATGTTTTGCTAAAGAAGATCTCACTATTCCGTTGGACGAAATCCAAATCAATGAAAAACTTCAATTCATTGAAGAACTCGTCGAAATAATGGATCGTGAGGTTAAGAGACTTAAGCAAAACAAGATACTGATTGTTAAGGTTCGATGGAATGCTCGTAGAGGACCCGAGTTCACCTGGGAGAGTGAAGATCAGATGAAGAAGAAATACCCGCATCTATTTCCAGAAGATTCGTCAACACCTTCAACAGCTTAAAATTTCGGGACGAAATTTATTTAACGGGTAGGAACTGTAGTGACCCGAAGTTTTCCATGTTTATATATATTAATTGAGATTGATATTTACATGACTAAATGTTTCCAACGTGTTAAGCAATCAAACTTGTTAAGACTTGATTAAATGAAATAAGTTTCATATAGAAAATTGATCACCCAAGTTGACCGGCGATTCACGAACGTTACAAATTTGTAAAAACTACATGTTGTGGTATATATAGACATATATATATGGTTGACATGAGATCATGATGAGTAAGTATCTCATTAAGTATATTAACAATGTGTGATATACATAAGAAATGAGATTACTAAGTTAAGAAACTCGAAATGATATATATAACGATTATCGTTATGATAACGTCTACTAAATACATATGTATCATATTAAGATATTGATACACTATATTTAACATGATAAAATGATATTTAAATATATAAATAAGTGTGTTAACAATGAACTACATATGTAAAAACAAGACTACTAACTCAAGAATTACGAAACGAGACTTATATGTAACGATTATCGTTGTAACGATATTTTAATGTATATATCATGTTAAGAGATATTCATACATCATAATATCATGATAATATAATAATTTAATATCTCATTTGATATAATAAACATTGGGTTAACAACATTAATTGAGATCGTTAACTTAAAGGTTTCAAAACAACACTTACATGTAACGACTAACGAAGACTTAACTACTCCATTAGAATGTATATACATGTTGTGTTTTGATATGTATTCTTACACTTTTGAAAGACTTCAAGACACATATCAAAGTACTTCTACTTAACAAAAATGCTTACAATTAAATCCTCGTTCAGTTTCATCAACAATTCTACTCGTATGCACCCGTATTCGTACTCGTACAATACACAACTTTAAGATGTATGTACTATTGGTATATACACTCCAATGATCAGCTCTTAGCAGCTCATGTGAGTCACCTAACACATGTGGGAACCATCATTTGGCAACTAGCATGAAATATCTCATAAAATTACAAAAATATTAGTAATCATTCATGACTTATTTACATGAAAATAAAATTACATATCCTTTATATCTAATCCATATACCAACGACCAAATGTAGTGACCCGAACTTTTCCATGTTTATATATATATTAAATGAAATTGTTATTTACATGATTAAGTGTTTCCAACATGTTAAGCAATCAAACTTGTTAAGACTTGATTAATTGAAATAGGTTTCATATAGACAATTGACCACCCATGTTGACAGGTGATTCACGAACGTCAAAACTTGTAAAAACTATACGATGATATATATATGGTTATATATATAGTTAACATGATTTTATTATAAGTATGTATCTCATTAGGTATTTTAACAATGAGTTATATACATAAAAATGAGACTATTAATTTAAGAAACTCGAAAACGATATATATAACGATTATCGTTATAACAACGTCTTACTAGGTACATATGAATCATATTAAGATATTGATACACTTGGTTAATTATGTTAAATGATAAGTAAATATATTATTAAGTGTATTAACAATGAAATACATATGTAAAAATAAGACTACTAACTTAATGATTTCGAAACGAGACATATATGTAACGATTATCGTTGTAACGACATTTAACTGTATATATATCATACTAAGATATATTATATATCATAATATCATGATAATATAACAATTTAACATCTCATTTGTTATAATAAACAATGAGTTAACAACATTCAACAAGATCGTTAACCTAAAGGTTTCAAAACAACATTTACATGTAACGACTAACGATGACTTAACGACTCAGTTAAAATGTATATACATGTAGTTTTTTAATATGTATTCATACACTTTTTAAAGACTTCAATACACTTATCAAAATACTTCTACTTAACAAAAATGATTACAATTACATCCTCGTTCAGTTTCATCAACAATTCTACTCGTATGCACCCGTATTCGTACTCGTACAATACACAGCTTTTAGATGTATGTACTATTGGTATATACACTCCAATGATCAGCTCTTAGCAGCCCATGTGAGTCACCTAACTCATGTGGGAACCATCATTTGGCAACTAGCATGAAATATCTCATAAAATTACAAAAATATGAGTAATCATTCATGACTTATTTACATGAAAACAAAATTACATATCCTTTATATCTAATCCATACACCAATGACCAAAAACACCTAAAAACACTTTCATTCTTCAATTTTCTTCATCTAATTGATCTCTCTCAAGTTCTATCTTCAAGTTCTAAGTGTTCTTCAAAAATTCCAAAAGTTCTAGTTTCATAAAATCAAGAATACTTTCAAGTTTGCTAGCTCACTTCCAATCTTGTAAGGTGATCATCCAACCTCAAGAAATCTTTGTTTCTTACAGTAGGTTATCATTCTAATACAAGGTAATAATCATATTCAAACTTTGACTCAATTTCTATAACTATAACAATCTTATTTCAAGATATGATCTTACTTGAACTTGTTTTCGTGTCATGATTCTGCTTCAAGAACTTCTAGCCATCCAAGGATCCATTGAAGCTAGATCCATTTTTCTCTTTTCTAGTAGGTTTATCCAAGGAACTTAAGGTAGTAATGATGTTCATAACATCATTCGATTCATACATATAAAGCTATCTTATTCGAAGGTTTAAACTTGTAATCACTAGAACATAGTTTAGTTAATTCTAAACTTGTTCGCAAATAAAAGTTAATCCTTCTAACTTGACTTTTAAAATCAACTAAACACATGTTCTATATCTATATGATATGCTAACTTAATTATTTAAAACCTGGAAACACGAAAAACACCGTAAAACTAGATTTACGCCGTCGTAGTAACACCGCGGGATGTTTTGGGTTAGTTAATTAAAAACTATGATAAACTTTGATTTAAAAGTTGTTATTCTGGGAAAATGATTTTTATTATGAACATGAAACTATATCCAAAAATTATGGTTAAACTCAAAGTGGAAGTATGTTTTCTAAAATGGTCATCTAGACGTCGTTCTTTCGACTGAAATGACTACCTTTACAAAAACGGCTTGTAACTTATTTTTCCGACTATAAACCTATACTTTTTCTATTTAGATTCATAAAATAGAGTTCAATATGAAACCATAGCAAATTGATTCACTCAAAATGGATTTAAAATGAAGAAGTTATGGGTAAAACAAGATTGGATAATTTTTCTCATTTTAGCTACGTGAAAATTGGTAACAAATCTATTCCAACCATAACTTAATCAACTTGTATTGTATATTATGTAATCTTGAGATACCATAGACACGTATACAATGTTTCGACCTATCATGTCGACACATCTATATATATTTCGAAACAACCATAGACAATCTATATGTGAATGTTGGAGTTAGCTATACAGGGTTGAGGTTGATTCCAAAATATATATAGTTTGAGTTGTGATCAATACTGAGATACGTATACACTGGGTCGTGGATTGATTCAAGATAATATTTATCAATTTATTTCTGTACATCTAACTGTGAACAACTAGTTGTACGTTACTAACGAGGACAGCTGACTTAATAAACTTAAAACATCAAAATATATTAAAAGTGTTTTAAATATATTTTGAACATACTTTGATATATATGTATATATTGTTATAGGTTCGTGAATCAACCAGTGGCCAAGTCTTACTTCCCGACGAAGTAAAAAATCTGTGAAAGTGAGTTATAGTCCCACTTTTAAAATCTAATATTTTTGGGATGAGAATACATGCAGGTTTTATAAATGATTTACAAAATAGACACAAGTACGTGAAACTACATTCTATGGTTGAATTATCGAAATCGAATATGCCCCTTTTTATTAAGTCTGGTAATCTAAGAATTAGGGAACAGACACCCTAATTGACGCGAATCCTAAAGATAGATCTATTGGGCCCAACAAGCCCCATCCAAAGTACCGGATGCTTTAGTACTTCGAAATTTATATCATATCCGAAGGGTGTCCCGGAATAATGGGGATATTCTTATATATGCATCTTGTTAATGTCGGTTACCAGGTGTTCACCATATGAATGATTTTTATCTCTATGTATGGGATGTGTATTGAAATATGAAATCTTGTGGTCTATTGTTACGATTTGATATATATAGGTTAAACCTATAACTCACCAACATTTTTGTTGACGTTTAAAGCATGTTTATTCTCAGGTGAATACTAAGAGCTTCCGCTGTTGCATACTAAAATAAGGACAAGATTTGGAGTCCATGTTTGTATGATATTGTGTAAAAACTGCATTCAAGAAACTGATTTCGATGTAACATATTTGTATTGTAAACCATTAAGTAATGGTCGTGTGTAAACAGGATATTTTAGATTATCATTATTTGATAATCTACGTAAAGCTTTTTATACCTTTATTTATGAAATAAAGGTTATGGTTTGTTTTAAAAATGAATGCAGTCTTTGAAAAACGTCTCATATAGAGGTCAAAATCTCGCAACGAAATCAATTAATATGGAACGTGTTTAATCAATAAGAACGGGACATTTCACCAAAAACACCTACAAACACTTTCATTCTTCATTTTTCTTCATCTAATTGATCTCTCTCAAGTTCCATCTTCAAGTTCTAAGTGTTCTTCATAAATTCCATAAGTATAGTTTCATAAAAATCAAGAATACTTCCAAGTTTGCAAGTCTACTTCCAAGCTTTCTAATCCATTCCAAGTAATCATCTAAGATCAAGGAACCTTTGTTATTTATAGTAGGTTATCTTTCTAATTCAAGGTAATATTCATATTCAAACTTTGATTCAATTTCTACAACTATAACAATCTTATTTTGAGTGAAAATCTTACTTGAACTGTTTTCGTGTCATGATTCTGCTTCAAGAACTTTCAAGCCATTCAAGGATCCTTTGAAGATAGATCCATTTTTCTCATTTCCAGTAGTTTTATCCAGAAAACTTGAGGTAGTAATGATGTTCATAACATCATTCGATTCATACATATAAAGCTATCTTATTCGAAGGTTTAAACTTGTAATCACTAGAACATAGTTTAGTTAATTCTAAACTTGTTCGCAAACAAAAGTTAATCCTTCTAACTTGACTTTTAAAATCAACTAAACATATGTTTTATATCTATATGATATGCTAACTTAATGATTTAAAACCTGGAAACACGATGAACACCATAAAATCGGATATACGCCGTCGTAGTGAAACCGGGGGCTGTTTTGGTTTGGATAATTAAAAACTATGATAAACTTTGATTTAAAAGTTGTTCTTCTGGGAAAATGATTTTTCATATGAACATGAAACTATATCAAAAAATCTTGGTTAAACTCAAAGTGAAAGTATGTTTTTCAAAATGGTCATCAAGATGTCGTTCTTTCGACGGAAATGACTACCTCTTTAGTAATTGACATGTAACTTAAATTTTTGACTATAAACCTATACTTTTTATTTTTGGATTCTTAAATTAGAGTTCAATATGAAATCATAGCAATTTGATTCACTCAAAACGGATTTAAAATGAAGAAGTTATGGGTAAAACAAGATTGGATATTTTTGATCTTTTTAGCTACGGGAAATGTTTAACAAATCTATACAAATCATATCCTAGCTAACTTATATTGTATTATACATGTATTCTAATATATTATGTAATCTTAGGATATCATAGACACGTATGCAAATGTTTTGACATATCATATCGACCCATGTATATATATTATTTGGAACAACCATAGACACTCTATATGCAATAATGTTGGAGTTAGCTATACAGGGTTGAGGTTGATTCCAAAAATATATATACTTTGAGTTGTGATCTAGCCTGAGACGTGTATACACTGGGTCGTTGATTGATTCAAGATAATATATATCGATTTATTTTCTGTACATCTAACTGTGGACAACTAGTTGTAGGTTACTAACGAGGACAGCTAACTTAATACACTCAAATCTTTAAAACATAATAAAAAATGGTTGTAATTATATTTTGATCATACTTTGATATATATGTACATATTTATAGAGGTTCGTGAATTGATCCGTGGCCAAGTCTTCTTTCCGAGGAAGGAAATATCTGTGAAAGTGAGTTATAGTCCCACTTTTAAAATCTAATATTTTTGGGATGAGAATACATGCAGGTTTCATAAATGATTTACAAAATAGACACAAGTACGTGAAACTACATTCTATGGTTGAATTATCAAAATCGAATATGCCCCTTTTTATTAAGTCTGGTAATCTAAGAATTAGGGAACAGACACCCTAATTTACGCGAATCCTAAAGATAGATCTATTGGGCCTAACAAACCCCATCCAAAGTACTGGATGCTTTAGTACTTCGAAATTTATATCATATCCGAAGGGTGTCCCGGAATGATGGGGATATTCTTATATATGCATCTTGTTAATGTCGGTTACCAGGTGTTCACCATATGAATGATTTTTATCTCTATGTATGGGATGTGTATTGAAATATGAAATCTTGTGGTCTATTGTTACGATTTGATATATATAGGTTAAACCTATAACTCACAAACATTTTTGTTGACGTTTAAAGCATGTTTATTCTCAGGTGAATACTAAGAGGTTCCGCTGTTGCATACTAAAATAAGGACAAGATTTGGAGTCCATGATTGTATGATATTGTGTAAAAACTGCATTCAAGAAACATATGTCGATGTAATATATTTCTATTGTAAACCATTATGTAATGGTCGTGTGTAAATACTTTATTTTAGATTATCATTATTTGATAATCTACATAATGTTTTTGAAACCTTTATTGATAAAATAAAGGTTATGGTTGTTTTAAAAATGAATGTAGTCTTTGAAAAACGTCTCATATAGAGGTCAAAACCTCGCAACGAAATCAATTAATATGGAACGTTTATAATCAATATGAACGGGACATTTCACAAGAAATCTTTCTTATTTACAGTAAGATATCTTTCTAATTCAAGGTAATACTCATATTCAAACTTTGATTCAATTTCTATAATTATAACAATCTTATTTCAAGTGGAAATCTTACTTGAACTTGTTTTCGTGTCATGATTCTGCTTCAAGAACTTTCAAGCCATCCAAGGATCCTTTGAAGCTAGATCCATTTTTCTCATTTCTAGAAGGTTTCCCTACTAAAATTAAGGTAGTAATGATGTTCATAACATCATTCGATTCATATATATAAAACTATCTTATTCGAAGATTATAACTTGTAATCACTAGAACATAGTTTAGTTAATTCTAAACTTGTTCGTAAACAAAGTTAATCTGTAACGACCCGACTTTTTCGACTTGCTTTTATGCCTTGTATTTTAGCGAAACTGCGTATTTGTGCATACTGTGTTACTTTATTACTCCGTAACTTTGGCACACGTGTTTTATATTCATATTTACTTAAAAACGTGCCCTGGGGTATGTAGGATGCTTAACTTGTCCATTGGATGCTTTATAACCGTTTGTGTTACTTGCCGTTACGAATAAACCGCGGACTGCGCGCACGTTTGACTTTTGTCGGAACCGGAACTTTTGGACTGCGAAATATTAATTATTATTTTCTAATAATAATTACCTGGGCTTTTGGATGCTTAATTTTATTTATTTAATTGCTAAAGCCCAATAGTTAGTCTTGTTGGACTTTCTACCTTGTTGGGCTCAAGCCCACCCTACTCTAGCTAGTGACCCAATTAATTAGCCCAAGTATTATTACTAGTGGCCCATAATAATAAATAAATAATAAATAAATTAATTAATGAGTCATACTAGCATAATGGATAAGGTTTATCTAAATGTTACATAAGATTCTAGCAAAAGGACACACTTTAGACACCATTAGCCAAAAAGCAAGTTTTTGTCTCCCCCTCCCCCCTCTAATTCCGTCCACCACCACCACCATGGTCTTGGCCACCTCATCAATCCATGTGATCTTCATTTGCCTATAAATACTAGCCTTTAGTCCCTCATTCCAACACTTAATCATTTTTGCTTTTCACACACTTATTCTTTCTTTCTTTCCTAGCTTGTAAGTTTTTCTTTTCCTTCCTCTTTTCTTCTTAAATTCGTGTATATCATCATCATTATGTGGAAGATCAAGTTCCTTCTAGCTTTGATCTTACTTATATCTTGTTGATTCAAGCATGAATCTTTCAAGAACATGGAAGATTCAATCTTTTTAGCTTCAATCTTCATATCTTTTGTAGATCTAATTCTTTTATACTTTAATCTTTCTATTTTATGATAAAGATTCAAACTTTTGTTTGTAATCTTCATGCATCTTCAAGATCCAAGCTTTATGCTTCAAGATCTTCAAGAACAAACAAGATGCAAGCTTTCTAGCTTGGATCTTCATATCTTTTTGTTAGATCTAAGTTCTTTTTACTTTGATCATGTTGTTTTGTGAAAAAGATTCAAACTTGTGTTTGTTATCTTCATATATCTTAAAGATCGAAGCTTTATGCTTCAAGATCTTCAAGAACACTTAAAGGTTCAAGCTTTCTAGATTTGCAACCTTGTAACTTGTGTGAAATGGATCCAAGCTCTCTAGCTTAGGGTTCCATCACCTCATTTGACTTAGATTGTGCTATTACTTGTTGAATTAATGTAAAGTTTGTAACTTTAGTTGTTATTGTGAATTGAAATTGTGTTAAGACTAAGGACATGATGTAACCTTGGTTCATCATCCATCTAAGACTCATGAATGAGTTGTGTTCTTACTTGGTCTTAACATATTGTGTATTGATGGTGAATCTTGGTCAAAAGTGATGCTAAACCATCAACGAGTTGTACACTTGAAGCTACAAGCATCAAGGATGAGAACCGTGATGAGCATCAAGCACCAAGAACCCCACCGGAGCACTTGTCCACTGATTTTCGTATCTTATCAGACCACCTGGGCTACTGGAAAGTTGATTTTCAGTTAATTCGGTTCGAGTAGATGATTTTCCGTTTAGGCCTCATCTTAATCCGAGTTACGGTTTAGGATTTATGGCCCTCCGATAGTCATTACACCCTATTAACGTTGTGCTGAAATTTCTGACCTACTCGCATTTAAACTGTCGCCAAGGTTCTGAAAATTGGTCAGCTGTTAGGGGACTCATATACGGAGCCATAGCCACTGACCATGTGTCTTTTCGATTTACGTAGAGGTCGTAGCAGCTGACCGAAGTCAGCCTATTGTTTCGATCTCTATTCTCGTCAAACTTACTTAGCTTTTATGATGATGAATGATGATGCTGATGACACTTAAACTTATTTTATGCACTATTAGAATTTATAAAGGCAACCTACTGACCTAGTAACCTTTGATTTAGGTTGACGACCTTTCGGACCAACTTACTACTTGCTTACTTTCATTACCGACTTTACCGCTTTTATCACTGTGAGTTATAGCATCCTTTTTTTACTTTAACTATTTTGGGACTGGGAATAAATGCGCTTTTTACGTTTTACATACTAGGCACGAGTACTTAAACTTTATATGTGTGTGAGTTATATAACGGCATAAGCATTCCCTTTAGCACGGTAACGTTTAGTCATTGGTTTTTGAACCGGTGAACGCGAATCTTAGATATGGATCCATAGGGTTTGACATCCCCACTCGGGCTAGTCGCGCTAGCATTTAACGGGTGTTTAATACTTTGTGAACATACGTAATCGCCAAGTGTACTTTCAGGGGGTTATAAACGTTAAGTCTAGTTACCGGGTGCCCACGGTTATGCATATACTTTTCATACTGTTTTGATAAACTGTTTGCAGCACTGAAATCTCGTGGCCTATCTTACGTTACTATTACGACTTAAACTATAGCTCACCAACATTCGTGTTGACTTTTTAAGCGTGTATTTCTCAGGTGCCTAGAGGTTTATTGCTTCCGCTGTTAGACTTGATGTCATGCTGTTTCACTTGATGTCATGCTGTTATTGAATTGCTGTTATGGACCTACTTTACTAGTTATCCGCTGCATTGCTAGAGATGTCTCAAATTATGAAACTTATGTTTTGCATTCGTAAACTTATGTTATTTTGGGAACAATGGTTTGTAATAAGTCTTACGACATGTTATCTTTGTAAAACGTTATCTTTTTAATGAATGCAAATCGGTTTTCAAACAGCATATAGTGTTTGACCTTGTGATGATCCTGTTGTTGATGATCTGTACACGAAGGTTTTGTACGGGGCGTCACAGTTGGTATCAGAGCATTGGGTGTAGGGAATTAGGTTGCATTAGTGAGTCTAGACCGGACCTAAGTAGGATTCACTAATAGGACTAATCTACAACTAGCTTGTTTACTTGTTTCTGCGAGACTTACTGCATGCTACTGATTACTTTTACTGCTATGATCTTACTGCATGCTATTGCTTATCTTTACTGCCATACAAACTTGATGTATGCTTATTTCTGCCTTTACATGATCACTATCTGCTTTCACATGTTATCTCTGATTAGTGCTGATTGCCATGCTAGGTTGCTATAGTGCCTAATACTTGCTTGCTTATGACTTACTGATATGGAAAATTTATTTTCCTTGTTCAGATGTCGGATATTCCACCTGTCATCATTTTGGACAGCGATTCAGACTCGTCAGCCACCTCACCTACTGCTGCTATTGACACACAGATCCTGTTAACCAGTGACCCCGACGCTTCATCCTCCAGAACCAGCAGCCATACACCTGTACCAGTGGTTACCGCAGTTGGAGCCCAGGACCCTCTGGAGATTCCAGCTCCAGTTGTCCCGGTACCTCAGGAGTCACAACCCCGCCCCGGTGGTGTTGTGATTCCCGGGGAATACGGGGACGTTCCGTTCCGTAATGAGTATAACCATTGGTGTCGACGCCTTCCTGATGGACGTGTCATACCGATCCCACCTTTCAGATACCGGATCATGACTACCGGTCGCTGATCGCCGCCACCCCCAGCTGATTCATCATCCGACGACTCATCCACAGACGACACTAGTGACGACGACTCCAACGAGGAGAACCTTGATGATACACCTGTGCAGCCACCCTCCACCCCGCCGAAGAAGCGGTACCGTTTCGATGGCACCGTTATTCCGGGGATCAACGGAGGTCGATCATTCACTGACGCACATGGCCAACGTCGTAGGGTTACCGCCAGTAAGCGGGTCGTGCCTTACCCAGCTAATCCATTCGTGCGTAAGCCTTACCGCCGTGCAGCATCTATCTCTGGAGCCGGACCATCTGCACCACCAGCGCCACCTGCACCAGCATCTCCGCCTGCTCTGCCAGCCCCTCCCTCTATCGAGGAACTGACGAGGGAGGTGGAGATCCTCTGTGCTCGGGTAATTGAGCTCGAGGAGCAGATGTCCCATGTGCTGGACATCCTTTACCCACCGTCATCATAGAGCTTTGTAGTAGGTTTCATTTTGTAATCTCGTTTGTAGCTCCATGTTTTCCTTATGTAATGTGCGAACTTATGCGGATGTATGCAACTCTTTATTAATGAATGAAACTTTGTATTATTAAATTCTTGCACCGTGTTCTATCTACATTACTGTATGTTAGTTTTGCGGCATTTATACCTGGTTGCATTACTATATTGGCATGCGTTGTGTTGTTTCCCTGTTTACTATATACGGTATTATTGTATGTTGTATGCTGGATTTTGACTTAAGTTAAAATTTTTGTTTCGAAGGGCAATCGCAAACATACGAACAACACCCACAGCAGCTCAAATCGAAGAGATGATTAATGAACGAGTCACCGTAGCCTTAGCGGAAATGAACCCTCAAGCTGAACCACCGCCGATTATCCAACCCGTTCGAAAAGAGTGCACCTACAAGGAATTCCAGAGCTGTAAGCCACATAACTTTAGCGGAACTGAGGGGCCTGTTGGTCTCACAAGATGGTTTGAAAAGCTTGAATCAGTATTCCGAGTCAGCAACTGTTCCGAGTCTAACAAAACCAAATTTGCTTCCTGCACGCTATCTGATGGCGCCCTCACGTGGTGGAACACCATGGCTCAGGCACAAGGTATTGATGAGGCGTATGCTACGCCATGGGAGGAGTTCAAAGCAACTATGATTGATGAGTATTGTCCGAGAACCGAGATATAAAAGATGGAAATAGAGTTATGCAATTGAAAGCTGTTGGCAACGATCTCGATGGTTACAATCGGAGGTTTCTTGAGTTAGCTCTTATGTGTCCTACCATGGTCACCCCGGAATTCAAGCGTATGGAGAGATACTTTTGGGGACTCCCTAAGTCCATCAAGGGTAATGTCACCTCATCCAAGCCACCGAATGTTCCCGAAGCAATGCGCAAGGCGCATACACTCATGAATCAGATTCTCATCGATGAACCGGAGAAGTCTAAGTCTGAAGCGGGTAGTAGTGACAAGCGAAAGTGGGATAACAGTAAGGGGAGGACCTATGATCAAACCCCCATTAAGAGACACAACAACGGTGGAAATCCCAACCCCGACACAAGCTCCAACTCGAACTACAAAGGTACCCTACCGCAATGCAAGAGGTGTTACAAACACCACACTGGGTATTGTAATGCGGTATGTGAAAAGTGCAACAGGATCGGACATGTTGGTAAGAACTGCAAGATTCCCGTCCCAGCTGCAAGGACAAACCCAAATGGGCCAAGGAAATGCTATGAGTGTGGACAGCAGGGCCACTTTAAGAATGATTGCCCCAATAAGAAGAAGGACGGCGGACCACCGCGTGGTAGAGCTTTTAATATTAATGCAAGGGATGCACGTGAGAACCCCGACTTGGTTACAGGTATATTCACTATCAACAACCTTTTAGCTTCTGTCCTATTTGATACTGGTGCCGATAGAAGTTATGTATGTAGACACTTTTGCGATAAGATAAACTGGTCATTAGTTCCTTTAAAAGAAAGTATGCTTGTCGAGGTAGCCAACGGTTAACTTGAAAAGGTTGACCAAATTGGCCGAGGAGCTATTATTAACATAGCTGGTGTAGATTTCGAAATTGACTTGATACCCATCAAATTGGGAAGCTTTGACGTGATTGTCGGCATGGACTGGTTGACTAAAGTAAGGGCCGATGTTATCTGTGGAGATAAAGCTCTTCGTATACCACAAGGAGATGGTGAGCTACTGGTTATATACAGAGAGAGATGTAGTTCGAAACTGAACCTCATTAGTTGTATGAAAGCGCAGAAGATCATAAAGAAAGGATGACTTGCCGTTTTAGCACACGTGAAGGCTTTAGAATCAGAGGAGAAGAGTGTAAATGATGTGCGAATCGTGAATGAATTCCCTGACATCTTTCTGGAAGAGTTTCCTGGATTACCGCCACCCAGAGTAGTGGAGTTCCAAATCGATCTAGTGCCGGGAGCTGAACCCGTAGCTCGTGCGCCGTATCGTCTGGCACCTTCAGAACTGCAAGAGTTGCAGAGTCAACTGCAGGAATTGCTCGACCGAGGGTTTATCCAACCGAGCTCGTCGCCTTGGGGCACACCTGTTTTATTCGTGAAGAAGAAGGACAGATCTTTCCGCATGTGTATCGACTACCGCGAACTCAACAAATTGACGATCAAGAATCGATATCCTCTTCCCCGAATTGACGATCTTTTTGATCAGCTACAAGGATCAAGCGTTTACTCTAAGATCGATTTACGATCCGGTTATCACCAGTTGAGGGTGAAAGAGAGTGATGTGATGAAGACTGCGTTTAGAACCCGCTATGGTCATTATGAGTTTCTCGTGATGCCGTTCGGATTAACCAATGCACCAGCCGTGTTCATGGACCTCATGAATCGTGTCTGTAAGCCATACCTGGATAAGTTCGTTATCGTCTTCATAGATGATATCCTCATCTACTCCAAGAGCGAAGAAGAACATGAGCAACATCTTCGGTTAGTGCTCAAACTCTTGAGACAAGAGCAGCTTTATGCCAAATTCTCCAAGTGTGAATTTTGGCTGAAGGAAGTCCAATTTCTGGGTCATATTGTGAGTGATCAAGGTATCAAAGTTGATCCCGCCAAGATCAAGGCTATCAGCATGTGGGAAACCCCCACTACTCCGACTCACATCCGCCAATTTCTAGGTCTTGCCGATTATTACCGAAGGTTCATTAAAGGTTTCTCTTTGATTTCGCGTCCTTTGACTGCGTTAACTCATAAAGGGAAGAAGTTTGTTTGGGAAAAAAACAAGAAGCAGCATTTCAAACCCTGAAGCAGAAGTTAACCACCACACCTATCTTATCTCTTCCTGAAGGCAGTGACAACTTTGTTGTGTACTGCGATGCTTCGAAGAATGGTTTTGGTTGTGTATTGATGCAAAGAACGAAGGTCATTGCCTATGCATCTCGTCAACTGAAGGTCCATGAGCGAAACTACACTACTCACTATCTCGAACTTGGAGCCGTTGTCTTCGCTTTGAAGTTGTGGAGACACTATCTTTATGGGACAAAGAGTACCATATTCACCGATCACAAAAGCCTCCAACACATCTTCGATCAGAAGCAACTGAACATGAGACAGCGTTGATGGATTGAAACGCTAAACGACTACGATTGTGAACTTCGCTACCATCCGGGCAAGGCCAATGTTGTAGCTGACGCCTTAAGTTGAAAAGAGAGGACGGTACCTCTTCGCGTTCGGACTTTGAACATCACCATCCATTCGAACCTCCACAGTTAGATTCGAGTAGCCCAAGAAGAGGCTCTCAAGGAGGAGAACATATCTAGCAAATACCTGAACATTCTCATCTCTAAATTCGAGGTTAAGGAGTCTGGACTCCGATGTTATGCCGGAAGAATTTGGGTACCTCGTTATGGAGATCTACGGAACCTTATACTTGATGAAGCCCACAAGTCGAGATATTCGATTTATCCAGGAGCCGGAAAAATGTACCACGATCTTAAGGAACAGTATTGGTGGCCAAATCTTAAGAAGGATGTTGCAACTTATGTTGGAAGGTGTTTGACTTGTTCGAAGGTTAAGGCTGAACATCAGAGGCCATCTGGATTACTTCAACAACCAGAAATCCCACAATGGAAATGGGAAGCAATTACAATGGATTTCATCAAGAAGCTACCAAAGACAGTGGGCGGATATGATACAATCTGGGTTATCGTTGACCGTCATACCAAATCTGCTCATTTTCTAGCGATGAAAGAAACAGACACAATGGAGAAACTTGCTCAACTGTATATCAAAGAAGTTGTATCTCGTCATGGTGTGCCTCTATCAATTATCTCAGATCGCGATCCCCGTTTTGCTTCCAGATTCTGGCGTTTATTGCAAGAAGCCTTAGGAACTCGTCTCGACATGAGCACTGCGTATCACCCCCAGACTGACGGTCAGAGCGAATGAACGATTCAGACTCTAGAGGACATGTTACGTGCCTGTGTTATTGACTTCGGAAAGTCTTGGGAAAGGCATCTGCCGCTAGCCGAATTCTCTTACAACAACAGTTATCATTCGAGTATTAAAGCCGCGCCTTTTGAAGCATTGTATGGCCGCAAGTGCCGTTCTCCCATTTGTTGGGCTGAGTTAGGCGAAGTGCAAATCACCGGACCCGAGATAGTCCATGAAATGACGGAGAAGATTTCTCAGATTCAAGCGAGACTTAAGACGGCCCGCGATCGCCAAAAGAGTTATGCTGATCTTAAACGTAAAGACTTCGAATTCAACGTGGGTGACCGAGTAATGTTGAAGGTCGCACCTTGGAAGGGTGTAATCCATTTTGGAAAGAGCGGAAAGTTAAACCCGCGATATATTGGTCCTTTTGAAATTTTGGAACGTGTTGGACCCGTTGCTTACCGTTTGGATCTTCCGACTCAGTTGAGTGCCGTTCATCCTACCTTTCATGTATCAAATTTGAAGAAATGTCTTGCTCCACCGGAACTTATCATACCATTGGAAGAACTTACCATTGATGACCAACTCCACTTCGTGGAAGAACCTGTCGAAATTATGGACCGTGAGGTCAAAACCTTGAAACGCAATAAGATTCCAATTGTCCGAGTTCGATGGAATGCCAAGTGTGGACCTGAGTTTACTTGGGAGCGAGAGGATCAAATGAAGCAGAAGTATCCTCACCTTTTTCCGACTCCATCTGTAATGACCCGGAAATTTCCTACCAAATTTAAACCTTCATCTTTATATGTTTTCGACACGATAAGCAAAAATTTGTAATGTCGAGTCTTGACAACTTTGAAAACTATATTGGTGTAATCGATTAACCTTTGACTGTTTCCGACGATTCACGAACTATTGTGTGGTAATAAATATGTAACTATATATATGTACATATATAAATATAAGTATACATATCAAGTTGAACTAACAAAATACAAACTAATAATTTAAATTGAAAATGAAAAGATTATATATGTAATTACAAGTTAAAGAATAATTGTTTTAGTATTAACATTACTTCCATTATTATTATTAAAATTAATAATAATATTAATATTTGTATCATTAATATCATTATATAAAGTATATATATATATACATGTATAAAATTTGATAGATATAAGTTGTTATATTATGATTATTATTATCATTAATAAAATTTATATTATTATAACAAATAATATTATTAGTACCCTTAATAATATTAATATTTTTATTAATCAAAATCAGTGTTAGATATATTATTAATATCATCAAATATTACATAAATATGAAAGTCATTATATATAAGTTGATATAGTATTATTATTATTAATATTATTATACATTTTATAGTAGTTATAATCAATATCATTAGTAATATTATTATAAGTAGTATTAATATTTTAATTAAAAAGATTGATTATAAATTATAAATATATAAATTAAAGAAATATATAAATATGAATATAATTACAGATGTACGTATATTTTTATATACAGGTTATCATTTACAAAAATACGAACATATATTTAGTTACAAATACAGTTTATATATATATTTATATTTATATAAATTTATAAATATGAATAAATTCATATGTGTATATAAAATCTTGTATCCAATTCCTGTCATTATCAAACTCTGTTGCAAATTGCTTTAATATTACAAACAGATACGAATCAGTCTCAATAAGTCCTATAAGCAAACAAATTCCATTAGGATCGATTGTCTTATTTTGATAAAATCATTTGGGTCATACCAATTACACCAGTAACCAGACGTTGATAGGATTATATTAGCTGTAATCAAGTCTACTAATATCTATATATTACTCTGTAAACACAAATTGGGGAAAAACAACAAAAATCAGATTTTATGTTAAAGAACCTGCTAGACGTCCCTGTTTTTACTTCTATTTTTCAAAAGCTCGAATTCTTGATAACTTTTTAAAATCTATTATTGCAGTATTGCTATAAATCTTTCATAAAAATTATGTGCAAAGTTTCAAGATTCAATTTCTTAAATCGAGTGTTAATTTCTGGAGTCAAAGTTGATTTCAAAAAGTCAAAGAAGAAGTTCATAACGAAAATTCGTTTTCCGTTTAATGATTCTGTTGAAATTGATACTTGAAAAAGTTTATAGGAACGTTTTTCTACCTATTTCATGTTATAAGTTTATGCTAAAGCGAACTAAAATTTGAGATTTGGTTTTGGGTTATATCGTGATCATCAGCGAGTGTTTTATTTTTTTCTTTTCAATTTCTTTTGGTTATTTTTTTTACTATTTTAAATAAGTAAACCAGTCTTTAATCGTTTTTGCATCTGTGGTAAATCTTAAAATTAATTAAGAAACATATTGAGGTACGGTTTGTCCATTTGGTCGATATACAGTTCGAAGAAGAAGGAGAACCAGTGTGCTTTGGGTTATAATTAAATAAAATGGGTTTATGTCAGAAAAACATAACTGTTCAATGGTTAAGGTGTTTGTTGTGTGAGCGGGAGGTTGAGGGTTCGAGCCCCGTCATGGGCAATTTTTTTTAAAAGAGGCTTTTGAAAGGGTAAACACTTTTATTTTTATTATTAATATTGTTATTATTAATATTATTATTGTTTTTATTATTATTTTTACCATTATAATTAAAATTATCACTTTCTTAAGATTTAACATTTATAGTAAAGTTGTTATTATAAATTATTAATATTTATAAGATAATAATATAAATATTAGTATTATTATTATCAATATCATTATTAAATTAAATTATTAGTATTATTATCATTATTTCGGTATCACAAAAGCTATCATTATTATTACCAGTATTATCTATATTATTATTATTATTATTATAAAAATAAAAGTTTTAATGATGTTATTAAAGTTATAAGCATAAAAATGAAGATTATATATAAATATATATTTATTACACATAGTATTTCTATATATATATAAAATGAAAATATATATATAATGAAACTTATTACTTTATTATATATATATATATATATATATATATATATATATATATATATATATATATATATATATATATATATATATATATATATATATATATATATATATATATATATATATATCTATATATATATATATATATATATATATATATATATGTTCGATTACAATTACGTGTGTTGATATATATACTAATGATATAGGTTCGTGAATCCGATGCCAACCCTATACTTGTTCAATGTCGTTCTATGTATTTTTACTACAAAATACAGTATGGTGAGTATATAGTCCCCTTTTAAACTCTAAATATTTTTGGGCTGAGAATACATGCGCTACTTTTATAAATGATTTACGTTATGGACACAAGTGACAAAAATTACGTTCTACATTGAGTTATACCACTGCATATCTCCCTATAACTTGGTAACTATTAATTACATGGGCCAGTGTAAACGCGAATCCTGTTGATAGATCTATCGGGCCTGACAACCCCAACCGGACTGGACGACCAGCATTCAACGGTTGCACAGTACTTCATTTTGGTGACTACACTTGGTACGGCGTAGTGAGATTTCATAATAAAGGGAATATGCGACGTTGATTAATAGTTAAGTATGGTTACCAAGTGCTCAACAACTTAGAATATTTTTATTGAAATGTTTATGAATATGAAATCTTGTGGTCTATTAATATATTAAAATGATTGTTATGATAAACCTATGAACTCACCAACCTTTTGGTTGACACTTTTAAGCATGTTTATTCTCAGGTACGAATTAAGTCTTCCGCTGTGCATTAGCTCGTGTTAAGGACATTTCTTGGAGTCGATCATCGCAATTGGACCAAATGTTGAAGATTTCGTCCGGATGGATAAGGACGGGTCTTTACAGGTGGTATCAGAGCGGTGGTCTTAGCGAACCAGGTCTTGCATTAGTGTGTCTAACTGATAGTTGTTTATATGCATTAGCGGGTCTGGACTTCGACCGTGTCTGCATGTCAAAAGTTTTGCTTATCATTTCGTGTCGAAAATTACCTGCTTATCATTCTTAAGTCTAGACACGTCTTACTGCATTTAGTGCATCGATAGTGTATAGACAAAATTCATATCTTAGCGTATCTGATAATTCATATCTTAGCGTATCTGTAGACTTGCCTGACACATGCCGTAGGTTCCTCTGTAGTCTACGAGATCTTTAGTATTATATATATACATATTCTATATAGCTAGAATATCATCCGATATCCGAAAATCATTTCACATCGAAGATCCCTTCCATCCACCAAATTGCTCTTTTGGCGATGAACCTGAAGCACTTATCGGTGAACCTGTTCGAGAAACCATTTTCTCTCTCATTTCTAGAGTATCTCGTCACGATTATATACTATACCATATTTCGAATTTTGTTCATTCGCTCACTCCAACCGCCACTCATCCCGGTGTACTAGCAGAAGTTAACGAACTTCGCACTCGCGTAACGGCTTTGGAGAACATGGTGCGAAGGCTACAAACATCAGCAGCAGCACCGGCCGCATAACCAGTACCGCCAGTAACATCAATATCACAAGCTTCGGTACCAGTAGCATCACCAGCATGGACGACATCACCATCATCCACACCAACCGTATCATTACCATCCCCAACCACAATCGCGTCGCAAACCTCAACATTGTAATCTGTATCTCGGATATCAAAGTCACACGCCTCAATATCACCATCTGTACTTCGAGTATATTCTTCGTTCTACATATCGTTCTACATCGATTATCTTCCCTTTACATATCGTTCTACCTCATTTATTTTCATTCGACATGATGATTATGTAATCTCTAATGTTTTAGAGATCATGTAATCAAGTAATGACGATAATTCAAATGAGTTTAATATCTTATTGACTCATTAGATCCATAATTACATCTGAAGAAGATATATATGCAAGTATATCTTCATAAAGATTGTGATTGAAAAATTCTTTCGTACAAACTGTTAATGATGAAAATATTTTAACGGGTAGGTAGTACCCGAGGAATATTTAGATCTCACATTAATAAGTTACAGTGTACATCCTTCAAATCTGATTCAATGGTCACTTACTATCCTACTTACAACCACCGATATACGTATCCGTTCATCACAGAATAACCATTTCCATTCAAATTACATATTTGGATTTTGATCTATCAAAATTCAACAAGTGGCATAACGAAGAAAACATTGGATAAATAAAATTTGTTAGAAACAAACGGATTAACTAATTGAAATATTGTTAAGATTTTACGCTAACTGTTCCTAGCTAACTGTTCCCAGCTAACTGTTAATTCCGTATTACATTTTATTTATCTCAATTTTATTTATCGTCATTTAATTTCTGTTATTTACTTTTACGCACTTTAAATCGGGACACATGTACATAATACATCGGATTAATTCTGAGACAATACGTTGTACACGGGTCATGATATATTTATTTATTTTACGCACTTTAAATAACGGGACACGTATACAAGGTTTCAACCTATCATATCGACCCATCTATATATATATTTCGGAACAACCATGGACACTCTATATGTGAAGGTGGGAGTTGGCTATACAGGGTTGGAGTTGATTCCAAAATATATATATGGTTTGAGTTGTGATCAATACTGAGATCGGTACACGGGTCATGATACGTATTAATTAATTCGAATATTATATATATATAACTGTATATGAATCATTGGATTATAGGACCATTGGACAATTGGACTGCTAACTTTGGACAATTAAAATGAATTAAAATATTGATTATAACATATGAAACTAAACAATTCTTCAAGCTTGCCACTTGATTTCATCTTAAAACCTCATTTGTATTTTGTAGATTCCTATCCG
Organism: Rutidosis leptorrhynchoides; assembly: GCF_046630445.1. Taxonomy (NCBI): domain Eukaryota; kingdom Viridiplantae; phylum Streptophyta; class Magnoliopsida; order Asterales; family Asteraceae; genus Rutidosis; species Rutidosis leptorrhynchoides. Next base: position 143,718,441 of record NC_092334.1, on the reverse strand, counting down.
CGTTCAAATATTTCATGATTCTTGAAAATACCTCAATCGAGAAGTTGAATCAACCGCACTTCCTCTACGGAAGAAAAGATTTATGCACCTGAAAAACTCTCGAACCCAAAGTTATAGCTTAACACGTACCCGTGTCGAATTCTTTAGCATTTATTAGCAAAAACAACCTTACGATTCGTTTTCAAAGTAGCCAATTTTTGTCACAGCTCCAACAGAGCAACTTTGACCTTCCATTCGAATAAGTCATATCATGACTTTGATATATACAATTGGCTTTCCTCATCGTTACCGGAGAACCTTTTATATATTTCACCATATTACCATCAGCATTTAATCATCTAAAAATACAATTCTCCTGAAACCACCTCGGTTTGATAACCAATGACCCAGATCCGATAACTTTGAAAATGCTGAAGAAGCAGCATGTTGTAGATGGTCTTAATGACCAAAAGTTGATGATAAAAGAAGGAAGTGTTAGGAACGCTCGATAGAAAATTTGGTACTGAAAACCGGATTGAGCAAACCGTGAAGGAGACTCTGAACAAATTACAATGACTAAACTTGTACATAAAGAATCATGACGATTCTGTAGCAAACACCTTGCTTCTGAATCTAAACCCTTACGGGTAAATCTTCATTATCATCCTTCGACATTAGAAATTCCAAGATATTATCATATCTTTCATTATAAATATCCTCAATATTTCTGAAGATACTTTTATAACTATTCTTATCTGAAATCATTCATCTCTTCGCACTATCTGTGTCGAATCATAAAAGAAACTATTTTAGTTTCTAAATTTTGAAATCTTCGAGTTTAAAATAAGAATGTTTTGAAGTAATGTTGGGAACTGATGCATGAATTAGTATAATATAATGACACTTGATCAACGTCATTATATTACAGTAAGTCATGTTGAGTTTCTAATGGAATGTGATGATTCATAGTACCATCATCATGTGCCATGTTACATGACTCTTACATTCTATCTAATCTCTAAACATATCAAGAAAATATTCTCTTGATAATTCGGTCTTTTCCAGGATATTCTGGTAATTTGACAAATCAAAATTGTGCCATTACCATTTCTATCTTAGAGCTTTAACTATGTTCATTTCGAATTTCATACCTACGAATTTCGGATCATTGCTCGCTTGACTTGAGGACCAGAAGATATAAAACTCAACAACCACCCAAGAAATTACAAACCATGTATATCGAAGCAGATAGTAATATAGAGACACGGGAGAACTAGAAACACTATAAACACAAGAGTATGTCAAGGATCAGAATGGGATGGAGCATATTGGTGAATGTCTTAAAGTAGGAATTAAGGAGAAAGAGTAGAAGATGTGAGTTGTGAAAAAATAAGGAAACGAAGGAGTGAATTTATAGTGAAGAATTCGACAGAGAAATCGAAACGGATTGCCGCATTAAACCAAAGAAGATCCTGATCGCCGAAGAACCAAATCTTATTACATAAGATTTTCTTTAAATCCCTTAAATTCCGGAAATCAATCCTAACCACATCATCGGTTAAAACGATTCTATATTTACTCATCTCACTCTTTTATGATAGCTTCACTTATACGCTTCACATGATCGAATCGTTTTATCTATATCTCTCAATAATGGTAAAACTCCATTATTACCTCATACTCGTCATGAAAACATTCCTATTGATATCCATGACAACCTCTACCAAATTTCGGGGACGCAATTTCTTTAACAGGTAGGTACTGTAATGACCCGGAAATTTCCGACCAAATTTAAACCTTCATCTTTATATGTTTCCGACATGATAAGCAAAAATTTGTAATGTCGAGTCTTGACAACTTTGAAAACTATATTGGTGTAATCGATTAACCTTTGACTGTTTTCGACGATTCACGAACTATTGTGTGGTAATAAATATGTAACTATATATATGTACATATATAAATATAAGTATACATATCAAGTTGAACTAACAAAATACAAACTAATAATTTAAATTGAAAATGAAAAGATTATATATGTAATTACAAGTTAAAGAATAATTGTTTTAGTATTAACATTACTTCCATTATTATTATTAAAATTAATATTAATATTAATATTTGTATCATTAATATCATTATATAAAGTATATATATATATATATATACATGCATAAAATTTGATAGATATAAGTTGTTATATTATGATTATTATTATCATTAATAAAATTTATATTATTATAACAAATAATATTATTAGTACCCTTAATAATATTAATATTTTTATTAATCAAAATCAGTGTTAGATATATCATTAATATCATCAAATATTACATAAATATGAAAGTCATTATATATAAGTTGATCTAGTATTATTATTAATAATATTATTATACATTTTATAGTAGTTATAATCAATATCATTAGTAATATTATTATAAGTAGTATTAATATTTTAATTAAAAAGATTGATTATAAATTATAAATATATAAATTAAAGAAATATACAAATATGAATATAATTACAGATGTACGTATATTTTTATATACAGGTTATCATTTACAAAAATACGAACATATATTTAGTTACAAATACAGTTTATATATATATATTTATATTTATATAAATTTATAAATACGAATAAATTCATATGTGTATATAAAATCTTGTATCCAATTCCTGTCATTATCAAACTCTGTTGCAAATTGCTTTAATATTACAAACAGATACGAATCAGTCTCAATAAGTCCTATAAGCAAAGAAATTCCATTAGGATCGATTGTCTTATTTTGATAAAATCATTTGGGTCGTACCAATTACACCAGTAACCAGACGTTGATAGGATTATATTAGCTGTAATCAAGTCTACTAATATCTATATATTACTCTGTAAACACAAATTGGGGAAAAACAACAAAAATCAGATTTTATGTTAAAGAACCTGCTCGACGTCCCTGTTTTTACTTCTATTTTTCAAAAGCTCGAATTCTTGATAACTTTTTAAAATCTATTATTGCAGTATTGCTATAAATCTTTCATAAAAATTATGTGCAAAGTTTCAAGATTCAATTTCTTAAATCGAGTGTTAATTTCTGGAGTCAAAGTTGATTTCAAAAAGTCAAAGAAGAAGTTCATAATGAAAATTTGTTTTCCGTTTAATGATTCTGTTGAAATTGATACTTGAAAAAGTTTATAGGAATGTTTTTCTACCTATTTCATGTTATAAGTTTATGCTAAAGCGAACTAAAATTTGAGATTTGGTTTTGGGTTATATCGTGATCATCAGCGAGTGTTTTATTTTTTTCTTTTCAATTTCTTTTGGTTATTTTTTTTTTACTATTTTAAATAAGTAAACCAGTCTTTAATCGTTTTTGCATCTGTGGTAAATCTTAAAATTAATTAAGAAACATATTGAGGTACGGTTTGTCCATTTGGTCGATATACAGTTCGAAGAAGAAGGAGAACCAGTGTGCTTTGGGTTATAATTAAATAAAATGGGTTTATGTCAGAAAAACATAACTGGTTCAATGGTTAAGGTGTTTGTTGTGTGAGCGGGAGGTTGAGGGTTCGAGCCCCGTCATGGGCAATTTTTTTAAAAGAGGCTTTTGAAAGGGTAAACACTTTTATTTTTATTATTAATATTGTTATTATTAATATTATTATTGTTTTTATTATTATTTTTACCATTATAATTAAAATTATCACTTTCTTAAGATTTAACATTTATAGTAAAGTTGTTATTATAAATTATTAATATTTATAAGATAATAATATAAATATTAGTATTATTATTATCAATATCATTATTAAATTAAATTATTAGTATTATTATCATTATTTCGGTATCACAAAAGCTATCATTATTATTACCAGTATTATCTATATTATTATTATTATTATTTATTATTATTATAAAAATAAAAGTTTTAATGATGTTATTAAAGTTATAAGCATAAAAATGAAGATTATATATAAATATATATTTATTACACATAGTATTTGTATATATATATAAAATGAAAATATATATATAATGAAACTTATTACTTTATTTTATATATATATATATATATATATATATATATATATATATATATATATATATATATATATATATATATATATATATATATATATATATATATATATATATATATATATGTTCGATTACAATTACGTGTGTTAATATATACGAATGATATAGGTTCGTGAATCCGAGGCCAACCCTATACTTGTTCAATGTCGTTCTATGTATTTTTACTACAAAATACAGTATGGTGAGTATATAGTCCCCTTTTAAACTCTAAATATTTTTGGGCTGAGAATACATGCGCTACTTTTATAAATGATTTACGTTATGGACACAAGTGACAAAAATTACGTTCTACGTTGAGTTGTACCACTGCATATCTCCCTATAACTTGGTAACTATTAAGTACATGGGCCAGTGTAAACGCGAATCCTGTTGATAGATCTATCGGGCCTGACAACCCCAACCGGACTGGACGACCAGTATTCAACGGTTGCACAGTACTTTGTTTTGGTGACTACACTTGGTACGGCGTAGTGAGATTTCATAATAAAGGGAATATGCGACGTTGATTAATAGTTAAGTATGGTTACCAAGTGCTCAACAACTTAGAATATTTTTATTGAAATGTTTATGAATATGAAATCTTGTGGTCTATTAATATATTGAAATGATTGTTATGATAAACCTATGAACTCACCAACCTTTTGATTGACACTTTTAAGCATGTTTATTCTCAGGTACGAATTAAGTCTTCCGCTGTGCATTAGCTCGTGTTAAGGACATTTCTTGGAGTCGATCATCACAATGGGACCAAATGTTGAAGATTTCGTCTGGATGGATAAGGACGGGTCTTTACACCATCACCATCAGCTTAAATTTCGGGACAAAATTTCCAATAACAGGTGGGTAATGTAACGACCCGACTTTTTCGACTTGCTTTTATGCCTTGTATTTTAGCGAAACTGCGTATTTGTGCGTACTGTATTACTTTATTACTCCGGAACCTTGGCAAACGTGTTTTATATTCATATATACTTAAAAACGTGCCCTGGGGTATGTAGGATGCTTAACTTGTCCATTATGCTTTATAACCGTTTGTGTTACTTGCCGTTACGAATAAACTGCGGACTGCGCGCACGTTTGACATTTGTCGGAACCGGAACTTTTGGACTGCAAAATATTAATTATTATTTTCTAATAATAATTACCTGGGCTTTTGGATGCTTAATTTTATTTATTTAATTGCTAAAGCCCAATGGTTAGTCTTGTTGGACTTTCTACCTTGTTGGGCTCAAGCCCACCCTACTCTAGCTAGTAACCCAATTAATTAGCCCAAGTATTATTACTAGTGGCACATAATAATAAATAAATAATAAATAAATTAATTAATGAGTCATACTAGCATAATGGATAAGGTTTATCTAAATGTTACATAAGATTCTAGCAAAAGGACACACTTTAGACACCATTAGCCAAAAAGCAAGTTTTTGTCTCCCCCTCCCCCCTCTAATGCCGTCCACCACCACCACCATGGTCTTGGCCACCTCATCAATCCATGTGATCTTCATTTGCCTATAAATACTAGCCTTTAGTCCCTCATTCCAACACTTGATCATTTTGGCTTTTTACACACTTATTCTTTCTTTCTTTCCTAGCTTGTAAGTTTTTCTTTTCCTTCCTCTTTTCTTCTTAAATTCGTGTACATCATCATCATTATGTGGAAGATCAAGTTCCTTCTAGCTTTGATCTTACTTATATCTTGTTGATTCAAGCATGAATCTTTCAAGAAAATGGAAGATTCAAGCTTTTTAGCTTCAATCTTCATATCTTTTGTAGATCTACTTCTTTTATACTTTAATCTTTCTATTTTATGATAAAGATTCAAACTTTTGTTTGTAATCTTCATGCATCTTCAAGATCCAAGCTTTATGCTTCAAGATCTTCAAGAACAAACAAGATGCAAGCTTTCTAGCTTGGATCTTCATATCTTTTTGTTAGATCTAAGTTCTTTTTGCTTTGATCATGTTGTTTTGTGAAAAAGATTCAAACTTGTGTTTGTTATCTTCATATATCTTAAAGATCCAAGCTTTATGCTTCAAGATCTTCAAGAACACTTAAAGGTTCAAGCTTTCTAGCTTTACAACCTTGTAACTTGTGTGAAATGGATCCAAGCTCTCTAGCTTAGGGTTTCATCACCTCATTTGACTTAGATTGTGCTATTACTTGTTGAATTAATGTAAATTTTGTAACTTTAGTTGTTATTGTGAAATGAAATTGTGTTAAGACTAAGGATATGATGTAACCTTGGTTCATCATCCATCTAAGACTCATGAATGAGTTCTGTTCTTACTTGGTCTTAACATATTGTGTATTGATGGTGAATCTTGGTCAAAAGTAATGCTAAACCATCAACGAGTTGTACACTTGAAGCTACAAGCATCAAGGATGAGAACCGTGATGAGCATGAAGCACCAAGAACCCCACCGGAGCACTTGTCCACTGATTTTCGTATCAGATCAGACCACCTGGGCTACTGTAAAGTTGATTTCCAGTTAGTTCGGTTCGAGTAGATGATTTTCCATTTAGGCCTCGTCTTAATCCGAGTTACGGTTTAGGATTTATGGCCCTCCGATAGTCACTACACCCTATTAACGTTGTGCTGAAATTTCTGACCTACTCGCACTTAAACCGTCGCCACGGTCAAAAGAAGACGAGTTAGGTTCTGAAAATTGGTCAGCTGTTATGGGACTCATATACGGAGCCATAGCCACTGACCATGCATCTTTTCGATTTACGTAGAGGTCGTAGCAGCTGACCGAATTCAGCCTATTGTTTCGATCTCTATTCTCGTCAAACTTACTTAGCTTTTATGATGATGAATGATGATGATGATGACACTTAAACTTATTTTATGCACTATTAGAATTTATAAAGACAACCTACTGACCTAGTAACCTTTGATTTAGGTTGACGACCTTTCGGACCGACTTACTACTTGCGTACTTTCATTACCGACTTTACCGCTTTTATCACTGTGAGTTATAGCATCCTTTTTTTACTTTAACTATTTTGGGACTGAGAATACATGCGCTTTTTACATTTTACATACTAGGCATGAGTACTTAAACTTTATATGTGTGTGGGTTATATAACGGCATAAACATTCCCTTTAGCACAGTAACGTTTAGTCATTGGTTTTTGAATCGGTGAACGCGAATCTTCGATATGGATCCATAGGGTTTGACATCCCCACTCGGGCTAGTCACGCTAGCATTTAACGGTTGTTTAATACTTTGTGAACATACGCACTCACCAAGTGTACTTTCAGGGGGTTATAAACGTTAAGTCTAGTTACCGGGTGCCCACGGTTATGCATATACTTTTCATACTGTTTTGATACGCTGTTTGCAGCACTGAAATCTCGTGGCCTATCTTACGTTACTATTACAACTTAAACTATAGCTCACCAACATTCGTGTTGACTTTTTAAGCGTGTATTTCTCAGGTGCCTAGAGGTTTATTGCTTCCGCTGTTAGACTTGATGTCATGCTGTTTCACTTGCTGTCATGCTGTTATTGAATTGCTGTTATGGACCTACTGTACTAGTTATCCACTGCATTGCTAGAGATGTCTCAAATTATGAAACTTATGTTTTGCATTCATAAACTTATGTTATTTTGGGAACAATGGTTTGTAATAAGTCTTACGACATGTTATCTTTGTAAAACGTTATCTTTTTAATGAATGTAAATCGGTTTTCAAACAGCATATAGTGTTTGACCTTGTGATGATCCTGTTGTTGATGATCTGTACATGAAGGTTTTGTACGGGGCATCACATAATCCCTCTAACTTAACTTTTAAAATCAACTAAACACATGTTCTATATCTATATGATATGCTAACTTAATGATTTAAAACTTGGAAACACGATAAACACCGTAAAACCGGACATACGCCGTCGTAGTAACACCGGGGGCTGTTTTGGTTTGGATAATTAAAAACTATGAAAAACTTTGATTTAAAAGCTATACTTCTGGGAAAATGATTTTTCTTATGAACATGAAACTATATCCAAAAATCATGGTTAAACTTAAAGTGAAAGTATGTTTTTCAAAATAGTCATCAAGATGTCGTTCTTTCGACGGAAATGACTACCTCTTTCAAATATGACTTGTAACCTGTATTTCAGACCATAAACCTATACTTTTTCTGTTTAGTTTCATAAATTTTAGTTCATTATGAAACCATAACAACTTGAATAACTCAAAACGGATTTGAAACGAAGAAATGACGGGTAAAACAAAATTGGTAAAAATTACTCATTCTAGTTACGTGAAAAATTGTAACCAATCTATTCCAACCATAATTTAATCAACTTATATTGTATATTATGTAATCTTGAGATACCATAGACACGTATACAATGTTTCGACATATCATATCGACCCATCTATGTATATATTTCGGAACAACCATAGGCACTCTATATGCAAATGATAGAGTTAGCTATACATGGTTGAGGTTGGTTCCAAAATATATATATAGTTTGAGTTGTGATCAATACTGAGATATGTATACACTGGGTCGTAGATTGATTCAAGATATATATTAAATTATTCATGTACGACTAATTGTGGACTACTAACGTTGGACTGCTAACTGGACAAATTAAATCATCAACACGTAACAAAGAAAATGTTGTGAATATATTTTGATCATACTTTGATATATATGTATATATTTGTTATAGGTTTATGAATCAACCCGGGGCCAAGTCTAATTCTCGACGAATTGATAATCGGTGAAAGTGAGTTATAGTCCCACTTTTAAAGATCTAATATTTTTGGGATGAGAATACATGCAGTTTTATAAATGTTTTACGAAATAGACACAAGTAGTTGAAACTACATTATATGGTTGAATGGTTCGAAGCTGAATATGCACCTTTTAAACTTGGTAGCCTAAGAATTAGGGAACAGACCCCCTAATTGGCGCGAATCCTAAAGATAGATCTATTGGGACTAACGAACCCCATCCGAACTTCCGGATGCTTTAGTACTTCGATTTAAATGGTGATTGCGATTGCCAATATATAACATACTTGCGAGTATGTAGGGGATATTCTACATGAATTAAAGTTAATTTCAGTTACCAGGTGTTCATCATATGAATGATTTTTAAAGACTTGCGAGTGTATGTTTATTAATGAAATCTTGTGGTCTATTAATTACAATTTGATATATGTAGATTAAACCTATAACTCACCAACATTTTTTATGACCTTTAATGCATGTTTATTCTCAGGTGATATTTAAGAGCTTCCGCTGTTGCATACTAAAATAAGGACAAGATTTGGAGTCCATGCTTGTATGATATTGTGTAAAAACTGCATTCAAGAAACTTATTTCAATGTAACATATTTTTATTGTAAACCATTATGTAATGGTCGTGTGTAAACGGAATATTTTAGATTATCATTATTTGATAATCTACGTAATGCTTTTAAGCCTTTATTGATGAAATAAAGGTTACGGTTGTTTTTTTTTTAAAATGAATGCAGTCTTTGAAAAACGTCTCATATAGAGGTCAAAATCTCGCGACGAAATCAATTAATATGGAACGTTTATAATCAATATGAACGGAACTTTTCAGCATCTTGCCATTTCATGAAAACATCAGCTCTAACCCCTCCTGACGTAGTAGTTTTCAGATAATCTTGCATCTCTTCAGGATTCATTCGTTTAATCCTGTCTGCTCGCTCAGCATACAGCTTTGCCTTTTTCTTGTCATACTTAACCATGAACTTAGCATTTCTTTTTCGAGCATCTCTTTTGTACTTTTTAATGCTGATTAGTTCATTATTAATATCCAACTTTTCTGGGACTAGGCTTCTTCTATGCTCAATTCTATGTCGTTTAAGAGCAGCATAGGCCTCCCATTTGGCATTAAAGACATCATTCAAGTCATGCTGTCTCTTCTGATGTCTCTCCATATTTCTTTTCATTTTCCTTTCAATAGTTTGAGAAACAACAAAAGATTCAGCAACAGCCAGTTCAGAAACATCACTGGGCTTACTGCCAGAACCAATATCATCCACAGATGTGGCAGACACACTGGTTTGAGATTCACCAGCTGCCTGGACACCTGCGTTAGTATGAGCGTTGCTGGGCTTAGTGCCATAATCTTGACCAGTACCATCACCACCATCATCACCATCCCTCATTTGCTGTTTTGGAGCCTTTTCATGCTCATGCTCCCCCTCATATTGTTTTCTCTTTTTAGACTTCTTTTTAGACTTCTTTTCCCCCTTTTTGTCATCAGTAGGGGCAGAAGGATGAGTAGGGGAGACTTGTGCATCAAGGTCACTATCTGATTTAGGAACTGAATAGGCAAAGTTATTCCATTCAGCATCAGCAGGAGATAGATGGGCACCAGGATCTACGCCATATTGCCTGAGACATAGGTTTGAAGATATGACTTTATTCTTTGCAACACCCATGGCCATTTGATCAACAGTGGCCCTAACATCAGCTTGTAGGGCAGCCATTCGTTGCATATTCTCCACCATTTGAACATAAGCAGAGGCAGGAATCATTGTAGTCATTTGCTGCTCCTGCGAATCCAATCTCTCTTCTAAAACCCTATTCTCCTCATTAATAAAGAGAATCCTTCGATTAGCAGCATCAAGATCAGCTTGAAGACGGGCAATATGCTCAGTATATTCATTGTGAGAGATGATTCGCCTTTTGAGATCCTCCTCTTCTTCATGGTGTTGGACAATGGCATCCACCGCAAGATCTGCAAATGCACAAACTTGTTTGAGCTGGTTTTCAATAGTTGAAGTGGTAACCTCCCCAGCTCTGCGTATGGATTCAGTCATTCTATCAACAAGAGTAGTGTGGATTGTTCTTTGTAGATCTTGTGTGATTCTGGCTACAGTACGATATACAGCCAGTGTGGAGATGACAGCCACCTCAGTAGGATCAAAACTACTTGTTAAGGGGCGATCACTAGCAGCCAACACAGGAGTACCTCCGTGGGGTGATGGAGGTGAAAGGTCAGAATCTGACTCATCACCATGATCACCATCATTTTTACCTTCACCCAAAGGTTTAGAACCACTGGTATCCTTGTCAGTATCATTGTCAGCATCATCAGCTAGATCCACTGGTGTGTCTTTGGAACCAGTCACATTATCATGAGTGACTGGCTCGCCCTTACCAGTACCTTTATCAGCATCACCATCAGATGAAGAAGATGATGATGAAGAAGCTGATGAATCAGAAGGTACTGGAGAATCAAGGACATTCTGCATCACACACTTACCAGTAGCAGGATCAATGATGAACTTGAGACGAATCCAAGTACCAGGACATGGTGAAACAGCTGGAGCCATGCCAAACACATGATAATACGGTTGTTCATTGATTTGATCCAGTGTGGCCAGCCTCTCATACACTTCTTCACGTGCTGGTCGATCAAGATGAGATAGCAATTCAGTCAGCTCCTCAGTAGGTAGTTTGCTGGCTGAAATCAAAGCTCGTTGAGGATCAATAGTCAGCTGATCCACCTGCAAAGCAACTTTGGGGGAGATAGATGCTCCCCTGTAGATGAAGTTTGGCACAACTTAATCTGGATCTGGTACCTTGCAAACATATGGCTTCTTCTCAGCAGAAACAGAAGCCTGAGTAGAAGCAGTAGTTGCAGTAGCAGAGGTACCAGCATCCAAAACAACACCCTGTACACCAGAATCTGAACCAGGGATGACAATAACATTAGCTGCATTTGGTGGAATAGTTTGAAATTCCACATCAGAAGAATCAGTAGTAATAGCAGCTATGTTAGATTTGAGCATAATGTCACCCTTGGATTCAGTGACAGGTTCATCAAGTAGAACCTCCTTTACAATATTATTGATAACTTTTTCAAGCACAGGAGGATCAACCATGATTTCATCTTCCACTTCTTGGTCAGTAGTGGAGGCAGCAATACTGGGAATTGGAGGAGGAATAGCATTAGCAGTAACATCAGAAACCATCTCCTCAGTAGCAGTAAGCATAGTTGAACCAGTAGCAACTAAATCCCCAGTATCACCAGCAGCAGTAGAAGAAACAGTACCAGTATCAGCACCACCAGTGTGAGTATCAGTAGCACCAATACCAGTAGCAGAAGCAGAGAGCTCAACAGTACCGATTCCAGAACCAGTATAAACAATATGATTCCTTTCATGCTCCCCCTCTGCCTGTTCATCAACCCTGCTCAGAACTGAAACAAAAGAACATTTTATGTTAACAAGAGTAGAACCAAATAAATTTAACTCAACAATTGCATCTGGTGTTGGTCTCTGGGGACAGACTGGTGATTTGGTCAGCCCTTTGAATGAGACAGAATAAGGTGTCTGTAAGTGCAGCTGTGACTCTGCTGACTTATTGGCAACACATGTTGACCCAGATAGTGTAAGAGTTCTGGCTGGTAATGAAGTAGGAGTGTGACTCTTATCATAATCCAAGTAACATTTAGGTTGTGCAGTATCCTGAGCTGGTTCAACACGATGAGGAGCCAGCTCAAGTCTGCTTTCGGGGTCAGTTATGTTCTCTGCTAGTTATACTGTTAGCAGAGGATATTGCATGATGTTCAATTTAGGAAAATGTGGAAGTGCCTGGTTAGAAGAGTATGTGTTGCTACTCTTCTTAACACTAGTTTTAAAACCAGTCAGCCTGGGAGCCAAGGTTATACCTTTAACTCCACTTTCGTTTTTCAAGTCAGCAGTGAAAAGATTTTGAATTAAGTTAGAGATTTCTGCTGTTTGGTCTAGAAATGCACCAGGTTCCATAGCTACATCCTTTACAGGAGCAGCAGTTGAGACTGGTGCAATCTCCCATGTGGCTTGCTTGGAGCCAGCTTTTGCACGTTTGGATTTGCCTGTTACCAAGAAATAGATGAGCAACGGATTCCAATACTAGAATTGGGTAGTCAGAATATAAAACTAGGGCTATTCTTTATTATCAGAGAGCACTAGATTCTAATACAACTACTGCATTACCAGTATGTGAGACAGTGGCTGTTCTAGTTGAGGTAGCTGGCTGCTTCCTATGAGTAGCTGGCTTTCGCTGAGGTCCCTCCCCCTCAGCTGGTGCCGAACTAGAGGCAGTCGATTGGTTAGCTCTACCCCGAGCAGCAAGATACTCGAGCATGCCTGGTGTTAAACCAGTATATGGAGCAGCAGGAGCATCTTTTGGCATTCCCCCTTGTTTCAGTGGCAAGTCAAATGATTCATCAGCAATTTGCTGGTAAGCATCACCTAGCTAATTTTCAAATACCAGGCTTAAGAATCGTGGAAATGGAATTAAGTGTGTTCTTTTTGGTACAGTCACCATTTCCCTTAGCCTCAAGTAAATTTTACCGGCATAATCAATATTTTTGTTAAACAACAACCCATGACCAATCTTAAGCTCAAAATCTGAGCAACGGTTAAAACTTTCAGATTTCTGGCTGATGCACTGAGTCAGCAATCCAAAGAAGTAATACCAAAGAGGTGGCATAAACTTCCTTAAGGGCGTATGAGCCACTGGTCGAGTAAACCTAATGATTTCTAGCACCTCCCTTCTAATTCATCACTGGTTGGTGAATCAACAAATGGTCTACCTGGCAAATGAAGGGCCCGTCGAATAGCATCAACGGTGATTGAGCAGGTTAGGGTTTCAGTAACCATGCCACGAATACATGGAACGTTCTGTGGAGTGGTGGCCATGGTGGCAGTTGTGATGACCCGGGAATTTCCGACCAAATTTAAACTTAATCTTTATATAATTCTGACACGATAAGCAAAGTCTGTAATATTAAAATCTCAAAAACTTTGAATTGTGTTCATGTAAACATTTGACCTTTGACTATTCCCGACGATTCACGAACCATAGTGGTAAATAAATATATATGTATAATTATAAGTTAATATATATATATATATATATATATATATATATATATATATATATATATATATATATATATATATATATATATATATATATATATATATATATATATATATATATATATATCGAAATAATAAAATACAATTTAATCAATTGAGTTATTTATTTAAATTATTACACAAGATAAATTGTTGTCATTAATAAAACTGTATATAAATAAATATAGTCTATGCATAATTATTATTAATTGTAACGCATATATATAATGTATAAATAATAAATATGTAATGAAAGTTAATATATAATATATTATATAAGTAATGATACATATATATAATATAAATATAAATATAGTTTATATAATAATATTGTTACTACTTTCAATTTTAATATTAATATTAATATGAGTGTTAAGTGTTATGAATAATCTATAGATATGAACTTAATAGATATAAATTGATAATATATTATTATTATTATTAATATTAATATTAATATTTATTTATAATAGAAGAGGAAATTAGAAAGTTGAGTGTTTGTTACAAATCATTATCAAACTGTATAAAATTTGTACTACTAATTTTGTAGTATGTCTAATGCATATTAGGAAGCCAACGAATTCGGTAATGAGTCACAATCTCTTTTCATTTCTTTTCTTCATCTCCTGCTCTCAAATTTTGTTTCTGTCGACCTCAATAATCACACCACAATTCAATTGATGTTCAAATATAGTTACTGCATAAACCAGATACTAGCACGTTACAAATTCCACTACCAATATCCAAGAATGAAAACAGAAACCCAAATAAACAAACCGACACCTTGTTCTTCATAAACTCAAACCCATTTATACGGTTCTTCAACGACGACCATCATCATCACCAATGATCACGTACCTGCAACTCAATTCTGCTGCAGCCTACTGTTTTCTCGTCCTTTATGACACCACCTTTAACAACCACCGGTAACCACCACTCTACTTATTTTTTTTTTTTTTGTTTTCTTCTATTTTGGTTCATTGATCAAGACACCACTTGCAAAACCCATGAATGTTTCAATTGTCATTCGATAACCTGCTGCTATAGATGTTTCCTTTCGAGAAGATGGTAATATAATAAACATGAGAGATGATGCATGAGTATGGACAGCGACGGTAATTTTTTTTTTTGTTTTAAAATTATGCGCGTGTTCTCTCCATTTCAGACGTAACAAATTCCCATCCAACCAATATTGTTGCTGCTATTTCGGTTATTTTATTGATGTACAAAAACCTATTGAGTTACCCTTGGTTTTGTTGGCCTACCACATGTCAAAGCATATAACTCCAACTATTGATTATGATAATTAAAGTTGATGTTATTCGGCTCTTTCTTTATGTTAGAATTGGAAACCGAACCCCACCTTATTCCTACATAATTCGATGCATCCTACAACCGATTTGGATTCTTCTTTTTGTTTTGGATTGCTAGTTGAAACCCCCAACCACTTGCAAATAATTAAATCTTGCATGATATATATATATTTTTTTATTTTTATTTGTTTGTCGGCCACCTAAATGATCCTTTCTTCAAGTGTAACCATCGAACCCCACACCTAGAACGATTTATTTAAAAATTGTTGTTGGGATTAAATTATTCGACTAGTGGGTTAGGTATCCTATCGTTGTTGGTTGTTGTGTAAAAGAATCAAGTTGATAAAGATGTTGGGAGTAGTCGCATGTTGAGAGCAACTTGCATCTTTAATATTTTTTTATATAAACCGAATGACTCAAGGGATGGATCACCAATTAATTACACGTACAACTTGAAAATTTTGTGTATTGCATGTGGGACTCTTTTAGTAATGGGCCGTAGGTTGTTAGTGGTTATGTTGGGCCTGTTTTAACTGGATTTGTGGACTCCATCTTGAGCCTGTAACATAAGTTCATTACTTACATTAAGAAGAACGAAGATAATTAAGGTGATGATAATATAAACATGATGATGATGATTAGATGATAACAATGGGGGACGATGATGATGGTTGTTACAATAATGATAATTAATGATTACGACTACTCGATATTATATTGGGCTGAAACAATAATGGAGATGACTGAGATGTCACGACGTTGATGGTGAGTCACGGTAATAAAAAGAAAATGATGGATAAATGATGATGATATACAAAATGACGATTAGGATATGGTGTTGATGATAATTGATGATGTGATAACGAGATGATGAAGATAATAGTTATTGATAGTGATGCTAGATTGATTAAGGTTAAGATAAATGATGAAGATGATAACATCTTCATACAGGATAATTAACTGATCGTGCAAGTTACAAACAGAAACAAATGAATGGTTCAATGGTTGGGTGTGTGATTGGGGAGCGGGAGGTCTTGAGTTCGAGCCTGGTCAGTGGCAGTTTCATTTTAGGGAAGCTTATTTATTGCTCTTAAGGTAGTATTATTGTTGTTATTATTATTTTTATCATTAAAATTAACATTATTATTATTATTAGAATTATCATTATTTTAATCATTATTATTCTTATTATCATTATTATTATTACTATTAATATTATTAAATATCTAGAAATCAATCATTTTAAATATATATACAACATATAAATATATATAAATATATAAGCAATAATCATTTTCAAATATATATATACAAAATTAAATAAATAATATATAAATATATAATATATGAAGTTGTTCGAGTACGGTTATATGTATTAATGAATATACAAATGATATAGGTTCGTGAATCCGAGGCCAACCCTGCACTGTTCAATATAGTCATATGTATTTTTACTACAAAATACATTAGGTGAGTTTCATTTGATCCCTTTTACTCTTTACATTTTTGGGCTGAGAATACATGCAAATGCTTTATTAATTGTTTTACAATATTTATATGCGTGAGTTTCATTATTCCCTTTTTATATACATTTTGGGCTGAGAATACATGTAAATGCTTTATTAACTATTTTACAATATTTATATGCGTGAGTTTCATTTGCTCCCTTTTTACTCATTTCATTTTTGGGCTGAGAATACATGCAAATGCTTTATTAACTGTTTTACAATATTTATATGTGTGAGTTTCATTAATCCCTTTTTAAATGCTTTTGCAATATATATTTTGGGACTGAGAATACATGCGCTGCTTTTATAAATGTTTTACGAAATAGACACAAGTAATCGAAACTGCATTATATGGTTGAATGATCGAAATCGAATATGGCCTTTTTTATATAGTTTGGTAATCTAAGAATTAGGGAACAGACACCCTAATTGACGCGAACTCTAAAGATAGATCTATCGGGCCCAACAAGCCCCATCCAAAGTACCGGATGCTTTAGTACTTCGAAATTTATATCATGTCTGAAGGAGGATCCCGGAATGATGGGGATATTCTTATATGCATATTGTGAATGTCGGTTACCAGGTGTTCAATCCATATGAATGATATTTTTGTCTCTATGCATGGGACGTATGTTTATGAGAAATGGAAATATGAAATCTTGTGGTCTATTAAAATTATGAAATGATGATTTATGTTAAACTAATGAACTCACCAACCTTTTGGTTGACACTTGAAAGCATGTTTATTCTCAGGTACGAAAGAAATCTTCCGCTGTGCATTTGCTCATTTTATAGATATTACTTGGAGTCATTCATGGCATATTTCAAAAGACGTTGCATTCGAATCATCGAGTTCATCAAGATTATTATTAAGTTAATTATATTTGGATATATTATGAAATGGTATGCATGTCTGTCAACTGTCGATGTAAATGAAAGTTTGTCTTTTAAAAACGAATGCAATGTTTGTAAAATGTATCATATAGAGGTCAAGTACCTCGCGATGTAATCAAATGTTGGGAATTGTTTATAATCGATATGGACTTCGTCTGGATGGATTAGGACGGTTCTTTTCAGTTGGTATCAGAGCGGTGGTCTTAGCGAACCAGGTCTGCCTTAGTGTGTCTAACTGATAAGTCGTTAGGATACATTAGTGAGTCTGGACTTCGACCGTGTCTGCATGTCAAAAGTTTTGCTTATCATTTTGTGTCAAAAATTATATGCTTATCATTCTTAGAGAATCACTTGCTTATCATTCTTAGTCTAGACACGTTTTACTGCATTGACTGCATGATTAGTGTATAGACAAAATTCATATCTTAACATATCTGCTAATTCATATCTTAGCGTATCTGTTATTGTTACCTTTGCCTGACAGCTTTCGTAGATTCCTCCGTAACTTATGGGATTTTAGTATTATATATGCATATGTAAATCATGTATCGCAGGGTACTAATCTACATCCTATAATCTATTTCTTATCGAAAATCCTTCATCTGATCGTACGAGATGAATCCTGCAACCAATTCGAGTCCCTCAGATTCCGATAGCTATTCCGATAGTTATTCCGACAGCTATTCCGACATAGATGTTCACCTAAGCTTCGAAAACAGCGTCACCAGCATGAATCAACCAATAAGCCATTATCAATTCATCTGATGGGTTCGTAGTTGACTTAATTAATGGAAACGTGCAGAAGGCAATCCCTTCCACTAACCGAATTCACCTCTTGACAATGAACCTGAAGCGTTTACCGGCGAACCTGTTCGAGACACCATTTTCAGTCTCATTTCCAGGGTAACTCGATAAGATTATATTCTATCCACAATTCTGAACCTTATTTATCCGCTCGTCCCGACCAACAATCATTCCGGAGTAATAGCAGAAGTCAACGAGCTTCACACCTGAGTTGTAGCCTTAGAAAATATGGTGCAAAACGTACCAGCTTCAACAACATCACTGGCACCAACAGTACCACCAACAACCCAAATTTCAACATCACATGCCTCAACATCTCATTTTGTACCTCGAGTATAATCATCGTTCTACATGACGTTCTACATCATTTATCTTTGTTTGACATGACGATTATATAATCTCTAAGGTTTTAGAAGTTATATATTCTTATTCTAACGGTAACTCAAATGAGTTTAATATCATATTGACTCATTAAATCCATGATTACGTCTGAAGAAGAGATATATGTATATATATTTTCAGAAAGGTTGTAATTGAAAATTCTTTCGTACAAACTGTTAATGATGAAAATATTTTAACGGGTAGGTAATACCCGAGGAATATTTAAATTTCACATTAATAAGTACACTGTACATTCTTTCAAATCTAATTCAACAGTCATTTGCTATCCTATTTACAACCACCAATATACGTATCCGTTCACCACAGAATAACCATTTTCATTCAATTTCATATTTGGATTTTGACCTATCAGAATCCAACAAGTGGCATAATGAAGAAAACATTGAACAAAATAAAATTTGTTAGAAACAAACAAATTAAGTATGAGAAAAATTTTGTTAAGAATTCACGCTAACTGTTCCTAGCTAACTGATTACACTTTATTTATCACAATTTAATTATCGCAATTTACATTCTCGCAATTTTATTTATCGTCATTTAATTTCTGTTATTTACTTTACGCATGTTATTTATCGTTATTTAAATTCTATTATTTATGTTACGCACTTTAAATATCGGGACACGTATACAAGGTTTTGACATATCATATCGACGCATCTATATATATTATTTGGAATAACCATAGACACTCTATATGCAGTAATGATCGAGTTCTCTATACAGGGTTGAGGTTGATTCTATAATAATATATATACTTTGAGTTGTGATCGAGTCTAAGACGAATACGGGTCACGATACGTATTAATTAATTAGAATATTATAAATTAAACTATATATGAATTATTGGACTGGTAACTGTAGGCTATCGACCGTGGACTATCAAGATTGGACAATTAAAAATGAATTAAAATATTGATTATAACATATGAAACTAAATAATTCTTCAAGTTTGCCACTTGATTTCATCTTAAACCTCATTTGTATTTTGACAATTACAATCTACGTTCAAACCTTTCATGATTCTTGAAAACACCTCAATCGATAGGATGAATCAACCACACTTCATCTACGGAAGGAAAGATTTATGCATATAGTTAAGCACCTGAGAAACTCTCGACAACTGAGTAAAAGTTTAACACGTAGCCGCGTCAGATCCTTTGGCATTTATTAGCAAAAAATAACTTTGCGATCCCTTTTCAAAGTAGCAAATTTTGTCACAGCTCCAGCAAGTCAACTTCGACTTTTCATTCGAAGTAACCTTACTAAAATCCTGATATATATACGATTACCCTTTTGATATCGGAGAATTCTTTTATATTCCGCCATATTACCAGCAGACGTACCAGCAACCTCGTTGCTCCTTGGCTCAAATATCTCTGACAAATCATTATATTTATTCATTGAAACCCTATCGTATACTCATCCGCATCTTGTAACGAGAACTGCCATACCAGTTACCGGGAATCAGCAATCAGTACTTTGAAAACTCATAGCATATCTACATCAACAGTTATATGTATAACATTTATTTCTTAGAATTAAGATCTTTCATTTTGAAATTCTGAAAAGCACCCAGCTTACGAAACAATACATTAAACTTTGAAAAAGCTGAATGAAGCAGCAGAAACTGTAGACAACCGTAAACGATCTTAATCATCGAAAGTGTTATGATAAAGAATAGTATGTTGGAAAAGCTCAGAAATGTTAGAACTGGAAAATGGATTGAGCTAACCACGAAGGAGACAAAGGACAAATACAAAGACCATACACTCTATTCAAAGAATCCAGGTAATTCTGGATCCGTTGAAATCTTTAGAGAATATCTTGCTCCGAAGTCATGTTAAAATCTTGCGGAAAATCTTTCTCCATCAACCATCGAACCTAGAAATTTCAAAATATCATCATCAATATCTTCGATATTTCTGAGGATATTTTCATAAATATTCTCGTCCGAAATTATATACCTCTTCGTGCTTCCTGTGTATCATTATATCGCAAACATTCAATAGAAAATTTAGTATCGAAAAGAAGATTATGCGAAACTATGAAGAAAGCCGTGGACAAATCACAAAGAATAAGTTTGACTTCAAAGAATCCAAATGATTCAATGCCTGCTGAAGTCTTTAGCGAATATCTTGCTCTTTACCCTAAACCCTTGCGGACAATAGTCTCCATCATCCTCTGATCTTAAATATTCAAAGATATTATCGTATCTTTCATTATAAATATCCTCCATATTTCTGAATATATTTTTATAACTATTCTTATCTGAAATCATTAATCTCTTCGTGCTATCAGTGTTACATCATATAGAAACTATTAGTTTCTATATTCTGTAAACTTTTGAGATTAAAATATGAATGTTATTGAAGTAATGTTGGAAACTGATGCATGAGTTAGTATAATATAATGACACTTGATCAACGTGATTATATTACAGTAAGTCATGCTGAGTTCTAATGGGACGTGATGATTCACAGAATCATAACGCCATCACGTGTCATGTTACATGACCCATTCATTCTATTTAACCTCTGAACAAATCAAGAAAATATATTCTTGATAGCTCGATCCTCAGTAATTCTGGTAATTTAACAAATCAAATTGTGCTACTACCTTTTCCTTTCTACCTTGTATAATATGATAATTCGAAACTCCATACCTATGAAGTCTGGACCATTACTTGCGAAAATAAAACAAAAACATGAAGCTCCGAAGTAGAAAGGGAGTATAAATCGCAGCAAATAGGAGACAGCATTAACTATGGATGACCATGATTATAGGAAACAGAAGCAGAGACATCGAAATATAAGGGAAGATATAAAACCCAACAATAAACCAGAAGTTACAAACCATGGATATTAATACGAATAACAATATAAAGACAAGGTATAATTAAGAATAGTAACACCCCAAGGTAATAGTAGAAGTAAACAGATTCTTCTGATGGAAGATAGAAAAGAAGGATGACAGAAATGATAATTAGAAAAATATCAAGGATTAGAATTGGATTAAGCATTTTCACAATCTTTTGGATGTATGAACTAAGAAAGAAAGTATAGGAATGATGAGAATAATGGAACGGAAGAGTTTAATTTATAATGGAAATATCAGACAGAGTAATCGAAGCAGATCACCGCATTTAATTCTAGAGATCTTAATTTCCTTATTCGCCGAAGAATCAGATCTTAAAGATCTTCAAGATTTTCTCTAAATCCCTTGAATTTCGGAATTCAACCAAGACGACGTCAACAGCTAAGACGCACCTTATTTTTCTAAATTCAACCCTATATGCGTCAAAAGATATGACGAATCTATACCTACTCATTTTCACCCTTTGGTAATAGCTTCATTCGTACACGCCACATAATCGAATCGTTTAATCTATGTTAATCAATAATGATAAAACTCTAATTATCAACTCATATTCATCATGAAAACATTTATATAGTTAGCTATGACAACCTCGATCAAATTTCGGGACGAAATTTCTTTAACGGGTAGGTACTGTGATGACCCGGGAATTTCCGACCAAATTTAAACTTAATCTTTATATAATTCTGACACGATAAGCAAAGTATGTAATATTAAAATCTCAAAAACTTTGAATTGTGTTCATGTAAACATTTGACCTTTGACTATTCCAGACGATTCACGAACCATAGTGGTAAATAAATATATATGTATAATTATAAGTTAATATATATATATATATATATATATATATATATATATATATATATATATATATATATATATATATATATATATATATATATATATAAATCGAAATAATAAAATACAATTTAATCAATTGAGTTATTTATTTAAATTATTACATAAGATAAATTGTTGTCATTAATAAAACTGTATATAAATAAATATAGTCTATGCATAATTATTATTAATTGTAACGCATATATATAATGTATAAATAATAAATATGTAATGAAAGTTAATATATAATATATTATATAAGTAATGATACAGATATATAATATAAATATAAATATAGTTTATATAATAATATTGTTACTACTTTCAATTTTAATATTAATATTAATATGAGTGATAAGTGTTATGAATAATCTATAGATATGAACTTAATAGATATAAATTGATAATATATTATTATTATTATTAATATTAATATTAATATTTATTTATAATAGAAGAGGAAATTAGAAAGTTGAGTGTTTGTTACAAATCATTATCAAACTGAATAAAATTTGTACTACTAATTTTGTAGTATGTCTAATACATATTAGGAAGCCAACGAATTCGGTAATGAGTCACAATCTCTTTTCATTTCTTTTCTTCATCTCCTGCTCTCAAATTTTGTTTCTGTCGACCTCAATAATCACACCAGAATTCAATTGATGTTCAAATATAGTTACTGCATAAACCAGATACTAGCACGTTACAAATTCCACTACCAATATCCAAGAATGAAAACAGAAACCCAAATAAACAAACCGACACCTTGTTCTTCATAAACTCAAACCCATTTATACGGTTCTTCAACGACGACCATCATCATCACCAATGATCACGTACCTGCAACTCAATTCTGCTGCAGCCTACTGTTTTCTCGTCCTTTATGACACCACCTTTAACAACCACCGGTAACCACCACTCTACTTATTTTTTTTTTGTTTTCTTCTATTTTGGTTCATTGATCAAGACACCACTTGCAAAACCCATGAATGTTTCAATTGTCATTCGATAACCTGCTGCTATAGATGTTTCCTTTCGAGAAGATGGTAATATAATAAACATGAGAGATGATGCATGAGTATGGACAGCGACAGTAATTTTTTTTTGTTTTAAAATTATGTGCGTGTTCTCTCCATTTCAGACGTAACAAATTCCCATCCAACCAATATTGTTGCTGCTATTTCGGTTATTTTATTGATGTACAAAAACCCATTGAGTTACCCTTGGTTTTGTTGGCCGACCACATGTCAAAGCATATAACTCCAACTATTGATTATGATAATTAAAGTTGATGTTATTCGGCTCTTTCTTTATGTTAGAATTGGAAACCGAACCCCACCTTATTCCTACATAATTCGATGCATCCTACAACCGATTTGGATTCTTCTTTTTGTTTTGGATTGCTAGTTGAAACCCCCAACCACTTGCAAATAATTAAATCTTGCATGATATATATATTTTTTATTTTATTTTTATTTGTTTGCCGGCCACCTAAATGATCCTTTCTTCAAGTGTAACCATCGAAACCCACACCTAGAACGATTTATTTAAAAATTGTTGTTGGGATTAAATTATTCGACTAGTAGGTTAGGTATCCTATCGTTGTTGGTTGTTGTGTAAAAGAATCAAGTTGATAAAGATGTTGGGAGTAGTCGCATGTTGAGAGCAACTTGCATCTTTAATATTTTTTTATATAAACCGAATGACTCAAGGGATGGATCACCAATTAATTACACGTACAACTTGAAAATTTTGTGTATTGCATGTGGGACTCTTTTAGTAATGGGCCGTAGGTTGTTAGTGGTTATGTTGGGCCTGTTTTAACTGGATTTGTGGACTCCATCTTGAGCCTGTAACATAAGTTCATTACTTACATTAAGAAGAACGAAGATAATTAAGGTGATGATAATATAAACATGATGATGATGATTAGATGATAACAATGGGGGACGATGATGATGGTTGTTACAATAATGATAATTAATGATTACGACTACTCGATATTATATTGGGCTGAAACAATAATGGAGATGACTGAGATGTCACGACGTTGATGGTGAGTCACGGTAATAAAAAGAAAATGATGGATAAATGATGATGATATACAAAATGACGATTAGGATATGGTGTTGATGATAATTGATGATGTGATAACGAGATGATGAAGATAATAGTTATTGATAGTGATGCTAGATTGATTAAGGTTAAGATAAATGATGAAGATGATAACATCTTCATACAGGATAATTAACTGATCGTGCAAGTTACAAACAGAAACAAATGAATGGTTCAATGGTTGGGTGTGTGATTGGGGAGCGGGAGGTCTTGAGTTCGAGCCTGGTCAGTGGCAGTTTCATTTTAGGGAAGCTTATTTATTGCTCTTAAGGTAGTATTATTGTTGTTATTATTATTTTTATCATTAAAATTAACATTATTATTATTAGAATTATCATTATTTTAATCATTATTATTCTTATTATCATTATTATTATTACTATTAATATTATTAAATATCTAGAAATCAATCATTTTAAATATATATACAACATATAAATATATATAAATATATAAGCAATAATCATTTTCAAATATATATATACAAAATTAAATAAATAATATATAAATATATAATATATGAAGTTGTTCGAGTACGGTTATATGTATTAATGAATATACAAATGATATAGGTTCGTGAATCCGAGGCCAACCCTGCACTGTTCAATATAGTCATATGTATTTTTACTACAAAATACATTAGGTGAGTTTCATTTGATCCCTTTTACTCTTTACATTTTTGGGCTGAGAATACATGCAAATGCTTTATTAACTGTTTTACAATATTTATATGCGTGAGTTTCATTATTCCCTTTTTATATACATTTTGGGCTGAGAATACATGCAAATGCTTTATTAACTATTTTACAATATTTATATGCGTGAGTTTCATTTGCTCCCTTTTTACTCATTTCATTTTTGGGTTGAGAATACATGCAAATGCTTTATTAACTGTTTTACAATATTTATATGTGTGAGTTTCATTAATCCCTTTTTAAATGCTTTCGCAATATATATTTTGGGACTGAGAATACATGCGCTGCTTTTATAAATGTTTTACGAAATAGACACAAGTAATCGAAACTGCATTATATGGTTGAATGATCGAAATCGAATATGCCCCTTTTTATATAGTCTGGTAATCTAGGAATTAGGGAACAGACACCCTAATTGACGCGAACTCTAAAGATAGATCTATCGGGCCCAACAAGCCCCATCCAAAGTACCAGATGCTTTAGTACTTCGAAATTTATATCATGTCTGAAGGAGGATCCCGGAATGATGGGGATATTCTTATATGCATATTGTGAATGTCGGTTACCAGGTGTTCAATCCATATGAATGATATTTTTGTCTCTATGCATGGGACGTATGTTTATGAGAAATGGAAATATGAAATCTTGTGGTCTATTAAAATTATGAAATGATGATTTATGTTAAACTAATGAACTCACCAACGTTTTGGTTGACACTTGAAAGCATGTTTATTCTCAGGTACGAAAGAAATCTTCCGCTGTGCATTTGCTCATTTTATAGATATTACTTGGAGTCATTCATGGCATATTTCAAAAGACGTTGCATTCGAATCATCGAGTTCATCAAGATTATTATTAAGTTAATTATATTTGGATATATTATGAAATGGTATGCATGTCTGTCAACTGTCGATGTAAATGAAAGTTTGTCTTTTAAAAACGAATGCAATGTTTGTAAAATGTATCATATAGAGGTCAAGTACCTCGCGATGTAATCAACTGTTGGGAATTGTTTATAATCGATATGGACTTCGTCCGGATGGATTAGGACGGGTCCTTTCAGTAGTATACCAGAATCTGGCCAAGCAGGCTGGATAAAAATGTGAAGGTACACCTGTAATTGCTCGAGCCAGAGGTGATTGCCTGATGTAATCGATTAGCGTATCATAGCCCATGTTGACTTTGGATTTGGGAATGGAAAGGGCATGAGCAGCATTGCCTCTTGATAGGCGAAAAAGAGTGTGATCTGGTGCATTAGCAGCCCTAACCAGATTTGGGTGAAGATTGAACAGTGGTTCCTGAACAATCTGCTCTTCCAGGTTGTAATGCTCCGGTTGTTGTTGCTGCTGTTGTTATGGTTCCTTCAATTGTTGTTGCTGTTGTTGTTCCTCAGGTTGGTTATCGATGGGTGGTGATTGTTGTTGATCTGCCATTGATGATTCTTAAAGATGAATGTTTTTAAAGATTTGAAAATTTGGGGATTTTGAAAGAAAAGTGTGTTTTTGGAAGTTTAATAACCGAAGGTTATTCTGGAAAATGAATCACTCTATTTAACCTTTCAGATTGGTGAAAAAGTGCAGGAGAGAGAAAAATGGCAACTGTCATCTGCAGGTGCGTGGGCAGATGTGATAGACTGGCATGTTTTTGAGGGTACACAGACTGTTGACATGACGTATAATTGGCTGAATACTCA
Source organism: Rutidosis leptorrhynchoides (assembly GCF_046630445.1). Classification (NCBI taxonomy): domain Eukaryota; kingdom Viridiplantae; phylum Streptophyta; class Magnoliopsida; order Asterales; family Asteraceae; genus Rutidosis; species Rutidosis leptorrhynchoides. The sequence goes on along the minus strand of NC_092334.1, from coordinate 143,691,312 downwards.
TACCTCCCATTCAGCATTAAATGCAGTAGGTTTTAATTCAAAAATTGAAGTTAAAAACCACAAAATAAAGTTTGTATTAAATACAAAAATTCTTTGTCACATTTAATATGTTATGTATTTAATTTTAATCTTTGGAAGTAAATGAGTTTCAGTTTTAAGGTATCATTTAAGTATAGTGAGCTATTTATTATTTCATTTAAAACATTGAATAACCATTGTATAAAAGACCTTGTTGTGCCGAGTGTTTGACATGTAGGCAGTAAGTACGTAAATGTGACTTACTGGTTTGTCCTACATGTTGTAGAGTCAGCACACCAACAAAATTGTCTTTTATTTAGAGTTCAAGCATACCCAGCTCATAGATGAGATAGTTAAAACGTTTCTCATCTACGGGCTTTGTGAAAAGATCTGCTAACTGCTGGTCTGTTGAAATAAAATGTAGCTCCACATCTCCTTTTTGAACATGATCCCTTATGAAATGATATCGAACATCAATGTGCTTAGTCCTTGAATGCATCACAGGATTGTTGGTGATGGAAATTGCACTGGTGTTGTCACAATAAATTGGAGTTTTTGTAACATGAACACCATAGTCCTTCAGCTGGCTTTGCATCCATAGTACTTGGGTAGTACAACTATCAGCATAGACATATTCTGTCTCAGCAGTAGTTGTGGACACAGTATTTTGCTTTTTGCTTGTCCAGCTGACTAGCCTACCACCCAGTAACTAGAAACCATCAGTAGTACTTTTTATGTCTATTTTACACCCTGTAAAGTCAGCATCTGAATACCCAATTAGCTCAAAATCCTGGTCTTTGGGATACCAAAGACCACATTTAGCAGTACCTTTTAGGTACCTAAATATTCTTTTTACTGCTAGCAAGTGTGACTCTTTAGGATCAGCTTGATATCTAGCATAGAGACATGTGGCAAATATAATATCTGGTCTGCTGGTTGTGAGATAAAGTAGGGATCCAATCATACCTCTATATTCAGTGATATTGACTAGTTCACCATTGGGATCAGCATCTATTTTAATGGATGCTACCATTGGAGTCCCTATATCTTTTAAACAGGTCAGACCAAATTTCTTTAACATATCTTTGATATATTTATCTTGACTTATAAAAATCCCATCATCAAGTTGTTTGATCTGCAATCCAAGAAAGTATTGCAGATCTCTTTGCAAACTCATTTCATATGTCTTTGACATAAGTTTTGAAAATTCTTGACAATGTGTTTCATTTTTAGAACCATAAATAATATCATCCACATATATCTGTACCAGCAAGAGATCACCATCTATCTCTTTTGAGAACAGAGTGGTATCACTTGTTCCAACTTTAAAACCTACACCAGTGAGATACACATGAAGTGTCTCATACCATGCTCTTGGAGCCTGTTTGAGGCCATAAAGAGCTTTGTCTAACTTATAGTTACTGCTTACAAAACCAGGGGGCTGCTTGACATAGACTTCTTCTTGCAGCTTCCCATTTAGAAATGCAGGTTTAACATCCATCTGGAATACCCTAAAGTTCATCTTAGCAGCATATGCCAAGAATAATCTGATAGCTTCCATCATAGCCACTGGTGCATACGTTTCCCCATAATCCAATCCTTCTTCCTGTCTAAAACCTTGAGCAACCAATCTTGCTTTGTTCCTGATCATAATCCCATCTTCATCCATCTTATTCTTAAACACCCACTTGGTACCAATGATTTTCTTTGTCTCATCCTCTGGTTCAGGTACCAATTTCCATACTTTATTCCTACCAAACTGAGTAATTTCCTCTTGCATTGCCCCTACCCAGCTAGGATCTTTAAGTGCTTCTTCAGGACATGTGGGTTCAATGGTAGACACAAAATTTATATGCATACATAAATTGATGGTTGCATGTCTTCTAGTTTTAACACCACTAGCCAAATTACCAATGATTTGCTTAATTGGATGCTCCTTTGTCCATCTAGTGTTATGAATAGGTGAGCTTGTTGTGGAACACACAACATCTTGATCAACAGTTGGTTCAGCAGTATGAGCAGCAATAGGAGACAGTTGTTCAATATTAGTGGAACCAGTACCAACTTGTGATCTTTCAGAACCAGCAGACCTATACTCAAGTTGTAGAACTTCAGTAGAGCCAGTAGGTCCACATGGTTTAGACACAGATGGAACAGAGTGTTCCATCTCATCATCAGAGAACTCAGCAACATGGATTGGTGAGGGATTTGCTGCTGGTTCTTCATCATCATCTAGAGCTTGCTGAGTAGGCTCTTCAAATAGTAACTCCTCATCTTCTTAACTAGAAGATGAAGTAGGGGCAGTTTCATCAAATGTAACATTAATGGATTCTTCAAAACAACCACTTCTTTTGTTGTAGACCCTATATGCCTTTGACATGTTGGAATATCCAAGAAATATACCTTCATCAGCCTTAGCATCGAATTTGCCCAGCTGATCCCTATTGTTTAGAATGTAACAGGGAGTGCCAAATACATGAAGAAATGGAATTGAGCGTCTTCTACCTTTAAGAACTTCATAAGCAGTTTTCTGATGTCTTTTCACTATTAAAGATCTATTCTGGGTAAAACATGCAGTATTCACAGCTTCTGCCCAATATGAATTCTTCAACCCAGACTCAGCCAACATAGATCTTGCTGCTTCAATGAGAGTTCTGTTCCTTCTTTCTGCAACACCATTTTGTTGAGGTGTTCTCACAGCAGAAAAGTTCTATGAAATACCTTTGTCAGCACAAAATTCTTCCAATGTAGCATTTCTGAATTCTGTACCATGATCACTTCTTAGCTGTTTCACCAGTTGCCCATTCAGTAGTTCCATTCTTTTGACAAAATTAATAATTTCATCAGCAGCTTCACTCTTTCACTTCAAAAAGAATACCCAAGTGTATCTGGAATATTCATCAACAATAACCAGTGTATACTTCTTCCCACTACAGCTGGCTACATTAACAGGACCAAAAAGATCCATATGAAGTAAATGAAGTGGTTTTTCAACAGATGAGATCTGCTTTGATTTGAATGAGGCATGGTTATGTTTTCCCTTTTCACATCCAGGACACAATCTGTCCTTCACATAAGATATAGTGGGTAGCCCAGACACCAAACTTTTACTAGATAATTTGTGAATATCTTTAAAGTTGAGATGTGAGAGTCTCTTGTGCCATAACCACTTGAGGTTGTCTGCTGCCTTTGAATAGAAACAAGTATCAGTTGTTGTGGCTGATGTATTCATGTCAATTTGATACAAGTTTTCATGTCTTTTTGCTGTCAGCAGAGGCTTCCCTGTCTTATCAAAAATAGTGCCAATTTTCTTTCTGAATTGGACTATCTTATTTTTACTTGTTAGTTGGCTTATGCTGAGTAAATTGTGTTTAAGCCCAATGACATATGCCACATTTGAGAAAGTGACATTCGCATTTGTTAAAGTACCAAAACCCTTTGTGTAAGGTGTAATCCAACGAATTATCTCCATACGAAACAACTGGACCATCCTTTCCTTGATAGTCCATTAGCAGGTACTTACTTCCGGTCATATGTCTTGAACAACCACTATCGAGATACCAGATTTTCTTTTTTGAATGGCCTGCACAGTAGCTAAGAGATTAGTTCTTTTTGGGAACCCATCCGAGGATGGGTTCTGGAAGAGTCATTTTTGATGATCTCTTCCTTTCTTCTGGTTTGCTAGAAGAAGCAGTAGCAGAGGGGGTCTGGGTTTGAGTACACTAGTTGGCCAGGTGATTTTTGCTGCCACACTTGTAGTACTTTCTCACTTTTGGCCTTAGTGGCTGATCATACACAGATCTAATAGGGGCAGTAAGATCAGGTCGACTTTTGCATACTGCCTCAATTATCTGGTCAAGCTTGACAGTTATTATCTCAGTGATAGACAGTTTAGCATTTGAGTCCACTTTAGATTTTCCCTTATAGGTAGCTTTCTTCTTAGAACCAGTACCATAGTCATAGCATATTGCTTTACCTTTATTATTTGACGAGCCAGTGTGGGAAGTTACTGGCTTGTCTGCTGAAGCTGATTGACCAGTGTGAATTTTAACTACTGCCTTGGACTTGCCAGTATTTCATTTAACTGGCTTGTCTGCAGCTACTGGGTGACAAGTAAATTTGTCAACAGCTGGCTCCGCACAAGTGGAACTCGAACAGGAAGGGGAATCAGTTGGTTTAATTTTTCTTTGATGGTTTTCAGTGATTTCCCTTTTAATACGTCTTTCTTTTGGAGTCATGTAGTAGATGCTTGAGGGGTAAGTAGTCTCATCAATTGTGGTACTAGCTTCTCTTGCTCTAACTTCATCCTCCAAGATCTCTTTCATGGCAGGTGGTGGGGACACAGTAGGTCTGACAAACTTATTTGTCAAGACCTTTTTACCCTCAACTATCTTGACAAAAGTATTTGGCAAGACAACTTCAGGATCAGTTTCAAGAATAGGGTCCATGAAAGTAACTTCTGCAATAGCAGCAGCAGCAGCAGTATAGTCACCAGCAAAGAAAGCTTCAACTTTGGCAGGCACCTGCTCATTAACACACTTAGCTGTGCGTTGAGCAGATGTACACCATGAAGAGACAACCTTTTTAAAGTTATCCAGCTGGTTCTTGACATCTGCCGCCTCAACGTGAAGTGACTTTAAAGCAAATTTTTTTTTTTCAAGTTTTGAAATTTCATCTTTCAAGATATTAATTTCATTGTTTTTTCCTTTAAGTTTTTCATTTAAAGATTTGTTATCAGATTTCAAAATTTCTTCATGTTTACTGCCTCTACACAAATCAACTCTTAGGTAGTCAAACATTTCAGCTTTTTCATCATCAGTATAAGTTCAAAAATTATCAACCTTATATAGCATTTCAAATTTCCATTGAGGTGAATCCCTTTTCAGATCAGCTTCCCTCATATCACCCAAAAATGTACTATCATTATCATCCTCATCAGACTCCTCGACCTCCTTGGCCATTAAACACAGCTTTTTACCAGAAGCATAACCATCATCATTAGTATCACTATAAGAAGATGAAGAAGAGCTGGTTTCATCCCAATCATGATGCTCAGCAACTAGAACCTTTTCTGGCCTTTTACCCTTCTTATCAGTCTTTGCATTTTCCTTCATCTGAACCTTCATAGCTTTGTATTTGTTCTTGTACTTATCAGCTTTTGAGAAGGAGTTAGCATGTGATGTTGAAGGTTTTCTGGACATGCATTCAGCAGCAAAATGTCCAACCTTGTCACAATTATAACACTCAGATTTAGGACCCTTGACTGATTTGCTGCTATACCTAGCACTCGGTTTCTTACTCCCTTTGTATGACTTGCTCGTTCTATTATGATTGAACCTTTTGAACTACCTAGCCAGCAAAGCCATACCTTCAGCAAACCCTTCCACATCATCTTCATCATCACTGCTTTCTTCAGACCCAGTACCACTATCCACATCATCTTCAGCTGACTCTTCTTCTGCCATTAACTTTTGAACCAGTAAAGCCTTTTGAGCTTTCTTTTTAGCAGCAGTAATAAGAACAATATCATCTGTCTTAGAAGATTTTGAAGTGGTAGGGGTAGACTTAAAGTTTTCTTTCAAGTTAAGTTCAAATTTACCTTCTGCCTTCTCATGGTTCCACAGTGAAATGTCCCGTTCATATTGATTATGAACGTTCCATATTAATTGATTTCGTTGCGAGGTTTTGACCTCAATATGATACATTTTTCAAAGACTGCATTCGTTTTTAAAACAAATCATAACCTTTATTTTTATCGACATAGGTTCAAAAACCATAACATAGATTATCAAGTGATGATAATCTAAAAGATAACGTTTTACACACGATCATTCCATATTGGGTTACAATAATATTATACAACAAAGTAAGTCTTCGTATGTAGTTTTTAAACATTATAATACAAGCACGCTGACTCCAAATCTTGTCCGTAAATTAGCATGCAACAGCGGAAGCTCTTAATAATCACCTGAGAATAAACATGCTTTAAACGTCAATAAAAATGTTGGTGAGTTATAGGTTTAATCTCTATATATTAAATTGTAATTAATAGACCACAAAATAACAACCATCTCATATCAAGCATTTCGCAAACTGCATAGAGATAAAAATCATTCATATGGTGAACACCTGGTAATCGAACTAACAAGGATGCTTATGGAATATCCCCATCATTCCGGGACTCTACATCGGACATGATAAAATCGAAGTACTAAAGCATCCGTAACTCGGATGGGGTTTGTTGGGCCCATAGATCTATCTTTAGGATTCGCGTCAATTAGTAGACTGGTTTACTAATTCTTAGGCTACCAAGCTAAAAGGGGCATATTCAAATTCGATCATTCAACCATAGAATGTAGTTTCGATTACTTGTGTCTATTTCGTAAAGCATTTATAAAACTGCATGTATTCTCATCCCAAAAATATTAGATTTTTAAAAGTGGGACTATAACTCACTTTCACCGATTATCAATTCGTCGAGAATTAGAATTGGCCACGGGTTGATTCATGAACCTATAACAAATATATACATATATATCAAAGTATGATCGAAATATATTCACAACGTTTTCTTTATTACGTGTTGATGATTTAAGTTGTCCAGTTTGCAGTCCAACGTTAGTAGTCCACAATTAATCGTACATGAATAATTTAATATATATATGTTGAATCAATCCACGACCCAGTGTATACATATCTCAGGCTAGATCACAACTCAAACTATATATATATTTTGGAATCAACCTCAACCCTGTATAGCTAACTCCCAACATTACTGCATATAGAGTGCCTATGGTTGTTCCGATATATATATATATATATATAGATGGGTTGATATGATATGTCGAAACATTGTATACGTGTCTATGGTATCTCAAGATTACATAATATACAATATAAGTTGATTAAGTTATGGTTGGAATAGATTTGTTATAAAGTTTCACGTAGCTAAAATAAGTAATTTTTACCAATCTTGTTTTACCCATAACTTCTTCGTTTTAAATCCGTTTTGAGTGATTCAAGTGGCTATGGTTTCATATTGAACTTAAATTTATGAAACTAAATAGAAAACATATAAGTTTATAGTTGGAAATACAAGTTACAAGTCATTTTGTAAGAGGTAGTCATTTCTGTCGAAAGAACGACATCTTGATGACTATTTTGAAAAACATACTTCCACTTTGTGTTTAACCATGATTTTTGGATATAGTTTCTTGTTCATAAGAAAAATCATTTTTCCAGAAGTATAGCTTTTAAAATCAAAGTTTTTCGTAGCTTTTAATTATCCAAACCAAAACAGGCCGCGGTGTTACTACGACGGCGTATGTCCGATTTTACGGTGTTCTTCATGTTTTCAGGTTTTAAATCATTAAGTTAGCATATCATATAGATATAAAACATGTATTTAGTTGATTTTAAAAGTCTAGTTAGAAGGATTAACTTTATTTGTGAACAAGTTTAGAATTAACTAAACTATGTTCTAGTGATTACAAGTTTACAACTTCGAATAAGATAGCTTTATATGTATGAATCGAATGATGTTATGAACATCATTACTACCTCAAGTTTTGTGGATAAACCTACTGGAAATGATAAAAATAGATCTAGCTTCAAAGGATCTTTGGATGGCTTGAAAGTTCTTGAAGCAGAATTATGACACGAAAACAAGTTCAAGTAAGATTTCCACTTGAAATAAGATTTTTATAATTATAGAAATTGAATCAAAGTTTGAATATGAGTATTACCTTGAATTAGAATGATAACCTACTATAAACAATAAAGATGTCTTGAGGTTGGAGGATCACTTTACAAGATTGGAAGTGAGCTAGCAAACTTGAAAGTATTCTTGATTTTATGAAACTAGAACTTATAGAATTTATGAAGAACACTTAGAACTTGAAGATAGAACTAGAGAGAGATCAATTAGATGAATAAAATTGAAGAATGAAAGTGTTTGTAGGTGTTTTTGGTCGTTGGTATATGGATTAGATATAAAGAATGTGTAATTTTGTTTACTTGTAAATAAGTCATGAAAGATTACTAATATTTTTGTAATTTTGTGTAATCATTCATGCTAGTTGCCAAATGATGGTTCCCACATGGTTAGGTAACTCACATGGGATGATAAGGAGTAGATTTTTATGTGTATATACCAATAGTAAATACATCTAGAAGCTGTGTATTGTACGAGTACATATACGGGTGCATACGAGTAGAATTGTTGATGAAAATGAATGAGAATGCAATTGTAAGTATTTTTGGTAAATGGAAGTACTTTGATATGTGTCTTGAAGTCTTTCAAAAGTGTTCAAATACATTTAAATACATTACATGTATATACATTTTAATGGAGTCGTTTAGTCATCGATAGTCGTTACATGTAAGTGTTGTTTTGAAACCTTTAAGTTAACGATCTCATTTAATGTTGTTAATCCATTGTTTATTATATCTAATGAGATGTTAAATTATTCTATTATCATGCTAACATGATGTATGAATATATCTTAATATGATATATACACATTAAAATATCGTTGCAACGATAATCGTTACGTATATGTCTTGTTTCGAAATCCTTAAGTTAGTAGTCTTGTTTTTACTTATGTAGTTCATTGTTAATTCACTTAATGATATATTTACTTATCATTTTATCATGTTAAATATAGTATAACAATATCTTAATATAATTCATATATATTTAATAAGGAGTTGTTATAACGATAACCGTTATATATATCGTTTCGAGTTTCTTACGTCAATAGTCTTATTTTTATGTATATAACTCATTGTTAATATACTTAATGAGATACTTGATTATCATTATATCATGTTAAACATATATATATATATATATATATATATATATATATATATATATATATATATATATATATACAAATTATAACGTTCGTGAATCATCGGTCAAACTGGGTGGTCAATTGTCTACATGAAACCTATTTCAATTAATTAAGTCTTAACAAGTTTGATTGCTTAATCATGTTGGAAACATTTAATCATGCAAATATAGTTTTCCTTTAATATATAATCATAGAAAAGTTCGGGTCACTACAGTACCTACCCGTTAAATAAATTTTGTCCCGAAATTTTAAGCAGTCGGAGGTGTTGACGCATCTTCCGGAAATAAGTGCGGGTATTTCTTCTTCATCTGATCTTCATGTTCCCAGGTGAACTAGGGTCCTCTACGAGCATTCCATCGAACCTTAACGATTGGTATTTTATTTTGCTTAAGTCTTTTAACTTCTCGATCCATTATTTTGACGGGTTCTTTAATGAATTGAAGTTTTTAGTTGATTAGGATTTCGTCTAACGAAATAGTGAGATCTTCTTTAGCAAAACATTTCTTCAAATTCGAGACGTGAAAAGTGTTATGTACAGCTACGAGTTGTTGAGGTAACTCAAATCGGTAAGCTACTGGTCCGACACGATCAATAATCTTGAATGGCCCAATGTACCTTGGATTTAGTTTCCCCCATTTACCAAATCGAATAACGCCTTTCCAAGGTGAAACTTTAAGCATGACCATCTCTCCAGTTTCAAATTCTATATCTTTTCTTTTAATGTCTGCGTAGCTCTTTTGTCGACTTTGGGCGGTTTTTAATCGTTGTTGAATTTGGATGATCTTCTCGGTAGTTTCTTGAATTATCTCCGGACCCGTAATTTGTCTATCCCCCACTTCACTCCAACAAATTGAAGACCTGCACTTTCTACCATAAAGTGCCTCAAATGGCGCCATCTCAATACTCGAATGATAACTGTTGTTGTAGGAAAATTCTGCTAACGGTAGGTGTCGATCCCAACTATTTCCGATATCAATAACACATGCTCGTAGCATGTCTTCAAGAGTTTGTATAGTCCTCTCACTTTGCCCATCAGTTTGTGGATGATAGGCAGTACTCATGTCTAAACGAGTCCCTAATGCTTGTTGCAACATCTGCCAGAACCTTGAAACAAATCTGCCATCCCTATCAGAGATAATAGAGACGGGTATTCCATGTCTGGAGACGACTTCTTTCAAGTATAATCGCGCCAACTGTGACAACCCGGAAATTTCCAACCAAATTTAAACTTTAATCTTTATATGTTTCCGACACGATAAGCAATATTTGTTAAGTTAAATTTCAAGAATTTTAAACTATGTTCATACATTCATTCAACCTCGACCAAGTTCCAACGATTCACGAACCATTAAACGAATATGATTATATATGTATATGTGTATATATATTATAACTTGAAACGTAAACAAAATATTAGATTAAATACTTTATATGATTGTATCTGTTTCAAAATGTTTATCAATGGAATTAGAAGATAAGATCAAATGATTGAATTATCAGATATATTGAATTATGATTACAAGTCTCTGTTGAAAGGCCCACGTTGATTTGAGAAATCTTTCCATTTTAACAATATTCGGAAAATGGTAAAGTGATTTATAAATAAGAACAAATTGTCAATCATTGAGAACTAGACAAAGGATAGTGGAAGATTGAATCTCATAAAGACTCGATTGATCTATTTAGTTTCAAATGTACAAAAACATTTTCAGTTTAAAAAGAACTTTATTATTAAAACGTATATAACTTTTATAAATATCTAGAACCACTTTTGACAACTCATTACTTAACTAGTATGATAAAGATAACGATATTTATATTTTATTTTATTAAATATATATATAACGATTTAAATTAATATTATATATATTTATACGCGTATTATACGTACATAGTTTTATACTTTTACTATACTTAAACTTTACATTTACTTTATTTTTACTTTACTTTAACTTTAATAATTCATACTTTAATAATTCACTTACAAATATGTAATAATGTACGTCCTTCGGCCGCAACTTAACCAGCGTTAACTACAATCTCTGTCGCAATTCAACAAATTCCAATTCATAATAAATCAAATATATATTTGATTTTACACTTTCATCATCGATGTACCCGAAACTTTTCAGATAACATCATTCGTACTTAGCGAAATTCACAAGAATTCCACGAACCGAACATCATACATCAACAAATAACGAAGTATTGATTCATAATTTCAATGTCATTAAAGAAATACTGCGTAAAAGTTATGTACTTTTTAAAGCCTTTAGGGATTATTCAATTCTAGTTTCAACCGTAAATCAAATGAGTTTAATTTAACATTAACTCATTAAATCTATGTTACATCTGAAGAAAATATACATATATATATATATTTTCATAAAGACTGTAATAAAATTCTTTTGTACAAAATATTAATTGTGAAATTTTTTTTTAACGGGTAGGTAATACCCGAGAGATATATAAATTCACAATTAATATGTTACATTCTTCGAATCTGATTCAGCAAATCATCCATTATACTCCCTACTTTCACAACAATATACATTCTTTTATAGAAATCAAAACAACCATACTCATTCAAAATTTAATTACATATTCTGATTGTGAAATCTCAAAATTCAACTTGAGATATGACCAAAATCATCTCTCTTAGATCCTTACATCTTTCACAAGCTATATTTTGACTTCAAAACTGTGTTAGAACATCAAATGTATGTTAACGATTACAATCTGTGTTCAAACCCTTCGAAAATTTCTGAAGACACTTCGAATGATGAGCAATCGAGATGATGATCCAACCACATGTTACCCACAGTTATGTACCCGAAAAACTCTTGAAACCAAAGTAAAAGTTTAAACAACGTATCCGCGTCAGATTCTTTGGCATTTATTAGCAAAAATAACTTTGCGACTCCTATTCAAAGTAGCCAGTTTTGTCATAGCTCCAGCAAGTCAACTTCGACTTTTTAGTCAGACTAACCTTATTATAACCTTGAGATATACACCATCGTTACCAGGGAACCTTTTACATTCCACCACATTATTAGCAGATGTACCAACAACTTCATTACCCTTTGACTTTAGCCTCTCCAAAAAGTCATTATAATTATTCATTGAAACCCCATCATTTACTCATTCGCATCTTGTAATGAGAATTGTCATACGAATCATTGGGAATTAGCAAACAGTATTTTGAAATCTCGCAGCATGTCTACGCCAACAGTTATATGTGTATATATAACGTCTATCTTCTGGACTTAATTTGAATATGAAGTTTCTGAAAAACACTCCGAACTACGAATTGGTTCTCCGAAAATGGAAAAAATGCTGATGAAGCAGCAAAAACTATAAACGACTTTAAACGGTAAAAGCTGGATGATAATGATGAAGTGTGCTGGCAAAGCGCAGAAAAAGAGAAGTTTTGGAACTGGAAAACGGAATGAGCAAAGTAGGAAGGAGGCTGTGGATAAATTACAAAGACTGAACCTGACTTCAAAGGATCCAAATAATTTAGTACCTACTGAAGTCATTAACGAATACCTTGCTCCTGACTCTAAACCCCTGCGGACAATATTCTTCATCATCCTCTGATATTAGAAATTTTAAAATATCATCATATCTTTCATTATAAGTATCCTCCATATTTCCGAAGATATTTTCTTAATTTTTCTTATTTGAAATCATTTACCTCTTTGCGCTATCTGTATTACATCATAAAAGAAACTATTTTAGTTTATAAATTCTGAAACATTCAAGTTTAAAATAGGAATATTTTGAAGTAGTGTTGGGAACTGAAACATGAATTAGTATAATATAATGACACTTGATCAATGTGATTATATTACAGTAAGTCATGCTGAGTTTCTAAATGGAACGTGATGATTCACAGATCATAACATCATCATGTGCCATGTTATACGACTCTTGTATTCTATTTAACCTCTAAAATATCAAGAAAATATTTTTTGATGATTCGGCCTTTTCCAAGGTATTCTAGTAATTTGACAAGTCAAGATCGTGCCATCACAATTTCCTTCCTAGAACATTAACAATGTTCATTCTGAAATTCATATCTGTGAATTCTGGACCATTACAAGCAGTGCTTAATCGCAAGAAGAAGAAACGAAAGGACAAAACTCCGAAATAGAAATTGGGGTATAAATTGCAGCAAATAAAAGAAAGCATTAACTGTGAATGATAATGATTATAGAAGACAGAAGCCGAGACTTTGAAATATAAGGGAACATATAAAGCCCAACGACAAACCAGAAATTATAAACCATATATATCGATGCATATAGCAATATAAAGACACGGGATAACTAGAAACACTATAAACCCAAGAGTATAGTTGAAGTAAATAGATTCTTCCGGCGGTAGATGAAAAAGAAGAATGACCGATATGAAAGTTAGAAGTATATCGAGAATCAGAACTGGATGGAGCATATTGATGAATACTTTAAAATATGAGTTGAGGGGGAAAGAATAGAAGGTGATGAAACATGACTAGGAACTTAGAAATCAACAGATTTAACTCACACAATAGCGGAATAAGTGAATCAAACCCTCTAGTGAATAGGTTAAGTTTTTTTTTTTTGATTAATTTAGTCAAACCACAACTAAATCAAGTGTGATTAGATCAACACCTAGAGCTATTATTCACCACCTGGGTGATTTGGACTGAGAGAGAATCGGAGGAGCTCACTAGATCTGAGTGTGTGTAGCAAATGAGAGGCTTAACCTAAAATGAAGAACATAAGACTTTATATACCCCTGCTGTTGACTCACCCATACGATTCATTCATTACACGTACGAGTTGGCTTCATCAGTTACGGGTGATCACTCACTCGTATCTTCTCATTTAGGTTGTAATTGTGACTTAGCTCAGCATCAACCGTGCGTATGAGCCTGTCAGCCGTACTAGTGAGGCTTCACTCGTACGTCTGACTAAGTCTAACATAGTCAAACATCTAAATCTCGTTCCTGCAGTTCCTGTAACCATATACAAACACGGATAGGATAATAACGAGCAATCATGGTGGCCTGTAAACTGTTGTACCTGCAATGGACGTGGGTAGATGTTTAGGGACTTGCATAAAATGCATCAACAGAAGGTATGAGTTGTAAGGAAACGAAGGAGGTGAATTTATAAGAAAATCTCCGACAGAATAATTAAAATGGACGATCGCATTTAAAGCGGATCCTAATTCCCTTGATTACCGGAGAATCAAATCTTATTAAGAAGATTTTCTTCAAATCCTTTGAAATCTGGGAATCAATCATATCTACGTCAAATGATAAGATGAATCTACACTTACTCATTTCACTCTTCTATGTTAGCTTCATTTGTACTCTTCATATAAATGGATTGTTTATCCAAATTATTCACTGATGATAAAACTCTAATTTTCAGCCCGTATGCATCATGAAAACATACTTATTATAATTCACAACCTTTCCACTCAAATTTCGGGACGAAATTTCTTTAACGGGTAGGTACTGTGACAACCCGGAAATTTCCAACCAAATTTAAACTTTAATCTTTATATGTTTCCGACACGATAAGCAATATTTGTTAAGTTAAATTTCAAGAATTTTAAACTATGTTCATACATTCATTCAACCTCGACCAAGTTCCAACGATTCACGAACCATTAAACGAATATGATTATATATGTATATGTGTATATATATTATAACTTGAAACGTAAACAAAATATTAGATTAAATACTTTATATGATTGTATCTGTTTCAAAATGTTTATAAATGGAATTAGAAGATAAGATCATATGATTGAATTATCAGATATATTGAATTATGATTACAAGTCTCTTTTGAAAGGCCCACGTTGATTTGAGAAATCTTTCTATTTTAACAATATTCGGAAAATGGTAAAGTGATTTATAAATAAGAACAAATTGTCAATCATTGAGAACTAGACAAAGGATAGTGGAAGATTGAATCTCATAAAGACTCGATTGATCTATTTAGTTTCAAATGTACAAAAACATTTTCAGTTTAAAAAGAATTTTATTATTAAAACGTATATAACTTTTATAAATATCTAGAACCACTTTTGACAACTCATTACTTAACTAGTATGATAAAGATAACGATATTTATATTTTATTTTATTAAATATATATATATAACGATTTAAATTAATATTATATATATTTATACGCGTATTATACGTACATAGTTTTATACTTTTACTATACTTAAACTTTACCTTTACTTTATTTTTACTTTACTTTAACTTTAATAATTCATACTTTAATAATTCACTTTAATAATTCATACTTTAATAATTCACTTTAATAATTCATACTTTAATAATTCATTTTAATAATTCAAAAATCTATTATAAATAGAATTCAATAGGTTTCATTATTTCATAGAAACTTGAAAATATTTTTCTCTAAACTCTCTCAATCGATTTACATATATATATTTACTCCGTATTATTTCAAGATATTATTAGTATACATAAAATATTACGACGGAGTGCTGTCCGAGTGATTTTGAAATTGTTTTTCGAGTAGGATAGGATTAAGGAAATTATGGGTTATAGATATGGAGGTGATTGAGTATGGTTCATGGGTATTCTCGTGAGGTCAATATAGTGTTTATCATTTTCGTTGCGTCTACGTACCTTTCCTGCAATATTGAATCTCAATATTGATACGTGAGTACTCATAATTTAACTTTTACATACTAATAGTGTATCCCTGACTAGTGCTCGAGTATTTAGGATTATGCATCCTTGTACTTTTTATATTGCCCTTAGACAGGTTAGGTTGAATCTTGAATTAGTTACACTTGCGGTTGAGATAAAATATAAGATATGCATGTCCTTGGAAAGCTAGCGAAAAATTAAGAACTTTTTCTTTAGATATCGAATGGTTTCGATGAACGGATTAGAAGTTATAATCAATTAAATTTTCGATATTTTTATTAAAAATGATTATTATTATCGTCGTTTTTATCGTCGTTCTAGTTTTATCTTATTATTATCATTATTATTATCTTTATCAATAAAAGGGATTTATCATTAAAAATTGTTATTTTTTTATTATTACTATCGTTATTATCGTTAAAGTTATAATTAGTATTATTATTATCCAATTATTATTATTATTATTATTATTATTATTATTATTATTATTATTATTATTATTAGTATTATTATTATTATTATCATTATTAATATATATATCATTATTTAAAAATAGTTATTGTTATTGTTATTATTATTATTACTATATTATCATTAAGATAATTATTAGTATTATCGATAATAATGTTATAGTAACTATCATTATTAATATTAGTGTAATTAAAACAAATATTTGTAACACCTAATTATTTTGATTACTATTATTATCATTATTATGAACACGATATAAAAGACGATTAGAAGCTATTAAATGAAACGATTAGGAAATAATGAGTAAGAGTATCATGATGAAATTAAAATATTATAAGGTATTGATTTAGATAAAATTATCGTTCTTATTATTTTTATCATTACTATTATTATTAAAAGTATCGTTAGTATTAAAACTATCATTTTAACAAAAATTATCATTTTAATAAAAATGTCATTGTTACTATAAAATATCATTATTATTATTATTTTAAATAGAATTATTATTTTAAAGATAATATTAAAAATTGTCGTAAATATTAAAGTTATCATAATTAGAATTATCGTTTTATCATAATGTCATCTTAGTAATTATAAATATTGATATTTTCATAATAATAATTATTATTACAAAATATTACAACTTTTACTTACTATCATTATAGATATTATTTTATCAAATAAATATGTGATACAAACATATTTTACTACGTGTAAAAACTTACTTTAATAATACCTATCATATTATCTTTATAATATTAAATGAACCCTATAAATTTTATTACTTAATATATATAAATGTATATTTTATTATATAAATTTAATATAAAATTATATTTATTAATAAATAAATTATATTATTTACTCTAATAAATCTTTTAAAAATGTTTAAAAATATAAAACAACGATATTTAAACTATATATTAATCATGTATAGATTTTTGAAAATTACTTTGAGTCAAATTTACTTTTGTCGACTTTTGCATATTAGTCTCGAACATTAGGATTGTGGTACACTATGACTTGACCTAATTTGTTAGACAAATATTGACCAACGCATAAATATATATAATTAATTTAGGTTCGTGAATCCGAGGCCAACCTTGCACTTGTTCAATGACGTTATATGTATTTTTACTACGAAATACAGTATGGTAAGTTTCATTTGCCTTTTTACCCTTTATATTTTTGGGCTGAGAATACATGCGCAACTTTTATAAATGTTTTACGAAATAGACACAAGTAATTGAAACTACATTATATGGTTGAATTATTGAAATCGAATATGCCCCTTTTTATTAAAGTCCGGTAATCTAAGAATTAGGGAACAGACACCCTAATTGACGCGAATCCTAAAGATAGATCTATTGGGCCTAACAAACCCCATCCAAAGTACCGGATGCTTTAGTACTTCAAAATTTATATCATGTCCGGAGGAGGATCCCGGAATGATAGGGGATATTCTTATATGTATCTAGTTAATGTTGGTTACCAGGTGGTCACCATATGAATGATTATTTTTGTCTCTATGCATGGGACGTATATTTATGAGAACTGGAAATGAAATTCTTGTGGTCTATTAAAATGATGGAAATAAATGATTATGATAAACTAATGAACTCACCAACCTTTTGGTTGACACTTTAAAGCATGTTTATTCTCAGGTGTTAAAGAAATCTTCCGCTGTGCATTTGCTCATTTTAAAGATATTACTTGGAGTCTTTCATAGCATATTTCGAAGAACGTTGCATTCGAGTCTTTGAGTTCATCAAAGATTATTATTAAATCAATTTATAGTTGGATAGTGGATATTATGAAATGGTATGCATGCCTATCAATTTTTTGTAAAGAAAGTTTGTCTTTTAAAAACGAATGCAATGTTTGTAAAATGTATCATATAGAGGTCAAATACCTCGCAATGTAGTCAACTATTGTGAATCGTTTATAATGTATATGAACAGGTCCTTTCACCAACTTCTCCATTTTGTCATCTTCTCTCATTGGCAGAAAATGTGCTGATTTGGTGAGACGATCGACTATTACCCAAATGGTATCATAACCACTTGCAGTCCTTGGCAATTTAGTAATGAAATCTATGGTAATGTTTTCCCATTTCCATTCTGGGATTTCAGGTTGCTGAAGTACACCTGACAGTTTTTGATGTTCAGCTTTGACTTTAGAACACGTCAAACATTCTCCTACCTATATCGCAATATCGGCTTTCATACCCGGCCACCAGAAATGTTTCTTGAGGTCCTTGTACATCTTTCCCGCTCCGGGATGTATTGAGTATCTAGTTTTATGTGCTTCCCCAAGTACCATTTCTCTCACACCTCCATACTTTGGTACTCAAATTATTTCAGCTCTATACCGGGTTCCGTCTTCTCGAATATTAAGGTGTTTCTCCGATCCTTTGGGTATTTCATTCTTCAAATTCCCTTCTTTTACAACTCCCTGTTGCGCCTCCTTTATTTGAGTAGTAAGGTTAGTACGAATAATTATATTCATAGCTTTTACCCGTATAGGTTCTCTGTCCTTTCTACTCAGAGCGTAGGCTACCACATTCGCCTTCCCCGGGTGATATCGAATCTCAAAATCGTAATCATTCAACAATTCAATCCACCTGCGCTGTCTCATATTCAGTTGCTTCTGATTAAATATATGTTGGAGACTCTTGTGATCGGTATATATAATACTTTTGACCCCATATAAGTAATGCC
The DNA here is from genome assembly GCF_046630445.1 of Rutidosis leptorrhynchoides. Classification (NCBI taxonomy): domain Eukaryota; kingdom Viridiplantae; phylum Streptophyta; class Magnoliopsida; order Asterales; family Asteraceae; genus Rutidosis; species Rutidosis leptorrhynchoides. Next base: position 143,672,555 of record NC_092334.1, on the reverse strand, counting down.
TCCATGTCTTTAATGCAAAAACAACAGCACCCAATTCCAAAACGTGATTCGTATAATTTTGCTCGTGAATCTTCAATTGTCTAGACGCATAAGCAATTACCTTCGTTCGTTGCATTAATACATAACCAAGGCCTTGCTTTGAGGAGTCACAATATATCACAAAATCATCATTCCCTTCTGGTAATGACAATATAGGTGATGTAGTTAGCTTTTTCTTCAACATTTGAAACGCTTTCTCTTGTTCATCCTTCCATTCAAATTTCTTCCCTTTATACGTTAATGCCGTCAAGGGTTTTGCTATTTTGGAAAAATCTTGGATGAATCTCCTGTAGTAACCAGCCAATCCTAAAAATTGGCGTATATGCTTCGGAGTTTTCGGGGTTTCCCACTTTTCAACGGTTTCAATCTTTGCCGGATCTACCTTAATACCTTCTTTGTTCACTATGTGACCAAGGAATTGAACTTCTTCCAACCAAAATGCACACTTTGAAAACTTAGCGTACAGTTTTTCTTTCCTCAACAACTCTAGCACCTTTCTCAAATATTCTTCATGCTCTTGATCATTCTTTGAGTAAATAAGTATGTCATCTATGAAAACAATGACAAACTTGTCAAGATATGGTCCACACACTCGGTTCATGAGATCCATGAACATAGCTGGTGCATTAGTTAAACCAAACGGCATGACCATAAACTCGTAATGACCGTAACGTGTTCTGAAAGTAGTCTTTGGAATATCATCTTCCTCCACCCGCATTTGATGATACCCGGAACGTAAATCAATCTTTGAATAAACTGACGAGCCTTGTAGTTGATCAAATAAGTCGTCGATCATCGGTAGTGGATAACGGTTCTTGATGGTAAGTTTGTTCAACTCTCTGTAGTCGATACACAATCTGAACGAACCATCCTTCTTCTTAACAAACAACACCGGTGCTCCCCATGGTGATGTGCTTGGTCGAATGAAACCACTGATGTTATGCGAGGTGTATATAAAATAGCTTTATATTTTACTAGGAAATACTATTAAATACGATACAATTTTACACAAGATATTTATTTATTTATAGAATGGATATACCTAAACCTTGCTACAACACTATAGGCAGTGTACCTAATCGTAGAGTAGAGTAGTTTTTAGTAAGTCCGGTTCGTTCCACAGGGAGCTGGCTTATTTCACACTATATTTTAAACAATTATATTCGTACAAAATATATTATATTAATAATATATAAAAGGGGGTTTTACCGTTTAATGACCGGTTTGTCGATTTTATATTTTAAGCGAAGCGTAAAGTAAATGACGATATTTAACTAACAATATAAAATAAATAACAATAATTAAAATGACAATAAATAAAAGTACGAGGAAATATGAAATAAAATATATTATGCTTATTTAAACTTCTGTAATCATGATGTTTGACGTGTTGATTTTTAGGTTATTCCCATGGGTTAATTGTTCTTTGTCCTGGATTATTTAATATGCCCGTATGGTTTTTGTCCATAACAGTCCATCAGTCATAAATATAAAGTGCGAGTGTCCTCGTCAAATTATCCTTATATCCGAAGTCAAATATTCCAACTAATTGGGGACTTAAACTGTAACAAGGTTTTAATACTTTGTTTAATAATTACACCAGGATATCGACTGCGTGTAATCCAAGGTTTAATACTTTGTTAACAATTATGCCAAGTGTCCTTGTACATAATTTCACCCCTGTTTTAGTAATTTCATAGACTATTAATCCATTCCCGTGTCCGGTTAAATGAACGATTATTCGTACATATAAATATCCCGCCCATCGTGTTCGATCGAGTGTATATGGTTATTTATAGGGACGTCCAATTGTAAATCTTTATATTAAAATTAACAAACTATCATTTAGTTAAACAAATATAAAGCCCATTAATAGCCCATAGTCTAATTTCCACAAGTGTCGTTCTTTTGTCCAAACCCCAATTATGGTACAAAGCCCAATTACCCAATTTTAGTATTTTAGCCCAACATCATGATTACTTCGTTTTAAATAAGCATAATAATAACTTAAGTACGAGACATTAATTTAAAAAGGCGAACATAGCTTACATTGATTATTTATCGCGTAGTGGTACACGGACAGAGCTCCGACTTTAAAACCCGTAAAAATAACTTTTACATAATCCAAACTAATCTAATATAACACTAATCTATATTATATATATATATATATATATATATTATATATATTTATTTATATTATACTACGGAGTATTATTATTATTATGTTATTTTTACTCGCAGAATTCGTGACCTTTTATAGGCATTTTGGAATTTGGCAGCTCCGCGAGTCGTGGAGTTTTTGGCCTTCAAACTCCGCGAGTCCTGGAGTTTGAAAATCCAGCTCACAAACTTTTGGCTCCTAGCTTGTCGACATAATAAATATATAAATATAAAATATAAATAATTAATATAATTATTTATATATTATATTATATTCTTGTGCATAGCTGACTTGTAATTTTTGGTCCATTGCGTCGGGCGTTGATAGTTGACTCATGTCCCGGTTCCGGATTTTCGAACGTCCTTGCGTATTATTTTATATCGTGTACTTTGCGTTCCGCAACTTGTACTCTTGTCATTTTTAGACGTTTCTCATCAATAAATTGAACCACTTGGATTGTATCTTGTACATTTGATCTTTTTGGTCATTTGCGTCTTCAAATCGTCGTTTTTGCCTTTTGTCTTCGCAATTATTTAATATAAACGATTACAACTTAAAATAGGACAATTATAACTAAATAATTTACATATTGGGAGGATATTGCTACTAAATATATGTTCATTTGGAGCACTATCAAATATCCCTACACTTGAACGTTGCTTGTCCTCAAGCAATACATAACTTGAAATAATATAATACATCACACGAATCACTTCTTTATTCTTCACACTTTATACATCAGTGATTTTGAGATGGCGGTATAAACAATGATAGTAACGATAGAACCATGGTTAAAGGTGGGTGTGCCATCCACAGTTACCTTGGGTTTAGGTCAACGACACTTGCAATCAAGTAGCCGATTTACTTTCAATTTTCAAAGCAAAGTGCACATTTTAAAGGCGGTTGACTTTCCCACATGACTATGAAAATGTAGATCCTTAAGGAAATTGGATCTTTATGAAAACATTTGATCTTTTGAAAATTCAATCTAGCTTTTACCCTAGATAAGTTTTCCGGAATAACCCTTCACCGGTGTTTGCAAAATGATTTTTTTTTGGGTTTTGTGGGTTTCAGATTTGAAAATTTTAGCTTAAAACTTGCGGTTTTGTGTCACCCACTTGCTAACCTTGTATTAGGAAAGAAACACGTCCAGTTTACTTGTCCCATATATTACCTTTCGGCAAACTATCATCCGGTTGTAATGGAAAGCGTTGAACAAGCAACTGTTAAGGCAATGTCTAATGACATGCATTTAATTATGGTCTATAACGTGTCGGATGCTATTACTATCCTTTGTAGGAGCAATAGTAAGATCATCCTATAGTTTTTTCGGTCTGGCACAAGGTCCTGTCTCCGACCATGCTATGCAACCACCGTTCTTACGGTTGACACCCGATTTGGTTCAGGTGACCTAATGAATTCTAGGTGAATTCCTAGGATTTTACGTTCAATGGTAATGAAGGCATTAAAAATGGGTTTTTAGAAAATAAATCGGTTTGTAATTTTGATCAAAATATTTTCTCGTTCAAGCTCGAGTTTAGATATCATTGAATTCCATGAGTTTGTAATTCTCAATCTTTAAGGTCAATCTCAAGGATTGAGTAATATCAGCCTTAAAAGCTGATTTTTGATCTTTAAGGAGATTATCCTTTCTGGGGATCTGATTCATTAGTCTTATCAAGCTAATTTGCACGGTGCCCTCCCCATTTTACAAGATAGATCCTCTCATGGTTAGGATAAGTCTGACCACTTGGCGACCCTGTTTGATGCTGAGGTCCCTGGATTTCTTGCTGATTTTAGTGATGACTTTTCTAGATTTTTCGTCAACCTACAGCTGGTCTGGACGACAACTTCTTGACCTAAATCAAGAAGCGCGTGTCTTTTTCGGAAGACTTTACTTCCTTTTAATGATGGAATTGATTCATCGTGTAGATCCATCTTTTCTTTTATATATATTACAGTAAATCGGGTAAAACTGATTAAAATCGTCCAAAACAAAAGTACCTGCAAAAACTTTACAGAAACATGTGATAGATAGTTTTTAATTGAATAACTTGGTACATTCTCCCCATACTTAGTTTCTTTCTTTGCCTTTTTATTCTCCTTTATTCCATTTTAAATGAATTCAATCGTTTTAGGGTGTTTCTCAATTTATGTCCTTTCCGAGGTAATGATAATTTCGGTATTAACATCTAATTTTCATCGTTCATAAATATGTATAAACATGATTTTGAATTCATTTATTTGAAAATTTTTAAAATTTTCACAAAATTTGGCAAATAAACTAAGTGCAAACCCGAGAGAATTTATAACCTTTCCCCACACTTGAGATCATGCAATGCCCTCATTTGCATGAAATCAGACTATAATTATAAATTTACGAGGGTGATAAGTGTAGAAAAGTGATTAAAAATACCCAGTTTGTAATTACAAAGCTCGTCGAATGATAGATGGCGCGCCTCATCGTTCATTCCTTCTTGTTTTATCACAAATGTTTTTCTTCAAAAACGGTTACTTTTCTGAACTGTTTGCTAATATTTGAAAATGCGTCTTTTACCCTTACTTATTATGCATGTTTATTTAACGAGTTATGCACTAACCCGAACCCCTAATTTAACGTTAAGTGGGGTTAAACTTCCCCACACTTAGCTGACGACATGTGAAGTCGGTAGAATAAGTTCCACGAATTAGAATAGTGAGCCAGTTATTTACATCTCGGGTGGTATAAAATATATAAATGGGTTTAAAGTTTAGAACCACCCGATCGTCACTACTTAATTCTTTTTTAAGTGTAGCTTTTAGTAAATGGATATGTCTCTTTTCTGGTTCTTGGTCAAATGGATCGATATACACCGACATATATATTATACGGTGGACAATTCCTAACATTTCCTTCCTTTTATTCTCGGGATCAAAGTTTTCACCTCTATTACCCAATTGGGTGAAATCCGAGGTGTCATTATCTATTACAGCTCGTAGTTCATCTTTGGTAGATGACTCGTCTATTGAGAATATTGGGTTGGAAAGTTGTGGAATAGTGAATTTCGGGATCGAAGTAGATTCTTCTTCATTAACGGTACTTATAGGTCCCACTATTTTGGTCTCGGGGGTAAAATTTTCAACGTTATCGTTTTTCCAAGAGTACCAATTTGTATTCCTTACTTCTTCTTCATCCATAGATGGATCGATGATTTCGTCGGTAGAGGCTAATGTGTTGATATGTTGTGAAATTGGTAAAGCTGAATAAAAAGTATCATCGGGATAATTGGTGATTTCGGAGCTCTCGAATTCATCAAAATTCGATGATATGAGATTTTTTTGCACAATATTCCTTAGATCAACAGGTGTGTAATCTGATAGAGTTTCAGCTTGCTGATTTACAAACTCTCTCATTTGTTCATTTTGAGCATCGAGTTCTTCGAGTTTGATTTTCATATTGTCTAAAAGATTTTCAGACACATAATTTTTCTCGCCTTCTGGTTGTTGAGTTTGGATATATTCTTGGAAATAATCCCAATTTGAATTGTATTCTTCATAATCGTTCCATTCAGGTTCCGTGGGTGCGTAATTTTCCATAGGAACGTAATAATAACATTCCCATGTTGAGTGATAATCTCCACAGATTTCACAACCAGTTATTGTTTCGTCATTCGTGATCCAAGATTGACCGAACGAATTGTCATCAACACCCGTTTGAGAGTATTTATTTAATTGATTTTGGATATCAAAAAGAGTTTCCATAGCCTTGTTTTCAAAATATTCCATTTTATTGCGATGGTCAAATTTTAGCTACAATGTGGTGCATTTACTAATTATCCTATTAGTTATAAAAATAGAAAAACTTATATAAGTTGTCCAATTAATAGACTTTTCTGCTTTTACCCACGTTTCGAATAGCCAAAAGATGCAGCAGGGAGCCAGAACCCTTTAAATCGGAAGCTCACAACTCAGCCACTAACAAATCCAACTATTACTACGAAGCAGAAAATTGTCAACGTCCATTAATTTAACCACTTAAATAATTTTTCTTTCCGTTTGAGATATTAGATAAGAAATAGAGAAAATTTCTAAGTCCTAAAAACTAAAGCGTCGAGAAATAAGAAAGAAAAAGAATGCGCGTCGAAAAATGTCGAAAAATAAAAATAAGAAAATAGCGCGTCGTAACTTAAAAGTCTAAAAATTATATCTAAAAAGTTGCGCCTAAAGCTATTAAAGCTTAAAGAAATTCTATATCCAAAACGGCAATAACTTAATTAGGCACTAAAATCTAAAAACGGCGTCGCAAAATTCTAAAGCACCTAAATCTTAGTCTAAAGAAAAAGCACTTAAGGGATTTTACGGCAAAGCCTAAAAATCTAGAAATAAAAATAACTACGGCAAAAACTATGACTTAAAACTAAGTACGAGTGATAAAATACAAATATTACGCTAAAACAAATAAAAAGATACAAAATATAAAAATAATCTTAAAGTTGTAAAAAGTACAATTTTTATAAAAATATTATTTTTATATATTTATTTTATAAGAGTATTAATTTATATATATAAATAAAACTAATTAAAATTTAAAATACAATTTAATTAAAAATTAAAACTAATTATATTAAACTAATAAAGTAATTAGGGTTTAAAAATAATAATAAATAATATTACTCCGTAATTAAAGCGAAAATAGGGTTTCTGTCAGCGCGTCAGGGCAGCTCCGCGAGTCGCGTTGCCACGTGCCCTAAATTCCGCAAGTCGCGGAGTTTTCATTTTTGGTTTTTTTTTTTATAATTTTATATTGTTTTTCTAAAAATATATATAAATATATTTATACAAAAATAAATTAAAAATATAGAGTTTCGCCGACTTTCCCCGGCAGCAGCGCCAAAAACTTGATGTTATGCGAGGTGTATATAAAATAGCTTTTATAAAATAGCTTTTATTTAGGAAATACTATTAAATACGATACAATTTTACACAAGATATTTATTTATTTATAGAATGGATATACCTAAACCTTGCTACAACACTATAGGCAGTGTACCTAATCGTAGAGTAGTGTAGTTTTTAGTAAGTCCGGTTCGTTCCACATGAAGCTGGCTTATTTCACACTATATTTTAAACAATTATATTCGTACAAAATATATTATATTAATAATATATAAAAGGGGGTTTTACCGTTTAATGACCGGTTTGTCGATTTTATATTTTAAGCGAAGCATAAAGTAAATGACGATATTTAACTAACAATATAAAATAAATAACAATAATTAAAATGGCAATAAATAAAAGTACGAGGAAATATGAAATAAAATATATTATGCTTATTTAAACTTCCGTAATCATGATGTTTGACGTGCTGATTTTTAGTTTATTCCCATAGGTTAATTGTTCTTTGTCCTGGATTATTTAATATGCCCGTCTGGTTTTTGTCCATAATAGCCCATCAGCCATAAATATAAAGTGCGAGTGTCCTCGTCAAATTATCCTTATATCCGAAGTCAAATATTCCAACTAATTGGGGACTTAAACTGTAACAAGGTTTTAATACTTTGTTTAATAATTACACCAGAATATCGACTGCGTGTAATCCAAGGTTTAATACTTTGTTAACAATTATGCCAAGTGTCCTTGTACATAATTTCACCCCTTTTTTAATAATTTCATAGACTATTAATCCATTCCTGTGTCCGGTTAAATGAACGATTATTCGTACATATAAATATCCCGCCCATCATATCCGATCGAGTGTATATGGTTATTTATAGGGACGTCCAATTGTAAATCTTTATATTAAAATTAATAAACTATCATTTAGTTAAACAAATATAAAGCCCATTAATAGCCCATTGTCTAATTTCCACAAGTGTCGATCTTTTGTCCAAACCCCAATTATGGTACAAAGCCCAATTACCCAATTTTAGTATTTTAGCCCAACATCATGATTACTTCATTTTAAATAAGCATAATAGTAACTTAAGTACGAGACATTAATTTAAAAAGGCGAACATAGCTTACATTGATTATTTATCGCGTAGTGGTACACGGACAGAGCTCCGACTTTAAAACCCGTAAAAATAACTTTTACATAACCCAAACTAATCTAATATAACACTAATCTATATTATATATATATATATTATATATATTTATTTATATTATACTACGGAGTATTATTATTATTATGTTATTTTTACTCGCAGAATTCGTGACCTTTTATAGGCATTTTGGAATTTGGCAGCTCCGCGAGTCGTGGAGTTTTTAGCCTTCAAACTCCGCGAGTCGTGGAGTTTGAAAATCCAGCTCACAAACTTTTGGCTCCTAGCTTGTCGACATAATAAATATATAAATATAAAATATAAATAATTAATATAATTATTTATATATTATATTATATTCTTGTGCATAGCTGACTTGTAATTTTTGGTCCGTTGCGTCGGGCGTTGATAGTTGACTCATGTCCCGGTTCCGGATTTTCGAACGTCCTTGCGTATTATTTTATATCGTGTACTTTGTGTTCCGCAACTTGTACTCTTGTCATTTTTAGACGTTTCTCATCAATAAATTGAACCACTTGGATTGTATCTTGTACATTTGAGCTTTTTGGTCATTTGCGTCTTCAAATCGTCGTTTTCGCCTTTTGTCTTCGCACTTATTTAATATAAATGATTACAACTTAAAATAGGACAATTACAACTAAATAATTTACATATTGGGAGGATATTGCTACTAAATATATGTTCATTTGGAGCACTATCAACCACGCTCCAAAAGTTCTTGTAATTGGCTTTGGAGTTCCTTCATTTCGTTGGGTGCGAGTCTGTATAGAGCACGAACTATTGGTTCAGCTCCTGGTACAAGATCTATTTGAAATTTGACGGATCGATGTGGAGGTAATCCCGGTAATTCTTTCGGAAATACGTCGGGAAATTCTTTGCGACGGGAACATCATTGATGTTCTTTTCTTCGGTTTGCCCCTTCTCGACATGTGCTAGAATGGCATAGCAACCTTTTCTTATTAGTTTTTGCGCCTTCAGGTTACTAATAAGATTTAACTTCGCGTTGCTCTTTTCTCTGTACACCATTAAAGGTTTTCCTTTTTCTCGTACAATGCGAATCGCATTTTTGTAACATACGACCTCTGCTCTCTCCTTTTTCATCCAGTCCATGCCAATTATTACATCAAAACTCCTTAACTCTACCGGTATCAAATTAATCTTAAACGTTTCACCAACCAGTTTAATTTCACGATTCCGACATATTTTATTTGCTGACATTAATTTACGGTTTGCTAATTCGAGTAAAAATTTATTATCCAAAGGCGTTAATGGACCACCTAATTTGGCACAAAATTCTCTACTCATATAGCTCTTATCCGCACCCGAATCAAATAAAACATAAGCAGTTTTATCGTCAATAAGAAACGTACCCGTAACAAGCTCCGGGTCTTCCTGCGCTTCTGCCGCGTTGATGTTGAAGACTCTCCCACGGTTTTTCCCATTATTATTTTCCCGATTTGGGCACGTAGTTTTGTAATGGCCCTTCTTCCCGCATCCGAAACAAGTAACGTGGGCATTATTTGTTTCTCTAATTCTGTTATTCTTCGGTCCGTAGAACTCACACTTCTTCTCACTATGACCAGTTCTATTACACTTAGTGCAAACTGTCGGGCATAACCCAGTAGGATGGTACCCTTCACACCTTTGACATGGCTATTGTTGATTCTTGTTGTTGTTGTTGTTGGGATGGTTGTTGTTGCGGTTGTTATTGTTGTTGAAACGATTGTTGTAGTTGTTGTTGTTGTTGGGATGGTTTTTGTTGCAAAAAAGGTGCGTTTGTGGTTGTGATTTTGGGGTTGATTGTTGATACGATAGTTACTGTTGTTGTTATATTCGTGACCCTTGTCACTAGTTTCTTCCCACTTTCTCTTGAGTTGTTTCGTGTTGACCTCTTAGGCCGCTTGCTTTTTCATTCTTCCTTCGATCTGGTTTATGAGCTTGTGAGCCATTCGACTTGCCTTTTGTATGGAGGCGGGTTCGTTTGTACTCACATCTTCCTAGATCCTTTCTGGTAACCCTTTTATAAACGCGTCAATCTTCTCTTCTTCATCCTCGAACGCTCTTGGACACAATAGGCACAACTCTGTGAATCTTCGTTCGTACGTGGTAATGTCGAAACCTTGCGTTTGTAATCCTCTAAGCTCCGCCTTGAGCTTATTGACCTCGTTTCTGGGACGGTACTTTTCGTTTATCAAGTGCTTGAATGCTGATCACGGTAGTGCGTAAGCAACATCTTGTCCCACCTACTCGAGATAGGTGTTCCACCATGTTAACGCAGCACCTATGAAGGTATGCGTAGCGTATTTTACTTTATCTTCTTCAGCACACTTACTTATGGAAAACACCGATTCGACCTTTTTGGTCCACCGTTTTAATCCGATTGGACCCTCTGTTCCATCAAATTCTAGCAGTTTACAGGAAGTGAATTCTTTGTAGGAGCATCCTACACGAGTTCTTGTGGCGTTTGTTCCTAATGGTGTATCCTATTGTATACATGCATAAAAGGCATAACGGTTACATGAAAGTAGCATCAGGAAGGCTGGAAACAACAGTTTTGTGGAGTTAACCATCCAGCGTTCTCCGCTGTACAGGCTGCTCCATCATGCATAAGCCCTGAAGGCCGCCTAGCGCGTAAGCCCTGGCCGGAGAACGCCACCTTCAGCATAAATTTCGGATCACGAATAACAGAATGTATCATCATTTGACACGTGTCCCCAAGCAATCTAGTGGATCTGACACTATAAATAGACCCATTGGGTCGTCATTTTACACAGTTCAGATATTCTGACAACTTTGAGAGCTGAGACTTCACTTCTCTTTCTCTCTCTACTTTCTCTCACTAGAAGTCATCCGGCTAGCACTCTTACGCTCTACGGACGACAGATTGATTAAGCCACCCCACAAGTTTCTACACTTGTGAACCGGGTCTGCAGGGATTATTTCCCGAGGGTAAAAATCAATCGGCAACACTCCGCCCTCTTAAAGCTGGATTACTTCTAGTATCTTTTTGACATACTAAGCTTTACCTCATAAGGAAATAGGTGTTAACAATGGCACCATCCATTATTAAGACGAATCATCTCATCAACACTGATAAAGACGGCGAAGATAACGAATTCATACCCATAGAAGTGGGCATGATACACCCATGGAAAGCTAGACAACGGAGGAAGGCAGAAGTATTAGAAGATTGGGAAGAGTAATTATTATCCTTTCCTTCTATGTGTAACACAAATCCATCCGATGGTCCAGTAGTTATAGAAGCACGAGTTGCTAATTGCTTAATATGCAACATTTACACTGACACAGGAGCTGGAGCTGACATTATGTATGAACATTGCTTCATACAGCTACCCAAAGATGTACAAGAAAAAATGAAGGAAACATATGTGCCGTTGGCAAGTTTTACAAGTGAGCCGTCCTGGTCTGAAGGAAGTATTTTGCTTGACGTAACCTTGGGCAAGTCACCCCTAAGATGCACAGCCAACATTGAGTTCTTGGTGGTTAAAGCAAATTCACAGTACAACATAATTTTTTGAAGAACTGCTTTAATGACGTTTGGAGCTGTAACGTCAACTGTACATGGTATGATAAAGTTTCCAACGCCAGGCGGAGTAGCAACGTTATATGCAGAATGGCAGAAGTCAATTGAGTGTTCCCAAGTAACAAAGGCAGTAATTAAGCCAATCATACACGATGATGGGTCAATTTCACCAAATCTTAAATTTCCAGATCAAAAAATCATAATTGGGCACACGTTGTCCGCCGAATGTAAAGAAAAATTATACAATATTTTGACAACAAATCTAGACGTTTTTGCATGGCAGCCGTCTGATATGACCGGTGTTCCAAGGGAAATTGCAGAGCATAGGCTAAACGTGAATCCCAACATACATCCTGTTTGTCAGAAAAAGCGTGGCATGGTGCCAGAAAGAAGCAAATTCCTTCGTGATGAGGTACGAAGTTTGGTGGATGCTGGGATCTTGCGAGAGGTCAAATATCAGACATGGGTAGCTAATCCGGTCATGGTTAAGAAGCCGGACAACTCATGGAGGATGTGTGTGGATTTCACGGATATCAATAAAGCATGTCCAAAGGACAATTATCCTTTACCCGAAATTGATTGGAAGGTTGAATCATTGGCAGGATATCGATTCGAATGTTTCCTAGATGCTGCTAAGGGATATCATCAAATCCCAATGGCTTTAAAATATGAAGACAAAACGGCTTTTCACACGACGGAAGGCATATTCTGTTACATGAAAATGCCTTTTGGTTTGAAGAATGCAGGAGCAACATATCAACGACTTATTGATATGACATTTAAGGATCAAATTGGGCGAAACTTAGAAGCTTATGTTGATGACATTGTCATCAAAAGTCATACTGAAGAAAAGATGTTACGAGATATACAGGAAACTTTTGCATCTCTACGAAAAATTAATATGAAATTAAATCCCAATAAGTGCACGTTTGGTGTGGAAGAAGGAAAATTCTTAGGTCATATTGTAACAGAACGTGGAATTAAAGCTAATCCTAAGAAAATTCAAGCAATTGAAGATATGAAGTGACCAAGTAGCAAAAAGGATGCTCAACGGCTACATGGATGTCTAGCAGCATTAACAAGATTCTTGTCCAGAGCAGCTGAAAAGTCACTTCCATTCATGAAGGTGTTAAAGGGCTGTTCAAATAAAAAATATTTTGTGTGGACGGCGGAAGCCGAAAATGCATTCCAAGAGATCAAGCAGTTGTTAAAAACATTACCTACATTAACAGCACCAAAAGAGGGGGAAACCCTAATTTTATACTTAGCTGTCTCAAAGGAAGCAATAAGTTCTGTCCTAATTGCAGAACGGAACAGCGTGCAAATGCCTATATATTTTGTTAGCAAGGTGTTACAGCTTAGTAAAACAAATTATCCACCACTTCACCGCATGGTTTATGCCCTTGTGCATACTGCACGACGTTTACGAAGATATTTTCAAGGTCATCCCATCTTAGTGTTAACAGATCAACCATTGAAGCAAATACTCCGGCGTCCAGAATCATCTGGCCGTTTAGCAAAATGGGCCATCGAGTTGGGGGAGTATTAAATCAATTTTGCTCCCCGAAATGCAGTTAAAGGACAAATTTTGGCAGATTTCCTCTTGGAGACAAATGAAAAAGTAGAGTATGACAACAAAGTGGAACCATCACAGCATGAGTGGGAGTTATACACTGATAGGGCAAGCAGTGAAGAGGGAACAGGTGCAGGGCTAGTTTTAACAAGTCCAGACGGTGAAGAGTACACTTATGCATTGAAATTCTGTTTTTATGCTTCAAACAATGAAGCAGAGTATGAGGCATTACTCTCCGGCCTCCGCATAGCGGTAGAAATGGGGATAACAAATTTATGAGCATATGTTGATTCTTAAATTGTCGCCCAGCAGGTTAATGGAATGTTCGATGAGGCAATATGTAAAGTTGGTGGAAGCAATTTCAAAGAAATTTGATAACCTTGAAGTCGTGCAAATCCCTCGAAATAAGAACAAGAAAGCTGACGTCTTGAGCAAGTTAGCTACTTTAACCGTTGATCATTTGCACAAACGAGTGTTGGTTGAAGAACTTAAGGAGAAATCAATACATGGAAAACCAATTATTGCAATAGTTGAAGAAGCTAAGGAAACTTGGATGACTCCGTATTTGAGATATTTGCATGACGGATGGTTACCTGTTGATAAGGCGGAAGCAAGAAGAATAAGAGTAACTGCACCAATGTATGAGATTGTTAGTGGTGTCCTTTATCGAAAGTCATACAATGGTCCATTGTTAAGATGTTTAACCGATGATGGAGCGATAAAAGTGGTCAAAGAAATGCATGAAGGAGTTTGTTCTCAACACTCCGGTTTCCGTACTGTGGCATCACGGATCATGCGACAAGGGTATTTTTGGCCTTTCCTTTATCGGGATGTCGCAGAAATCATAAAAACATCTAAGAATTGTCAGAGGCATGGTACAATTCAGCGTCTTCCAAAGTATGATTTGATACCGGTGTCATCCGCTTGGCCATTCTGTAAATGGGCTATTGATATTGTGGGGCCATTCAATAGGAGCACTGGTAATGCTAAGTTCTTAGTGGTAGTGATCGATTTTTCACGAAATGGGTTGAAGCAAAGGCTTTAGCAAAAATCACAGGAGAAAATGTCAAAAAGTTTGTTTGGCATGATATTGTATGCCGTTATGGGGTGCCAAATGAAATAGTCAGCGATAACGGCAAGCAATTTGCAGAAAATCCATTTCGGAGTTGGTGTGAAGAGCTAGACATTAAGCAAAACTTTACATCTGTTGCTCATCCTCAAGCGAACGGACAAGTGGAGGTTACCAATAAGGAAATTGTTGCTGGCATTAAGGCAAGGTTGGGGCTAAGTCAAACTGGATGGGTGGATGAGCTACCAAATGTATTGTGGGCACACCGAACGACGCCAAAGCGGAGCACGGGGGAAACACCTTTTAGTCTGGTGTATGGAACAGAGGCAGTGATACCGGATGAAATATGTGTGCCAACACAACGCATTATGGCATTTGATGTTGAGGCTAATTCTGAGGCGTTAAGGGAGAATCTCAACTTGTTGGAGGAAAGAAGGTTGATGGCTGCCATCCGCCAAGCAGATCACAAGCATAAAATGGCAAAATATTATAACAAGAAAGTACAGCATGTGCAGTTTGAAGTAGGTGATTTAGTACTATGTGATAATGAGGCAAGCAGGCAAATTAAATTTGGAAAGCTAGCCCCAAAATGGGAAGGACCTTATAAGGTCACGAAAGTAAACCAGAATGGATCATACATGCTTGCTGCGCCTTCCGGCGAGCAATATGAAAGAGCTTGGAATGCAGTGAATTTAAAGAAATTTTATGCGTAGCACTATATGCATGGACAGCTTGATCAATTGTCAAATGCATGAGATATAGTCATAAATGTAAAACTTTCTTTAAGAATATGAATAATAGCAATTATTCTTATGGCAATATTTTTCACAAATTTTATCCAGCCAAGGATTATTTAGCCCAGGTGTCACATAGCTGTGTGTCATCCCTACCCGCAGAAAGAAAGAAAGCCTTTCGGTGGTAGAAGTACAATCATACTCAAAATGGTTATATCGATAGTGAGACATGTAGAACTCACTAAAGCATCGGAGAGATGAAACGAATCTACAAAAAATGTCATGACACAATTTATATACACAAAATACAGAGCACAACGGAAAACGGATCTTAGTGTTCAGCAAAATATTTAAAGGCGAAAGTAATTCATAACTTTTCCTCACGAGTTTCATGACGGAAGGTGTATGACGGAGAATATGATTTTGATATTCATAACTATGATGATTGCAAAGTACAATCTCAATATCTTGAGCATTGTTCATTACAACAATCTTACTAAGTTACAGCATATATTTCTAATATACATAACCAAGTTCAATATTAAGTATTATGTAAAAGTAGATGTATAACAACATAGTGTTTCATTCATCCTGTGGAGTATAATTCAATACATCATCTATTGTTACATCTGGCCTTTTACAAAGATTTTTAAGATCAGAAAACCTCATATTTTCTATTAAGACACCGGCTGCATTAGCTTTTAAATCAGCATTTTCATTAATCTTTGATGTGATTACCTCAGGCAGAGGATTTGGAAGTTCTGGTAGTTTTCTTTTCATAAAATTGAAAAACTTTAACCGTTTAACATATTTGGCAAGGCGGACAAACTCACAGATTCTGTGAGATAGTGCCTGACAGTTAAAGATACGCTCTACAAGCGCAGGAATGCCAGTTATCATTCGTCTTTCGTTCTCCTCTTTGGCTTTAAGCTATTCTTTCAACATGTTATTTTGCTCAAGCATTTTTTCGTTCTCCTTTACCAGTTCATCAATTTTGCTCAGATGCCGTTTTTCTCTGAAAGATAGTTCTTTGACTTGCTCCTTATACCCCGCCCTCTGACTGTTGCAATTTTCATAGTGCCTCTTCATTGTCTCGTATTCCCTCTTTATCTCTGTGGCTATTCGTTCAGTCTTGGTTACTTTCTCCTTTTCAGCAGAAAGCTCCTTATTTGTAGTGACTTCACTGTTTTGCAAGTCAGATAGGCGTTGAAGGTCATTCAAACCAGAAGCAATGTTCAGAATGATACTTTGTGCCTTAACCTTCTTGGCATCTGCATCAGATAAATTGCTGAAGAATTGAGCTAGGGAAGGACACGCCATGGCATTCAAAAAAGTCACGAAATCTTCGTACGAGTGTGATGGTCCTTTTAAAAGGGAGGAAAGCATGTTTGTGTCAAGATTTGGAAGTGTAATTTGTTGTTGAGAAGAACTAGGGCCAGCTCCTTGTTGAGCGGATGACGGAGGAATTTAACCAGTTCTTCTCCTCTTGACGGAAGGCGGAAGAGTTGTTAATGTAGTATCTTGATGTGCTGCACTAGCTGTTAGAGATAAAGGAAAATTGTTATTTATAAAAGAGTTCCAATATGCTTCACAACATTTCAAAGGTGGCATAAAGTATAAGGAAGGGTTTGGATTATAAAATCCACCAGTACTGGGTATGCAAGAAAACAAGTACATGTTTTGGTATGGAATTTTGCATAATTCAGTGTTGTCATTTTCATTACCCGAGGTACGACGTTCTCTAGAGGCAACTCGATTCATACCTATGTCTTCTTCTTCTTCTTCTTCTTCATTTTCCTCCTCCCTCATTACATCTATTTTGGGGGTATCATCAATAATTTTCTCGGTAGTAAAGGTAAGCTGCGAATAAACCGATGACCGCATGGCGGTAAGCGGAGTAATTTCTGCAAAAATTAAAAAGTCACAGTGATTAAATGAATAAATAAAGAAGAACATTTTATTTAAGCATATGTAGCAAAAGTAAGTGCTTACTCTTTTTCCCAGCAAGAATACAGGCATAGCCTTGTGAGATATCCCAATCTTGGCTCATGGATGTCAGCGAAAGCATGTGTTCCCCATATTTAATGTCATTGATTTCTTCAGCTTTAATCCTTTTAAACAAAAGGTTTTCTTTGGTGACGAGTTTTGGAAAGGTAACAGATACGGTATGCGAGTATATGCACCATACTCAAGTAGCTGAGTATTGTTTATCAATTGCATCTTCATTAATAAAGATAAATGAAGCATACCAGTTGTCGCCAGGATGATCAAGTGCAGGTTTCAGAAACCCATGAACTTTATTGAAAGTGAACCAACCATTTTCATGGCGTGCTATACGTACCAAATGGCAAAATATCCGAATTGATGGTTCAATGCTCCTTGCGTGACAATACATTTCAAAAATCAAGATCTTTCGAATTGATGCTGGTTCGAATGGACCAACAGCAACACCGTAAAATTTGCAAACTTCTAAGAAGAAGGGTGTAAATGGCAGACGTAAGCAAAATTTGAAGAATGAATGACCATAAATAGCAACCTTGCCAGGGGGCGGAGAGCAGGCTCTGGCATTAATTGCAGGAATCACTGGTTTAACACCAGCTAATCTAGGAAAATGTTGCAGTAGCTCGCTTAAATATCTCTCATTTACTCTGCTAGGAATAGCTGCAACATCCTTTATGGCTGCCATTAATGTTCTAATGAAACAGGAGGTAACGAAGGTATTGATGGAAGAAGATGAATACTGTAGGAGAAAGTTGTAAAAGTAAATGATCGGTTAGGGTTTATGGTGGTTAAAAAGCAAAAGATATAACAGCTGTAATCAGTGGTGATTTTGGGGGTTTTGTTTTCAGCCACACACGTGTAAGGACAAGATAAAAAGGTGAGTACATCGAAAGGTCTTTTTACAGCTAGAGGCGCGTGCGATATAAGCAATCATCATAATGTCAGTAAAATTCGCCTATCATTTAATGCCTGTGATGTGCTTCCCAATGCAAAAAGAAAATGTGAAGACTTGGTTGGCATGCGTTATTCTAAGTTTAACAACTTAATCAATTTTCAAATGCTTAAGTCATTAAACTGGGGGGACTTAATGGTGTATCCTATTGTATACACGCATAAAAGGCATAACGGTTGCATGAAAGTAGCATCAGGAAGGCTGGAAACAACAGTTTTGTGGAGTTAACCATCCAGCGTTCTCCGCTGTACAGGCTGCTCCGTCATGCATAAGCCCTGAAGGACGCCTAGCACGTAAGCCCTGGCCGGAGAACGCCACCTTCAGCATAAATTTCGGATCACGAATAACAGAATGTATCATCATTTGACACGTGTCCCCGAGCAATCTGGTGGATCTGACACTATAAATAGACCCCTTGGGTCGTCATTTTACACAGTTCAGATATTCTGACAACTTTGAGAGCTGAGACTTCACTTCTCTTTCTCTCTCTACTTTCTCTTACTAGAAGTCATCCGGCTAGCACTCTTACGCTCTACGGACGACAGATTGATTAAGCCACCCCACAAGTTTCCACACTTGTGAACGGGTCTGCAGGGATTATTTCTCGAGGGTAAAAATCAATCGGCAACACTCCGCCCTCTTAAAGCTAGATTACTTCTAGTATCTTGTTGACAGTTCCGTTGCTGGATTTAGAGTTATTGTTATTATTCTGCATTGCAGCCTGCACTGCGGCTATGTTCGCAGCAAGAAAGGTACGGAATTCTTCTTCGCTCATAGTCATGGTGTGTCGAGTAGTTGGTGCCATTTCCTTCAAAAATAGCCAAAAGAAATGAGTTAATCATATAGAATATCAAGAGTAGTCAATAGTATTTCGTAGCATAATATGAACTTATTTATAAAAGCCCTTTCTTCATATTAGCATTTTATAATTTTTAATTCGGGTAGTACCTACCCGTTAAGTTCATACTTAGTAGCTAATATACCATTTCAACTACTACAATTCTATATGTAAAACTAATCACAAAAATATTTCATATTCAAACTTTTATACAATATTTTGGAAACTTACAATACCGCTATTTTACATATAGCATGAAATATAGCACATAAAAACTTTGATACAAGGTAGTTGCGAAGACAATTCAAGTTAATGCGCAAGGCGTTCAACAAAGGCAATAAAGACACGTAATTCATACGTCGAGAAACAAGTCATGCATTCTGGTTTTACTAAGACTACTTACCATCCTTGGTCTTGTGGAACATAACCGTTGTGACCGTTAGCAAGACAACATGTTGTAACATCGTCAAAAGGACGAGGGTTACGTAACGTCCAACAGTCTCGTAACAACCTAAAAACCTTATTTCTCACCCCAACTATCGAATCCTTCACTTGTGGTAATGTTTTATTTAACAGTTGTAATCCGATGTTCTTTTTCTCACTTTGGTGAGAAGCGAACATCACTAACCTAAGCATAACATGCTTCTTTATGTTGCATGTTAGAAGCTCTTTATAAAGCATGAAGTCCTATGTTCGGGTACGTTGAGTCAAAATAGGTTCTTAACCCGTAGCGTAAAATTGCATTTGGGTTCCCCGCATTATATGCTTTAAAGTAAACACGGCATAACTTATGGTTTCCCCAATGTGATATACCCCATCTTTTAAACGAAAGACTTTTATAAACTAAGGCATGCTTGGAACATTCTTCAAATGTTCTACAAACTAATTTCGTCGTAAATAATTGTGCTGACGAATTCTGACCGACTTTAGACAAGATTTCCTCAATCATGTCTTCGGGTAGGTCTTCTAAAATATTTGGTCGCCTATCCTTAACATCCATTTTGTGTTTTTATACTGTAAAATAGACGAGGGTTAGATTCATAGAAAATTCTTAACAAACAATACAAGCAAATTTTACATATATCATAAAAGCACAAGCACACTATTTTACATATATTACATCGCATGATTATAACTCTTTATTCCGACTCACTCGTTTCTTCTTCTTCGGACTTGGTTCGTTTTGCTAATTTTCTAGGGATATATGCTGTTCCCCTAATACAAGCCGTCGTTTTCCACAATGGTTTAGAAAAACCTGGTGGTTTAGAGGTTCCCGGGTTATTGTTACCACTTAAGAAATACGAGTGTTGATGATACATATAAAGTTCATCGGGGTTGGAATCAGATTTCTCTATTTTGATGCCCTTTCCCTTATTATTCTCTTTTACCTTATTCAATTGAGTTGGGGTAATTTCTATAACATCATCGGAATCCTCATCGGGATCCGATTCATCAGAATATTGGTAATCTTCCCAATATTTTGCTTCCTTGGCGGAAACACCATTGACCATTATTAACCTTGGTCCGTTGGTTGAGAATTTTCTTTTATTTAACCGTTTTACTGTAGGTATTAATGTTTCCTCCTCCGGAACCTCTTCTTCTTCCGGTTCCTCCTCCTCCGGTTCCTCCTCCTCCGATTCCTCCTCTTCCTCGAGAATTTGTGAATCTTCCCAAAGTATATTTGTAACATCCTCAATCGGGCCTAGCTATAAGATTACTAGATTGCCCTTAAGTTTGTATTGCGTTATTATATGCTTTTATTTTTATTTAATATTTATTATTATTTAATGATGTGGTTAGGACCAGTTTGTGACAAGGGTCACAGAACAAGTTTGTTTATTTAATTTAGACTCCGTTTGGGTTGCCAAATGACGTACGAAAGATATGAGATAACTGATAAATACCCGTGTGTCACACAGTGTGGGAATTATCCACAATTAAGTGACTAGTGGGCTGTGTTCTTGCCATTTCTAGAAAATTCACCAAACACTCCCGTACCTTCCCTTCCACCTACAATCTAACCCTAATCGTTGATCTTTATCTAGAGCTAAAATTGTTCATATCTTTGTGTTCCTTGTGATTCACGGATTCTTTTAAGGTAAGAATCACAAGCTTCCATGCGCTAATCTTTGAGAAATTTATAGTTTTGTGTGAGTTTTGTAAAAAGCTTGAATTTATGTCAAAACAAGTGATTTAAGTGTTGTTATGGTCAAATTGTTGTGGGTTTTGAGTCTATAACAAGTAGTGAACAAGTTGTGGTCGATTTTAGTGTTTAAAACTAGCTCTAGATCGAGATTTGAGGATTTTATCGTAAAGTCCGTAGCCTTTGTTCAGTTTCTGATGAAGATGAACACACTCGGCCGACTGTCGGTCGACAGTCGACCGACTGAGGGTTGAACCTGCCGATTGATGAAGACAACCGACCGATTATTGAGTGAACCGACCGACTGAGATTTACCTTCGGCCAATTGATGTAATACCAAATGAATCGACCGACTGGGAAAAGTCATTCGACCGGTTGTGTCGACAGTCGACCGACTGTAAGAGTCAGACGACCGACTGAGTGTCCAGGCCGAATATTTTACCTAAGTGTTGATTTTTAGCCGTTATGCTGCCCGTTTGTATTTTGATTTTCAGGATGTAAATTTTGAAAGTGCACAAGTGTTAAGCAAAAAATTTTAGCGGACAGATTTTGATAAAAAAATTTATATATTGTGTTATTCGATGTTAACGAACATAAACTAACTTGTGGATATGTTTTTCTCAGGAGAAAAGGAGAAAGAGAAGGTTCAATGATTAGATAGCTGAATGCCTTCTCGTTTACTGGTAATCGGTGAGTGGGACTAACTGGAGAATATAGTATATAGAAGCATGTTATATTATGATTGCCATGCTTGTTAGATATACTTATTGTTGGTGTTAGTTAGTACTTTTGATGACTGCATGTTAGTTGATGCTTGTCTACTGGAGCCCGGTGCATCCCTATTGTGTGGTAGCCTCGGTAGGAGAGATCAACCTGCGGGTTAGTGTATATATATGTGAATGACGCGTCCGTCGCGTGTGGATTATGTATATACATCGGTGGTGGAGGAACTTCTGGTAAGCCCCAGTCCGATCAGCTGGTGGTTAATGGTTTGGCCGAGCCGCCAGAGTCTCTGTAGACGGCACTTGGGTGATGTTTGTGTGTTAGACTATTGTGACATGATTAGTATAACACTTATGTATGCTATGGCCTATAGTTAGTCATACTCACTTAGCTTCGTGCTAATTCCCCTCCATCTCCTCCCTGCAGGTTGTTAGCTTTTGTAGATAGTGCTTTTGGGAGAAAACGGGCATGATGATGTTATGTTTGACAGGGTTAACTCTGATGTGGTCTTTTAGAATATGAACTGTGTACTTTTGAAAATAGAATGTATTTACATCTCTTCCTGTTAATATGTAAATTCTTTTAATGACACGTGACATCGGTTTGTACAAATGTCGATATCGTATTTAATTAATATTATGCTTCCGCCACGTATTTATTATAAAAAAATAACGGTGTCACATGTTGGTATCAGAGCTGAGTTTGGTAGCATGTACATTGTGATCTACATGTAATGTTCCCAAACTTAGAAGAGTCATGTCAAACATAACATGCTGGGGATGGGTTAAGTGAGTATTAGGACAGGATATGTGTTAGTTGTTAGTACTAACAGAATTTATACTAAGCTTTGGTGTGAGTGTTGTGGTAGTGCAGCAATGATAGATAACGAAGCTAACGCTACTGGCCCTGCTGCCCCTGGAATTGGTACATTCAGAGCCCCTGCCGAAGATGGACATGTGTCTTCAGAAGAAGAAACTTCTCAAGAAGTAATAGAACTTCAAAGTCGGTTACTAGAAGCTCAGGAGAAAATTAAGGAATTGGAACAAGAATGGGCGCAATGGAACCCTAATACCACTGCGTTGAACACAACCTTTCCTCCTAACTTTTATACTGAAGCCGGTGGCAGTTCCCAATCACAGTTTCCACAAAATACCTCTCAAAACTATCAAATGCCATTTTCGTTTAACCAGACTTTTCCTAATCAAATGATGTACCCATTTCAAGTCCCTGAGACAAGAAGGAAGTGTACCTATAAACAGTTTATGGACTGCAAACCTCCTGAGTACAGTGGTCACACAAACCCTACCATGACCCTTAATTGGCTAAGAGAAGTAGAGGGAGCGTTGGAAGCATGTTTTTGTGAGCCTGAATCTATGGTACTGTTTGCTAGTAGGCTTCTCAAAGGTGAAGCAATGAAATGGTGGGACTCTATCACTGCATATTTACCTAAAGAACAGATCAGTCAAATTACCTGGGAACAATTTGCTGCTAAGGTTCGTGAGCAGTATTGTTCTGAGTATGAGATGGAAAGATTGAAAACTAAGTTTCTGAGTATGAAAATGACCGAAAACATGACGGTTGATGAAGTTTTCAGAGATTTTACATCGAAGTTAAGGTTTGTTCAACAGTGGGTACCGACTGAAAAGGATAAGATTCAGCATTTTATGCGGGTGATTAAGCCAGAATATAGAACAGTTGCGAGATTTGCAACAACTTTGGTGCAGGCTCATGAGATGGCCAAGGTTACTGAAGGCGATGTAATGGCAGCGAAAAGAGAAAGTTCAAAAAGTGGATCTTTTAGGGGAAAATCAGAAAGCCAATCGGGTGGTCAGTCTGTTCAACAATCAAGTAAGAAATCGGGTTTTCGTGGTAAGAAGTCAGGTGGGTTTAAACAGAAAAGTAAGTCTGGTATGAGTGGATCGGGTTCTAGTCAGTCTGGTTGGTGTAATGTTTGTAAGTCGACTCATGCCGGTCCATGTTCTCCAATGACCCGAAGATGTTTGAGATGTGGAGTACTAGGTCATGAAACAACAACTTGTTCCTTTAAGTCCGATGTGTGTTGGACTTGTCATCAGGTAGGTCATAGATCAGCGAATTGTCCATCTGCGTCAAGAACCGGTTCTGGGGCAGGGTCAGGGGCGAGGTTAATAACTTCTGGGGGATCTTCTGCTTCTACTGTCGGGCAGAAGAGAAAGAATCCTCCAACAGCAGAGGCAAGGGCATTTCAGATGACAGTAGATGCTGCAACCGCTATCGATGACGTCATTACCGGTATGTTCTTGGTTAATTCCTTGCCAGCTCGTGTGTTATTTGATTCCGGACCGAATCGTTCTTTTATGTCCTTAGGCTTTTGTGATAAGTTGAAGTTGCTTGTTAGGATGTTAGATGAGCCTTTGGGAATAGAAGTAGCTGATGGTAAAATGGTTCCATGCACATCATCTGTGTCTGGAATTGCCATCGAAATTGACAGCCATTCCTTCCCTTTAACTTGTTTGTTGATGCCTATACCTAGCTTTGATGCAATCATAGGTATGAATTGGTTAAGAGCTAATAGGGCTAATATTAAGTGTGATAAGAATATGATTTCTTTCCGTTTGGCCGATGGATCCCGAGTGATAGCTAGGGGAGAGCGCAGTGGATTGAACTTTCCTATGGTTTCCCTAATGAAAGCTCAGAAGGCAATAACGAAAGGGTGTGATTCATTCTTAGCCTACGTGATTGATGTTAAGAAAGAGAAGAAGCAGGTGACTGATATTCCCGTTGTGTCAGAATTTCCCGAAGTATTTCCAGATGATTTACCAGGGTTACCTCCAGTAAGTGAAGTAGAGTATAAAATTGATTTTGGTTCCCGGTGCTACGCCAGTTGCAAAAGCTCCTTACAGATTAGCTCCATCAGAAATCCGAGAAATGATGTCTCAGATTCAGGAATTGTTAGATAATGGGTTTATTCGACCAAGTTCTTCACCATGGGGTGCTCCTGTGTTGTTTGTGAAAAAGAAAGATGGGTCGCTTCGTATGTGTATAGATTACCGTGATTTGAATAAGAGAACAATAAAGAATAAGTATCCCTTACCGAGAATAGATGATTTATTCGATCAGTTACAGGGTGCTTCTTACTTTTCAAAGATTGATTTACGTTCAGGGTATCATCAGGTACGTGTTGCAGAGACCGACATACCGAAAACAGCGTTTAGAACAAGATATGGTCATTATGAGTTTTTAGTTATGCCATTCGGGTTAACAAACGCGCGAGCAGTGTTTATGGATTTAATGAACAGGGTGTGTCGCCAGTATCTCGACAAGTTTGTAATTGTTTTCATAGATGATATTTTAATATATTCAAAAACCGAGAAAGATCATGCTACACATCTAAGGTTGGTGTTAGAACTTCTGAAACAGGAACAATTGTACGCTAAGTTCTCCAAGTGTGAATTTTGGTTGCGAGAAGTACAGTTTCTGGGTCATGTGATATGTGAACAGGGTATTAAAGTAGATCAATCTAAGATAGAGGCCGTAATGAATTGGAACTCACTGAAAACGCCGACAGAAATTAAGAGTTTTCTGGGTTTAGCAGGTTATTACCGCCGATTTATCAAAGACTTCTCTAAAATAGTAGGTCCATTGAATAAGTTAACTAGAAAAGATGTAGCCTTTCGATGGACTGATGAATAAGAAAAAGCTTTTCAGACTCTCAAACAGTTGTTATGTCAAGCGTCGGTTTTAGCTTTACCAGAGGGAACAGAAGATTTTGTGGTCTACTGCGATGCGTCATGTGCAGGTCTGGGTTGTGTTTTGATGTAGAGAAATAAAGTTTTAGCGTATGCGTCACGACAGTTGAAGAATCATGAACGAAACTACCCTACTCACGATTTAGAGTTAACTGCAGTTATGTTTGCTTTGAAGCTTTGGAGACATTATTTGTATGGTACACAGTGTGAAATCTATACAGATCATAAGAGTCTTCAATATATCTTTTCGCAGAAAGAATTAAATATGCGTCAACGTCGATGTTTAGAATTGATTAAAGACTATGATTGTGAGATTAAGTACCATTCGGGTAAAGCAAATGTGGTTACAGATGCTCTGAGTCGCAAGAAAACCATCGAAAATGTTAGATTTATGAGAATTGAAATAGTTTCAGACTTCATTGATCGATTGAAAACCGTTCAGTTAGTAGCTTTGAATGATGAAAACCTAAAGACTGAACAAATGACTAAAATAAAATTTGACCTATGCAATGATTCTAGAGGATTAAAGACCTATAATGACCGAATTTGGGTGCCTATGCTTGGAGATCTGAGGGATTTAATCCTTACTGAAGCACATAAATCGAGATTATCAGTGCATCCAGGTGGTACAAAGATGTATAGAGACTTGAAAACATTGTATTGGTGGCCGACAATGAAGACAGATGTTGCGAATTTTGTCGAAAAATGTCATATTTGTGCGCAAGTTAAGGCAGAACATCAGAAACCGTATGGATCTCTAAGACAGTTAGAAATTTCTCAGTAGAAATGGGAACATATAACGATGGATTTTGTAACCAAGTTACCCCGAACCCAGAAAGGACACGACATGATCTGGGTGATTGTGGATCGTCTAACAAAGAGTGCTCACTTTTTAGCTACTCGTGAAACAGCTTCGTTAAGTGATTTGTCAGAATTGTACTTGAAAGAGATCGTTAGTCGACATGGTGTACCGTTGTCTATAGTTTCCGACAGAGATACTAGGTTTGTATCGAACTTCTGGAACAGTTTACAACAGAATTTGGGTACACGTGTGTAGTGACCCTGAAATTTCCGATCAAATTTAAACTTAAATCTTTATATGTTTCCGACACGATAAGCAAAGTCTGTAACGTTGAGTCTTGAAAACTTTGAAACTATACTCATATAATCAATTACCCTTTGACTATGCTCGACGATTCACGAACAATTCATTTGTAAATAAATATGTAATTAAATATATATATACATATACATATACATATACATATATATATATATATATATATATATATATATATATATATATATATATATATATATATATATATATATATATATATATATATATATATATAGATGTAAGTATATATATGATGATTAAAATTTTAAAAATATGATTTGAATGTTTAAATTAAATATGCAAAATAAGATACAAAAACAATTTGGTGTAACTATATATATATATATATATATATATATATATATATATGATTACAATGTATAATTAATGTTACATGTATATTGTAACATATATAAATATTCAAATATGTTACTATATAAAATAAGTAATACATAATTAATAAAATATAAGGTTAGTAAATTAAAAGTTAAAGTAATAATGTTATGATCATTACTTTCATTATTATCATTAATGTTAATCTTAATATTAATATTTATATTATTAGTATTATTATACCTAATATAAAATGAAATTTGATATGTTCAAGTTGTTATATTATTGTTATTATTAATATTATTACTATCATTAATAATATTAATATTGTTATAAGTAGTGTTATTAATAGCATTATTAATAATATTATCGTTATCATCCCTATTATGATTATTATTATTAAACTTATTAAAATGATCATTTTTGTTATTATTAATATCATCATATTATTATTATTATTATTTTTAAATTTAATATTATTGTTATTATTAATATAAATTATTATTAATTAGTATTATTACTAATATACTTATTAGTTATTAAAAATTATTTATATAATTTATAATCTATAAAATCAGGAAATATAATCGAATTCAGTTTCATGTGTACATCAAGCTGCAGTTAAATCTTTGTTTTCTTCTTTATCAGTACAAATCAATAACAGTTAAATCTTTGTTTCCTTCTTTATCAGTACAAATCAATAACAGTGATCATAGTCAGATAATTGAATCTGTTAGACATCATTATCATTCTTTTATTTTCTATTTTATTTTTCTGTATTTGAAGACTCATCTTCATGCTCTAATCTATCTTAACTACACGAACCCACAATGACTTCTTGATTCTCTCTTCATAAACCCACAAACTCAACAACCAACCCAATACCATTTCACCTTCATGATCATTTTTGCTCGATAATTATCACCACCAAACACTAGATCATCACCATCGTTGCCACCATTGAGAACCACTCAATAAAACCATGATCTTAAATCACCATCTTCTCATATCTCTCATTTTCTCTCTCTCTTTAAATTTTTCTTGTGTTTCGTGAACCTTGAAAACTATTATCGTTCCTGTCAACAAACTATCATCACTATTGTGTTACTGCTAATTCTCGTATGATATACCAACTACTCCTATCATTGTGTTTCTCTTATGATCGATCAATACCACGAACCATGATTCAAACTACTGCAGCTATTCTCCTGTTTCCTGTTTTCAATAGCTGCTGGAAAATAGCAACTTTTAATGCTAAATATTTCTATTTCTTCAACCTTTACAAACAATCAACAACTTATAAAATTCATTCAATGGATATTAAAGATCAAATAAGAAGATGACCAATAATGAAACAAGCTTGGTACCTGCTGTGTTTTTTTTTTTTCTTTCACATCCATCTCTTGCTTGTCGATATTATTTTTTTTTGTTGTTCTCTCTATCCAGTCTGCAGCTGTCTCCTTTGTTTCTATTAATTAAGATGAAGAGCAATAATGATTATGAAAACATGGTGATTATAATATAAAGAGAGTGATGGAAGTGTTAATGCGATTAGGTGTAAAGTCGTATCGTATATAAAAAAATAGATAAAGGCACCGCTATTTTTTTTAGGATGTCGACATCCTGTCATGACCTACTTCGAGTTTTACAGGAGGGTAAACAAACCTAGATCTTGGATCAACTAAATCAAAAATGGGCTGTGGTGAGATACATTTTTTAGGTTGGGCCGATCCCTAATTGGGTTAGTAGCAGGTTAGAAGCAGAAAACAGTTAGCTAATCGGGTTATATACATTCGGGGTGCTATGAATTTCAGAAAAACGAGAGTGGAGTAATGGTTAAGGGCTGCTCCATGTTAACGAGAGATCTAGGTTTCGAAACCAGGCTGGCGCATAAATTTTTTTTAAAAAAAAAAGAAGATGTAAGCAAGGGATTTAGGATATAAGGATTCTGGGGTAGTAATTAATCAGAACACCAAAGACAGAAGGATGATTTGGAGTATTGTTGGGTGAGCGAGAGGTTCGGGGTTCGAACCTGGGCAGTGACAGTTTATTTCTGTATGGAAGCTTGCTAATTCCTTAAGGTAGTATCTTATTATTACTATTATTATTATTATTATTATTATTATTATTATTATTATTATTATTATTATTATTATTATTATTATTATTATTATTATTATTATTATTATTATTATTATTATTACTACTACTATTATTATTATTGTTATTAATATTATTATTATCATTATTATTAAAATTGATATTTTTATTAAAATTATCATTATTATTATTTTTATCATCATTAGTATTAACATTATTATTAATATTTTTATCATTGTTAATATTATTACTATCATTATTATTATTTTTACCAATACAACTATTATTATTACAGTTATAATTACAAATAAATATATATATATAAAAACACATTACCATTATATTAATATTTTTTAATACTATATTTTGTCACCAATTAAACTATATAAAAATTTAATAGGATAATTATTAATTATATACAAAGTATGACTTAAATATATTAAGTTTATCTATATAACATAATATAACAAATATATTATTAATGATAATAACATATAAATTCGTTCGATTACAAGTACAAGTATTAATGAATACACAAATGATATAGGTTCGTGAATCCGAGGCCAACCTTACACTTGTTCATAGATGTTATATGTATTTTTACTACAAAATACAGTATGGTGAGTTCATTTGCTCCCTTTTACTCTTTTTATTTTTGGGACTGAGAATACATGCGCTGTTTTTACAACTGCTTTATTAAATGCTTTTGAAATATATTTTGAACTGCGAATACATGAAATGCTTTTATAAATGTTTGTCGAGATAGACACAACAAAACATTCCTCGAATGAAATATTATGCAGACAGAAGTTCTGCGGATTACTATTAAATTATGTGGACATGATAATTGCCACCATTGAATTATGTGGACATGATAATTGCCACCATTGAATTATGTGGACATGATAATTGCCACCAGTTGATGTGAATGTTATGTATCGAGAGAATGATTTTTATACACAGGTTATGTGTATTAGTTTTTGTGTACGAGATATGTGTACGGTTACTAAGATTTATGAAAAATGGTTTCGTACACGAGAAAGGTGTACTGTATTTAAAAGATATCGCATGTACATTACAGGTGGGTATAGGATTCGGGCCCATTTGTACCATGCAGCATTTAAATCTTGTGGTCTATCAAAATGATGAATTTTATTGTTTTATGATAAACTTATGAACTCACCAATCTTTTGGTTGACACTTTAAAGCATGTATATTCTCAGGTATGAAAGAAATCTTCCGCTGTGCATTTGCTCATTTTAAAGATATTACATGGAGTCGTTCATAGCATATAGAGGTCCGTTCATCGCGATGGTACCATATGTTATTGTATTCGTTCGGAAGATTTTGGACGGGGTATGACATGTGGTATCAGAGCGGTGGTCTTAGCGAACCAGGTCTGCATTAGTGTGTCTAACAGGTAGTTGTTAGGATGCATTAGTGAAGTCTGGACTTCGACCTAGCAGTTGTTAGGTTATATTAATGAGTCTGGACTTGAACCTGGTCTGCATGTCAAAAGTTTTGCTTATCATTTCTTGTCAAAAATTACCTGCTTATCATTCTTACTCTAGACACATCTTACTGCATTGATTGCATGAATAGTGTATAGACAAAGATTCATATCTTAGCGTATCTGCTAATTCATATTTTAGCGTACCTATTACTGTAGACTTTATCTGACACGTTTCCTTAATTCCCTTAGTAATCTACGGGATCTTCTGTACTATGTATAGGTATTCTATGTAATTAGAATATTATCCGATTTCCAAAAATCATTTCATATCGAGAAATCCTTTATTCAATCATACGAAATGGAACTCACCACTAGTTCAAGTCCATCGGATTCCGACATGGAGTCCCACTCCAGCTCCGAAAGCAGCGTCACCAGAATCAACCAATCAATCAGCCATCCCCAATTCATCTGATGTATTGTGGTCTACTAAATCATTGGAGACAAGAAGAAGGAGATCCCTTCCACCCACCTTACTGCCCTCTTGGTGAAGAACCTGAAGCACTTACCGATGAACCGGTCCGAGACACCATTTTTACCCTCATTTCCCGAATATCTCGGCATGATTATATACTATCTCAAATTCAAAACCTTATTCACTCGCCCGTTCCTACCGACAATCATCCCGGAGTAATAAGTCAACGAGCTTCGCACCTGAGTCATAGACTTGAAAAATATGGTGCAAAATGTGCCAGCTTCAGCAACATTACCGGCACCAACAGTACCATTAACAACAACATCCGCATTCCAAACTTCAATTTCACAATCTGTCCCACGAACATTAACATCATACGCACCATAAATACCAAGGAGTACCAACAGCAATGAACAATGAAGTATTAATCCATAACTTCATTATTATTCTGCGAAGAATATGTGGATCCTAATAATTAACAATGAAGTATTGATCCATAACTTCATTAATATTCTGCGAAGAATATGTGGATTCCTAATAGTTTTAAGGATTACTTATTCTAGCTCAAACCGAAAAGCAAATGAGATTAATATCATATTAACTCATTAAATACATGATTACATTCGAAGAAAATTTATATGTATATATGTTTTCATAAAGATTGTAATTAAAAATTCTTTTGTACAAACTATTAATGGTGAAAATATTTTAACGGGTAGGTAATACCCGAGGAATATTTAAATTTCACATTAATAAGTTACACTGTACATTCTTCAATTCAGATTCAGCAGTCATTAACAACACTGCTCAAATTCACACATATACGTATCCGTTCACCAAAGAACAACTATTTTCATCCAAGTTCAATTTCATATTCAGATTCTGAACGATTAGAATCCAAGTCAAGATTTGACAAGTGGCATAATGAAGAAAATAATGAACAAAATAAAATTTATTAGTAACCAATTAATTAACTACGTAAAACTTTAAAACTATATTAATCAAATCCTAGCTAACTGTTCCTAGCTAACTATTCATATATGACTATTTCCTTAAAATATACTAGTTTTGGTGGAACTATTGGACTACTATCATGGACAATTAAAAAGTATTAAAAGAGTAGGAAATATTAAATACAACACATTTTGACTTAAAAGATCGTAAATAAAATTACATTTACTACAATTAAATATTTCCTCAAGTTTGCCACTTGATTTCATCTTAAACCTCATTTGAATATTGACGATTACAATCTGCATTCAAACCTTTCGTAATTCTTGAAAACACCTCAATCGGGAGGATGAACCAACCGCACTTCATCTACGGAAGAAAAGATTGATGCATATAGTTATGCACCTGAAAACTCTCGAAACCTGAGTAAACCTTTAACACGTATTTGTGCTAGCTCCTTTGGCGTTGTTATTACCGAAAATAACTTTGAAATTCCTTTTCAAATTAGCCAATTTTGTCACAGATCCAGCAAATCAATTTCGATCTTTCATTCGGATTAACCTTTTTATAACCTTGATATATAAGATTACCCCTTCACCATCGTTACCGGGGAACCGTTTATATTCTACCACATTAGCAACAAACTTACCAGCAACTTCATTAATCATTGGCTTAAGTCTCTCCGAAGAACCATTATAATTGTTCGTTTAAACCTATTCATATACTCATTCACACCTTATAACGAGATTTGCCATACCAATTATCGAGAATCCGCAATCAATATTTCAAATCTCGCAACGTTTCTACATCAACAGTTATATGTATACATATAACCTTTAGAATTATGATCTTCCATTCTGAAATTCTGAAAAGCACTCTAGCCTACGAATCAGTTCTTTGAGTTTTAAAAAAGCTGAATGAAGCAGCAGAAACTGTAGACAACCGTAAACGACCTTAACCATCGGAAGTTTGATGAGAAAAAAAATAGTATGTCGGCAAAGTTCGGAAAAGTTGGAACTGATAAACGGATTGAGCAAACTATGAAGGAAACTGTGGACAAATCACAAAGACTAAACCTGCCTTCAAAGAATCGAAATGATTCAGTATCTGCTGAAGTTATTAACAAATACTTTGTTCCTGACTCTAAACTTTTACGGAAAAATTTTCTTCATCATCCATCGATATTAGATATTCTAAGATATCATCGTATCTTTCATTATAAATATCCTCAATGTTTCTGAAGATATCTTCATAAATATTCTTGTTCGATATTAATTATCTCTCCGCTCTATCTGTATTACATCATAAAAGAAACTATTTTAGTTTCTAAATTTTGAACCCTTCGAGTCTAAAGTATGAATGCTTTTGAAGTAGTGTTGGGAACTGATGCATGAGTTAGCATAATATAATGACACTTGATCAACGTGATTATATTACAGTAATTCATGCTGAGTTTCTAATGGAACGCGATGATTCACAGAACATACCGTCATCATGTGCCATTTACACGACTCTTACATTCTACCCAATCTCCAAACATAGTAAGAACATATTTTCTTGATAATTCTATCTTTTCAGATATTCTGGTAAATTACCAAATCAAGATCGTGCCATTACGATTTTCTTCTTAGAACATTAACAATATTCATTCCGAAATCCATACCTACGAATTCTGGACCATTATTCACTTGACTTGAAGTCGGGAAGAGGAGATAAAAGTATGGAACTCTTGAATATAAAAGAAAATATAAAGCTCGATAACAACACATAAATTATAAACCGTGCATATCAATACGTATTGCCACGTAAAGGCACGGGAGAACTAGAAACACTATAAACCCAAGAGTATAGTAGAAGTAAATAGATTCTTCCGGCGGTAGATAAAAAAAGAAGAATGACAGATATGAAAGTTAGCAGTATATCAAGAATCAGAACTGGATGGAGTATATTGACAAATGATTCAAAGTATGAATTAAAGGAGAAAGAATAGAAGGTGTGAGTTGTGGAAAATAAAGAAACGAAGAGGTTAGATTTATAGTGACATATCAGACATAGCAATCAAGACAGACCATCGCATTTAATCAAAGAGGATCCTAATTTCCTTAAATACCGAAGAATCAAATCTTATCACGAAGATTTTCTCCAAATCCCTTGAACTTCGGAAATCAACCCTATCTACGTCAAAGGATATGATGAAATATTATTTACTCATTTCACTCTCTTGCGATAGCTTCGCTTATACTCTTCGTGTAATCAAATTGTTTTATCTATATTAATCAATAATGATAAAACTCTATTCATCAACTCATATTCATCATGAAAACATTTTTTTATTGTTAGCCATGACGACCTTACTCAAATTTCGGGACGAAATTTCTTTAACGGGTAGGTACTGTAGTGACCCGAAAATTTCCGATCAAATTTAAACTTAAATCTTTATATGTTTCCGACACGATAAGCAAAGTCTGTAACGTTGAGTCTTGAAAACTTTGAAACTATACTCATATAATCAATTACCCTTTGACTATGCTCGACGATTCACGAACAATTCATTTGTAAATAAATATGTAATTAATATATATATATATATATATATATATATATATATATATATATATATATATATATATATATATATATATATATATATATATATATATATATATATATATATATATATATATATATATATATATATATAGAAGTAAGTATATATATGATGATTAAAATTTTAAAAATATGATTTGAACGTTAAAATTAAATATGCAAAATAAGATACAAAAACAATTTGGTGTAATTTAAAATAAAAATATATATATATATTATATATATATATATATATATATATATATATATATATATATATATATATATATATATATATATATATATATATATATAAATATATATGATTACAATGTATAATTAATGTTACATGTATATTGTAACATATATAAATATTCAAATATGTTACTATATAAAATAAGTAATACATAATTAATAAAATAAAAGGTTAGTAAATTAAAAGTTAAAGTAATAATTTTATGATCATTACTTTCATTATTATCATTAATGTTAATCTTAATATTAATATTTATATTATTAGTATTATTATACCTAATATAAAATGAAATTTGATATGTTCAAGTTGTTATATTATTGTTATTATTAATATTATTACTATCATTAATAATATTAATATTGTTATAAGTAGTGTTATTAATAGCATTATTAATAATATTATCGTTATCATCCCTATTATGATTATTATTATTAAACTTATTAAAATGATCATTTTTGTTATTATTAATATCATCATCATATTATTATTATTATTTTTAAATTTAATATTATTGTTATTATTAATAT
This sequence comes from Rutidosis leptorrhynchoides, assembly GCF_046630445.1. Taxonomy (NCBI): domain Eukaryota; kingdom Viridiplantae; phylum Streptophyta; class Magnoliopsida; order Asterales; family Asteraceae; genus Rutidosis; species Rutidosis leptorrhynchoides. Next base: position 143,637,205 of record NC_092334.1, on the reverse strand, counting down.
AAATTATTATTAATTAGTATTATTACTAATATACTTATTAGTTATTAAAAATTATTTATATAATTTATAATCTATAAAATCAGGAAATAGAATCGAATTCAGTTTCATGTGTACATCAAGCTACAGTTAAATCTTTGTTTTCTTCTTTATCAGTACAAATCAATAACAGTTAAATCTTTGTTTCCTTCTTTATCAGTACAAATCAATAACAGTGATCATAGTCAGATAATTGAATCTGTTAGACATCATTATCATTCTTTTATTTTTTATTTTATTTTTCTGTGTTTGAAGACTCATCTTCGTGCTCTAATCTATCTTAACTACACGAACCCACAATGACTTCTTGATTCTCTCTTCATATACCAACAAACTCAACAACCAACCCAATACCATTTAACCTTCGTGATCATTTTTGCTCGATAATTATCACCACCAAACACTAGATCATCACCATCGTTGCCACCATTGAGAACCACTCAATAAAACCATGATCTTAAATCACCATCTTCTCATATCTCTCATTTTCTCTCTCTCTTTAAATTTTTCTTGTGTTTCGTGAACCTTGAAAACTATTATCGTTCCTGTCAACAAAATATCATCACTATTGTGTTACTGCTAATTCTCGTATGATATACTAACTACTCCTATCATTGTGTTTCTCTTATGATCGATCAATACCACGAACCATGATTCAAACTGCTGCAGCTATTTTTCTGTTTCCTGTTTTGAATAGCTGCTGGAAAACAGCAACTTTTTATGCTAAATATTTCTATTTCTTCAACCTTTACAAACAATCAACAACTTATAAAATTCATTCAATGGATATTAAAGATCAAAGAAGAAGATGAACAATAATGAAACAAGCTTGGTACCTGCTGTGTTTTTTTTTCTTTCACATCCATCTCTTGCTTGTCGATATTATTTTTTTTTTTGTTCTCTCGATCCAGTCTGCAGCTGTTTCTTTGTTTCTATTAATTAAGATGAAGAGCAATAATGATTATGAAAACATGGTGATTATAATATAAAGAGAGTGATGGAAGTGTTAATGCGATTAGGTGTAAAGTCGTATCGTATATAAAAAAAAAAATAGATAAAGGCACCGCTATTTTTTTTAGGATGTCAACATCCTGTCATGACCTACTTCGAGTTTTACAGGAGGGTAAACAAACCTAGATCTTGGATCAACTAAATCAAAAATGGGCTGTGGTGAGATACATTTTTTAGGTTGGGTTGATCCCTAATTGGGTTAGTAGCAGTTTAGAAGCAGAAAACAGTTAGCTAATCGGGTTATATACATTCGGGGTGCTATGAATTTCATAAAAATGAGAGTGGAGTAATGGTTAAGGGCTGCTCCATGTTAACGAGAGATCTAGGTTTCGAAACCAGGCTGGCGCATAAATTTTTTTTTTAAAAAAAAGAAGATGTAAGCAAGGGATTTAGGATATAAGGATTCTGGGGTAGTAATTAATCAGAAAACCAAAGACAGAAGGATGATTTGGAGTATTGTTGGGTGAGCGAGAGGTTCGGGGTTCGAACCTGGGCAGTGACAGTTTATTTTTGTATGGAAGCTTGCTAATTCCTTAAGGTAGTATCTTATTATTACTATTATTATTATTATTATTATTATTATTATTATTATTATTATTATTATTATTATTATTATTATTATTATTATTATTATTATTATTACTATTATTATTATTGTTATTAATATTATTATTATCATTATTATTAAAATTGATATTTTTATTAAAATTATCATTATTATTATTTTTATCATCATTAGTATTAACATTATTATTAATATTTTTATCATTGTTAATATTATTACTATCATTATTATTACTTTTACCAATACGACTATTAATATTACAGTTATAATTACAAATAAAAATATATATAAAAACATATTACCATTATATTAATATTTTTTAATACTATATTTTGTCACCAATTAAACTATATAAAAATTTAATAGGATAATTATTAATTATATACAAAGTATGACTTAAATATATTAAGTTTATCTATATAACATAATATAACAAGTATATTATTAATGATAATAACATATAAATTCGTTCGATTACAAGTACAAGTATTAATGAATACACAAATGATATAGGTTCGTGAATCCGAGGCCAACCTTACACTTGTTCATAGATGTTATATGTATTTTTACTACAAAATACAGTATGGTGAGTTCATTTGCTCCCTTTTACTCTTTATATTTTTGGGACTGAGAATACATGCGCTGTTTTTACAACTGCTTTATTAAATGCTTTTAAAATATATTTTGAACTGCAAATACATGAAATGCTTTTATAAATGTTTGACGAGATAGACACAAGCAAAACATTCCTCAAATGAAATATTATGCAGACAGAAGTTCTGCGCATTATTATTGAATTATGTAGACATGATAATTGCCACCATTGAATTATGTGGACATGATAATTGCCACCATTGAATTATGTGGACATGATAATTGCCACCAGTTGATGTGAATGTTATGTATTGAGAGAATGATATTTATACACAGGTTATGTGTATTAGTTTTTGTGCACGAGATATGTATACGGTTACTAAGATTTATGAAAAATGGTTTCGTACACGAGAAAGGTGTACTGTATTTAAAAGATATCGCATGTACATTACAGGTGGGTATAGGATTCGGGCCCCATTTGTACCATGCAGCATTTAAATCTTGTGGTCTATCAAAATGATGAATTTTATTGTTTTATGATAAACTTATGAACTCACCAACCTTTTGGTTGACACTTTAAAGCATGTTTATTCTCAGGTATGAAAGAAATCTTCCGCTGTGCATTTGCTCATTTTAAAGATATTACATGGAGTCGTTCATGGCATATAGAGGTCTGTTCATTGCGATGGTACCATATGTTATTGTATTCGTTCGAAAGATTTTGGACGGGGTATGACAACGTGTAAATCTGAGTACATCATATCATCCACAGACAGACGGTCAGAGTGAACGAACGATTCAGACATTAGAAGATATGTTAAGAGCATTTGTCTTAGAATATGGTGGTTCTTGGGATTCGCATCTTCCACTGATAGAGTTTGCTTACAACAATTCGTATCATTCGAGTATTGGAATGCCGCCATATGAAATGTTGTATGGTCGTAAGTGTAGAACTCCGACATGTTGGTTAGAAGCAGGTGAGAAACAATTTGCAGGTCCCGAAATTGTTCAGTTAACTGCAGAAAAAGTCAAAATTGCACGTGAGAAGTTAAAAGCAGCCAGAGACCGACAAAAGATGTATGCTGATCCGCGCAGACGACCGGTGACATTTAATGTAGGTGATCGTGTTTATCTGAAAGTTTCGCCGTGGAAAGGGCTGATCAGATTTGGTAAACGTGGTAAACTAGCACCGAGGTTTATTGGGCCATTTCCGATCAAAGAAATTTTGAATGATCAGATTGTTGTTTTAGATCTTCCATCAGAGTTAGCAGGAATACACAACACGTTCAACGTGTGCTATCTGAGAAAGTGCAAAGTGGATGATGAAAGTCTGATTCTTCCGTTGAAGGATTTGAAAGTTGATTTGACTAAGAAATTAGTGGAAGAACCGGTTAGAATAGTGGACAAGAAAGTCACCAAGTTAAGAAAGAAACAGATTCCAATGGTGTTAGTAGAATGGCGGCACAGTTTAGGTTCTAACTTGACGTGGGAAACCGAGGAGTTAATGAGAGCGCGCTATCCCCAGTTGTTTGACCTTGACCAGATTCCGAGGATGGAATCTTCTTAAGGGGGTAGATTTGTAACATCCTCAATCGGGCCTAGCTGTAAGATTACTAGATTGCCCTTAAGTTTGTATTGCGTTATTATATGCTTTTATTTTTATTTAATATTTATTATTATTTAATGATGTGGTTAGGACCAGTTTGTGACAAGGGTCACATAACAGGGTTGTTTATTTAATTTGGACTCCGTTTGGGTTGCCAAATGACGTACGAAAGATATCAGATAACTAATAAATACCCGTGTGTCACACAGTGTGGGAATTATCTACAATTAAGTGACTAGTGGACTGTGTTCTTGCCATTTCTAGAAAATTCACCAAACACTCCCGTACCTTCCCTTCCACCTACAATCTAACCCTAATCCTTGATCTTTATCTAGAGCTAAAATTGTTCATATCTTTATGTTCCTTGTGATTCACTGATTCTTTTAAGGTAAGAATCACAAGCTTCCATGCTCTAATCTTTGAGAAATTCATAGTTTTGTGTGAGTTTTGTAAAAAGCTTGAATTTGTGTCAAAACAAGTGATTTAAGTGTTGTTATGGTCAAATTGTTGTGGGTTTTGAGTCTATAACAAGTAGTGAACAAGTTGTGGTCGATTTTGGTGTTTAAAACTAGCTCTAGATCGAGATTTGAGGATTTCATCGTGAAGTCCGTAGCCTTTGTTCAGTTTCTGATGAAGATGAACACACTCGGCCGACTGTCGGTCGACAGTCGACCTACTGAGGGTTGAACCGGCCGATTGACGAAGACAACCGACCGATTGTTGAGTGAACCGACCGACTGAGATTTACCATGGGCCGATTGATGTAATACCAAATGAATTGACCGACTGGGAAAAGTCAGTCGATCGGTTGTGTCGACAGTCGACCAACTGTAAGAGTCAGTCGACCGACTGAGTGTCCAGGGCAGAATATTTTACCTAAGTATTGATTTTTAGCCGTTATGCTGCCCATTTGTATTTTGATGTTCAGGATGTAAATTTTGAAAGTGCACAAGTGTTAAGGAAAAAATTTTAGCGGACAGTTTTTGATACAAAAATTTATATATTGTGTTATTCGATGTTAACGAACAGAAACTAACTTGTGGATATGTTTTTCTCAAAAGAAAAGGAGAAAGAGAAGGTTCAGTGATTAGATAGCTGAATACCTTCTCGTTTGCTGGTTATCGGTGAGTGGGACTAACTGGAGAATATAGTATATAGAAGCATGTTATATTATGATTGCCATGCTTGTTAGATATACTTATTGTTGTGGTTAGTTAGTACTTGTGATGACTGCATGTTAGTTGATGCTTGTCTGCTGGAGCCCGGTGCATCCCTATTGTGTGGTAGCCTCGGTAGGAGAGATCAACCTGCGGGTTGGGTTCCTCTGTGGTAGCCTAGATAGCCGTGGGGTATATATATGTGAATGACGTGTCCATCGCGTGTGGATTATGTATATACATACGGTGGTGGAGGAACTTCTGGTAAGCCCCAGTCCGATCAGCTGGTGGTTAATGGTTTGGCCAAGCCGCCAGAGTCTCTGTAGACGGCACTTGGGCGATGTTTGTGTGTTAGACTATTGTGACATGATTAGTATAACACTTATGTATGCTATGGCCTGTAGTTAGTCGTACTCACTTAGCTTCGTCCTAATTCCCCTCCATCTCCTCCCTGCAGGTTGTTAGCTTTTGTAGATAGTGCTTTTGGGAGAAAACGGGCATGATGATGTTATGTTTGACAGGGTTAACTCTGATGTGGTCTTTTAGAATATGAACCGTGTACTTTTGAAAACAGAATGTATTTACGTCTCTTCCTGTTAATATGTAAATTGTTTTAATGACACGTGACATCGGTTTGTACAAATGTCGATATCCTATTTAATTAATATTATGCTTCCACCACGTATTTATTATATAAAAAAATATATAGTGGTGTCACAATATTCGACTCTTCATTATTATTAGGTGAGTCGATGAGATTTGTACTAGAGGTAGACATCTATCACACAATATCAAACACGTTAAGAGATTAATATTTCACATAATATTTACATGTTTAAAATATATAGTTTCCAACAAAATTTGTTAAGCAATCATTTTTAACGAAAGGCACGATCGAAGTCCAGACTCACTAATGCATCCTAACAAACTCGATAAGACACACTAATGCAAAATTTTGGTTCTCTAAGACCAACGCTCGGATACCAACTGAAATGTCCCGTTCATATTGATTATGAACGTTCCATATTAATTGATTTCGTTGCGAGGTTTTGACCTCTATATGATACATTTTTCAAAGACTGCATTCGTTTTTAAAACAAATCATAACCTTTATTTTTATCAACATAGGTTCAAAAACCATAACATAGATTATCAAGTGATGATAATCTAAAAGATAATGTTTTACACACGATAATTCCATATTGGGTTACAATAATATTATACAACAAAGTAAGTCTTCGAATGCAGTTTTTAAACATTATAATACAAGCATGCTGACTCCAAATCTTGTCCTTAAATTAGCATGCAACAGCGCAAGCTCTTAATAATCACCTGAAAATAAACATGCTTTAAACGTCAACAAAAATTTTGGTGAGTTATATGTTTAATCTCTATATATCAAATTGTAATGAATAGACCACAAGATTACATTTTTCATAACAACCATATCATATCAGGCATTTTGCAAACTGCATAGAGATAAAAATCATTCATATGGTGAACACCTGGTAACCGAACTAACAAGGATGCATATGGAATATCCCCATCATTCTGGGACTCTACATCGGACATGATAAAATCGAAGTACTAAAGCATCCGTAACTCGGATGGGGTTTGTTGGGCCCATAGATCTATCTTTAGGATTCGCGTCAATTAGTAGACTGGTTTACTAATTCTTAGGCTACCAAGCTAAAAGGGGCATATTCAAATTCGATCATTCAACCATAGAATGTAGTTTCGATTACTTGTGTCTATTTCGTAAAGCATTTATAAAACTGCATGTATTCTCATCCCAAAAATATTATATTTTTAAAAGTGGGACTATAACTCACTTTCACCGATTATCAATTCGTCGAGAATTAGACTTGGCCACGGGTTGATTCACGAACCTATAACAAATATATACATATATATCAAAGTATGATCGAAATATATTCACAACATTTTCTTTATTACGTGTTGATGATTTAAGTTGTCCAGTTAGCAGTCCAACGTTAGTAGTCCACAATTAATCGTACATGAATAATTTAATATATATATATATATATCTTGAATTAATCCACGACCCAGTGTATACATATCTCAGGCTAGATCACAACTCAAACTATATATATATTTTGGAATCAACCTCAACCCTGTATAGCTAACTCCCAACATTACTGCATATAGAGTGCCTATGGTTGTTCCGAAATATATATATAGATGGGTCAATATGATATGTCAAAACATTGTATACGTGTCTATGGTATCTCAGGATTACATAATATACAATATAAGTTGATTAAGTTATGGTTGGAATAGCTTTGTTATAAAGTTTCACGTAGCTAAAATAAGTAATTTTTACCAATCTTGTTTTACCTATAACTTCTTCGTTTTAAATCCGTTTTGAGTGATTCAAGTGGCTATGGTTTCATATTGAACTTAAATTTATGAAACTAAACATAAAAAGTATAAGTTTACAGTTGGAAATACAAGTTACAAGTCTTTTTGTAAGAGGTAGTCATTTCCGTCGAAAGAACGACATCTTGATGACTATTTTGAAAAACATACTTCCACTTTGTGTTTAACCATGATTTTTGAATATAGTTTCATGTTCATAAGAAAAATCATTTTCCCAAAAGTATAGCTTTTAAAATCAAAGTTTTTCATAGCTTTTAATTATCCAAACCAAAACAGCCCGCGGTGTTACTACGACGGCGTATGTCCGGTTTTACGGTGTTCTTCGTGTTTCCAGGTTTTAAATCATTAAGTTATCATATTATATAGACATAGACCATGTATATAGTTGATTTTAAAAGTCTAGTTAGAAGGATTAACTTTATTTGTGAACAAGTTTAGAATTAACTAAACTATGTTCTAGTGATTACAAGTTTACAACTTCGAATAAGATAGCTTTATATGTATGAATCGAATGATGTTATGAACATCATTACTATCTCAAGTTTTGTGGATAAACCTACTGGAAATGAGAAAAATAGATCTAGCTTCAAAGGATCCTTGGATGGCTTGAAAGTTCTTGAAGCAGAATTATGACACGAAAACAAGTTCAAGTAAGATTTCCACTTGAAATAAGATTATTATAGTTATAGAAATTGAATCAAAGTTTGAATATGAGTATTACCTTGAATTAGAATGATAACCTACTGTAAACAACAAAGATTTCTTTAGGTTGGATGTGTTGGGATTTAACAAGTTTCATGATACTTAAAACCATTTAAGAATCAATTAAAAAGCGGAAGCATGTAATTACCATTTTGGAACATGTTAATCTTTAACCATATAAAAGTTAAATCCCAAGAAAAGGATCAAGTTGAGAAATAAGCTTACAAACTACAAGCAAGAATAAGATGTTATACCTATTCCAAGCTAGTTGAAAGTGATGAAGATGATGATGTTGAATGGAGCTTCAAATGGATGAAACCTCAAGAGATTATACCCCAAACTTGTAACCAACACCTTGTACTTTGGTTAGGATTTAATTAACACTTGAATTAAACTTACAAAACCAAATTATGAACCCCTTCTTGCTCTCTAAACCCCACGGCCTGCAGCAGCAGAATGGGAGAGTTTGTGCAGTTTTTTTGATGTATTTTTGCAAGTATTCTCATCCACCAAGGAGTCAAAGTGCATGTATATGGAAGTGGGAAAGTATGGACAAGTGTTGGAGTCATTAGCATGCTTACTTACAACTCCAAGGCCACTCCATCTTTTGTTTAAATTAATTAGTTTTAAACAAGTTATATGTTTATATAAAACTTCCATATATTTATAATGCACATTTTATAAACTTGCAATTTAATTTATGTACATTTTATTTATATAAAACCAATTTATATAAATGTAACATAAATTAATTTATTATTTAACCCATAAATAATTAATTCCATATAATATAAACTATTCCATAATTTATATATATATATATATATACACCAAGTATTATTTAAGAAAACCATTTTTCTCAAAGTTCAAGTGTCGCGTATTTAATCAACAATTCAATCGTTAAGATCAAAGACGAATAAGGTGTCAGTAAGTTTGTTATTGGGTATGACCCGACTTGGATCATAACACGTCAGCCACGTTAATTTAATATGTCTCTCGGGCATACGAAATACCTTCAATCTCCCACTTGCACGAGAAACATAAGAAATTAATGCAAGTGATGGATACAGCCTAACACACCGTCCATCACCCCTAATATGTTATGACTTTGTGCCATTCAATAACATCATCCCTTTCGAGTTCCCATCTCGAATATGATTAGGTGAATCTTTCATTATATCCTTTCATCCTAGATGTCATGTTAAATCCAAGAGATACAGGGTGATCACTCTCTTATAGATTTAACTTTTTAGGCCTTAGACATCTGACTCTCAACGAATAAGAGGGACAAATTCCATCTTGACTACATACGTCCTAGATATACACTTTGTAATATACCTGAGTTCTTCCTTATGTTCTACCATATTTCAGAATAGCGAAGGAAAGAATCAAGGCATAATACTCGGTGAATATTAGAACCCAATATGTATCTCAGGTCAGAGGATACAATGATATTCGCCTTTACTCAAGATTACATGTGATCAACCACGAAGGCTCCATACAGTAAATCTTGAGAGCGGGTCTTCCAATATTTGTGTCCCACAAATATCTATGAACTTTGGTTGCAACCTTGCCCCACATTCAGTCCTTGAATGTATACCAATCCAAGTTCATAATAGTCTAAACCTCACACTTGTTCCCACAAATGTGATCAACTACGGATTTTAGAATAATAGCTTATTCATGGATAAAATATGCAAATAGGAACATGACTCAAAATAAATTAAACCATAATCATATTAATGAGTTTGAACAAATTCGTTCCATTACAATACATAAAGTAGATTATTTCCAATCACTAGAATATCGAAGCCCTAATGCACAAACATGTCCCTCATGTTTTGGCCCATGTAAAAGCTTCGTGAGTGGATCCGCAACATTATGATCTGTGTGAACTTTGTGAATACATATCTTTCCCTTTTCAACCTCATCCCTGATGTAGTTGAATCTCCGCTCAATGTGACGAGTCTTTTGATGAGCACGAGGTTCCTTGATTTGAGCAATCGCACCCTCGTTGTCACAAAAGATCTCAAGAGGGTCCTGAATGGAAGGGACCACTCCTAAGTCGTCGATGAATTTCTTCATCCATGCAGCTTCCTGAGCTGCCAGTGAGGCGGCAATGTACTCCGATTCTGTAGTGGATAATGCAACAACCTCCTGTTTCGAACTCTTCCAAGAGACCGCACCACCATTTAACATGAAGACATAACCGGATTGTGATCGAGAGTCATCTCGATCAGTTTGGAAACTCGCGTCCACGTAACCTTTTACAGCGAGTTCCACCTCACCAGACCCATATATTAGAAACATATCCTTAGTCCTCCTAAGGTATTTCAATATGCTTTTAACAGCAATCCAATGACTATTTCCTGGGTTATTCTGGTATCTACTTGTCAAGCTTAGAGCGCATGACACATCCGGTCTAGTACATATCATTGCATACATGATAGACCCAATAGCAGATGCGTATGGGACTTTCTTCATTCTATCTTGTTCATCTTTCGTGGTAGGACACTGAGATGAACTGAGAACGGTTCCTCTTTGAATAGGTACCAAACCTCTCTTAGAGTTTTCCATCTTGAACCTTTTCAAGATTTTATCAATGTATGTACTTTGACTTAAACCTATCAATCTCTTGGATCTATTCCTATAGATCCCTATCCCCAATATGTATTGTGCATCTCCAAGATCCTTAATGGAGAAGCAACTCTTTAGCCAAGTTTTGACTCCTTGCATTGTGGTAATATCATTCCCAAATAATAATATATCATCCACATATAGTACAAGGAACATGATAGTGCTCCCACTAGCTTTCTTATATACACAAGCTTCATCACCATTTTTAATGAAGCCAAATTTCTCGGCTTCCTCATTAAAACGATGATTCCACATTCTAGATGCTTGTTTCAATCCGTAGATTGACTTCTTTAACTTGCATACCTTTTTAGGATATTTTGGATCAACAAAACCTTCAGGCTGGACCATATAGACATCTTCCATAAGATGTCCATTTAGGAAAGCGGTTTTGACATCCATTTGCCATATTTCATAGTCGTGGTGAGCAGCAATGGCAAATAATATCCTAATAGACTTTAGCATTGCCACTGGCGAGAAAGTTTCATCATAATCAACCCCTTGAGTTTGAGTGAAACCTTTTGCCACAAGTCTAGCTTTATATGTATCCAAGTTTCCATGTATGTCGGTTTTCATTTTGAAAAGCCATTTGCAATCAACTAGCTTAGAGCTAGGAGGTTGCTCAACAAGTTCCCACACTTGGTTTTCATACATGGATTGCATCTCGGCGTTCATGGCTTCCTGCCATTTATCTTTATCAATCCTTGATAAAGCATCTTCGTAGTTTGTCGGTTCATCCAAATCAACCGTATAGCAACCATCTACGAGAAACCCATATCTCTCGGGAGGATTACTAATCCTACTAGATCTTCGAACGTCTTGTGTATTTTGATCATCCATTTGATCACTATCAACATTTTCATGTTGAGTGCTAGTGTCAACCAATTGTGTATCATCTACTTGATCTTGAACCTCTTCAAGATCTATCTTCCTTTCACTATTTCCTTCCATTAGGAACTTAGTTTCAAGGAATTCCGCCTTCCGAGCAACAAATACATTCTGCTCGGATGGATCATAGAAGTAGTATCCCATATCATCCTTGGGATATCCTATGAAGATACACTTCGTGGATCGAGCATTCAACTTATTAGGGACGTAACGCTTAGGATAAGCTTCACATCCCCATACCTTTAAGTATGATAGAGATGGAGGTTTACCAAACCACATCTCGTGAGGAGTTCGTTCCACTTTCTTGGTTGGGGCCATATTTAAAATACGGGCCGCGGAGCTTAGACAATAACCCCAAAATGATAGAGGCAACGAGCTTCTTGCCATCATAGATCGAACCATATCCATTAGGGTTCGGTTCCTCCTTTCGGAAACTCCATTAAGCTGGGGTGTTCCGGGTGGAGTAAGTTGTGAGATAATCCCACAACTCCTAAGATGATCTTGGAAGGCATCGCTTAGGTATTCACCTCCTCTATCGGTACGAAGTACCTTAATTGTCCTATTGAGTTGATTTTGTACTTCGTTTTGATATTCTTTGAATGCTTCAAACGTTTCGTCCTTGTGTCTTAATAAGTAGACATATCCGAAACGACTAAAGTCATCAATGAAAGTAACAAAGTATCTTTCACCATTTCTAGTCATGGGTTTAAAGGGTCCACATACATCCGAATGTATTAATCCCAATAAATCTTTAGCCCTTTCATAGGTCCCTTTAAAAGGTGCTTTAGTCATCTTGCCTTGTAAACAAGATTCACATACTTCAAACGAATCCATTTCATTTGATTTCAAAAGTCCATTCTTTTGAAGTGTATGTATTCGGTTCTTGTTTATGTGACCAAGGCGACAATGCCATAAGTAGGAATCACTCAAATCCCTTTTGAGTTTCTTGGTGCTTGTATGGTACATTGAGCTACTAGATGATGTGTCATCATGAACCAATTCATAAATTCCATTTGAAGGTGAAGCCTTGAAATAGAATACATTATCTAAATAAATATGGATATCATCATTAACAAAATTAGGATTAAAACCACATTGTTTCAAACGGGAAATGGAAATAATGTTTCGACATAAATCGGGTGCATACAAAACATCTTTCAAAATAAGTTCCAAACCACTTGGAAGCTTTAACACAAAGTCTCCTTGAGCCTTCACTTGCACTTTAGCTCCATTCCCCATGAAGAGACTTGATGTTCCCGTTTGCTTGTTACTTCTTTTGAACCCCTGCAAAGAATTGCAAATATGAGTTCCACATCCCGTGTCTAATACCCATGTATTAGAAGAAGTAATACTAAGCTCTATATATACCATATATATGTTACCTGAGGTTTTCCCCGCATCCCTCTTCTCCTTCAACTCCTTAAGGTAGACCGGACAGTTTCGTTTCCAATGACCCATCTCACCGCAACCGAAACATGGGTCTTCCTTGGGGTTTGCCTTCTCGGCTACCTTTTGCTTCTTAGCCTTGTTGATGGTTGGGGTAACCATCTTCCCTTTCCCTTTGCCTTGATAGGCGGGTCCTTTTCTCTTAGCCACCTTTGGCTTAGAGGTCTTACTTTTGGACCCACCTTGATCGATTGCTAACACGGGTAAAGCCCTTTTACCCATGCTAGTTTCCGCCGTTCTAAGCATACCGTGAAGCTCACCTATGCTCTTATCCATCCCATTCATATTGTAATTAATTACAAATTGATCAAACCTTTTCGATAGGGAGTTAAGGATAAGATCGGTGGCTAACTCATTAGATATGTTTAGGTTAAGACGGTTAGCACGATCGATAAGGCTTTTCATCTTAAGTACATAAGATGAAACCGATTGGGTATCGTCCATACGACAAGCATGTAGCGCCCGAACCGTTTCGAATCCCTCGACACGCGCTTGTTGAAGGAACATCTCCTTCAATTGCGTTATCATGTCGTATGCACTATGATGCTCGAAATCCTTTTGGAGTTCGGGTATCATAGTCCCAAGCATTAAGCATGAGACTTGAAGGGAGTCGTGGCAATACTTATCGTAAGAGGCCATTGCATCCACATCATTCTCATCCGGTTGATCGGGAATGGGGTCCTCAAGCACATACATTTTATCCTCTTGTTTGAGGACAATCCGAAGATTGCGGAACCAATCCATAAAGTTTGTATGGTTGAGTTTGTCTTTCTCTAAGAGAGACCTTAATGATAGGTGGTTTAGGTTAAGTGGTGCGTTTGGAATGTTGTTGTTGTTATTGGCGGCCATCTACAAAATTAACAAGGTTCGTTTAAGTATCGATTTTAGATTTAATAAACAATACCCTTTTAATTTGTTTTATTTAAATATTAGAATCCAACGGTAAGTCAAATTCCGGTTAGGTGACCTTTATCCCGTCATTTGATTTAGCTAGGTAGTCATAATGACAATTGCAATCCTTTTGCAACTTCTAATTTTATGGGATCATGCAATCCTTTTGCATGGCATATTAATCCCATCAAACGCCTATTTGTTCCTCATGCTTCGGTGACCCTAAGTTCATGATTCCCAAATCAAGTCGTCCTACTTGTGTAGACATGTAGACTTAACATACAAGTGGTTAGGTGACCTTTATCCCACATGTATGCAAAGTGTACCTTATTCATATTAGTTCACTCATGACGGTTAGGTGACCTTTATCCCATCAAGAGATTCCTAATATGTCTAAGTGTTTCCACAAAAGGATGGCGTTTAACTTGTTTACCTTGTATTAGTTAAAGGGATTTTATGTTTTCTACATTCTAGTTTTAGAAAACAAAATGCTATACACCAACATGCATTTGGTGTGTAGTGTTTTATGAAAAACCTATTTTCATGTCCTTTTAGTAAGCCAATTACTAGTTATAAACCATTTCATATGTATGATCCTTATCATGTTCTTAATAACCGATTATTAATGTCCTTTTAGCCGTTATTAATTTAACCATTTAAATTGACGTTTTGCATGTCGTAAATAATGTCAATTTTAACCAATTTAAATTGCCATTTTAGTTTGTTGTTAACTTGTGTGATTAACTTGTAGCATACAAACATACAATCCACATAATCATACAAAACAACCACGCATGCAAAATCATATGTTCACAATCAAGCCATTTTGGTAGACATTTGTTTAGCCGAAAACAAATGCCACCGGTTAAGGGGTTATAACACAAAGTAGGAGGTTTTAACCTCCCACTTAATCTTGCATCCAAATGCTTCTTCATGTGTTCTTCAAGTCTTCATCATCTTCATCATTTTACAAAATATATCCTAATACATTTTGTCTAGAAAATGAAATACAACCTAATCTATTTTACATACCAAAATAAATTACATAGCCAAATGAACATAATTACAAACCAATTGAATAATTATTACATGCCTTTTGAATGAATGATAATACATACCAAATGAATCATAAATCAACCAAACACACATGCATGCAACACAAGGTCAAGGCTAGGATTGTGAACATTACATACAACCAAAATTAGACCAAATGGAAGAACCCAAAAACCCATTTTGGGTCTCCTTAAATTCGGCCTAAATACCAAACCCACCCAAACCCTAAAATTTTTTGCATTCTACTATCATGCATGTTCATAAAATGCAAAAATATAGTGGGTTTAACATATCATCTCGAAGCATATTTCATCAACTTCGGCTCTAGATACCATTGTTGGGATTTAACAAGTTTCATGATACTTAAAACCATTTAAGAATCAATTAAAAAGCGGAAGCATGTAATTACCATTTTGGAACATGTTAATCTTTAACCATATAAAAGTTAAATCCCAAGAAAAGGATCAAGTTGAGAAATAAGCTTACAAACTACAAGCAAGAATAAGATGTTATACCTATTCCAAGCTAGTTGAAAGTGATGAAGATGATGATGTTGAATGGAGCTTCAAATGGATGAAACCTCAAGAGATTATACCCCAAACTTGTAACCAACACCTTGTACTTTGGTTAGGATTTAATTAACACTTGAATTAAACTTACAAAACCAAATTATGAACCCCTTCTTGCTCTCTAAACCCCACGGCCTGCAGCAGCAGAATGGGAGAGTTTGTGCAGTTTTTTTGATGTATTTTTGCAAGTATTCTCATCCACCAAGGAGTCAAAGTGCATGTATATGGAAGTGGGAAAGTATGGACAAGTGTTGGAGTCATTAGCATGCTTACTTACAACTCCAAGGCCACTCCATCTTTTGTTTAAATTAATTAGTTTTAAACAAGTTATATGTTTATATAAAACTTCCATATATTTATAATGCACATTTTATAAACTTGCAATTTAATTTATGTACATTTTATTTATATAAAACCAATTTATATAAATGTAACATAAATTAATTTATTATTTAACCCATAAATAATTAATTCCATATAATATAAACTATTCCATAATTTATATATATATATATATATATACACCAAGTATTATTTAAGAAAACCATTTTTCTCAAAGTTCAAGTGTCGCGTATTTAATCAACAATTCAATCATTAAGATCAAAGACGAATAAGGTGTCAGTAAGTTTGTTATTGGGTATGACCCGACTTGGATCATAACACGTCAGCCACGTTAATTTAATATGTCTCTCGGGCATACGAAATACCTTCAGGATGATCACTTTACAAGATTGGAAGTGAGCTAGCAAACTTGAAAGTATTCTTGATTTTATGAAACTAGAACTTATAGAATTTATGAAGAACACTTAGAACTTGAAGATAGAACTAGAGAGAGATAAATTAGATGAAGAAAATTGAAGAATGAAAGTGTTTGTAGGTGTTTTTGGTCGTTGGTATATAGATTAGATATAAAGGATGTGTAATTTTGTTTACTTGTAAATAAGTCATGAATGATTACTAATATTTTTGTAATTTTGTGTAATCATTCATGCTAGTTGCCAAATGATGGTTCCCACATGGTTAGGTAACTCACATGGGCTGCTAAGGAGCAGATTTTTATGTGTATATACCAATAGTAAATACATCTAGAAGTTGTGTATTGTACGAGTACATATACGGGTGCATACGAGTAGAATTGTTGATGAAAATGAATGAGAATGCAATTGTAAGTATTTTTGTTAAATGGAAGTACTTTGATATGTGTCTTAAAGTCTTTCAAAAGTGTTCAAATACATTTAAATACATTACATGTATATACATTTTAATGGAGTCATTTAGTCATCGATAGTCGTTACATGTAAGTGTTGTTTTGAAACCTTTAAGTTAACGATCTCATTTAATGTTGGTAATCCATTGTTTATTATATCTAATGAGATGTTAAATTATTCTATTATCATGCTAACATGATGTATGAATATATCTTAATATGATATATATACATTAAAATATCGTTACAACGATAATCGTTACGTATATGTCTCGTTTCGAAATCCTTAAGTTAGTAGTCTTGTTTTTACTTATGTAGTTCATTGTTAACACACTTAATGATATATTTACTTATCATTTTATCATGTTAAATATAGTGTAACAATGTCTTAATATAATTCATATATATTTAATAAAGCGTTGTTATAACGATAATCGTTATATATATCGTTTCGAGTTTCTTACGTCAATAGTCTCATTTTTATGTATATAACTCATTGTTAATATACTTAATGAGATACTTGATTATCATTATGTCATGTTAAACATATATATATATATATATATATATATATATATATATATATATATATATATATATATATATATATATATATATATATATATATATATCCTTATATATATCCTTATATATATCATCATGTCATATACAAATTATAACGTTCGTGAATCATCGGTCAAACTGGGTGGTCAATTGTCTACATGAAACCTATTTCAATTAATCAAGTCTTAACAAGTTTGATTGCTTAATCATGTTGGAAACATTTAATCATGCAAATATAGTTTTCATTTAATATATAATCATGGAAAAGTTCGGAAAAGTTCGGGTCACTACACACAGTGTACTGTAGAGAAAATACATGTTAAAGTTCTTTAAGGTCTGAGTGGTTCTTAATGGGTCAGTAACAGGTTTCCATTTTGCAGGCAGTGAGTCAATGAATTTGTTTACTTGTTTAAAATTAGTATATGTGACTCTTAAAGTAATCAGGTCAGCAATCAAGGAGTTAAACCTAATGAAGGTTTGCTTAAGGGTTTCACTCTTGTAGGCAAAGAACATTTCATACTCTCTTTTCAAAGCAATCATCCTGTTCTGCCTTACCTCACCCATACCCTCATAGGTGACATCTAGATAGTCTAACATAAGCTTAGCATTCAGCTTTCCCTTAATCAGTTTGAACAAGGGGTTAGGTAAAGTTATAGCTAACAAGGTTCTGATCTTAGGATCAAGTCCAACACGACATTTATCCTCAGCATCCCATCTAGAAGGGGTGAGAACAACTTCTCTGCCAGGAATGGAAGGTGTAGTGACCCGAAATTTTCCATGATTATATATTACATGAGATAAATATTTACATGAATAAATGTTTCCAACATGTTAAGCAATCAAACTTGTTAAGATTTGATTAATTGAAATAGGTTTCATGTAGACAATTGACCAACCAAGTTGACTGGCGATTCACGAACGTTAAAACGTGTAAAAACTATACGATGATATATATGTGGACATATATATAGTTAACATGAGATTATGATAAGTAAGTATCTCACTAAGTATATTAACAATGAGTTATATACATAAAAATGAGATTATTGAAGTAAGAAACTCGAAACGATATATATAACGATTATCGTTATAACAACGCCTTACTAAATATATATGAATCATATTATGGTATTGTTACACTATATTTAACATGTTAAAATGATAATTAAATATATCATTAAGTATGTTAACAATGAACTACATATGTAAAAACAAGACTACTAACTTAAGAATTTCGAAACGAGACATATACGTAACGATTATCGTTGTAACGACATTTAATATATATATATATATATATATATATATATATATATATATATATATATATATATATATATATATATATATATATATATATATATATCATATTAAGATATATTTATATACTATGTTATCATGATAATATGATAATTTAACATCTCATTAGATATATTAAACAAAGGGTTAACAATATTAAATGAGATCGTTAACTTATAAGCTTCAAAACAAATCATACATGTAACGACTAGCGATGACTTATCGACTCAGTTAAATGTATATACATGTTGTATATTAAGAAGTATTTCTATACTTTTAGAAGACTTCAAGACACATATCAAAGTACTTCTACTTAACAAAAATGCTTACAATTTCATTTTCATCAACAATTCTACTCGTATGTACCCGCACTTGTACTCGTACATTACACAGCTTCTAGATGTATTTACTATTGGTATATACACTTCAATTATCATCTCTTAGCAGCCCTTGTGAGTCACCTAACCATGTGGGAACCATCATTTGGCAACTAGCAACATGTATATAAACACGTGAATGAGGAACTACCAACATGTATATCTAACAAAACAACAAACTAATGGAGCCTATATTGACTCCTCAAAATCACGTGAATGAGGAACATCACAAACAAATTCACTTTGCAATTTTCTTGAATCAAATTACTCTCTCTCAAGTTCTCTCTTTATGTTCTAAGTGTTCTTCCTCATATTCATCAAAAACTAGCTCAATCTAGCTCATAAATCCATACATAAACCAACATATAAAACAACAACTCAAGAACACATCAAGAATACCTTCAAGTTTGCCAGCTTACTTCCAACCTTACAAATCCATTTCAAGTGATCATCTAATCTCAAGAAATCTTTCTTATTTCCAGTAAGATATCTTTCTAATTCAAGGTAATACTCATATTCAAACTTTGATTCAATTTCTATAACTATAACAATCTTATTTCGAGTAGAAATCTTACTTGAACTTGTTTTCGTGTCATGATTCTACTTCAAGAACTTTCAAGCCATCCAAGGATCATTTGAAGCTAGATCTATTTTTCTCATTTCCAGTAGGTTTACCTACTAAAATTAAGGTAGTAATGATGTTCATAACATCATTCGATTCATATATATAAAACTATCTTATTCAAAGATTATAACTTGTAATCACTAGAACATAGTTTAGTTAATTCTAAACTTGTTCGCAAACAAAGTTAATCCTTCTAACTTAACTTTTAAAATCAACTAAACACATGTTCTATATCTATATTATATGATAACTTAATGATTTAAAACCTGGAAACACGATAAACACCGTAAAATCGGACATACGCCGTTGTAGTAAAACCGGAGGCTGTTTTGGTTTAGATAATTAAAAGCTATGAAAAACTTTGATTTAAAAGCTATACTTCTAGGAAAATGATTTTTCTTATGAACATGAAACTATATCCAAAAATCATGGTTAAACTCAAAGTGAAAGCATGTTTTTCAAGATGGTCATCAAGACGTCGTTCTTTCGACTGAAATAACTACCTCTTACAAAATGACTTGTAACTTGTATATCTGACTATAAACTTATACTTTTTCTGTTTAGTTTCATAAATTTTAGTTCAATATGAAATCATAGCACTTTGATTCACTCAAAACGGATTTAAAACGAAGAAGTTATGGGTAAAACAAGATTGGTTAAATTTACTTGTTGTAGCTACGTGAAATTTGTAACAAATCTATACCAACTATAACTTAATCAACTTATATTGTATATTATGTAATCTTGAGATACCATAGACACGTATACAATGTTTTGACATATCATATCGACCCATGTATATATATATTTCGGAACAACCATAGGCACTCTATATACAGTAATGTTGGGAGTTAGCTATACAGGGTTGAGGTTGATTCCAAAATATATATATACATTGAGTTGTGATGAAGCCTGAGACGTGTATACACTGGGTCGTGGATTGATTCAAGATATATATTAAATTATTCATGTACGACTAATTGTAGACTACTAAAGTTGGACTGCTAACTGGACAACTTAAATCATCAACACGTAATAAAGAAAATGTTGTGAATATATTTCGATCATACTTTGATATATGTACATATTTGTTATAGGTTCGTGAATCAACCCGTGGCCAAGTCTAATTCTCGATGAATTGATAATCTGTGAAAGTGAGTTATAGTCCCATTTTTACCATCTAATATTTCGGGATGAGAATACATGAAATTTTTGAAAGTATTTTACAAAATAGACACAAGTACTTGAACTACATTCTATGATTGATTCGTTATACCGCATATCACCCTTTTTAGCTTGGTAACCTAAGAATTAGTAAACCAGTCTACTAATTGACGCGAATCCTAAAGATAGATCTATGGGCCTTGACAAGCCCCAGTCGGGAACTACTTTAGTACTTCGAGGATTATATGTTTGGGGATATGCTAGATGCATTATGTTAATGTCGGTTACCAGGTGATCATCATATGAATGATTTTTTATCTTTATGCAGTTTACGAAATGCCTGATATGAGATGGTTGTTATAAATGAAATCTTGTGGTCTATTATTACAATTTGATATGTAGATTAAACCTATAACTCACCAACATTTTTGTTTAGGTTTAAAGCATGTTTATTCTTAGGTGATTGTTAAGAGCTTCCGTTGTTGCATACTAAATTAAGGACAAGATTTGGAGACCATGCTTGTAATATATTGTTTAAAAACTGCATTCGAGAACTTATTTTGTTGTAACAAATTAATATTGTAGACCATTATGTAATGTGAAATGTCCCGTTCATATTGATTATAAACGTTCCATATTAATTGATTTCGTCGCGAGGTTTTGACCTCTATATGAGATGTTTTTCAAAGACTGCATTCATTTTTAAAACAACCATAACCTTCATTTTATCTATAAAGGTTTAAAAAGCATTACGTAGATTATCAAATAATGATAATCTAAAATATACCGTTTACACACGACCATTACATAATGGTTTACAATAAGAATATATTACATCAAAAATAAGTTTCTTGAATGCAGTTTTTACATAATATCATACAAGCATGGACTCCAAATCTTGTCCTTATTTTAGTATGCAATAGCGGAAGCTCTTAATAATCACCTGAGAATAAACATGCTTAAAACGTCACCAAAAAATGTTGGTGAGTTATAGGTTTAACCTATATATTATCAAATCATAATAATAGACCACAAGATTTTCATATTTCAATATACATCCCATACATAGAGATAAAAAACATTCATATGGTGAACACCTGGTAACCGACATTAACAAGATGCATATAAGAATATCCCCTATCATTTCGGGAAATCCTTCGGACATGATAAAAATGAATTCGAAGTACTAAAGCATCCGATACTTTGGATGGGGTTCGTTAGGCCCAATAGATCTATCTTTAGGATTCGTGTCAATTAGTAGATCGGTTTACTAATTCTTAGGTTACCAAGCAAAAGGGGCATATTCGGCTTCGATCATTCACCAATATAATGTAGTTTCATTTACTTGTGTCTATTTCATAAAACATTTATAAAACTGCATGTATTCTCATCCCAAAATATTAGATTTTAAAAGTGGGACTATAACTCACTTTCACAGATTTTTACTTCGTCGGGAAGTAAGACTTGGCCACTGGTCGATTCACGAACCTATAACAAATATGTACATATATATCAAAGTATGTTCAAAATATATTTACAACACTTTTAATACATTTTGATGTTTTAAGTTTATTAAGTCAGCTGTCCTTGTTAGTAACCTACAACTAGTTGTCCAAAGTTAGATGTACAGAAATAAATTGATATATATTATCTTGAATCAATCCACGACCCAGTGTATACACGTCTCAGGCTAGATCACAAATCAAAGTATATATATTTTTGGAATCAACCTCAACCCTGTATAGCTAACTCTAACATTACTGCATATAGAGTGTCTATGGTTGTTCCAAATAATATATATACATGGGTCGATATGATATGTCAAAACATTTGCATACGTGTCTATGGTATCCCAAGATTACATAATATATTAGAATACATGTATAATACAATATAAGTTAGCTAGGATATGATTTGTATAGAGTTGTTACAATATTTCCCGTAGCTACAACAATCAAAAAATATCCAATCTTGTTTTACCCATAACTTCTTAGTTTTAAATCCGTTTTGAGTGAATCAAATTGCAATGGTTTCATATTGAACTCTATTTTATGAATATAAACAGAAAAAGTATAGGTTTATAGTCAGAAATATAAGTTACAAGTCATTTTTGTAAGAGGTAGTCATTTCAGTCGAAAGAACGACGTCTTGATGACCATTTTGAAAAACATACTTCCACTTTGAGTTTAACCATGATTTTTGGATATAGTTTCATGTTCATAAGAAAAATCATTTTCCCAGAAGAATAACTTTTAAATCAAAGTTTATCATAGTTTTTAATTATCAAACCCAAAACAGCCCGCGTTGTTACTACGAAGGCGTATGTCCAGTTTTAAGGTGTTTTTCGTGTTTCCAGGTTTTAAATCATTAAGTTAGCATATCATATAGATATAGAACATGTGTTTAGTTGATTTTAAAAGTCAAGTTAGAAGGATTAACTTTTGTTTGCGAACAAGTTTAGAATTAACTAAACTATGTTCTAGTGATTTCAAGTTTAAACCTTTGAATAAGATAGCTTTATATGTATGAATCGAATGATGTTATGAACATCATTACTACCTAAAGTTTTGTGGATAAACCTACTGGAAAAGAGACAAATGGATCTAGCTTCAAAGGATCCTTGGATGGCTTGAAAGTTCTTGAAGCAGAATCATGACACGAAAACAAGTTCAAGTAAGATCATCACTCGAAATAAGATTGTTATAGTTATAGGAATTGAATCAAAGTTTGAATATGAGTATTACCTTGTATTAGAAATATATATTACTATAAATAAGAAAGATTTCTTGAGGTTGGATGATCACTTTACAAGATTGGAAGTGAGCTAGCAAACTTGAAAGTATTCTTGATTTTATGAAACTAGAACTTATAGAATTTATGAAGAACACTTAGAACTTGAAGATAGAACTTGAGAGAGATCAATTATATGAAGAAAATTGAATAATGAAAGTGTTTGTAGGTGTTTTTAGTCGTTGGTATATGGATTAGATATAAAGGATGTGTAATTTTGTTTACATGTAAATAAGTCATGAATGATTACCAATATTTTTGTAATTTTATGAGATATTTCATGCTAGTTGCCAAATGATAGTTCCCACATGTGTTAGGTGACTCACATGGGCTGCTAAGAGCTGATCATTGGAGTGTATATACCAATCGTACATACATCTAAAAGCTGTGTATTGTACGAGTACGAATACGGGTGCATACAAGTAGAATTGTTGATGAAACTGAACGAGGATGTAATTGTAAGCATTTTTGTTAAGTAGAAGTATTTTGATAAGTGTCTTGAAGTCTTTCAAAAGTGAATAAATACATATTAAAACACTACATGTAAATACATTTTAATTGAGTCGTTAAGTCATCGTTAGTCGTTACATGTATATGTTGTTTTGAAACCTTTAGGTTAACGGTCTTGTTAAATGTTGTTAACCCATTGTTTATTATATCTAAAGAGATGTTAAATTATTTCATTATCATGATATTATGATATATAATATATCTTAGTATGATATATATACAGGTAAATGTCGTTACAACGATAATCGTTACATATATGTCTCGTTTCGAAATCATTAAGTTAGTAGTCTTATTTTTATATATGTAGTTCATTGTTAATACACTTAATGATATATTTACTTATCATTTAACATAATTAACCAAGTGTATCAATATCTTAATATGATTCATATGTACTTAGTAAGACGTTGTTATAACGATAATCGTTATATATATCGTTTTCGTGTTTCTTAATTCAATAGTCTCATTTTTATGTATATAACTCATTGTTAAAATACCTAATGAGATACTTACTTATCATAATATCATGTTAACTATATATATAACCATATATATGTCATCAAATAGTTTTTACAAGTTTTTAACGTTCGTGAATCACCGGTCAACTTGGGTGGTCAATTGTCTATATGAAACCTATTTCAATTAATCAAGTCTTAACAAGTTTGATTGCTTAACATGTTGGAAACATTTAATCATGAAAATATAGTTTTCATTTAATATATAATCTTGGAAAAGTTCGGGTCACTACATAATGGTCGTGTGTAAGTGTGATATTTTGGATTATCATTATTTGATAATCTAAGTTATGTCCTTTAAACCTTTGTCAATAAAATGAAGGTTATGGTTTGTTTTAAAAACGAATACAGTCTTTGAAAAATGTCTCATATAGAGGTCAAAACCTCGCAACGAAATCAATTAATATGGAACGTTTATAATCAATATGAACGGAACATTTCAGTTGGCATCCGAGCGTTGGTCTTAGAGAACTAGAATTTTGCATTAGTATGTCTTATCGAGTTTGTTAGGATGCATTAGTGAGTCTGGACTTTGACCGTGCCTTTCGTTAAAAAAAATGATTGCTTAACAAATTTTGTTGGAAACTATAGTACAAATTTTGCTTAACGTGTTTGATATTGTGTGATAGATGTCTACCTCTAGTACAAATCTCATTGACTCACCTATTAATAATGAAGAGTCAAATATAATTTGGGAAGATTCACAAATTCCGGAAGAAGAAGAAGAGGAACCGGAAGAAGAGGAACCGGAAGAAGAGGAACCGGAAGAAGAAGAGGTTCCGTTAGAATAGATAAATAAAAGAAAACCTTCAACCAATGGACTAAAATTAATAATGGTCAATGGTGTTTCCACCGAGGAAGCAAAATATTGGGAAGATTACCAATTTTCCGATAAATAGGATCCCGATGAGGATTCCGATGATGTTGTAGAAATTACCCTGACCCAATTTGAAAAGGCAAAAGAAAATAATAAGGGAAAAGGCATCAAAATAGAGAAACCAAATTCCAACCCCGATGACCTCCATGTTAACATAAAAGGTCCCGATGGGGTATACCATAAACAACCATATTTCTTAAGCTTTAATTATGGCCCGGGAACATCTAGGTTACCAGCTTCTTCTAGACCATTAATGAAAAGAATGGATCGTATTAGAGGATCACAATATATCCCTAGGAAATTAGCGAAACGAACCAAGTCCGAAGAAGAAGAAACAAGTGAGTCGGAATAAAAAGTTGTAATCCTGCGATGTAATATATGTAATATAGTGTGCTTGTGCTTTTATGATATATGTAAAAATTGCTTGTATTGTTTGTTAAAAATCTTCTATAAATCTAACCCTCGTCTATTTTACAGTATAAAAACATAAAATGGATGTTAAGGATAAACAACCAAATATTTTAGAAGACCTACCCGGAGACATGATTGATGAAATCTTGTCTAAAGTCGATCAGAATTCGTCAGCACAATTATTTATGACAAAATTAGTTTGTAGAACATTTGAAGAACGTTCCAAGCATGCCTTAGTTTATAAAAGGCTTTCATTTGAAAGATGGGGTATATCACGTTGGGGAGACCGTAAGTTACGCCGTGTTTACTTTAAAGCATTTAATGCAGGGAACCCAAATGCAATTTTACGCTACGGGTTAAGAACCTATTTTGACTCGACATATCCGAACATAGGACTTCATGCTTTAGAAAGAGCTTCTAACATGCAACATAGGGAAGCATGTTATGCTTACGGGTTAGTGATGTTCGCTTCTCACCAACTGTTAAATAAAACATTCCCACAAGTGACGGATTCGGTAGTTGAGGTGAGAAACAAGGTTTTTAGGTTGTTATGGGGTTGTTGGACATTACGTAACCCTCGTCCTTTTGATGACGTTACAACAAGCTGTCTTGCTAACGGTCATAACGGTTATGTTCCACAAGACCAAGGATGGGAAGTAGTCTTAGTAAAACCAGAATGCATGACTTGTTTCTAGACGTATGAATTACATGTCTTTATTGCCTTTGCTGAACGCCTTGTACATTAACTAGAATTGTCTTCGCAACTGCTTTGTATAAAAGTTTTTATGTGCTATATTTCATGCTGTATGTAAAATAGCGGTATTGTAAGTTTGCAAAATATTGTATAAAAGTTTGAATATGAAATATTTTTGTGATTAGTTTTTCATATAGAATTGTAGTAGTTGAAATAGTATATTAGCTACTAAGTATGAACTTAACGGGTAGGTACTACCCGAATTAAAAATTATAAAACGCTAATATGAAGAAAGAGCTTTTATAAATAAGTTCTTATTATGCTACAAAATACTATTGACTACTCTTGATATTCTATATGATTAACTCATTTCTTTTGGCTATTTTTGAAGGAAATGGCACCAACTACTCGACACACCATGAGTATGAGCGAAGAAGATTTCCGTACCTTTCTTGCGGCGAACATAGCCGCAGTGCAGGCTGCAATGCATAATAACAACAATAACTCTGAATCCAGCAATGAAACAAACGCCACAAGGACTCGTGCAGGATGCTCCTACAAAGATTTCACTGCCTGTAAACCTCTGAAATTCGATGGAACCGAGGGTCCAATCGGATTAAAATGGTGGACCAAGAAGGTCGAATCGGTATTTTCCATAAGTAAGTGTGATGAAGAAGACAAAGTAAAGTACGCTACGCATACCTTCACAGGTGCTGCGTTAACATGGTGGAATACCTATCTCGAACAGGTGGGACAAGATGCTGCTTACGCACTACCGTGGTTAGCATTCAAGCACTTGATAAACGAAAAGTACCGTCCCAGAAACGAGGTCAATAAGTTCAAGGCAGAGCTTAGAAAATTACAAACGCAAGGTTTCGACATTACCACGTACGAACGAAGATTCACAGAGTTGTGCTTATTGTGTCCAAGAGCATTTGAGGATGAAGAAGAGAAGATCGACGCGTTTCTGAAAGGGTTACCAGAAAGGATCCAGGAAGATGTGAGCACAAACGAGCCCGCCTCCATACAAAAGGCAAGTCGAATGGCTCACAAGTTCATAAACCAGATTGAAGGAAGAATTAAAAAGCAAGCGGCCAAAGAAAACAACATGAAACAAGTCAAGAGAAAGTGGGAAGAAACCAGTGACAAGGGTCACCAATACAATAACAACAGTAACTATCGCATCAACAATCAACACCAAAATCACAACCACAAACGCATCATGTTTCACAACAACAACCGCAACAAAAACCATCCCAACAACAACAACTACAACAACCGTTTTAACAACAATAGCACCCACAACAACAACAATCCCAACAATAATCTCAATAACAACAATGACAACAACAATCAGAACAATAAATGTCCAAGGTGTGGAGGTTATCATCCAGATAAATTCTGTGTAGTAGTATGTACCAAGTGTAGCAGAGTCGGTCATGGTGCAATGAAGTGTGAAATCTATGGACCAAGATTCAATAGGAAGTACAAAACTAATGATCCTATTGTTTGTAACGGATGCGGAAAGTCAGGTCATCTCAGTAGAACATGCCCAAATCAAGGGAATAATAATGGGCAAGGCCGTGGAAGAATCTTCAACATCAATACGGTAGAAGCGCAGGAAGACCCGGAGCTTGTTACGGGTACGTTTCTCATTGACGATAAACCTATTTATGTTTTATTTGATTCGGGTGCGGATAAAAGTTATATGAGTAGAGATTTTTGTGCTAAATTAATTTGTCCATTGACGCCTTTGGATAATAAATTTTTACTCGAATTAGCAAATGGCGAATTAATCAAAGCCGATAAAATATGCCGAAATCGAAAAATTAAACTGGTTGGTGAAATATTTAAGGTTAATTTGATACCAGTAGAATTAGGGAGTTTTGATGTGATAATTGGCATGGACTGGTTAAAAAAGGAGAGAGCAGAGGTCGTATGTTACGAAAATGCGATTCGCATTGTACGAGAAGAAGAAAAACCCTTAATGGTGTACGGAGAAAAGAGCAACGCGAAGTGAAATCTTATTATTAACCTGAAGGCGTAAAAACTGATAAGAAAAGGTTGCTATGCCATTCTTGCACATGTCGAGAAGGTGCAAATTGAAGAAAAGAACATCAATGATGTCCCCTGTGATGACCAGGAGATTTCCGACCAAATTTAAACTTAATCTTTATATGATTTCGACATGGTAAGCAAAGTCTATAAAATAGGATACAAAAATAATTAAGTGTATTTTGAAATAAACCTATATATAAATATGTATGAATTTTATGTAATATATAAATTTATTAATATTAAATATTAAATATATGTTATTATATAATATATATTATATGATTCGTAAATAGGGTATAATTAATGAATTGTAAAATTAATATATGAAATTATAATTTAAAATATGGTTATGATAGTATTACTAATACATCCATTAAAATAAATATTAAGATTAATATTGATATCAGTAATTTTAATATTTGTACAATTATAATATAGTAATATAAAAAGTTGTTACATGTAATTAGTTACATTATTATTTGTATGACTATTATTATCATTATTGTTGATTAACAATATTATCATATTATTATTATTATTATTATCTTTAACAATATTATTATTACTATTATTAATATCATTATTATTTTTATAGTTATTATTAGTAGAAAGTAATACAATGTATTATTAATTAATAATAATATAATTATTATCATTCTTATGAATTTTTAGTATCATTATTGTTTATTATCATCTTTACTATTATTAAGTTCATTCTTATTATTATTAGTACAAGTTTTGATAAAAATTATTATTAATACTATTATTATTATTATTAATTCCATTATTATTAGTATTCTTACCAAAAACTAATAATATTAATGGTTTTTAATAATAAATTCATATCAGAAATTTATTTAATATAATATATATATAAATACATATATGCTCCGTATATATACGTAATACAGATATAATTTTGTATATATAAGTAAATACAGATATTATGTATTGTGTTTCAAGTCTCTATCGAGCTGTTAATTTTTCTAGCTAACTGGTAATTCAGTCTACCTCAATTCACGGATATTTTTCCAAATCAGTTTCATGTCAATGTCAAGTTGCAATACCAAACAAAACCAGTTAAATCAATTTATTTGTTATTTTTATTTTATTTATTTTTTTGTCTGATGTATCAAACTGTCAAATTCCTTTATGATATAATAGCCTATTAATTCATATTATTAGATAACCCCTTTCATTCTCTCCAATCTCTGTATCGATTACAAACACATTTAAACAGAATCCAAATTGTAATTCCATCAGTTTATTTTATTTTTTTATTTTTTTCGAAACCCCTATTCTTCCATAATTTTGGCCAAATCACGAACTCGAATGAAACTCCAAAATGTAATAATGTCATTTTGTTAGAAATCTTGCATTCAAACTATCTGGAAAGATTGAATGTCCAATTTTCTATATTGAATTCTAATTTCGAAGTCGAAATTTTTGAAATAAAAAGTCAAACCTTTGTTCTTTAATCGAATTCGAATTCTAATTGTTATTTCTGATTCAATTGATGATTGGAATAGTTTCCATGATTAATTTGAAATATATTTCGTGTTTTAATCCAAGTCTATCACGTTCTTAAAATTGAAATCAATTTTTTTTTTATTTTGTTCTAAACAGCGACGGGCTGTTTATTTTTTCTTTCTGTTCTTTATTTTTTTTTTTGTTTTTTTGTTTTGCTAATCCAGATATTTATAATTATAAATTGTTTTCTGAATCAGTAAAAAAAAATTCTAAATCAAATCATTTAATTGCTTGAGTTGATGATTCTGTTCGGTGGTATGAAGAAGAAAAGGAATAAACAGATGCTAGATATAGATATATACGGTTAGTGATATAGAACATAAAAGTAAGCATAGCGGATTGGTTTAGGAGGGTGGCAGGAAGCGAGAGGTCTCAGGTTCGAGCCTTGCTCGTGACATTTTTTATAAGGGGCTTTCTAAAGGTAGTTTTTCATATCAAATTATTATAAATATTATTATTATTATTGATATTATGTTTATTATTAATTGTTATGAATACTATGAGGATGATTATTATTATTATTATTATTATTATTATTATTATTATTATTATTATTATTATTATTATTATTATTATTATTATTATTATTATTATGATTATTATTATTATTACTATCATTAAGTATTAGAAGTATAATCGTTATTAGTATTATTATTAAATATTACGAACATTAGTTATTATTATTATTGTTACTAATACAAAGTATTAGTTACCCTTTATTATAATTATTATTATCATAACTTTAGCTACAATTATGTTACTATTATGATTATTGATATTACTAATACTAATATCATTATAGGTAATAATATTGGGCAAAAAGGTGTAAATCGGCGGGAACACCCTGATCCCGTGTGCCTTTGGCACCAACCATTGTCCACCCCACAAGGAATAGCTCCGGCAACTCCCCTATCCTGGACCCCCAACCATGTGACAGACTGAACCCCCGGAGGGATCGAACCTGCGTCTGTATTGGGCAAACTTCCACATGGTGGGTCCCCAAGAATGTTAGGGTGTGGGTACCGTTGAAGCACTGCTTCTTTGGTTATAAGTAATAATATTAAGTAGTATGATTATTAATAATATCATTATCAATAAGATTCCTATTATTATTATAAGTTTAAGTATTATTATTATTATTATTATTATTATTATTATTATTATTATTATTATTATTATTATTATCATTATTATTAATAACATATGTATCATTAATGAACTACTACTAAAATTATTATCTTTAGAAATTAAAATTTGTTATTTTTTTATATATAGTAATTATTAATATCAGTATTACTACCGTTATCATTAATACTAAAAGTATCATTATTATTATCATTAAAAGTATCATTAAAATTATCAATTTATATAAAGTTTTCATAATTACTATTATTATCAAATCTAATAGTATTATTACCTTTAGTTTAATATTTTCATAGAGTTAACTAACAAATGGTATCCAGATAACAATATCCTTAGTATACATCATAAAACTATATTAATATCTTATTTATTAAAATATATATTAAATAAATATACTTAATAAGATACATAGTTTATTAATATAAAAATTATATCACTAATAATAATAATAATGTATATATTTGTTCGACTACAAGCATATGTATTAATAAATATACAAATGATATAGGTTCGTGAATCCGAGGCCAACCCTGCATTGTTCAATATAGTCATATGTATTTTTACTACAAAATACATTAGGTGAGTTTCATTACTCCCTTTTTAAATGCTTTTGCAATATATATTTTGGGACTGAGAATACATGCGCTGTTTTTATAACTGCTTTACGAAATAGACACAAGTAATTGAAACTACATTATATGGTTGAATGATCGAAATCGAATATGCCCCTTTTTAGTCTGGTAATCTAAGAATTAGGGAACAGACACCCTAATTTGTAGCGACCCGACCAAATTATGTTTGACGGCACCGACTACTTAGGTCCCGTTACGTGGTCATAAGTCTTTAATCATGACGTTTGACCAAAATATGTCGCATTCATTTCATAAGTAAAATGATGTTTCAAGTTTACAAATGTAGTTCAAAAGACTAGTTACATTACAATGTTTAACGTACGAATGAAACCTATGCGACACAATTTAAAGTAGTCAAAAGACGCTCCAACTATGAATGAATACTCGACATCCAAGCAAGTATGAAAAAGAGTGCGGAAGCATGTATCAAGTAGCGTTCAAGGACCTGAGAAAACATATAGAAAACTGTCAACGAAAAACGTTGGTGAAATCATAAGTGTTTTAGTAAACGTTGCATTAGAACCACAAGATTCAATATAATATGATTATCAAAATCATTTGCATTCCAAAGTTGTTATTTGTTTCGCGGGCACCCAATTATCAAACTTAACTGTTTTGCACCCTTTGCGTAGTGTTAGAACATACACTAGCCCCGAAAATATATTTCATCCGCTAACGGTAGCGAACCGTCCGAATGAGGCTCGTCAAGCCCATGTGATCACATAATATAAGTTCACGTTTACACCCTGCAAGTGTAACTAATGATAATTGAATTGAGGATTTTTGTTCAAACCCGTACGTGGAATGTTCGTTTTCGTACTTGTGTTCAAAGTGTAAAAGCATGATACGTATATGTTTCTCATCCCATAGTTTAAAGCATAAAAGTCGCTTGAAAGATGGGACTATGATCTCACCTTGAGTGCAGGTATGAAAAGTACTTCACAAAGTAACGTGTGCAAAGGACAATGCTAGTCTTGACCTAAACAAATAGGTCGTATCAATAACGGTAAACACGATAGGTCAAAGATGTTCAATTAGTCCTATGGCTCGTTACGACTCGATTATATAGCATGTGAATCAAATTGTCCAAGTTTCATGTAAGGTACAAGTATAAAAGCATGTTAGAATGATTGCACAAACATTTGGTTAAGTTTGATTAAAAGTCAACTTTGGTCGGTCAAAGTCAATGAAAAAGTCAACACGTTAGGGTCGGGTCCCGAACTATTTGTCTGAGGTTTTTATTCATATATAAGTATGTTAGAACAAGTTACATGTGAATCGGAGGTCCATAGCGTGCCAAATATTTTTTATATTTTGACCATGTAGGTCAGAAGCTGGACACGCCTTATGTCGCATCGCGACAAAGGCTGGCCGCGCCGCGGCATTACACGCGAGCTGGTACCTGGCCAGTTTCAGTTTTCTAAGTCTCAAACCAAAATTCAAACAAACATAAAACACAAACCGTGAACACTTAGAACTCGTATCTTATATCGTTAGAAAGGTAATTTGACAAAGAACACAACTAAATACATTTCACCAACCAAAAACATCATTTGCAATAACTGACTTTCCAACATTTAATGCTCAATAAATGCTCAAGTTCATCAATGCACAAAATAGGATTCGGGAATTAAATGCATCCATATAACGCGTCGTTTCGTAGGTAATCAAGCATACAATACAACTAACTACTTACTAACACAATTCATGGCATTCAATACATTAAATGTTCACATTCAATTCTATCAAACCCTAACCAATAACATCAAAATCACTAATCATGTTTTTGAAGTTTTCTAAAACAACCTACACATCAAATTGGAGCTAGTGATGTTAGGAACACATTTAATACATGTATTTATAACATTTAACAACACTTAAGCAACCAAATCATCAATCAAACACACCAAACTTTCAAGTTCATGCTAGTTATCAAAAATAACAAGATCAAACGTATAAATCATATATTCATGTTAGACTTGAGCCATAGACACTAATTAACAACTTTATAAGTTAAAAACATCAAGAACACAAAATCTAGTGATTTTAGAAAGTAACCCAAACGTAATGAAATCGGTATAGAATCGAAGAGGAAGTTGCAAGGATTCCAAATATGTAATTTGTTTTGCAAGACACCCGCTAGCTTGGATTTAGATGATGATTCTTTGAAATGGTGTTTTGAGAGAAAATAAGAAAGTAGTGAAGAAAATGGAAAAAGAAAAGGGAATTAATGAATGGATGAGAGTGAAGGGTTGACTAGTTGACCTAGTCACCTCTTTGCTCTCTTGGCAACAATGGTCCCTCTAGTTTCATTCGGGTGCGTGAATTACCTAAACGAGATATTTTAAGACGCGTATTAACGGAAGATGTTATAATCATATAACGGACTTTAAATAACTAAACGGAAAAGTAAACGGAAAAAGGCGGGATGTTACATTACCTACTCCTTAAAATAAATTTCGTTCCGAAATTTAAGTAGGCGTAGTAGTCGTTGTTTCTTCCTCGGAATCTTGCGTTTCCGGAATCGGGAAAAGATGAGGGTATTTCTTTTTCATTTGATCTTGTCTTTCCCAAGTAAACTCGGGTCCTCTTTTGGTGTTCCAACGGACTTTAACAATCGAAATTCGGCTTTATTTTAATGTCTTGACGGAGGTGTCCACAATTTCAACCGGTTCCTCCACAAAATGAAGTTTGTCATCAATAGTAAGTTCCTCGAGAGGGATGACGATATCGGGTTCGGCAAGACACTTTTTCAAGTTAGATACATGGAAGGTAGGATGAACGGAGTTCAATTGAGGTGGTAGATCTAAACGATAGGCAACGGTTCCAATACGCTCCAAGATTTCGAAAGGACCAATATACTGCGGATTTAGCTTCCCGCGTTTCCCAAAACGGATCACACCTTTCCAAGGTGCAACTTTTAACATTACACGGTCACCGACTTGAAATTCGAGGTCGTTGCGTCGTTTGTCAGTATAGCTCTTTTGACGACTTCGGGCCGTCCTAAGCCTATCTCGGATTTGAACAATTTTCTCGGTTGTTTCATGAATGAGTTTGGGTCCGGTGATTTGTATATCACCTACTTCGGCCCAACAAAGAAGAGAACGACATTTTCGGCCATATAAAGCTTCAAATGGTGCGGCGTTAATACTCGTGTGATAACTATTATTGTATAAGAATTCGACGAGAGGCAAGTGCTTATACCAAGCTTTTCCAAAGTCGAAAACGTAAGCTCGTAACATGTTCTCCAAAGTTTGGATTGTGCGTTTGCTCTGTCCATCGGTTTGAGGATGATATGTGGTGCTCATGTCTAAACGCGTTCCCAATGCTTCTTGTAAAGTACGCCAAAATCTAGAAATGAAACGGCCATCTCGGTCGGAGATAATCGATAAAGGTACACCGTGTCGGGCTACGATCTCCTTGATGTAAAGTTGTGCAAGTTTCTCCATTTTGTCGGTCTCCTTCATGGCGAGAAAGTGTGCGGATTTGGTGAGATGGTCAACAATAACCCAAATGGTATCATAACCGCCCGTTGTCTTTGGTAACTTGGTGATGAAGTCCATCGTTATTCTTTCCCACTTCCATTGCGGGATTTCGGGTTGTTGAAGTAACCCGAACAGTCTTTGGTGTTCGGCTTTGACTTTGGAACATGTCAAACACTTGGCAACATAAGTAGCTATCTCTCTTTTGATATTCGGCCACCAATATTGTTCTTTAAGGTCGTGGTACATCTTATTGGCACCGGGGTGAATCGAGTATCGTGACTTATGGGCTTCATCTAAAATAAGGCTTCGTAGGTCCCCATATCTAGGCACCCAAATCTTTTCGGCGAAATATCGGAGTCCGGTCTCCCTAATTTCGAATCGAGAGACGAGAATGTTTAAGAGCTCGTGTGAAACGTTTTCATCCTTGAGAGCCTCATCTTGGGCTACCCGAATTTGGCTATTAAGGTTGGTGTGGATGGTGATGTTTAAGGCTCGGACACAAAGAGGCACCGCTCTTTCTTTTCAACTTAAGGCATCGGCTACTACATTTGCCTTTCCGGGATGGTAACGAAGCTCGCAATCGTAATCGTTTAAGGTTTCAATCCACCTTCGTTGTCTCATGTTTAGTTGCTTTTGGTCGAAAATGTGTTGGAGACTTTTGTGATCGGTGAAGATGGTACTCTTGGTTCCATAAAGATAGTGTCTCCACATTTTAAGTGCAAAGACAACGGCTCTGAGTTCGAGATCATGTGTCGTGTAGTTTCGTTTATGAATTTTGAGTTGTCAAGAAGCATAAGAAATGACTTTTGTTCGTTGCATCAACACACACCCAAAACCATGTTTCGAGGCGTCGCAATACACAACAAAATCATCGTTGCCTTCGGGAAGTGACAAGATAGGAGCGGTGGTTAGCTTTGTTTTCAAGATTTGAAATGCGGATTCTTGTTCGGTTGCCCAAACGAATTTTCTTCCCTTATGAGTTAACGCGGTTAGAGGACGAGCGACCAAAGAGAAATCTTTGATGAATCTACGATAGTATCCGGCGAGACCCAAAAATTGACGAATGTGAGTAGGAGTAGTAGGAGTCACCCATTTACTAATGACTTCGATTTTTGATGGATCAACTTTAATACCTTGGTCACTTACAACATGACCAAGAAATTGAACTTCCTTCAACCAAAATTCACACTTGGAGAATTTGGCATAGAGTCGTTCTTGTCTTAAAAGTTTAAGCACAAGTCGGAGGTGTTCGTCGTGTTGTTCGCTTTTAGAATAAACCAAAATATCATCGATGAACACGATAACGAATTTGTCAAGATACGGTTTGCACACGCGGTTCATAAGATCCTTGAACACCGCCAGTGCATTAGTGAGACCAAATGGCATGACAAGGAATTCATAACTACCATAACGAGTTCGGAAAGCAGTTTTGGAGACATCTTCCCCCTTAACCCTTAATTGATGATAACCCGAGCGGAGATCGATTTTCGAATATACACAAGACCCTTGTAGTTGATCAAAGAGGTCATCGATGCGTGGAAGAGGATATCAGTTTTTAACCGTCAATTTTTTTAGTTCACGGTAATCAATGCACATTCGTAGGGATCCGTCTTTCTTTTTAACAAACAAAATCGGAGCGCCCTAAGGTGAATGGCTAGGTTGGATAAAACCAAGTAGTTCTTGGATTTGACTTTGCAGTTCTTGCATCTCAGATGGAGTGAGTCTATATGGTGCACGTGCTATGGGTGCGGCTCCCGGAATAAGATCGATTTGGAATTCAACCGGTCGATGTTGTGGAAGACCCGGTAATTCGTCGGGAAATACATCGGAATAGTCACTAACAATTGGCACATCGTCGATGTGCTTCTCATCGGGCTCGACTTTCTTAACGTGAGCAAGGATCACAAAACAACCCTTACGGAGTAGTTTTCTAACTTTAATGCATGAAACGAGGTTGAGTCCGGTGCAACTCTTATCGCCATAGACGATCAAAGGTTTGCCGTTCTCGATAGGAATCCGGATTGCGTTAAGATTTCAAAGGATGTGAGATTTTGTTTTGGCTAGCCAATTCATACCGATTATTACATCGAAGCTTCCTAGTTCCATGGGTATCAAGTCAATTTCAAACTCATTACCCAAAATGTTTAACGTACACCCCCGGTAATATGTGTCGGCACTCAATAGTTTCCCATTGGCCACTTCAATGGTATATGTGGTATCTAGTGGAAGTGGTGGAGTGCTAAAAGAATGAGTCAAAGTCTTGAATACAAAACTCTTATCGGCACCCGAATCGAATAAACAAGTAACATAAGTGTTGTTGAGGAGAAACGTACCCGTGACTAATTCATTGTCATCTCGGGCTTCCTCATTGTTGATGTTGAAAGCTCGGCCGTGTGTGTTGGGGTTGGCTTTCTTCTTCAGACATGCATTTCTAAAATGACCCGTTTGGCCACATTCATAACAAGTACCCGATTTTGGTGCATTGGGCACCTTTTGAGCGACGGGGGCGGCACTTCTACAATCGTTGGCCACATGACCACCCCTTTGGCACCGGTGGAAAAATAAATTGCTACATTCACCATAGTGGTGTTTGTGGCATTTGTTGCAAAAGGGTTTATTTCCGCCATAACTTTTCTTGGCGTCGGAGGTGAAAGGCTTCTTGGTGAAGTTGTTGTTGTAGTTGTTGCTTGATTGGGGGGCTTCCCATTTTCTTTTGTTGCCGCACATTTTATCCTCGGCCTTAGGTGCCGGAACTACGATTGCGTCAACCGTTTCGATCAATTGGCGGGCCATGTTTAAGGCTTGTTGTAGGTTAGCGGGTTTGGATGACATCACTCCTTGTTTGATGCTCTTTGGAAGACCATCCATATAGAGTTCAACCCTTTGAGATTCGGGGTTCACGAGGTTGGGACACATCAAGGATAGCTCGGCGAATCGTTGATTGTAGGCCTTGAGATCGTTTCCGACCGCCGTTAAAGTTCTTAGCTCTTGTTCGAGCTTTCGGGTTTCTTCACGAGGGAAAATTTCGACGATCAACCTTTCCCTTAAATCGGCCCAAGAGAGGGCGTGAGCTTCATCGGTACCCACCGATTGTACATACGTGTTCCACCACGTGAGGGCGATACCGGCAAAGGTGTGGGTGGAATATTTGACTTTATCTTGATCCCGACAACCGCTTATGCTAAAAACGGCTTCCGTTTGTTCGAACCATCGAGTGAGTACAACCGGTCCCCCGGTCCCATCAAAAGTATGAGGTTTGCACCCCATGAAAGCTTTATAGGAGCACCCTTCGCTTGAGTTACCGGCCCCTTGATTGTTGTTATTGTGGTTGTTATTGTTGTTGTTGGAGGAGTGACTGGCCATGGCCGCATCCACGGCGGTGGCTATCATTCGTTGTAGAGCTTGTTCGGGAGTGTCATGGCGTGGCACACGACGAGGAGGCATTGTTCCTTCAAAACACAAGAATACCGTTGATTAGTATTTTCAATAATACTAATCATGATATGGAATAAGGATAGAGAAAAATTTTCCTTGACTCGCCTTAAATTCTTTATGCCATAATGTCGGAACGTTCATATGAGTCACCGTAATATAATCCCGGAAATTATATTACCTTAATTCACATGTGCATTCGACATTATTTCACTAAGTCAAGGTGGCGCGTCAATTAAATCAAGTAACGTGAGATTAAGATTGAATAAGAATCAGATATGATAGAAGAGTTCGAGTATAATGCACAAGTAGTCAAGTAATTCCTACTTCAAGTCTATATGCTGGTTGTAGTCTAGACTCACTAATGTACCCTATGACTCGGGGTTGACACCAATGAACTCTAAATCCCTACAACCAACGCTCTGATACCATCTGTAGCGACCCGACCAAATCATGTTTGACGGCGCCGACTACTTAGGTCCCGTTACCTGGTCATAAGTCTTTAATCTTGACGTTTGACCAAAATATGTCGCATTCATTTCATAAGTAAAAGGACGTTTCAAGTTTACAAATGTAGTTCAAAAGACTAGTAACATTACAATGTTTAACGTACGAATGAAACCTATGCGACACAATTTAAAGTAGTCAAAAGACGCTCCAACTATGCATGAATACTCGACATCCAAGCAAGTATCAAAAAGAGTGCGGAAGCATGTATCAAGCAGCGTTCAAGGACCTGAGAAAACATATAGAAAACTGTCAACGAAAAACGTTGGTGAAATCATAGGTGTTTTAGTAAACGTTGCATTTGAACCACAAGATTCAATATAATATGATTATCAAAATCATTTGCATTCCAAAGTTGTTATTTGTTTCGCGGGCACCCAATTATCAAACTTAACTGTTTTGCACCCTTTGCGTAGTGTTAGAACATACACTAGCCCCGAAAATATATTTCATCCGCTAACGGTAGCGAACCGTCCGAATGAGGCTCGTCAAGCCCTTGTGATCACAGAATATAAGTTCACGTTTACACCCTGCAAGTATAACTAATGATAATTGAATTGAGGATTTTTGTTCAAACCTGTACGTGGAATGTTCGTTTTCGTACTTGTGTTCAAAGTATAAAAGCATGATACGTATATGTTTCTCATCCCATAGTTTAAAGCATAAAAGTTGTTTGAAAGAAGGGACTATGATCTCACCTTGAGTGCACGTATGAAAAGTACTTCACAAAGTAACGTGTGCAAAGGACAATGCTAGTCTTGACCTAAACAAATAGGTCGTATCAATAACGGTAAACTCGATAGGTCGAAGATGTTCAATTAGTCCTATGGCTCGTTACGACTCGATTATGTAGCATGTGAATCAAATTGTCCAAGTTTCATGTAAGGTACAAGTATAAAAGCATGTTAGAATGATTGCACAAACATTTGGTTAAGTTTGATTAAAAGTCAACTTTGGTCGGTCAAAGTCTACGAAAAATTCAACACGTTCGGGTAGGGTCCCGAACTATTTTTCTGAGGTTTTTATTCATATATAAGCATGTTAGAACAAGTTACATGTGAATCGGAGGTCCATAGCGTGCCAAACATTTTTCATATTTTGACCATGTAGGTCAGAAGCTGGACACGCCTTATGTCGCGCCGCGACAAAGGCTGGCCGCGCCGCGGCATTACACGCGAGCTGGTACCTGGCCAGTTTCAGTTTTCTAAGTCTCAAACCAAAATTCAAACAAACATAAAACACAAACCGTGAACACTTAGAACTCGTATCTTATATTGTTAGAAAGGTAATTTGATAAAGAACACAACTAAATACATTTCACCAACCAAAAACATCATTTGCAATAACCGACTTTCCAACATTTAATGCTCAATAAAGGCTCAAGTTCATCAATGCACAAAATAGGATTCGGGAATTAAATGCATCCATATAATGCGCTGTTTCGTAGGTAATCAAGCATACAATACAACTAACTACTTACTAACACAATTCATGGCATTCAATACATTAAATATTCATATTCAATTCTATCAAACCCTAACCAATAACATCAAAATCACTAATCATATTTATGAAGTTTTCTAAAACAACCTACACATCAAATTGGAGCTAGTGATGTTAGGAACACATTTAATACATGCATTTATAACATTTAACAACATTTAAGCAACCAAATCATCAATCAAACACACCAAACTTTCAAGTTCATGCTAGTTATCAAAAATAACAAGATCAAACATATAAATCATATATTCATGTTAGACTTGAGCCATAGATACTAATTAACAATTTTATAAGTTAAAAACATCAAGAACACAAAATCTAGTGATTTTAGAAAGTTACCCAAACGTAATGAAATCGGTATGGAATCGAAGAGGAAGTTGCAAGGATTCCAAATATGTAATTTGTTTTGCAAGACACCCGCTATGTTTTGAGAGAAAATAAGAAAGTAGTGAAGAAAATGGAAAAAGAAAAGGGAATTAATGAATGGATGAGAGTGAAGGGTTGACTAGTTGACCTAGTCACCTCTTTGCTCTCTTGGTAACAATGGTCCCTCTAGTTTCATTCGGGTGCGTGAATTACCTAAACGAGATATTTTAAGACACGTATTAATGGAAGATGTTATAATCATATAACGGACTTTAAATAACTAAACGGAAAAGTAAATGGAAAAAGGCGGGATGTTACATAATTGATGCGAACTCTAAAGATAGATCTATCGGGCCCAACAAGCCCCATCCAAAGTACCGGATGCTTTAGTACTTCGAAATTTATATCATGTCCGAAGGAGGATCCCGGAATGATGGGGATATTGTTATATGCATATTGTGAATGTCGGTTACCAGGTGTTCAATCCATATGAATGATTATTTTTGTCTCTATGCATGGGACGAATATTTATGAGAAATGAAAATCTTATGGTCTATTAAAATTGATGATAATGAATGTTTATGATAAACTAATGAACTCACCAACCTTTTGGTTGACACTTTTAAGCATGTTTATTCTCAGGTTTGAAAGATATCTTCCGCTGTGTATTTGCTCATTTTAAAGATATTACTTGGAGTCATTCATGGCATATTTCAAAGGACGTTGCATTCGAGTCATTGAGTTCATCAAGATTATTATTAAGTCAATTATAGTTAGATATATTATGAAATGGTATGTATGTTGTCAACTTTCGATGTAATGAAAGATTGTCTTTTCAAAAACGAATGCAATGTTTGTAAAATGTATAATATAGAGGTCAAGTACCTCGCGATGTAATCAACTGTTGTGAATCGTTTATAATCAATATGGACTTCATCCGGATGGATTAAGACGGGTCTTTACAGTTGGTATCAGAGCGGTGGTCTTAGCGAACTAGGTCTGCATTAGTGTGTATAACTAATAAGTTGTTAGGATGCATTAGTGAGTCTGGACTTCGACCGTGTCTGCATGTCAAAAGTTTTGCTTATCATTTCGTGTCGAAAATTACCTGCTTATCATTCTTAAAGAATCACTTGCTTATCATCCTTAGTCTAGACACATCTTACTGCAATGATTAAATGAATAGTGTATAGACAAAATTCGTATCTTAGCGTATCTGCTAATTCATATCTTAGCGTATCTGTTATTGCTACCTTTGCCTGACAGCTTCCGTAGATTCCTCAGTAACTTATGGAATTTTAGTATTATATATACATATGTAAATTATGTATTGTAGGGTACTAATCTACATCCTATAATCTATTTCTTATCGAAAATCCTTCATCTGATCGTACGAGATGAATCCCTCAAACAGTTCGAATTCCTCGAATTCCGACAGCTATTCCGATATGGAGTTTCACCTATCAGCATCACTATAGTGAATCAACCAATCAGCCATCCCCAATTCATCTGATGAGTTCGCAGTCGACTTAACCAATGGAGATGAGAGGAAGGCGATCGTTTCCACCCACCAACCAAATTTACCTCTTGGCAATGAACCTAAAGCACTTACCGGCGAACCAGTCCGAAACACCATTTTCACCCTCGTTTCCCGAATAGCTCGTCACGATTATATTCTATCTAAAATTCTAAACCTTATTCAGCCGCTCATTCCGACCGACAATCCAACCGGAATAATAGAAGAAGTCAACGAACTTCGCACTCGTGTAATTAATTTGGAAAATATGGTGCAAAATGTACCAGCTTCAACAACATCAACGGCATCAACTGTACCACCAGCAACAACACAAACTACAACAACACACGCCTCAACATCTCATATTGTACCTAGAGTATAATCATCGTTCTACGTATCGTTCTACATCAATTATCTTCGTTCTTCATGGCGATTAAGTAATCTCTAAATGTTTTAGAGATTATGTATTCTAGTTCTAACGGTAAACCAAATGAGTTTAATATCATATTAACTCAATGAATCCATGATTACATCTGAAGAAAATATATATACAAGTATATTTTCATAAAGATTGTAATTAAAAATTCTTTCGTACAAACTGTTAATGAATAAAATATTTTAACGGGTAGGTAATACCCGATGAATATTTAGATTTCACTTTAATAAGTTACACTGTTCATTCGACGAAACTGATTCAACAGGCATTTATTATCCTACTTACATCCACAGATATACGTAACCGTTCACCACAGAATAATCATTTTCATTCAATTTCATATTTGGATTTTGATTTATCAGAATTCAA
Organism: Rutidosis leptorrhynchoides; assembly: GCF_046630445.1. Taxonomy (NCBI): domain Eukaryota; kingdom Viridiplantae; phylum Streptophyta; class Magnoliopsida; order Asterales; family Asteraceae; genus Rutidosis; species Rutidosis leptorrhynchoides. The sequence goes on along the minus strand of NC_092334.1, from coordinate 143,593,643 downwards.
CAAGTGGCATAATGAAGAAAACATTGGACAAAATAAAATTTGTTAGAAACAAACAAATTAACTATGAGAAATTTTGTTAAGAATCCACGCTAACGAAATCCTAGCTAATTGTTCCTAGCTAATTGATTACAATTTATTTATCGCAGTTTATTTATCGCAATTTAATTATCGCAATTTTATTTATCATCATTTAAATTCTGTTATTTACTCTACGCACTTTATTTATCGTCATTTATTTTCTGTTATTTATTTTACGCACTTTAAATATCGGGACATGTATACAAGGTTTTGACATATCATATCGACGCATCTATATATATTATTTGGAATCACCATAGACACTCTATATGCAGTAATGATCGAGTTCTCTATACAGGGTTGAGGTTGATTCTACAATAATATATATAGTTTGAGTTGTGATCGAGTCTGAGACGTATACGGGTCACGATACGTATTAATTAATTCGAATATTATATATTAAACTTTATATGAATTATTGGACTGTCAACTGTGGAGTATCGACTGTGGACTAATAATATTAGAAAATTAAAATGAATTAAAATATTGATTATAACATATGAAACTAAACAATTCTTCAAGTTTGTCGCTTGATTTCATCTTAAACCTCATTTGTATCTTGACAATTACAATCTGCGTTCAAACCTTTCATGATCCTTGAGAACACCTCAATCGAGAGGATGAACCAATCGTATTTCATCTACGGAAGAAAAGATTGACACATATAGTCATGCACCTAAAAATACTCGAAACCTGAGTAAACATTTAACACGTGTCTGTGCTAGCTCCTTTGGCATTGTTATTACCGAAAATAACACTGCAACTCTTTTCAAATTAGCCAAATTTATCACAGCTCCAACAAGTCAGCTTCGATATTTCAGTCAGACTAGCCTTACTATAACCTTGATATATATATGCGTGCTCTTTTATTGTTACCGGGGAACCTTTTATATTCCGCCACATTAGCAGTAAACTTACCAACCACTTCGTTGATCTTTGACCTTCAGAAAAATCAGTGAGACCTTACCATATACTCATCTACATCATGTAACAATAATTGCCATACCAACTACCAGGAATCATCAATCATCAAGCTCGAATCCCGCAGCGTTTTCACTTCAACAGTTATATATATACATATAACGTATAACTTCTGGAAATGTGATCTTCAATTCTGAAATTTTGAAAAGCACCCAATCTAGGAATCAATACTCTGAATATTGAAAAATCCGAATGAAACAACAAAAACTGTAGATGACTTTAACAGTCAAAAGTTTAACAATAAAAAAATATATATATACGTTGGAAAAGCTCAAAAGGAAGTTTGGTACTGAAAAACGGATTGAGCAAACCATGAAGGAGACTCTGAGTAAATCACAAGGAATAAACTTGTACATAAAGAATCCTGATGATTCTGTTTCTGATGAAATCTTTAGCGAATACCTTGCTTCCGAATCTAAACCCTTACGGATAAATCTTCTTCATCATCCATCGATATTAGAAACTGTTAGTTTCTATATCCTGTAAACTTTCGAGCTTAAAATATGAATGTTATTGAAGTAATGTTGGGAACTGATGCATGAGTTAGTATAATATAATGACACTTGATCAACGTGATTATATTACAGTAAGTCATGCTGAGTTTCTTATGGGACGTGATGATTCACAGACCATAACGTCATCACGTGCCATGTTACATAACTCTTTCATTCTGCTTAACTTCTGAACATATCAAGAAAGAATGTTCTTGATAGTTCTATTCTCAGTGACTCAGGTAATTTGACAAATCAAATCGTGCTATCACGTTCTTTCTTGTTTAGAATATTAAGTTCATTTAAAATTTCATACTTGCGAATTCTGGACCATTACTTGCAAAGAGAAAGCAAAAGAATGAAACTCCGAAATAGAAATGGGAGTATAAATCGCAGCAAATAGAAGAGAACATTAACTATGGGTGATAGTGATTATAGAAGACAGAAGAAGGGACTATGAAATATAAGAGAAAATATAAAGCCCAATAACAACACGGAGGCTACAAACTATGGATATCAGTGCGTATAGCAATATAAAGACACAAGAGGATTATAAATACAATAATCCTTAGAGCATAGTAGAAATAAACAGATTCTTTCGGTGGGAGTTGGAAAAGAAGAACGATCATTGCGATAGTCAGAATAAGAACAAGGATTAGAACTGGATTAAGCATCATTATAATCTTTTGGATATATGAACTGAGAAAGAAGGTATAGAAGTGGTGGAAACTAATGGAACGGAAAAGGTAAATTTATAATGGAAATATCAGACAGAGTAATCGAGGCAGATCACCGTATTTAGTTATAGAGACCTTAATTCCCTTATTCGTCGAAGAATCAAATCTTTTAGATTTCAAAAATTTTCTTAAAATCCTTTGAATTTCGGAATTCAACCATGACTAGTCAAAAGTTATGATGAAACTTGTCTTTCTCATTTAACTCTTTTGTGATAACTTCACTCACCCGCTTCGAGTAATCGAATCATATTATCCACATTACTTTATGGTAATAAAATTCTATTTTATCAACTCATATTCGTCATGAAGACATTCTTATTGTTAGACATGACGACCACACTCAAATTTCGGGACGAAATTTCTTTAACGGGTAGGTACTGTGATGATCCGGAGATTTCCGACCAAATTTAAACTTAATCTTTATATGATTTCGACATGGTAAGCAAAGTCTGTAACATTGAGTCTCGAAAATTTTGGAACTATGTTCATATATTTAATTACCCTTCGACTATTCCCAACGATTCATGAACAATCGCTTGTAAATAAATATGTATATATATATATATATATATATATATATATATATATATATATATATATATATATATATATATATATATATATATATATATATATATATATATGAATGTAAGTATATATATAATAGTTTGAAATTATAAAATATAATTTAAACATTAAAATTTAATATGTAAAATAGGATACAAAATAATTAAGTGTATTTTGAAATAAACCTATATATAAATATATATGAATTTTATGTAATATATAAATTTATTAATATTAAATATTCAATATATGTTATTATATAATATATATTATATGATTCGTAAATAGGGTATAATTAATTAATTGTAAAATTAATATATGAAATTATAATTTAAAATATGGTTATGATAGTATTACTAATACATCCATTAAAATAAATATTAAGATTAATATTGATATCAGTAATTTTAATATTTGTACAATTATAATATAGTAATATAAAAAGTTGTTACATGTAATTAGTTACATTATTATTTGTATGACTATTATTATCATTATTGTTGATTAACAATATTATCATATTATTATTATTATCTTTAACAATATTATTATTACTATTATTAATATCATTATTATTTTTATAGTTATTATTAGTAGAAAGTAATACAATGTATTATTAATTAATAATAATATAATTATTATCATTCTTATGAATTTTTAGTATCATTATTGTTTATTATCATCTTTACTTTTATTAAGTTCATTCTTATTATTATTAGTATAACTTTTGATAAAAATTATTATTAATACTATTATTATTATTAATTCCATTATTATTAGTATTCTTACCAAAAACTAATAATATTAATGGTTTTTAATAATAAATTCATATCAGAAATTTATTTAATATAATATATATATAAATACATATATGCTCCGTATATATACGTAATACAGATATAATTTTGTATATATAAGTAAATACAGATATTATGTATTGTGTTTCAAGTCTCTATCGAGCTGTAAATTTTTCTAGCTAACTGGTAATTCAGTCAACCTCAATTCACGGATATTTTTCCAAATCAGTTTCATGTCAATGTCAAGTTGCAATACCAAACAAAACCAGTTAAATCAATTTATTTGTTATTTTTATTTTATTTATTTTTTTGTCTGATGTATCAAACTGTCGAATTCCTTTATGATATAATAGCCTATTAATTCATATTATTAGATAACCCCTTTCATTCTCTCCAATCTCTGTATCGATTACAAACACATTTAAACAGAATCCAAATTGTAATTCCACCAGTTTTTTTTTTTTTTTTCGAAACCCCTTTTCTTCCATAATTTTGGCCAAATCACGAACTCGAATGAAACTCCAAAATGTAATAATGTCATTTTGTTAGAAATCTTGCATTCAAACTATCTGGAAAGATTGAATGTCCAATTTTCTATATTGAATTCTAATTTCGAAGTCAAAATTTTTGAAATAAAAAGTCAAACCTTTGTTCTTTGATCGAATTCAAATTCTAATTGTTATTTCTGATTCAATTGATGATTGGAATAGTTTCCATGATTGATTTGAAATATATTTCGTGTTTTAATCCAAGTCTATCACGTTCTTAAAATTGAAATCATATTTTTTTTTTGTTCTAAACAGCGACGGGCTGTTTATTTTTTCTTTCTGTTCTTTAATTTTTTGTTTTTGTTTTTTTGTTTTGCTAATCCAGATATTTATAATTATAAATTGTTTTCTGAATCAGTAAAAAAAAAATCTAAATCAAATCATTTAATTGCTTGAGTTGATGATTCTGTTCGATGGTATGAAGAAGAAAAGGAATAAACAGATGCAAGATATAGATATATACGGTTAGTAATATAGAACATAAAAGCAAGCATAGCAGATTGGTTTAGGAGGGTGGCGGGAAGCGAGAGGTCTCAGGTTCGAGCCTTGCTCGTGACATTTTTTATAAGGGGCTTTCTAAAGGTAGTTTTTCATATCAAATTATTATAAATATTATTATTATTATTATTGTTATTATGTTTATTATTAATTGTTATGAATACTTTGAGGATTATTATTATTATTATTATTATTATTATTATTATTATTATTATTATTATTAAGTATTAGAAGTATAATCGTTATTAGTATTATTATTAAATATTACAAACATTAGTTATTATTATTATTGTTACTACTACAAAGTATTAGTTACCCTTTATTATAATTATTATTATCATAACTTTAGCTACAATTATGGTTACTATTATGATTATTGATATTACTAATACTAATATCATTATAAGTAATAATATTAAGTAGTATGATTATTAATAATATCATTATCAATAAGATTCCTATTATTATTATAAGTTTAAGTATTATTATTATTATTATTATTATTATTATTATTATTATTATTATTATTATTATTATTATTATTATTATTATTATTATTATTATTAATAACATATGTATCATTAATGAACTACTACTAAAATTATTATCTTTAGAAATTAAAATTTGTTATTTTTTTTATATATAGTTATTATTAATATCAGTATTACTACCGTTATCATTAATACTAAAAGTATCATTATTATTAACATTAAAAGTATCATTAAAATTATCAATTTATATAAAGTTTTCATAATTACTATTATTATCAAATCTAATAGTATTATTACCTTTATTTTAATATTTTCATAGAGTTAACTAACAAATGGTATCCAGATAACAATATCCTTAGTATACATCATAAAACTATATTAATATTTTATTTATTAAAATATATATAAAATAAATATACTTAATAAGATACATAGTTTATTAATATAAAAATTATATCACTAATAATAATAATGTATATATTTGTTCGACTACAAGCATATGTATTAATAAATATACAAATGATATAGGTTCGTGAATCCAAGGCCAACCCTGCATTGTTCAATATAGTCATATGTATTTTTACTACAAAATACATTAGGTGAGTTTCATTACTCCCTTTTTAAATGCTTTTGGAATATATATTTTGGGACTGAGAATACATGCGCTGTTTTTATAACTATTTTATGAAATAGACACAAGTAATTGAAACTACATTATATGGTTGAATGATCGAAATCGAATATGCCCCTTTTTAGTCTGGTAATCTAAGAATTAGGGAACAGACACCCTAATTGACGCGAACTCTAAAGATAGATCTATCGGGCCCAACAAACCCCATCCAAAGTACCGGATGCTTTAGTACTTCGAAATTTATATCATGTCCGAAGGAGGATCCCGAAATGATGGGGATATTCTTATATGCATATTGTGAATGTCGGTTACCAGGTGTTCAATCCATATGAATGATTATTTTTGTCTCTATGCATGGGACGAATATTTATGAGAAATGAAAATCTTGTGGTCTATTAAAATTGATGATAATGAATGTTTATGATAAACTAATGAACTTACCAACCTTTTGGTTGACACTTTTAAGCATGTTTATTCTCAGGTTTGAAAGATATCTTCTGCTGTGCATTTGCTCATTTTAAAGATATTACTTAGAGTCATTCATGGCATATTTCAAAGGACGTTGCATTCGAGTCGTTGAGTTCATCAAGATTATTATTAAGTCAATTATAGTTAGATATATTATGAAATGGTATGCATGTTGTCAACTTTCTATGTAATGAAAGATTGTCTTTTCAAAAACGAATGCAATGTTTGTAAAATGTATCATATAGAGGTCAAGTACCTCGCGATGTAATCAACTGTTGTGAATTGTTTATAATCAATATGGACTTCGTCCGGATGGATTAAGACGGGTCTTTACATCCCCGTCGCAAAAGAATTTCCCGATGTATTTCCGAAAGAATTACCGGGACAACCTCCACATCGATACGTTGAATTTCAAATAGATCTTGTACCAGGAGCTGTACCAATAGCTCGTGCTCCATACAGACTCGCACCCTGCGAAATGAAGGAACTCCAAAGCCAATTACAAGAACTTTTGGAGCGTGGTTTCATTCGACCAAGTACGTCACCATGGGGAGCACCGGTGTTGTTTGTCAAGAAGAAGGATGGTTCGTTCAGATTATGTATCGACTACAGAGAGTTGAACAAACTTACCATCAAGAACCGTTATCCACTACCAAGGATTGACGACTTATTTGATCAACTACAAGGCTAGTCGATTTATTCAAAGATCGATTTACGTTCTGGATATCATCAGATGTGGGTGAAAGAGGATGATATTCCAAAAACTGCTTTCAGAACACGTTACGGTCATTACGAGTTTATGGTTATGCCGTTTGGGTTGACAAACGCACCAGCTGTGTTCATGGACCTCATAAACCGAGTGTGTGGAACATACCTTGATAAGTTTGTCATTGTTTTCATTGATGACATACTTATTTACTCAAAGAATGATCAAGAACACGAAGAACATTTGAGAAAAGTGCTAGAGTTATTGAGGAAAGAAAAACTGTACGCTAAGTTTTCAAAGTGTGCATTTTGGTTGGAAGAAGTTCAATTCCTTGGTCACATAGTGAACAAATAAGGTATTCAGGTGGATCCGGCAACGATTGAAACCGTTGAAAAGTGCAAAACCCCGAAAACTCTGAAGCATATACACCAATTTTTAGGATTGGCCGGTTACTATAGAAGATTCATCCAAGATTTTTCCAAAATAGCAAAACCCTTGACTGCATTAACGCATAAAGGGAATAAATTTGAATGGAAGGATGAGCAAGAGAAAGCGTTTCAATTATTGAAGAAAAAGCTAACCACAGCACCTATATTGTCATTGCGAGAAGGGAATGATGATTTTGTGATTTCTTGTGACGCTTCGAAGCAAGGTCTTGGTTGTATATTAATGCAACGAACAAAGGTAATTGCTTATGCGTCTAGACAATTGAAGATTTACGAGCAAAAATTATACGACTCACGATTTGGAATTGGGCCCTGTTGTTTTTGCATTAAAGACTTGGAGGCATTACTTATATGGGGTTAAAAGTATTATATATACTGATCACAAAAGTCTCCATAATATATTTAATCAGAAATAATTGAACATGAGACAGCATAGGTGGATTGAGCTATTGAATGATTACGATTTTGAGATTCGATATCACCCGGGGAAGGCGAATGTGGTAGCCGACGCTCTGAGTAGAAAGGACAGAGAACCTATACGGGTAAAAGCTATGAATATAATTATTCGTACTAACCTTACTACTCAAATAAAGGAAGCGTAACACGGAGTTGTAAAAGAAGGGAATTTGAAGAATGAAATACCCAAGGGATCGGAGAAACACCTTAATATTCGAGAAGACGGAACCCGGTATAGAGCTGAACGAATTTGGGTACCAAAGTATGGAAGTGTGAGAGAAATGGTACTTGGGGAAGCACATAAAACTAGATACTCAATATATCCCGGAGCGGAAAGATGTACAAGGACCTCAAGAAACATTTCTGGTGGCTGGGTATGAAAGCCGATGTCGCGAGATATGTAGGAGAATGTTTGACATGTTCTAAAGTCAAAGCTGAACATCAGAAACCATCAGGTCTACTTCAGCAACCTGAAATCCCAGAATAGAAATGGGAAAACATTACCATGGATTTCATTACTAAATTACCAAGGACCGCAAGTGGTTATGATACTATTTGGATAATAGTCGGTCGTCTCACCAAATCAGCACATTTTCTGCCAATGAGAGAGGATGACAAAATGGAGAAGTTGGCACGATTATACTTGAAAGAAGTCATCTCCAGACATGGAATACCCGTCTCTATTATCTCTGATAGGGATGACAGATTTGTTTCAAGGTTCTGGCAGACGTTGCAACAAGCATTAGGGACTCGTCTAGACATGATTACTGCCTATCATCCATAAACTGATGGGCAAAGTGAAAGGACAATACAGACCCTAGAAGACATGCTACGAGCATGTGTTATTGATTTTGGAAACGGTTGGGATCGACATCTACCGTTAGCAGAATTTTCCTACAACAACAGTTATCATTCAAGTATTGAGATGGCACCGTTTGAGGCACTTTATGGTAGAAAGTGCAGGTCTCCGATTTGTTGGAGCGAGGTGGGAGATAGACAAATTACGGGTCCAGAAATTATTCAAGAAACTACCAAAAAAATCATTCAAATTCAACAACGATTGAAAGCCGCCCAAAGTCGACAAAAGGGTTACGCGGACCTTAAAAGAAAAGATATAGAATTTGAAATTAGAGAGATGGTCATGCTTAAAGTTTCACCTTGGAAAGGCGTTGTTCGATTTGGTAAATGGGGGAAACTAAATCCAAGGTACATTGGACCATTCAAGATTATTGATCGTGTCGGACAAGTAGCTTACCGACTTGAGTTACCTTAACAACTCGCGGCTGTACATAACACTTTCCACGTCTTGAATTTGAAGAAATATTTTACTAAATAAGATCTCACTATTCCATTAGACGAAATCTAAATCAACAAAAAACTTCAATTCATTGAAGAACCCGTCGAAATAATGGATCGTGAAGTTTAAAGACTTAAGCAAAACAAAATAAAAATCATTAAAGTTCGATGGAATGCTCGTAGGGGACCTGAGTTCACCTGGGAACATGAAGATCAGATGAAGAAGAAATACCCGCACTTATTTCCAGAAGATGCGTCAACACCTCTGACTGCTTAAAATTTCGGGACGAAATTTATTTAACGGGTAGGTACTGTAGTGACCCGAACTTTTCCATGATTATATATTACATGAGATAAATATTTACATGAATAAATGTTTCCAACATGTTAAGCAATCAAACTTGTTAAGATTTGATTAATTGAAATAGGTTTCATGTAGACAATTGACCACCCAAGTTGACCGGCGATTCACGAACGTTAAAACGTGTAAAAACTATATGATGATATATATATGGACATATATATATATATATATATATATATATATATATATATATATATATATATATATATATATATATATATATATATATATATATATATATATATATATATATATATATATAGTTAACATGAGATTATGATAAGTAAGTATCTCACTAAGTATATTAACAATGACTTATATACATAAAAATGAGATTATTGAAGTAAGAAACTCGAAACGATATATATATAATGATTATCGTTATAACAACGCCTTACTAAATATATATGAATCATATTATGGTATTGTTACACTATATTTAACATGTTAAAATGATAATTAAATATATCATTAAGTGTGTTAACAATGAACTACATATGTAAAAATAAGACTACTAACTTAAGAATTTCGAAACGAGACGTATACGTAACGATTATCGTTGTAACGAGATTTAATATATATATATATATATATATATATATATATATATATATATATATATATATATATATATATATATATATATATATATATATATATATATATATATATATATATATATATCATATTAAGATATATTTATATACTATGTTATCATGATAATATGATAATTTAACATCTCATTAGCTATATTAAACAAAGGGTTAACAACATTAAATGAGATCGTTAACTTATAAGCTTCAAAACAAATCATACATGTAACGACTAGCGATGACTTATCGACTCAGTTAAAATGTATATACATGTTGTATATTAAGAAGTATTTCTATACTTTTGAAAGACTTCAAGACACATATCAAAGTACTTCTACTTAACAAAAATGCTTACAATTTCATTCTCATTCATTTTCATCAACAATTCTACTCGTATGTACCCGTACTTGTACTCGTACTTCTAGATGTATTTACTATTGGTATATATACTTCAATTATCATCTCTTAGCAGCCCTTGTGAGTCACCTAACCATGTGAGAACCATCATTTGGCAACTAGCATGAAATATCTAACAAAACAACAAACTAATGGAGCCTATATTGACTCCTCAAAATCACGTGAATGAGGAACATCACAAACACATTCACTTTGCAATTTTCTTGAATCAAATTACTCTCTCTCAAGTTCTCTCTTTATGTTCATGGTGTTCTTCTACATATTCATCAAAAACTAGCTCAATCTAGCTCATAAATCCATACATAAACCAACATATAAAACAACAACTTAAGAACACATCAAGAACACCTTCAAGTTTGCTAGCTTACTTCCAACCTTACAAATCCATTTCAAGTGTCATCTAATCTCAAGAAATCTTTCTTATTTACATTAAGATATCTTTCTAATTCAAGGTAATGCTCATATTTAAACTTTGATTCAATTTCTATAACTATAACAATCTTATTTCGAGTAGAAATCTTACTTGAACTTGTTTTCGTGTCATGATTCTGCTTCAAGAACTTTCAAGCCATCCAAGGATCATTTGAAGCTAGATCTATTTTTCTCATTTCCAGTAGGTTTACCTACTAAAATTAAGGTAGTAATGATGTTCATAACATCATTCGATTCATATATATAAAACTATCTTATTCGAAGATTATAACTTGTAATCACTAGAACATAGTTTAGTTAATTCTAAACTTGTTCGCAAACAAAGTTAATCCTTCTAACTTAACTTTTAAAATCAACCAAACACATGTTCTATATCTATATGATATGCTAACTTAATGATTTAAAACCTGGAAACACGATAAACACCGTAAAATCGAACATACGACGTTGTAGTAAAACCGGGGGCTGTTTTGGTTTGGATAATTAAAAGCTATGAAAAACTTTGATTTAAAAGCTATACTTCTGGGAAAATTATTTTTCTTATGAACATGAAACTATATCCAAAAATCATGGTTAAACTCAAAGTGAAAGTATGTTTTTCAAAATGGTCATCAAGACGTCGTTCTTTCGACTGAAATGACTACCTCTTAGAAAATGACTTGTAACTTGTATATCCGACTATAAACTTATACTTTTTCTGTTTAGTTTCATAAATTTTAGTTCAATATGAAACCATATCACTTTGATTCACTCAAAACGGATTTAAAACGAAGAAGTTATGGGTAAAACAAGATTGGTTAAATTTACTTGTTGTAGCTACGTGAAATTTGTAACAAATCTATACCAACTATAACTTAATCAACTTATATTGTATATTATGTAATCTTGAGATACCATAGAAACGTATACAATGTTTTGACATATCATATCGACCCATGTATATATATATTTCGGAACAACCATAGGCACTCTATATGCAGTAATGTTGGGAGTTAGCTATACAGGGTTGAGGTTGATTCCAAAATATATATATACTTTGAGTTGTGATCTAGCCTGAGACGTGTATACACTGGGTCATGGATTGATTCAAGATATATATTAAATTATTCATGTACAACTAATTGTGGACTACTAACGTTGGACTGCTAACTTGACAACTTAAATCATCAACACGTAATAAAGAAAATGTTGTGAATATGTTTCGATCATACTTTGATATATGTACATATTTGTTATAGGTTCGTGAATCAACCCGTGGCCAAGTCTAATTCTCAACGAATTGATAATCTGTGAAAGTGAGTTATAGTCCCATTTTTACCATCTAATATTTCGGGATGAGAATACATGAAATTTTTGAAAGTATTTTACAAAATAGACACAAGTACTTGAACTACATTCTATGATTGATTCGTTATACCACATATCACCCTTTTTAGCTTGGTAACCTAAGAATTAGTAAACCAGTCTACTAATTGACGCGAATCCTAAAGATAGATCTATGGGCCTTGACAAGCCCCAGTCGGGAACTGCTTTAGTACTTCGAGGATTATATGTTTGGGGATATGCTAGATGCATTATGTTAATGTCGGTTACCAGGTGATCATCATATGAATGATTTTTGTCTCTACGCAGTTTTCGAAATGCCTGATATGAGATGATTGTTATAAATGAAATCTTGTGGTCTATTATTACAATTTGATATGTAGATTAAACCTATAACTCACCAACATTTTTGTTGACGTTTAAAGCATGTTTATTCTCACGTGATTGTTAAGAGCTTCCGCTATTGCATACTAAATTAAGGACAAGATTTGGAGTCCATGCTTGTAATATATTGTTTAAAAAAAGCATTCGAGAACTTATTTTGTTGTAACAAATTAATATTGTAGACCATTATGTAATGGTCGTGTGTAAGTGTGATATTTTGGATTATCATTATTTGATAATCTAAGTTGTGTTCTTTAAACCTTTGTCAATAAAATGAAGGTTATGGTTTGTTTTAAAAACGAATGCAGTCTTTGAAAAACGTCTCATATAGAGGTCAAAACCTCACAACGAAATCAATTAATATGGATCGTTTGTAATCAATATAAACGGGACATTTTAGCAGCAGTGTCAGCTGTAGCTGGAACGCTATCAATAGTCTCAGTAGGGATAAATGGACCATCTGTGGCAATGCCAGGCATGAGTGGGTCAATAGACTCAAGGTGAAGCATGAATCTTGCCTTTCAAGTTTCATACTCATCTTCATCGAATTTGGGTGGTCTATTGGATGAGCCATTTTCAAGGTAAGTTGTATTTGAATATGCAGCCATGTGAGAATTCAGATCCAAGATATTAACTTATCAAGACTGAAGCTCTGATACCAGTTATTGGTCCCTTGATAAACAACGGGAGTATTGTAGAGTGGGGGTGAATACAATTTCTTTCAATTAACTTAGCAGTTAAACACGATTAGTATTCAAGCATGTAAATTAAATAGAGTCACAGGTAAGTTTTCTACGGTTTATTCTTTATTGATTAAATCACAAAGAATTACAACTATCCTTGGCAGAATGATAGTTGGTTGATACAGATTTACCTAGATTATAGCTATGAGGATAACTTAAAGATATTACATGTTTTGGACTCTAAATAAGAAATCCCACACCACTAGTTGTTACAATAGTAGATACATCAATTTATAGTAATCCTATTAACCGTGTAATTATTCCATTGTCCACTAGTACATAGGATGTCTGTACTTGTGGGGACAATTGTGTCAGAGAGCATGCTCCCTTCTTTCCTCTTTGGTAGCTATTTACAGGAACACCCCAATTTGGTTTGGCACCACTATTTGTTTTAATAAATAGAATGTTGTGTTCCCTAGGCGTTGACAAAGGATAACCCATGTCTGCACATGCGTTAAACTTTTGCATTCCCACGTGGTCTTGTAAGGTCACTTGTCAGCCGCCGACGCCAAGTCCTTTTCTGTTCAACTTTGTCTTCGACTTCTGTTGAATAGTACAATTGATGTAGACCACTCAGGAAACCACCATGCTTGTAATGGAGCATGGCTGTCTTGTGTTGTATACTGCTTACCAGGTATACTGGTTCTTCTCATGCTGAGTCACTTGATATTCTTGAATTGCTGAGTACTCATCCTGTGCTGAATCGAAGAATACTCTCTACCTTGTGCTGGTTGACTAGGCAGCATACTAAACACTTGACATAGCAATATCTGCTGTCTATACATAAACAAACTTATGCTGGCTGCACATAACATTTTACTGCAAATAAATTCTATTTTGTCATAATTAAATCCTTAATTATTTTGGGAACTCAACAGTATGGATTAGTGACCTTGCGTGTTTTATGTTAAGATGTTGGTCATCACTTATGCATATGTATGTGTCATCATTAAAACATATTATTTGGTTAATCATCATACTTAAGTTTGTCGTTTAGTTCCTTAACCAACATTCAACCAACATTCTCCCCCATTTTGATGATGACAAGTGATGGGGCGTGGATATACCAAACATAACTCTCTAAATTTATACAAGATGCAAATATTACAAAAAGCACGCACAATCTATCGAGCACTTAAAACCCGGTTATTATGGCACTTAATGCAAGTATTCTTATCAAGTTCGTCCCGTGAGAGCGGTGTAAGTTGTTGTATTTGAAACTAATAGTTATCCTAGGGGGTTTTTTTGATTTGGGGGGGGGGGGGGGGTGGGGTTTGCGAGAGCTTTTAACTAACAACTAAACTTTGCAATAAACAAACTAAAAATTAACTAGCAACAAGTAGCAAGTAACTAAGAAATGAGAATAAATCAATATGATGGAGAGTGTTCACTTATCTAATCCTCTTTATGCTTAGATGGCCCTTGTTTTACCCAAATTGTTATCACTTAAGTTGTTTGAACTAGTAAATGTTCTTAATCCAATTTTACCTTGCAAATTTACATAAGATTAGTATCATAAGATCAAGCAGTGTATGAGTTAAGTATTGAGATTATGCCCGGGTTGAAATCACTTAAAACCCTTTAACCATCAAAGTCACCTAAGATAGTCAAACACCACTATGATGAACAAAGGTCAATTGAAAACCAACTTAGACTAGAAACACAATCACTTGAAATTCCTATTCTAGTTGTCTAGATCACCAAAGGTGTTGAAGTACAAATTGATTCACTTCTCAAATCACTTAGAGAGCTACTCAACCTATGTAATCAAAGTAAAACCAATAACAAACATAGCAATGGACCTCATGGCTAACTCAATAACACTAGCTCATGTATTTTCATTCAAAACAACCTCATTCAATAGATTAAGGGCACATCGTATGCATTAAAGATTCATAGATAAGCAAACACAAGAGATTTAGCTACTCATAGCAAAGATTACACTAGCAATAATCATAAAAGCATCAATAAACATCATCTTGAGTGATTACAAGTTAAGATTCAAAGATAAATGAAGATAAACAAAGATTACAAGCAAAGATTCAAATAAATGAAGATAAAGTGAAGATTACAACTAATTGATGCAAAATATGTAAAAGTGAAGATTACAACCCAAAATTATAACAATAGAAAGATCTAGCAATAATGATGATGAAACTTGAGCTTGCTTCCTCCAAATCACCTTAGAACTCTAATAGATGATGAAATTAGGGTTTAGTGTGTGAAATTCAGAGTAAAACTGCAGCTCTCTTGAAAAATGACCTATCACTTTCTATTTATAGTGGTGAGAAAATTGGGCTGAAACAGTGACAGGAGCGCCGCTTCTCCTACAGGAGCGGCGCTTTTGGCCTTAATCTGGAACGGCGCTGTAGCTTCTGGTGCATCGCTTTTGGCCTGTGAGGAGCGGCGCTTTTGGTCTTGAAGAACGTCGCTTCTGCTCACTTTGAAGAAATGAAGACAAAACGTGGGTTATTGCGCCGCTTTTGGCTGTGGTGCGGTGCTCTGGGCTGTGAGGAGCGACGCTCCTTTGTCTGGACCGACGCTTTTGGAGCTGTTTCCTACACTTGTCATTTTCTTTGCACTTTTTGAACATTTCTTGGTCAATTTTACACCAAGTTAGGCATTTTGCCTTGAGTGGACACTTTGGCGCAGGAAAACAACTTTTAAGCCCCAACGATCATCAAACCCGAATAAAATGAGGTCGATATTGCGTAATAAACATATCTAAATGGAGCAATATCAAACCCCCTACATTTGAACCTTGGTTATCCTCAAGCAAGCAAATCAATAGAGCAAGGTTTGGAGAAGATTAACGTTTAATGATTAAAGTCAAAGTGCAATGATCAGGCAACAAATGATACCTTTTGAGATGAGCACTTTGTTGGCTATAATGAACTCCAAAACCCTTTAAAATTTCCGAGGACCAAGCATTCTCCTACTCTCCTTCTTCTACTAGTGGCATGAGCATAAATCAACGCTTCCATAATTTTCAATCACCACCAAATCAACTACAATTCAAACCTAGGTCTACCCGAAACATTCATTCCCCGGTCAAGGTCAACTACATCACCTAAGAGGTCATCAAACATCAAATCATTAAGCCTAAGATTTTTCACAATCAAAACCTTGACCTTGACCAATTATGTAGGATTTGCGGGATAGCCATCAATCAAATCAAATACCAACGCTATTCATAATATAATTAAATTCACCACAATACAAACAAGGTGATCCAAATTATAGGCAACAAGCTCAAATCACCATAAAGCTCACAAAATGTACCCAAATTAAGAGTGGGTCATGAAAAATCATCAAAATTACCGTTCGCCAAGAATTCCCTTGTGTAATAAGCATATGCCCCAAAAAGTGTGATCTTTTAGTCAACCCCGCGATGGCTATCCCTCTTCCACCTCCATGCCCCCAAAACACCTATTTTTCGTCAATTCAAAATATAATATTGTCAATTCCAAGTTTAGGGTTAAGGTGGGTGCGCCAAAGCTAGGGGACTGGGTACCCCTATCTTTATTGGTCAACCCGGGCTCGGGTCAACCGGCACTCATCAAGCTTTATATCACAACTCTATAGTTTCTCTCATAGTAAGGCGAAAGCATTGACGGAGGTTCATGGAATTAGGGCCCCACATGGCTAAAATTAGAGATACATCAATTTCAAAAAAAAATTGGGCGGAATTTGAATTTCTTAACGAGCGGGTGTGAGGCACTCAGGAGTGATAAAGATGAAACCTTTAACACCCGGCTAGGGAGACTTTACTCCCTAAGTGAGACAAACTTAACTTGGGAGACTTTACTCCCAAGCTTGGAACAAAAATTTGACTTAAAAGACTTTACTTTCAAGTTTGGTACCCAAGAATACTTGGAAGACTTTACTTCCAAGTGTTTGTTGTTCTACTTCCCACATAACAAGCTTTTATGCTTATTTTAAGAAAAGGTAGGAAGTAGTTACTACCTTTTCGTTAGGTGAAAGATCAACGGGGTGCCATAGATTTTGGCTATGGGTTGTGTTGTCTAGCAACACTAGCACGAAGCCATTGCTCTTCATCAAGAAGATAGCACACATTGAAGCTCGGTGTCTTCTCTTCCCTCGGTATGATACATCAGTTGAACCATCTTGAAATGATGAGATAACCAATGTCAATATGGAATGGTGTGGATTAGGAAGTATCCCACACCAAGTAGTACGAAATTCGGGAGACTTTACTCCCTACCAAAGTGGATGGACTTGAGTCATCAGGAAATGCTAAAGCACGAAGCTTTAAACACTTGGTTTTTGAAGCAATGTGCATGAAAGACTTTAACTTTCAAGCACAAGTTTTGATTTCTCTTTGAGTTTTATCATTTGAAGCACAAAATCACATGAAAAGTGAAAGACTTTACTTTCACTTGGTATTGCAATTGCCAGCACAAGGGAAGACTTTACTTCCCAAATTTTGAAGCACAAAAGGAAAAAGACTTAACTTTTCCCAAAAAGTTTGAAAATTACACAAGTTTTAACCATTTTAAGTGTTTTTGATGTAAGTTAAAGTAATGGTTAAAAACTTGTTCCAAAAATTGATCAACAATGTAAGTTTTAATCTTGATAGAGAATATGTGATCAGTTTAACCCGAAAAAGTTCAAAATGACCCGAGATTTACTCTCCCCCCTACATTTAGTTTGATGCAATGCCCTCATTGTATTAAACGAAAAATTTTCAGAAAATCGAGGGGCATTTTGAAGTAGAATAGAGAAGAGAAGAGAAAATAAAAACCGGAGTAGATCAATTGATCTTTGTTGTCACCATTCGAGAAACTTAATCACCAAATAATTGCAAGTCGATGAGCTTGACGCCTGAACTTAATGCTAGGCTTGGATCAATCATCAATAATGTGTATCCTGCCACTAAGAACCACAACAAGCAAGAACATACAAACAACCACAAGAATAACCACACACGCGCATTGTTGAATTATTACAAGCATTGAGATGATCATGTGTGAGAGTAGCAATATGAGTCTACTACCTTACAACGAATCAATTATTCCATGTTCCACACACACAATGCGAAATAAAGTTAAGTTACATGCCAATTCATAAGATAAATTGTTTCACAAACCATGATGAAGATTGATTACCGAAATTCCACATATTGTTTGTGTGACACCTCGGGATGCTTACGAATGCACTCTTGATAACCCAAATGCTCCATTGGCAACTCATCTGACTCATTGAAATTGACTTTCAAAAACTTAGCGATTCGATTCACATAGTGACCACCAACACTTGGAAGCTCCGACTTCTCGCCACTTGGGTCAAAGAGATAACTTGCGATAAGGTTGGGAATGTGAATGTGCTTTATCTTGTAGATACTATGAATCAACCAAATATCGAACATTGTCATCTTATTGACATCCTTCGTTCGGTGGAAAACCGATTTGGCAAAGAACCTTTGGATGCAACGAAGTATGGGGCTTTTGAGCGCCCCAGGAACTTGATTAGTGGGGGTTAACTTTTCATAACTAATTTCACCCCATGCTTGCTTGGGATCAAACTCATTTGGGTTGTAGGTTTCACATTTCGCCAAGTATTCGAAGGTAGAGGCGGGATCCGAATCGGTGTAGAGTCCTAAGCATGCTATGAATTGAGCCATGCTCATTTGCCATTCCATCCCACCTAGCCTAAACCAGAGGTAGTTGCGGATCCATAGGGAGATGACCTTGAAATCAACCATAAGAGTTGCTAGGAACTCACTGGTTAATAACGGGTAAACGCTTTCTTTCATGTAAAGGAGCATCTCCCATGGGCGCTTAACGTTATTGCCTTCTCCAACCGTGAATGTTTCCCTAATTTGATGACCTAACCCCGCCAATTCAAAGTCGGTCCAATTGATGAACTTGGCCGGACAAACTGGCATGTGAATCCTATTAACCTCTTGACATTGAATAGTTTCATCCGACAAAAGCATTTGCAACCATTCATGGGCATCGGTGGACTTTTCATACCCTTCTCCTTTTGAAGTACTTCCCTGAAACGTAATCAATCAAACATTAAACACACAAACAATGTCATGACGTTAGCGTGAAGTAGTTATCTCAATTTCTCAAATCAATGGGGTAATACACCCCCTACATTTAATTCAAGACAAAAAGCTTCATAGATAACAAATATGGTCAAAATTGCTCACATGCAAAAGTCAACTTTTAGTCCAAATTCAAAAGTCAAATTAAGATTAAGACTAGTAGCATGCAAAATCGTAAAGCAATTAGCCATAATATCTCAATTCTCATCGTACACAAGAAGCTCTAGTCATAAAGTTACCCAATTTGGTCAAACCAAGTCAACATGCAAAAATCAAGAACCCTAGTGCCAAGTGAAGATCATACAAGCATGAAATTTTGATTCTTTTTTATTTAAGCATGTTATAGAAGTGTATTGCAACCAATTTCATCATTAGACTCTCAATTAATCATAAAATTCAAAAACCCCCAAATTGGGATGAACCCTAGAAATTCAAATTCCAAATTTGTGAAATCAAACATATAAATCATGTTAGGAATCATGAGAATAACTAGAATCTATCACCGATTTGTCATAATAATCATCAAATGTTTAGAAATCTAGCAACAATTAAAAACAAGAACATAGCAAGAATCATGCAATAAATTAAAGAGAAGTGTTAATGAAGCATAGATCTTACATTACTCATGTTAAATGTTGATAAAAGTGCAAGAAATCTTCACAAAAGATGT
Organism: Rutidosis leptorrhynchoides; assembly: GCF_046630445.1. Lineage (NCBI taxonomy): Eukaryota > Viridiplantae > Streptophyta > Magnoliopsida > Asterales > Asteraceae > Rutidosis > Rutidosis leptorrhynchoides. The sequence continues at coordinate 143,573,453 of NC_092334.1, read as the reverse complement.
TAAGTTAGAGCAAGAGTTTGAATTTTAGCAAGCTCAGCTGTTTTAGGGAGAGAGAGAAATGAAGTGGGTGAAAGAAAAATTTGAAATTTTCTGAGTTTAGTCGACTTTTAAAGTACCAGGCACAGGAGCGCTGCACCTTAAGAAGGAGCGTCGCACCTGGGGTTGAAAAGCGCCGCTTTTCATAAGATAGAGCGCCGCTTCTGGCTACTGATCAAAATTGATCAAAAATCACCACCAAAAGCGCCGCACCTGATATAAGAGCTTCGCTCTTGCGTTGCCAAAAGCGTCGCTTTGCCTATAAAAGCTCTGTTCCTCTACCTGGAGCAGTTTTTTCATAATTCAAGTTCAATTCTACTCATTCACAAGCTATTTTTTTGGACATTTTACAGTTTTCCCATATGCATGAAATGCAGCTAAATGCAAATGCAACTATCAAAACAAAAATATCATACAATCCTAAATGAAATGCAAGCTAAAAATGAACATATAAACAAGTGTGATTGTTTTTGATCACGGGTCCATCACTTGACCCGTTTTGCCACAAAGATGTTACTTGGAGTAAAGCTTGATGTCATCAAGCTCGAAAGCATTGACTTCATCATTGTAGATCTTGAGTCTATGACCGTTTATTTTGAAGGTGTTTCCATTCCCATACAATTCTACATAACCCGTAGGGTATGCTCTCTTTACCACATAGGGACCCGACCACCTAGACTTAAGTTTCCCCGGTGAGAATTTGAACCTTGAGTTAAAAACAAGCACTTTGTCATTTGGGTGAAATTCCTTATGGCCTTTCAATCGGGCATCATGCCACTTCTTTGTTTTTTCCTTATATGACAATGAATTCTCGTATGTATCTAACCTGAGTTCCTCTAATTCATGAAGTTGCATGACCCGTTTTTCTTTTGACTTGGCCAAATCTAGGTTAACCTCCTTTATTGCCCAAAATGCTCTATGTTCAACCTCCACCGGGAGGAGACAAGCTTTACCATACACTAGTCTAAACGGTGTCATTCCTATGGGTGTCTTAAAGGCGGTCCGAAATGCCCATAATGCATCTTCTAGCTTAGTGGACCAAATCTTCGGGTTGTTTTGAACCGTCTTCTCTAGAATCCTTTTAAAAGCTCGATTAGTGTTTTCTACTTGACCACTAGTTTGGGGATGGTTAGGAGTCGAGAACCTATGCACTACACCATACTTTTCCATGACTTTCTCCATAAGATGGTTCACGAAATGTGTTCCTCAATTCGATATCAACGCTTTCGGAACACCAAACCTAGCAAACAAGCTTTTTAAGAACTTCACAACAACTCTTGCATCATTTGTTGGCAAGGCTTTAGCCTCGGCCCATTTCGAGACATAATCAACCGCTACTAAAATGTAAAGGCATTTATTCGAGTTTGAAAATGGCCCCATGAAGTCTAGGCCCCACACATCGAATACCTCGCATATTTGAATCCCGGTTTGAGGCATTTCATCCCTCTTTGAAATGGAACCAGACTTTTAACATGAGTCACAACGTTTTACCAAATCGGGGACATCCTTAAATATAGTGGGCCAATAGAAACTCGAATCGAACACCTTTTTCGCGGTGTGATTTGGTCCAAAATGGCCACCCATGGGCCCACTATGACAACTTTTCAAAATATCCAGGGCTTCTTGCCCATACACACACACCTTCGGATTACTTGATCCACCCCAATGCGAAACAAATCCGGGTCATCCCAAAAGTAATACCTAAGGTCATTGAAAAATTTCTTCTTTTATTGATACGAAAGACCTTTTCTCAAAACATTTGAAGCTAAGTAGTTTTCAAAATCAGCAAACCATGGGACCTCATCAACTAAATCAATTCTCATCAAATGTTCATTCGGGAATGTATCCCGATTATGGACTCATCTAAGGGTTGCAACCCGGGATTGTCTAACCTAGACAAATGATCGGCCGCCACATTCTAGGCCTCCTTTTTATCCTTAATCTCTATATCAAATTCTTGTAAGAGAAGAATGCACCTAATTAACCTATGTTTTGAATCTTGTTTTTGAAAAAGGTATCATAACGCGGAATGGTCCGTGTATACGACCGTTTTTGAAAGCACAAGGTAAGAACGAAATTTGTCAAAAGAAACACTACTGCGAGAAGTTCTTTCTCGGTAGTAGTGTAGTTTAATTGTGCCCCGGTCAATGTCTTAATCGCATAATAAATCAGTCGAAAATGTTGGTCAACTCTTTGACCAAGGACCGCTCCGAGCGCATAATCGCTTGCGTCACACATCAATTTAAAATCTTTATCCCAATCGGGAGAGATTAGAATCGGAGGGTTAATGAGCTTTTCCTTAAGCAAGTTAAAAGCCTCGATACAAGCATCATCAAATAAGAAAGGTTGGTCCTTTTCTAGCAATTTGGTCATGGGTCGAGCAATTTTAGAAAAATCCTTTATAAATCGGCGGTAAAATCCCGCGTGTCCAAGAAAACTTAGGATTGCTTTGACATTCGAGGGTGTGGGTAAGTCTTTTATTGCGGTGACCTTGGCTTTATCAACCTCGATTCCTGCTTTAGAAATTTTATGTCCCAAAACCACCCCTTCAATTACCATAAAATGGCATTTTTCCCAATTAAGCACAAGATTAGCTTTTTCACAACGTGTTAACATTTTATCAAGGTTATGGAGACAATGGTCGAAAGAGTCTCCAAAGACCGAAAAGTCATCCATGAAAACCTCCATGGAATCCTCTATCATATCCGAGAAAATCACAAGCATACACCTTTGGAACGTCCCCGGGGCGTTACACAACCCGAAGGGCATTCGGCGATATGCAAAAGTACCATATGGGCATGTAAAGGTCGTCTTTTCTTGGTTCATGGGCCTGGATCAATGGGGATTTGGAAGTATCCCGAAAACCCGTCAAGAAAACAATAAATTCCTTTCCTCTTAAACGCTTAATCATTTGGTCGATGTACGGGAGAGGGAATGATCCTTCCTTGTGGCGTCGTTTAAACGCCTATAATCAATACACACACGCCATCCCGTGATGGTTCAGGTCGGGACAAGTTCATTTTGGTCTTTTAAGATCATCGTGGTCCCACCCTTTTTGGGAACCACTTGCACGGGACTCACCCATGGTGAGTCCGAGATGGGGTAAATTAGGCCCGCGTCTAACAATTTAATAACCTCCTTCTTCACAACCTCTTTCATATTAGGGTTAAGCCTTCGTTGTCGTTGGACAACCGGTTTGTAGTTCTCCTCCATGAGGATTTTGTGAGTGCAATATGATGGATTTATCCCTGGCATATCCGTGGTCTTCCATGCAATTGCTTTATGGTAGGACTTGAGAAGTGAAACAAGCTTTGACTTTTGGTCAGCGGTGAGTCTCTTAAAGATAATAACTGGAAGTTGACCCGATTCTTTTAGAAACGCATACTCAAGGTGCTCGGGGAGCTGTTTAAGCTCAAGAGTGGGAGGTTCTTCCCATGAGGATTTGATTCGAAATCTATCCTCATTAGGAATAGCCTCAAATGACTCTTCCCAAATTGTTTCACTTTCAAGCTCATTATCATCGACACTAACATTCATCAATTCATTAAAATCGGCTTCTAAGTCCACAATATCACTTTCAAAAACTTGGTTGAACCCCGAGGTATCAACCCCCAAAAGCTTTTCAAGCTCTTCATCCACATAAAGGTTAATATGGTCTAGGGCATAACACTCATCATCATCGGTGTTGCTCGGTTGCTTCATAGCTTCCCGAATATTTATGGTCACACGCTCTTCACCAACTCCAATGTTGAGTTGATTGCATTGTACCACGATGATGGTGTCGACGGTTGCAAGAAATGGTCTACCTAAGATGAGGGGGACTTGAAGGTCCTCCTTCATCTCCATGATAACAAAATCAACCGGGAACACCAAGGAGTCAATGCTAACCAAGATGTCCTCGGTGATTCCAATAGCGGTGTCAAACGAATGGTTGGCCAATCTTATACGAATTCGAGTTGGTTTAAGAGGTCCAAGGCCAAGTCTTTCATAAAGTGAGTGGGGCATTAGGTTAATGCTTGCTCCCAAGTTGGCTAGTGCATTAAACACTTCCGATTCACCAAACTTACATGGAAAAACAAATTTTCCCGGATCACCTAACTTTTTAGGGATTCTTGGCCTTGATGCAAGTATCTTATTGCATTCCTCTTCAATAAAAAATGATGTTTCCTCATGATATTTACCCTTTTGAGAGATTAACTCTTTGATGAAGCGTCCATAATTGGTCATTCCTTTGAGCACATCGGTAATGGGCAAGTTGACCGACACATTCTTCATCATATCTTGGAACTTTTTGTATTGAGCCGCCAACTTGTCCTTCCTTAAAGCTTTTGGATATGGAACCGATCTTGTAACCTTCAAAGGCTCTTTACCCTTATCCTTACCCTTTTCATCTTTACCCTTTGCATCATTACCATTAACCCCGGTTGCATCAACCTTTTCTTTACCCTTCTCATTACTAACCCCGATTTCCTCCTCAATAAAGCTTGGTAGTGGTTCTTGGGTGATAAAGGGTTGTGGTTGTGGTTCTTCAACTCCTTGAGTGGTTAGACTGCTTCGAGTGGTTATGGCATTGACGTTTTCATTTCGATTTGGTAGCTAGGGTTTTGGTTGTTGTTGCTTTCAATAGGAATGACCCTTGTAGTGTTGTTGTTATTTTGGTTTTGGTTTTGTTGACGGTTATTGTTATAAGTGCTTAGGTTAACTTGAGTGTTGGATGGTAAGGTTCCTTGAGGTCTTTCGGCAACATAGCTTGAAAGTCTCCCAATTGTGCTCTCAAGGTTTTGGAATGAGGTGTCACGACCCGGAAAATTTTGACTAATTTTGAACCAAACTCTAGATACGATATTGTATTATCAACATGATAAGCAAAGTCTGTTAGGTTGAATCTCAAAAATTTTGAACTGTTTCCTTACATTCATTTAACCTCGACCATTTCTCACGATTCATGAACCATTAATTGTAAATAAATGTGCATACATATATATAAATATAAAAATCTGATAAAGGTGCAATCGGTTATATATCTATCTCAGTATCTTTATTTTTTTTTTCTCTGCTCGTGATCTTTTGTCTTCCATCATTCTACTACAAAACACACCAATCTTTTCTTTTCTCATATTATTAGATGTAAATGAATTAGATGATTGATAATTGATTACTGTGTTTGTATATTTATATATGGAACCAATCTATCCATCTCTCTTTAATATATTATATATACATACATAAGCATTTGATTCAACACCACCACATTTCAATCATCACCACCAACACCATGACATCTCTCTTCTCTCCCTATCCACCTTCTTTCTCCTTTCTCTGTTGGAATTGAGAAAACCCATTTGTTAATCGATCATCACATTTTCTCTTACTCGGCAACCATCACACAACACCCATTTAATCTTCGATGCTACTACTATCATATTTCTGTTCTTCTTCTTGTAACCAAAGACATCAAACCAATCAAACCCATCACACTTTCGTTCCCTTCTAATTTATATTAGCTTTGATCATCACCTCTCCTTCAAACTGCAGCTACTACTCACAATTTCTATTTGCAGTTGTTACCAATTACAACCATCGCAAACATCAAAGAAAACCACCACGAACCAACCAATATTGCAACCTACTACTATACGACTGCTATCATTTTCCTATGATGATCACCATAAACTAACTAACCTTTCGTTTAATACCTGCACAATTCATGTTTACAATAGGACCAAACCACCCTCCCGAGCTAGCCATCGAAACCCACGTAATTTTTTTTCTTATTCTGTTTCAGTTCCTGACCGAGAACCCCACAAACTCAATAACCAAAACACCACTAGAAATTATCACCACCTTCATCTAAAAACTACCACCATAACCAAACCCACCACTAACTACATCTATCACTATCCTCTATTATTACAAGAATATTTACAACCTATACATATAAATCGACATACACACAAACCTGGGAAAATTTGAACCGAACCACCATCATCAAAAACCATCATTTGAATCGACACCATAACCACCACCACCTGCAAAAACTCGCTGTAATAGCTCTACTAATTTTTTGATGGGAATGAAGAAGATAATGATACTTGTGATCCTACTTAAATATTTATTTACTCACACAAAGCATCTTGTTCTTTTCTTTGCAAATTGTCGGTAACCTATCAATTATAACTATGAGTGGAATATGACATGGTATGATGACAATGATTAACCTGTTTCATTTCCTTTTTCTATTCACAAATCCAGCAAACCGAAACCCCTTTTTGTTGATTTACAATCGACACTTGGGCCTTGTTTTGGCCCCATTGTAATTGGGTTACTTTTAAATGGTTATTGGACTTTCTGTTGTTGGGCCGATTGGATAATAATAATAGTATGATAGGAGTGTCATGTTGCAGCAAGAATTAGAAAGAATGATGATAAAAATATAAACAAAAAGATGATACTTAGATTGATATGGTACGGTTATGATGTACGATGATACATGACACATAAAATGATAAAAATGACGATGAAGGTGTTGATAATGATAAAAGATTTATGACTTGATGATGAATCGATGATAATGATCAAAATGAAGAAGATGAAGTAACAGATACATAGGTTAAATATATTTAATTCTTGAGATAAAACAGAAAGAAATGGGCAGAAGAATGGTTAGGGTTAAGTAAATTCGGGAATGTTATATGACATAAAAATTGAAACAGAACAGATGGTTAGAGGTGTTTGTGGGAAAGGAGAGGTCGCGGGTTCGAATCCCTGCTCTGGCAGTTTATTATTTTTAAGCCTTCAAAGGTAGTTTTCATAATTTATTATTATTATTATTATTATTATTATTATTATTATTATTATTATTATTATTATTATTATTATTATTATTATTATTATTATTATTATTATTATTATTATTATTATTATTATAAGTATTATTATTAATATTATCATTATTATTCATATAAGTATTAGTATGATCATTATTATTATAAGTATTATTATTATTATTATTATTATTATTATTATTATTATTATTATTATTATTATAAGTATTATTATTATTATTATTATTATTATTATTATTATTATTATTATTATTATAAGTATTATTATTAATATTATCATTATTATTCATATAAGTATTAGTATCATTATTTTTATAGTTATGATTATAAATATTCATTATTGTTAAAAATTAACATTTTTACTAAAAGTATTATTTATTAAAGTTATCATTTTTACCAATATTATTAAAAGTATCTTTATTTTAAATTTATCGTTTTTATTACTATTTAGTATTACTACTATCATAATAGATAAACATTTTTACATATATTATAGATATCAATATAATTATGTATGAAAGTATTAATTTTAATACATAATAGATAAAGATAAAACATTAATAAATATATATATATAACACTATTAAATTATAATAAATAATAATTAATAAGAATATATAAATTTTGTTTGAGTACGATTATGTGTATTAATATATATACAAATGATTTAGGTTCGTGAATCCAAGGTCAACCCTACACTTGTTAAATATCGTCATATGTATTTTTACTACAAAATACAGTATGGTGAGTTTCATTTGCTCCCTTTTTAATTGCTTTTGCAATATATATTTTTGGGCTGAGAATACATGCGCTGCTTTTATGAATGCTTTACGAAATAGACATAAGTATTTAAAATATATTCTACGTTGAGTTATACCCCTGGCATACTTCCCTGTAGCTTGGTAACTACCATTTACATGCGGTATTGTAAACGCGAATCCTGTTGATAGATCTATCGGGCTTGACAACCCCAACCGGGCTGGACGACCAGTATTCAACGGTTGCACAGTACTTCGTTTCAGTGACTACACTTGGTACAGTGTAGTGAGATTTCATAATAAAGGGAATATGCGACGTTGATTAAATGTTAAGTATGGTTACCAAGTGCTCAACCACTTAGAATATTTTTATTAAAACATTTATGTAAACGGAAATCTTGTGGTCTATTAATATATTGAAATGATTGTTATGATAAACCTATGAACTCACCAACCTTTTGTTTGACACTTTTAAGGATGTTTATTCTCAGGTATGAAAGAAATCTTCCGCTGTGCATTTGCTCATTTTAGAGATATTACTTGGAGTCATTCCTTGCATATTTAGGAGAGTACCTCGCAATGGGACCAAATGTTGATGACTTCGTCCAGGAGGATTAGGACAGGGTTATCACAGGTGGTATCAGAGCGGTGGTCTTAGCGAACCAGGTCTTGCATTAGTGTGTCTAACTGGTAGTTGTTAGGATGCATTAATGAGTCTGGACTTCGACCTGGTAATTATTAGGATACATTAATAAGTCTGGACTTGAACTTGGTCTGCATGTCAAAAGTTTTGTTTACCGTTCTTTGTCAAAAAGTATCTACCTATCATTTTTAGTCTCGACACGTCTTATTGCTATTATTGTATAGATGATGTACAGACAAATTCACATCCCATCACATTAAATCTCGTCTGACACGTTTCCTTAATTTTCTCCGTAATCTACGGGATCTTCTGTACTATACATAGGTATTCTATGTAATTAGAATATCATCTGATATCCAGAAATCATTTCATATCGAAAACCATTTATCTAACCGTACAAGACGGAACTCGCTACTAGTTCAAATTCCTTAGATTCCGACAGCTATTGTGATATGGATTTCGACTCAACCTCCGAAGACAGTGTAACTGGAATGGAACAACCAATTAGCCATCACCAATTCTGGATGAATTGGGGATGGGTTCGTAGTCTACTTAATTATTGGAGACAAGAAGAAGGTGATCCCTTCCACCTACCATATTTCCCTCTTGACGTAGAACCTAAAGCACTTACCGGCGAACCTATCCGAAACACCATTTTCTCTTTCATCTCCAGAGTATCTCGTCACGATCATATACTATACCAAATTCTAGATGTAATTTATCCGCTCGTCCGAACCGACAGTCACCCCGGTGTAATAGAAGAAGTCAACGAGCTACGCGCTCGGGTAGTGGCCTTGGAGAATGTGGTGCAAAGGTTACAAACACCAGCAGTAGCATCAGCAGCATAACCAGTACCACCAACAACAACATCCGCATCCCACACCTCAACATCACAATCTGTACCTCGAACTTTAATATCATATGCACCATAGATACCAAGGAGTACCAACAACAATAACCGATGAAGTATTGATCCATAACTTCATTGATATTCTGCGAAGAATATGTGGTTCCTAATAGTTTTAGAGATTACTTATTCTAGCTCGAACCGAAAATCATATGAGTTTAATATCATATTAACTCATTAGATCCATGATTACATCTGAAGAATATATATATATATATATATATATGCAAGTATATTTTCATAAAGATTGTAATTAAAAATTCTTTCGTACAAACTGTTAATGATAAAAATATTTTAACGGGTAGGTAATACCCGAGGAATATTTAGATTTCACATTAATAAGTTATACTGTACATTCTTCGAATCTGATTCAACGGTCATTTACTATCCTATTTACATCCACCGATATACGTATCCGTTCACCACAGAATAACCATTTTCATTCAATTTCATATTTGGATTTTGATTTATCAGAATCCAACAAGTGGCATAATGAAGAAACATTGAACAAAATAAAATTTGTTAGAAACAAACGAATTAACTATGAGAAATTTTGTTAAAAATCCACGCTAACCAAATCCTAGCTAACTGTTCCTAGCTAACTGATTACATTTTATTTATCGCAGTTTATTTATCGCAAATTAATTATCACAATTTTATTTATCGTCATTTAATTTCTGTTAATTACTTTACGCACTTTATTTATCGTCATTTAATTTCTGTTATTTATTTTACGCACTTTAAATATCGGGACACGTATACAAGGTTTTGACATATCATATCGACGCATCTATATATATTATTTGGAATAACCATAAACACTCTATATGCAGTAATGCTGGAGTTAGCTATACAGGGTTGAGGTTGATTCTACAATAATATATATAGTTTGAGTTGTGATCGAGTCTGAGACGTATACGGGTCACGACACGTATTAATTAATTCGAATATAATATATTAAACTATATATGAATTACTGGACTGTTAACTGTGGACTATCGACTGTGGACTAATATCATTGGACAATTAAAAGGAATTAAAAAATTGATTATAACATATGAAACTAAACAATTCTTCAAGTTTGCCACTTGATTTCATCTTAAATCTCATTTGTATCTTGACGATTACAATCCGCTTTCAAACCTTTCTTGATTCTTGAAAACACTTCAATCGATAGGATGAACCAACCGCACTTCATCTACGGAAGAAGAGATTGATGCATATAGTTATGCACCTGAAAAACTCTCGAAAATTGAGTGAACATTTAACCCGTAGCAGTGCTAATTTCCTTTAGTGTTATTATTACCCAAAATAACTTGGTAATCCCTTTCAAAAAAGAAAATTTTGTCACAGCTCCAGCAAATCAACATCGACTTTTCATACGAAACAATCTTATTATAACTTTGATATATATGCGTGCTCTTTATTATTATCAGGGAACCTTTCATATTCCACCATTTTATCACCAGCGTTTAATCATCTAAAAACACAATTCTCCTGAAACCACTTCGGATTGATAACCGATGATTCAGATATCATAGCATTAAATGCAGAGGAAACAGAAAAATGGTAGAGGGTCTAAACGGCCGAAAGTTTGATGATAAAGAATGAAGTGTTGGGAACGCTCGATAGAAAATTTGGTACTGAAAAACGGATTGAGCTAACCATGAAGGAGACCAAGGACAAATACAAGGACCAAACCCTATATTCAAAGAATCCAGGTAACTCTGGATCCGATGAAATCTTTAGAGAGTATCTTGCTCCGAAGTCATGTTAAAATCTTGCGGAAAATCTTTCTTCATTAACTTTTGAACTTAGAAATTCCAAAATATCATCATAAATATCTTCGATATTTCTGAAGATATTTTCATAAATATTCTCATCCGAAATTATATACCTCTTCGTGCTATCTGTATTACATTATATTGGAAACTTCTGTAAAACTTAAGTATAAATTAGGAATGAATTCTGGAGAAGTGTAGGGAATTGAAGCATGAGTTAGTATAATATAATGGCGCTTGGCCAACGTGATTATATTATAGTAAGTCATGCTGAGTTTCTATTAGAATATGATGATTCACATATCATAACGTCATCATATGCCATGTTACATAACTCTTTCATTCTACTTAACCTCTGAACATATCAAGAAAATGTATTCTTGATAGTTCTATCTTCTGTAATTTTGATAAATTTGAAAATCAAATCGTGCTATCACGTTCCACGCTGCTTAGAACATCATAATCATTCGAAAACTCTATATCTACGAATTCTGGACCATTATTCGCTTGACTTAAAGTCGGGAAGAGAAAACTAGAGCATGGAGCTCTAAAATATAAAGGAAAATATAAAGCCAATCACAAACACAGGAATTACAAACCGTGTATATCAATGTTTATCGCAACATAAAGACACAGGAGAATTAAAAACATTATAACCCCAAGGGCGAAGTAGAAGAAAACGGGTTCCTCCGGTGGTAATTGGAAAAGGAGAATGATTGTTGCGATAGTGAGGATAAGAACAGGAATCAGAACTGGATTAAGCATTTTCACAATCTTTTGAATTTAGGAATTGAGTATAGAAGTGGTGAAAACTAATGGAACGGGAAAGGTAAATTTATACTGGAAATATCAGACGTAGTAATCGGGACAGATCATCGCATTTAATTAAAGAGATCTTAATTTCCTTATTCGCCAAAGAATCAAATCTTTTAGATTTCGAAGTTTTTCTTTAAATCCCTTGAATTCCGGAATTCAAACGTGACTACGTCAAAAGATGTGACGAATCTATACCTACTCAATTCACTCTTTTTGTGATAACTTCACTCGTACTCTTCAAGTAGTCGAATTATCTTATCCATATTACTCAACAGTAATAAATCTCTATTTATCAGCTCATACTCGTCAGGAAAACATTCTTATTGTTAACCATGATGATCCCACTCAAATTTCGGGACAAAATTTCTTTAACGGGTAGGTACTGTCACGACCCAGAAAATTTCGACTAATTTTGAACCAAACTCTCGATACGATATTGTATTATCAACACGATAAGCAAAGTCTGTTAGGTTGAATCTCAAAAATTTTGAACTGTTTCCTTACATTCATTTAACCTTGACCATTTCTCACGATTCACGAACCATTAATTGTAAATAAATGTGCATACATATATATCTATCTCAGTATCTTTATTTTTTTTTCTCTGCTCTTGATCTTTTGTCTTCCACCATTCTACTACAAAACACACCAATCTTTTCTTTTCTCATATTATTAGCTGTAAATGAATAGATGATTGATAATTGATTACTGTGTTTGTATATTTATATATGGAACGAATCTATCCATCTCTCATTAATATATTATATATACATACATAAGCATTTGATTCAACACCACCACATTTCAATCATCACCACCAACACCATGACATCTCTCTTCTCTCCCTATCCACCTTCTTTCTCTTTTCTCTGTTGGAATTGAGAAAACCCATTTGTTAATCGATCATCACATTTTCTCTTACTCGGCAACCATCACACAACACCCATTTAATCTTCGATGCTACTACTATCATATTTCTGTTCTTCTTCTTGTAACCAAAGACATCAAACAAATCAAACCCATCACACTTTCGTTCCCTTCTAATTTATATAAGCTTTGATCATCACCTCTCCTTCAAACTGCAGCTACTACTCACAATTTCTATTTGCAGTTGTTACCAATTACAACCATCGCAAACATCAAAGAAAACCGCCACGAACCAACCAATATTGCAACCTACTACTATACGACTGCTATCATTTTCCTATGATGATCACCATAAACTAACTAACCTTTCGTTTAAAACCTGCACAATTCAGGTTTACAATAGGACCAAACCACCCTCACAAGCTAGCCATCGAAACCCACGTATTTTTTTTCTGTTTCTGTTTCAGTTCCTGACCGAGAACCCCACAAACTCAATAACCAAAACACCACTATAAATTATCACCACCTTCATCTAAAAACTACCACCATAACCTAACCCACCACTAACTACATCTATCACGATCCTCTATTATTACAAGAATATTTACAACCTATACATATAAATCGACATACACACAAACCTGGGAAAATATGAACCGAACCACCATCATCAAAAACCATCATTTGAACCGACACCATAACTACCACCACCTGCAAAAACTTGTTGTAATAGCTCTGCTAATTTTTCGATGGGAATGAAGAAGATAATGATACTTGTGATCCTACTTAAATATTTATTTACTCACACAAAGCATCTTGTTCTTTTCTTTGCAAATTATCGGTAACCTATCAATTATAACTATGAGTAGAATATGACATGGTATGATGACAATGATTAACCTGTTTTGTTTCCTTTTTCTATTCACAAATCCAGCAAACCGAAACCCCTTTTTGTTGATTTACAATCGACACTTGGGCCTTGTTTTGGCCCCATTATAATTGGGTTACTTTTAAATGGTTATTGGACTTTCTGTTGTTGGGCCGATTGGATAATAATAATAGTATGATAGGAGTGTCATGTTGCAGTAAGAATTAGAAAGAATGATGACAAAAATATAAACAAAAAGATGATACTTAGATTGATATGGTACGGTTATGATGTACGGTTATACATGACACATAAAATGATAAAAATGACGATGAAGGTGTTGATAATGATAAAAGATTTATCACTTGATGATGAATCAATGATAATGATCAAAATGAAGAAGATGAAGTAATAGATACATAGGTTAAATATATTTAATTCTTGAGATAAAACAGAAAGAAATGGGCAGAAGAATGTTTAGGGTTAAGTAAATTTGGGAATGTTATATGACATAAAAATTGAAACAGAACAGATGGTTAGAGGTGTTTGTGGGAAAGGAGAGGTCGCGGGTTCGAATCCCTGCTCTGGCAGTTTGTTATTTTTAAGCCTTCAAAGGTAGTTTTCATAATTATTATTATTATTATTATTATTATTATTATTATTATTATTATTATTATTATTATTATTATTATTATTATTATTATTATTATTATTATTATTATTATTATTATTATTATTATTATTATTATTATTATTATTATTATAAGTATTATTATTAATATTATCATTATTATTCATATAAGTATTAGTATCATTATTATTATTATAAGTATTATTATTATTATTATTATTATTATTATTATTATTATTATTATTATTATTATTATTATAAGTATTATTATTATTATTATTATTATTATTATTATTATTATTATTATTATTATTATTATTATTATTATTATTATTATTAATATTATCATTATTATTCATATAAGTATTAGTATCATTATTTTTATAGTTATGATTATAAATATTCATTATTGTTAAAAATTAACATTTTTACTAAAAGTATTATTTATTAAAGTTATCATTTTTACCAATATTATTAAAAGTATCTTTATTTTAAATTTATCATTTTTATTACTATTTAGTATTACTACTATCATAATAGATAAACATTTTTACTTATATTATAGATATCAATATAATTATGTATGAAAGTATTAATTTTAATACATAATAGATAAAGATAAAACATTAATAAATATATATATAACACTATTAAATTATAATAAATAATAATTAATAAGAATATATAAATTTTGTTTGAGTGCGATTATGTGTATTAATATATATACAAATGATTTAGGTTCGTGAATCCAAGGTCAACCCTACACTTGTTAAATGTCGTCATATGTATTTTTACTACAAAATACAGTATGGTGAGTTTCATTTGCTCCCTTTTTAATTGCTTTTGCAATATATATTTTTGGGCTGAGAATACATGCGCTGCTTTTATGAATGCTTTACGAAATAGACATAAGTACTTAAAATATATTCTACGTTGAGTTGTACCACTGGCATACTTCCCTGTAGCTTGGTAACTACATTTACATGCGCGCGAATCCTGTTGATAGATCCATCGGGCTTGACAACCCCAACCGGGCTGGACGACCAGTATTCAATGGTTGCACAGTACTTCGTTTCAGTGACTACACTTGGTACAGTGTAGTGAGATTTCATAATAAAGGGAATATGCGACGTTGATTAAATGTTAAGTATGGTTACCAAGTGCTCAACCACTTAAAATATTTTTATTAAAATGTTTATGTAAACGGAAATCTTGTGGTCTATTAATATATTGAAATGATTGTTATGATAAACCTATGAACTCACCAACCTTTTGGTTGACACTTTTAAGCATGTTTATTCTCAGGTATGAAAGAAATCTTCCGCTGTACATTTGCTCATTTTAGAGATATTACTTGGAGTCATTCCTGGCATATTTAGGAGAGTACCTTGCAACGGGACCAAATGTTGATGACTTCGTCCAGGAGGATTAGGACAGGGTTATCACATGAGGCTTGTTGTTGCTTAAGTTGTTGCTTCAAGAACTCATTTTCCTTTAACAAAAATGCTTCGGTGGATTCCGCCTTCTTCATATAAGTTTGCATCATCTCCTATAGGCTTTTATAAGGTTGGTTACTTTGTTGATTTTGTTGGTTTTGTTGAATGTAACCTTGGTTATTTTGAGGTTGACTATAACCTTGGTTTTGGTAACTTTGATTTCCTTGGTAATTTGGGTTGGAATGGTTATTGTAAGATTGATTGTTGTAGTTTTGTTGGTTGTGGGATTGGAAGTTGTTTTGTCGGTTTTGGTTATAGTTGGAGTTATAGCCTTGGTTTCGGTTTTGGTTGGACAATCCGGGAGGTGTGTTGGTTTGAGTGAACGCCACTTGTTTTTGGTTAGGGTTGTAGTAGCTATTGTTCGATTGGAAAGAATTGTTGCCTTGGGTAGAAGTTCCTCCTCTTTGAAAGTTTTGGTTACTCACAAAATTCACGTGAGCATCTGAATTCATATGAATGTCATCCAAGTCAATGTGATTGCATTGATTAACTTGGGAACAGTTTTTGGTGAGGTGTGGTCCTTCACACCTTTGACAACCGACTTGCATCACCACGAGCGTTTGTTGTAGCTTCTTCAACTCTTTTCCATATAATTGAAATTGATTATTCAAGCTTGCCAAGGTAACTTGCCCATCTTCACTCTCCACTTGAGCTACATTCTTCCTCGTCAATTCTCTTGGTGAAGGTGCCCATTCATATGTATTAACCGAGATGTCTGCTAGTAACTTTTCGGCCGCATTGGGTGATTTGTACATAAACACTCCACCCGAAGATGAATCAAGATATTGCTTTGTTGGAAAATTGGTACCCCGGTAGAACGTATTGATGTACTCCTTCTTAGTCAAACCATGCGGTGGGCAAGCTCTTAATAACTTCTCGAAATGCACCCACGCATCATATAAAGACTCATCTCCCCTTTGCGTGAACCCATTAATTTCCATTCTCAAACGTTCCACCTTTGAAGGTGGGAAAAAGTGATTGATAAATGCCTCATTTAAATCTTGAAAAGACCTAATAGAATCCGATGGCAAATTCCTTAACCAAGCTTTTGCTTCTCCATCAAGCGTGAAGGGGAATGCCCTTAGCTTAAAAGGGTCTTCAGTGACATCTTTGTTCTTGTAGATGTCACAAATATCGTTAAAGTATTGAATGTGATAGAAAGGATTTTCATCTATTAACCCGCGAAAGAGTCTATCCTTGAACATTGTGAAAAAGTTACCCTCGATCTTCCAATTATCCGCTTCAATTGGTGGTTTTGTGATAGCCGGAGGCACAACCGTTTGTGCCACCATTCTAACATTCCACACCGGAGTGTCATTTGGATCGTTTGCATCTACTTCATTAATCACCGGTGGAGGATTACCCTCTTCTTCTCCGTCCATTTCTATCAAACAAAATTGCAAAACCTCAAAATTCTTCCTTAAATCCCGTTCTTCTCTACGCTTATAAACCCCGTGCATGTGTTTTTCAGGATCGGAAAATGGTTGTGGGAAATCTTGATCCTTTTGGGATCTTCTTCTCATACACCAAAAGAAATAACCTTCAAAGACAACACAAACACAAGTGATTATCCAATACAAAATAATAAATAAAAGACAATAAAAGTAACTTTTGTAAGGACGAATCCTTACAAAAGGATCGAATAACTAAAAGCTTGAACCAAATACACAACTTAACTTAGCTAACCGCTCCCCGACAGCAGCGCCAAGAAAGTGTGATGGGGCATGCATATACCAAACATAACTCTCTAAATTTATACAAGATGCAAATATTACAAAAAGCACGCACAATCTATCGAGCACTTAAAACCCGGTTATTATAGCACTTAATGCAAGTATTCTTATCAAGTTCGTCCCCTGAGAGCGGTGTAAGTTGTTGTATTTGAAACTAATAGTTATCCTAGGGGGTTTTTTTTATTTGGGGGGGGGGGGGGGGGGGGGGGGTTTGCGAGAGCTTTTAACTAACAACTAAACTTTGCAATAAACAAACTAAAACTTAACTAGAAACAAGTAGCAAGTAACTAAGAAATGAGAATAAATCAATATAATGGAGAGTGTTCACTTATCTAATCCTCTTTATGCTTAGATGGCCCTTGTTTTACCCAAATTGTTATCACTTAAGTTGTTTAAACTAGTAAATGTTCTTAATCCAATTTTACCTTGCAAATTCACATAAGCTTAGTATCATAAGATCAAGCAATGTATGAGTTGATTATTGAGATTATGCCCGGGTTGAAATCACTTAAAACCCTTTAACCATCAAAGTCACCTAAGATAGTCAAACACCACTATGATGAACAAAGGTCAATTGAAAACCAACTTAGACTAGAAACACAATCACTTGAAATTCCTATTCTAGTTGTCTAGATCACCAAAGGTGTTGAAGCACAAATTGATTCACTTCTCAAATCACTTAGAGAGCTACTCAACCTATGTAATCAAAGTAAAACCAATAACAAACATAGCAATGGACCTCATGGCTAACTCAATAACACTAGCTCATGTATTTTCATTCAAAACAACCTCATTCAATAGATTAAGGGCACATCTTATGCATTAAAGATTCATAGATAAGAAAACACAAGAGATTTAGCTACTCATAGCAAAGATTACACTAGCAATAATCATAAAAGCATCAATAAACATCATCTTGAGTGATTACAAGCTAAGATTCAAAGATAAATGAAGATAAACAAAGATTACAAGAAAAGATTCAAAGTAGATGAAGATAAAGTGAAGATTACAACTAATTGGTGCAAAATTTGTAAAAGTAAAGTGAAGATTACAACCCAAAATGATAACAATAGAAAGATCTAGCAATAATGATGATGAAACTTGAGCTTGCTTCCTCCAAATCACTTTAGAACTCTAATAGATGATGAAATTAGGGTTTAGTGTGTGAAATTCGGAGTAAAACTGCAGCTCTCTTGAAAAATGACCTATCACTTTCTATTTATAGTGGTGAGAAAATTGAGTTGAAATAGCGACAGGAGCGCCGCTTCTCCTACAGCAGCGCCGCTTCTCCTACAGGAGCGGCGCTTTTGGCCTTAATCTGGAACGGCGCTGTAGCTTCTGGTGCGTCGCTTTTGGCCTGTGAGGAGTGGCACTTTTGGTCTTGAAGGACGGTGCTTCTGCTCACTTTGAAGAAATGGAGACAAAATGTGGGTTATTGCGCCGCTTTTGGCTATGGTGCAGCGCTCTGGGCTGTGAGGAGCGATGCTCCTTTGTCTGGAGTGGCGCTTTTGGAGCTGTTTCCTACACTTGTCATTTTCTTTGCACTTTTTGAACATTTTTTGGTCTATTTTACACCAAGTTAGGCATTTTGCCTTGAGTGGACACTTTGGCGCAGGAAAACAACTTTTAAGCCCCAATGATCATCAAAACCGAATAAAATGAGGTCGATATTGCGTAATAAACATATCTAAATGGAACAATATCAACAAACATACAAGTGATGAGGGACATTTTACTATAAATACGCAAGTGTTAACAATCACTTGTATCCATCTTTCTTGAAATGTCCCGTTCATATTGATTATAGACGTTCCATATTAATTGATTTCGTTGCGAGGTTTTGACCTCTATATGAGACGTTTTTCAAAGATTGCATTCATTTTTAAAACAACAATAACCTTTATTTTATCTATAAAGGTTTAAAAAGCATTACGTAGATTATCAAATAATGATAATCTAAAATATACTGTTTACACACGACCATTACATAATGGTTTACAATAAGAATATATTACATCAAAAATAAGTTTCTTGAATGCAGTTTTTACATAATATCAAACAAGCATGGACTCCAAATCTTGTCCTTATTTTAGTATGCAACAGTGGAAGCTCTTAATAATCACCTGAGAATAAACATGCTTAAAACGTCAAAAAAATGTTGGTGAGTTATAGGTTTAACTTATATATTATCAAATCATAATAATAGACCACAAGATTTTATATTTCAATATACATCTCATACATAGAGATAAAAATCATTCATATGGTGAACACCTGGTAACCGACATTAACAAGATGCATATAAGAATATCCCCTATCATTCCGAAAAATCCTTCGGACATGATAAAAACGAATTCGAAGTACTAAAGCATCTGGTACTTTGGATGGGGTTCGTTAGGCCCAATAGATCTATCTTTAGGATTCGCATCAATTAGTAGATCGGTTTACTAATTCCTAGGCTACCAAGCAAAAGGGGCATATTCGGCTTCGATCATTCACCCATATAATGTAGTTTCAATTACTTGTGTCTATTTCGTAAAACATTTATAAAACTGCATGTATTCTCATCCCAAAATATTAGATTTTAAAAGTGGGACTATAACTCACTTTCACAGATTTTTACTTCGTCGGGAAGTAAGACTTGGCCACTGGTCAATTCACGAACCTATAACAAATATGTACATATATATCAAAGTATGTTCAAAATATATTTACAACATTTTTAATACGTTTTAATGTTTTAAGTTTATTAAGTCAGCTGTCCTCGTTAGTAACCTACAACTAGTTGTCCATAGTTAGATGTACATAAAATAAATTGATATATATTATCTTGACCCAATCCACGACCCAGTGTATACACGTCTCAGGCTAGATCATAACTCAAAGTATATATATTTTTGGAATCAACCTCAACCCTGTATAGCTAACTCCAACATTACTGCATATAGAGTGTCTATGATTGTTCCAAATAATATATATAGATGGGTCGATATGATATGTCAAAACATTTGCATACGTGTCTATGGTATCCCAAGATTACATAATATATTAGAATACATGTATAATACAATATAAGTTAGCTAGGATATGATTAATATAGATTTGTTACAATATTTCCCGTAGCTACAACAATCAAAAAATATCCAATCTTGTTTTACCCATAACTTATTCGTTTTAAATCCGTTTTGAGTGAATCAAATTACTATGGTTTCATATTGAACTCTATTTTATTAATATAAACAGAAAAAGTATAGGTTTATAGTCAGAAATATAAGTTACAAGTCATTTTTGTAAGAGGTAGTCATTTCAGTCGAAAGAACGACGTCTTGATGACCATTTTGAAAAACATACTTCCACTTTGAGTTTAACCATGATTTTTGGATATAGTTTCATGTTCATAAGAAAAATCATTTTCCAAGAAGAAAAACTTTTAAACCAAAGTTTATCATAGTTTTTAATTATCAAACCCAAAACAGCCCGCGATGTTACTACGACGGCGTATGTCCGGTTTTACGGTGTTTTTCGTGTTTCCAGGTTTTAAATCATTAAGTTAGCATATCATATAGATATAGAACATGTGTTTAGTTGATTTTAAAAGTCAAGTTAGAAGGATTAACTTTTATTTGCGAACAAGTTTAGAATTAACTAAACTATGTTCTAGTGATTTCAAGTTTAAACCTTCGAATAAGGTAGTTTTATATATATGAATCGAATGATGTTATGAACATCATTACTACCTCAGGTTTTGTGGATAAACCTACTGGAAATGAGAAAAATAGATCTAGCTTCAAAGGATCCTTGGATGGCTTGAAAGTTCTTGAAGCAGAATCATGACACGAAAACAAGTTCAAGTAAGATTTCCACTCAAAATAAGATTGTTTAGTTATAGAAATTGAATCAAAATTTGAATATGAGTATTACCTTGTATTAGAAAGATATCTTACTATAAATAAGAAAGATTTCTTGAGGTTGGATGATCACTTTACAAGATTGGAAGTAAGCTAGCAAACTTGGAAGTATTCTTGATTTTATGAAACTAGAACTTATAGAATTTATGAAGAACACTTAGAACTTGAAGATAGAACTTGAGAGAGATCAATTAGATGAATAAAATTGAAGAATGAAAGTGTTTGTAGGTATTTTTGGTCATTGGTACATGGATTAGATATAAAGGATGTGTAATTTTGTTTACATGTAAATAAGTCATGAATGATTACTAATATTTTTGTAATTTTATGAGATATTTCATGCTAGTTGCCAAATGATGGTTCCCACATGTGTTAGGTGATTCACATGGGCTGCTAATAGCTGATCATTGGAGTGTATATACCAATAGTACATACATCTAAAATCTATGTATTGTACGAGTACGAATACGGGTGCATACGAGTAAAATTGTTGATGAAACTGAACGAGAATGTAATTGTAAGAATTTTGGTTAAGTAGAAGTATTTTGATAAGTTTCTTGAAGTCTTTAAAAAGTGTATGAATACATATTAAAACACTACATGTATATACATTTTAACTTAGTTGTTAAGTCATCGTTAGTCGTTACATGTAAATGTTGTTTTGAAACCTTTAGGTTAACGATCTTGTTAAATGTTGTTAACCCATTATTTATAATATCTAAAGAGATGTTAAATTATTATATTATCATGATATTATGATATATTAATATATCTTAGTATGATATATTTACAGTTAAATGTTGTTACAACGATAATCGTTACATATATGTCTCGTTTCGAAATCATTAAGTTATTAGTCTTGTTTTTACATATGTAGTTCATTGTTAATACACTTAATGACATGTTTTCTTATCATTTCATGGTTAAACATAGTGTATCAATATCTTATTATGATTTATATGTATTTAGTAAGACGTTGTTATAACGATAATCGTTATATATATCGTTTTTGAGTTTTCTTAATTCAATAGTCTCATTTTTGTGTATATACACATAGTTAAAATACCTAATGAGATACTTACTTATCATAATATCATGTTAAGTATATATGTAACCATATATATGTCATCATATAGTTTTTACAAGTTTTAACGTTCGTGAATCACCGGCCAACTTGGGTGGTCAATTGTCTATATGAAACCTATTTCAATTAATCACGTCTTAATAAGTTTGATTGCTTAACATGTTGGAAACACTTAATCATGTAATTATCAAATTTAATTAATATAAATAAACATGGAAAAGTTCGGGTCACTACATTTCTCCCCCTTTTGTTGAAGCAAAAAGGTTAGCTCCCCCTAGAACTAAGCTCGCCCTTAGAGCAAAGCTCCCCCTTAAATTGTGCACATTTGGAAAACATATATTAAAACATAACATGCACACATTTTATTCAAAGCAAGCACGAAACATAGTGATGCATATATGAAAATATGCATGGAAAGTACAGTAGATCAATCCTAGGTTTGTTCTACATGGGACGGGATGTGCTTGGGTGAGATGAGCATTTTCCACAGACAAGATTGTTCAGAAAGCATCGCAGGATCTTGTGAGTTCGACGATTCTGACGATGAAGGATGGACATTTGAGTGGAAGATAATAGTACAATGAACTGGTCATCTTCAACACTATCATCAGATCCCGTAACACTCCAGGCAGGTGTGTTCTCATCTTCTGTTTCTTCATTAAAAGGTCGAACCGAATTGTAATTGATTGGGAGGGTGGTTAGACCAACAGGGTGTACATCTTGAACACACAGTTGTGTGAAGAGCTTCGTTAGATGTGCCCCATAGGGAAGGGAGAGTGATTCATTGTACACTAATCCATTCATCCTCTTTGCCATGAACATTGCCATGTTGACTTGAATTCGGTGTAGGAGACACCAGAGTAGTGAGGCTTCACAGGCATGAACATTTGTGGATAGTGTTTCCACCTTGTAGTAGATATTTTGACTTATGACTTTGAGCCAAAGGTCAAACTTAGGTGAAGATGATTTGCCTTAAGACCATCACTTTGGATTTCAATGTGATTGATAGGCCTTTGACAAAAGGTGTTGATGATGTCACCTTTTGTGACAAATTCGGGAAGACATAGGAGGTATGGACTATAGGAGAAACATTCCACACCTTCATCAAGAACATGCATAAATTTTCCAAAGTCCTTGAGGGACATGGAAACCCCTTTATCAAACAACCGGAATTTGACGTTATTTGGGGGAGTGAATTCATGTTAGCGTAGAATTCACGAACAAGAGTGGAGTGAATGGGACCTCTTAAAGTTAAGAATGAATCGCAATTTATGTAAGCAAAATTCTCGAGAAGCTCTTTTGAAAAGTGCTCAATAGTGACCATACAACTTCGACAATTGGTCTAGTGCTAACCATTTGTCGATTGCGATTGATCACATCTCGTTCTTCTTGGGAGTTAGGAAAGTGATTGTCAAAGGAGTCAGAAACTGAGGAAGACAAATCAATCACAAAAGTATTGTTAGGAGAGTTGTTTGCTTGACCCATTTTGAGTGAGATGGTGTAGTGAGTTTTGCATCATAATCTTCTCAATTTAAAGGGAAAAAGATGAACCTTCATTTAATCTTTCATTCCCTTTTGGAGTAATTGAATCTTTTGAGAAATTTGATCATATTCAAGTATGCTAATTTGTGAATGATACTTTGAAAACAGATCCAATTAGATTTGAGAGGTTCAATGTGCATTTATTTTTCAAGGAGAGAGAAGAAGAAATGTCAGACTGATACACGGTCGATTCTACGTTCGACCATGTGGTTGGCCGTGTGATCTGAAATAAATATAAATTAATCAGCTTAATTCAAACAGATGCTATCCAAGAAATATTCAAATAGTCACACATTTAATTATTACAAAACAAGTTATTCAACCAACATTATAGTAATTTTATCTTCTCTCACTTCCTTCACCTTCTACTTCTCACATCGCTACAACTTCAACATGAGAAAGCCATTTTCACTTTCTTCAGTAGCAGTCGAATCTTGGATTGATACTTCTTTATCTTACCTTGATTTAGGTAGATTCGTTCAGCTTTTGAATCACGATCCAAGCCGTAAAAAGGATCATTAGCTTCATCTGGAAACTGTTCTTCATCACTGTCGGATATATCTTCCAAGTTAATTTGAGAGTTGGTCATGACTTCATAGACCCTTTCAATCTCATCAGAGTCATCTTCATCATCCCACCCCATCATTGTTAATGTATGACGATTAAATATTTGATTGGTTGGATTTATGCGAATGTCATCTGTTGCTCTTAATTTTTCGAATAACTTTGTAAGATGCATTCCATAAGGAAGAGCTCTTGTTGAGTCCTTTGGCACATTGCTCATTCGTATGGCCATAAAGTAAGCCATGTTCACTGGTACTTGCATTTCTAGACACCAAAGAAGAGCCATCTGAACAGCATGGATATGTGAACGATTTCTCATTCTACAGTATACATTGTAGTCGATCACTGTGTTCCATATTCGGAACTTCTTCTTTGCTCAATACTCCTTGACTGAGAATTTCTTCTCTTGGAGCGTTGTCTTCACACAGTGTTCGAATAGAAACATCTTTATTGATGAAATCAGGAAGATAGGTCAGACTGTGTCCTGTGTGGAAGAACCTTTGTCCACTTGCTGGAACTCCTAAGAGTTTTCCAAATTCTTAAAGTGTTACCGTTGTTCTTGTTGCTTTTAGCCTAAAGGTAACTGATCCGTTGGTATAGATGAAGCTAGAGTAAAAATCTCGAATGAGTGATGGATAAATTGGTCCATTTAGATCAAGAAATACATCCCAGTCTAACCTAGATGTATTATGAACCCTAGAATTGTTCAATGTTAAATTAACGCATAGATAGGTACTACTACAATCATTTCCAAGTTGTTCTTCAAGAACAATTTTGATTGTTTGCATCAATTTAAGTTTTGATTCATTCTAGTTAGGGTTTCTTCATAACCATAGTTCATCATACAAACACAATTGAATGCTAGGAAAGCAAGGATTAAACATACCGAAAGTAGGAATTGAGATTGAGGGAATGAGCGTTTTTCTTCGTGCGGTTGATCTCCTCAGCCGTGTGTGAGTGTGTGTATTTTGAAGTGAGTTAGAAAGAAGTAAGAGTGAGGGTTTTATTTAATTTAAAATAGAATCAGACCATGCACGGTCGAAGCACGGTCGACCGTGGTGTTAGCCGTG
Organism: Rutidosis leptorrhynchoides; assembly: GCF_046630445.1. Taxonomy (NCBI): domain Eukaryota; kingdom Viridiplantae; phylum Streptophyta; class Magnoliopsida; order Asterales; family Asteraceae; genus Rutidosis; species Rutidosis leptorrhynchoides. The sequence goes on along the minus strand of NC_092334.1, from coordinate 143,547,904 downwards.
CAAAAATTTTCACACGTACAGGACAGGAATCTGCGGTCGGGTATACGGTCAGCCGTGATGCTGCCGTTGATTCTTCTGATCACCAATTTCTTCACTTCTTCTTTCTTTGAGCTCGTTTTGACGATTCTTAGGTTCTATAGAATACTTGAGGACAAGTTTTCTTTTCCTAACATTGAATGATTACATCCTCCCGATGTTTAATCATCAATGACACGTAATATACTATATTTATATGTATATATATATATATGTGTATATTTATATATATTCAATCATGCACATAGTATACACAAAACGCATCAATCTTGTATTTAGCATGCAATACATAGTTTCACACAAACACACAATCCTAATGCAAGTAAGCTACCTTCACTAATCTTTTAAAATAATTTTTTCAAAAACAACTTTGCATTTGTAAGAAACCTTTCATTAATACAAAGTCTTTTTGAGAAGGTTATTCTCATTAGCATTTTGATCATTGATTTTGATTGATTTTAAGATTACCCAATCCTTGACTTATCCCTATCATTGAATTGCTAGCTTGGTCCATTTTTCCCATGCTCTCAATTTTCCTAATAATATACAATGGACTTTGATTACACGATTTATGTTTGCTAAAGTCGTGACACATGTTCGTTTCATGTTTACCTCTTGATGAATCACAAAAAGTTATCCTTTCAAGTTTTCTTTTCAATGCGTTATTTTCATCAGTTAAAACTTTGTTAAGTTGTCTAACTTTGTGTAATTCTTTCTCCAAAAGTTTTACTTTGTCACGACTACTATCATACACAAATTTAATAGTCTTGTAATCATCTAACAATTCTTCATAATTAGAAGGATAGAATACATGTACCTCATTGCAATCCATGCTTGAGACATCATCTTCTTTGAAAGGAGATTCAACCTCTTCTTCACTTTGACCATCTTGATCCAAATCATTCCAATAACTCATGAGGCAAAAGTCTTCATTTCCATTTAAACCTTTTGCTTGAGAATCACCAACCTTTTCCAAATCCTTCCCTATTCCTTTACCCTTTAAACTCCTAGAGTTTTCTTCTTCTTGAGAACATCGTAAATCCCAACATTCCTTTGCACTTTCACATGAAATTATCTTTAATCTTTCTTCATTAGGAAGAATTCAATGAAGTAGTGAAATTACATCAAATTGTTTCAAAACATCATTGTTTTGAAATGTTGACTTCACTAGTCTTGAACTAGCTTGTGGTACAAAGTCTCCTACTTTGATTATTCTCTACAAGTAGTAATCCTTGGATTTGAGATAAGCCTCAAATCTTAGTTTTCACACATTAATATCCATCTTAGCAAAGATTGGTGCTTCTTTCACCAATTCTTCCAAGTATCCCATAGTTTGAGTTGATCCGAGAATCGTTGACTCAAGTTTTTGCACAAAACGAATTTTGACACTTTCACAATCGTTTATAGAGCAATGATTTGAGCAACCGCTCTGATACCAATTGTAAGTAACTAGAGGGGGGGGTGAATAGTTACTTAATACGATTTTAACACTTTTTCGATTGATCACCAAATTTGATTAACTTTGATCAACCAATTCAACTCAAACTTGATGTGTGTAGTGTATATGTTCAAAATGATAAAAGAAGTAATGTAAAGAACATAGACACAAGGATTTATAGTGGTTCGGATGGATGTTAACTAATCCACCTTAATCCACTCCCCGATTACACTAATCGGGATTTGTTGCTTGACGAAGCACTTTTCTCCAAACCCGGTGGAGATCCGATTTACAAGTCTTCAACTTCTTTGGTAGATAACAAACCTAATCTTTCTATCCCTTTGAAAGATCAACTCCAACCTAGATCAACTTGTCTTCACCTTGGACAAGTATTAATCTCCAAATAAGATTAATCAACTTCCTAAGTCCCTTTAAGGAAGTAGATCACTAAGCTAGCCTATGCTTCTACTAATTGAAGTTACAAGACTTATACATTTTGTAATGATGATCCTAAGACAATACTAGGACATACATTACACTAAGTAAACTCACAACATTAATGATTTTGATTAGTAAGTTTACAACAACCAAATTCTATATATATAAGATCATAAAATCTTCTCTTGCTTGATCACATTTGAGTAGTAATTAGAGCCCTTGTGATCACTAGAAATAAGCCTTTGAAATACGTAAGAGGGTCAGCTTCAAATGCTCTTTAATGTTTTCCTTTTATAGTGGGATTCAAAAAATAGTCGTTGACACACGGTTGCCTGCACGATCGATCGTGGTGCGACTGTGCGTGCTCCAGTCCAAATTTGGTATCTGTTGTATAGCCGTTTGACTCAAATTTGAACACCACATTTTGGAACCTTTACTCCTTCTAGCACCTACAAAAGAAACCAAACATCCTATACAAGTACTATATACATTAAGTGTGTGAGATTTGGTCCTATTGCATGAAAGTGACTTAACATTCCAAAAGTGGTAAACCCAACATTCTTGGAAAAGTGTCTTAATTGATATTTTTGGGAAATCTCAGTTTGGTCAAGACTTAGTTAGTCACATTAATGCCTTTGGTTCAATTCTAAAGACTAGTCACTATGTCATTAACTTCCTAGTTTCAATTAATCTCAAGTCATGTTCCATTTAAGTTTAGGTAGAGATTAATTGAATGATGTCTTTCTAAGATAATCATTAAGTAAGTAGAGACATCAAGATTAAGTCATACTTGAATAAGCAATCACACTTAGTTACTTAGACTAGATCAAATAGACAATTGACTATAATTTCATTGTGAACCATTTCACACTTAATTTATTGGAGTAGGTTAGTTACTTGAATCCTAACTAGTAAACACATAGCAAACATATTAATCAAGTTGACAAGTTTATGAGTATTAAGCATATTGTCAAGTAGCAAGTAATACTCATACATAGCAAGAGATAGTTATTCTAGGATCAATCATATAGATACTTTCACAACTTATAATTCAAGCTTTTAACAAGTTTAATTGCAATATAACATATTGCTTGATTAATGTGTAAGCACACATTAATGTCCAACACATGCACAAGGGAAGAGCAATCTCTAGTTGGGACTTGGTAACCATCCTAAATGTATCTAAGTGTATTTTAGGATTACAAGTCATTACTAGTTATACTTGAGAGCATTGTTCCTCATTTAGCCTTAATTAATCACTAAGTCATTTTCAATAGCAATTATTGTTTTAGTGACATTGACTTAATTGTGTTGGTACTTGATGATCATACTAAGGATGTCTAGATAAGAATTAAGATCACAAGTTGTTGATTAACACTTATGTGTTATGCCTAATCTTGGTTAATTTGTCGTTAAGATGTCATTAGGCATAATTAACCACAATTAGTGTTTTTATGACCAAAACTCAATTGAGTATGGAGAGAGCATCTATTCTAAGCATGTTGAGAAAGGTTTCATGAATTATAGATGTCGGGAACTAGTCAAACTTTATTTGGTCAAAATCGGTAACAGAGAAAACTGCGGTCGCACTGCGGTTGACCGTAGTGGCGACCGTGCAACTTGTTTTCATAAAACTACGTTGCAATTCAGTTTGGGTTTCACGGCTGGCTATGCGGTGACCGTACCTCGACTGTGTATTTAGCTGATCTTTTAATTTCATTCTTTAAGCTATGTTTGACTTGGTCGTTTGCAAGATAAAGTATGGATTAGTGACCTTGCGTGTTTTATGTTAAGATGTCGGTCATCACTTATGCATATGTATGTGTCATCATCAAAACATATTATTTGATTAATCATCATACTTAATTTTGTCGTTTAGTTCATTAACCAACACCGGGTGTGAAACGGGTGCCAAAACCGGGTGTGAAAATCGGGGGCAAAAAACGCGCGCCGAAAACGGGCGACAAAACCGGGGGCCAAAAACGGGGGCCGAAACTGGGGGCCGAAAATGCGTGCCTAAAATGGGATGCCGAAACTGGGCCTCGAAACCGGGGTCCAAAACCGGGGGCTGAAACCGGGCTGAAACCGGGCGTCGAAAACGGGCGCTGAAACTGGGCGTCGAAAACGGGGGCTGAAACCAGGGGCTGAAACCAGGGGCTGAAAAACGGGCGCTAAAAACACGTGCCGAAAACGGGCGCCGAAACCTGGCGTCAAAACTGGGCGTCGAAAATGCGGGTCCAAAAAGCGGGACGAAACCAAGCGTCGAAAACTCTCGTCGAATAACGCGCATTGAACTCTCGCTTTGAAATCGAATCTTTTGAAGTAAACCCATTTGGGTCCTCAAGTAATTTTCTATTATGTTATTGGACCCATTTGGGTCTTAGAGTAATTTTTGATATTATGTGTTTGGACCCATTTGGGTCTTCAAGTGAACCCAATCAACCCATTTTTTAAGCTTTGGGTCTTGTTTGCCAGGTCTAGTTATATGTGGTAATGAGCTGTGCACAAAATAATGAGAGAAGGGGAGCTGCAGGAGCAAGGGATAAATAGCCAAAATACCAAAAACGACCCTTAATGATAAGGACTCCCCGCGTAACTTTGGTAAAACACGGACTCTCCCGTTGTAATTTTGTATTTAGAGGGTGAAGGTTCTATGAATTAGAAACATAAGTAACATTTGATTTCATTAATACAGTACAGTATTATTTTGAGTTTTTTTTTCCGGCAAAAATATAAATATATATATATATAAGATCATAAAGATCCGGTGGTACACACGAACGACAATAATTGAAAGGTCGCTCTGATCGTTTTACAGACATTGAACGATATCATTGGAAGAGAGTGAGCACATTGAAATTGTAAAAGACAATAAATTCGTACAAACCACCTAATCTAAATCTGAAACATACATAAAACCGATCTCGTATCTAACCCCACAATCGCCACTACTCAGAAGCTGCACAACTAAAATGAACGTCGGGCACTCCAGCAGCACCTATCCCGAGGCCTGCAAACCAAAGTAACCACTCGTACCCGAAAAATCCCGTATAAACTCTAGAACCAGAGAAATACAAGCCCGTCGAATAAGATCAAATCCTCGTTCGAGCGGGAAAAAGGACCCCGAGAGAAACACTCTAGTAAACATCAATTTTCCGAGGTCAACAAAGTCAACACAAGTCGGCAACGACATCGAGCACACCCGAATAGACTCGACTACGGGATAAGTATGAACAAAACAGTCAAGCAACAACCAACCAGCGCACAACGCAGAGTCAAACCAAACAGAAACCCGGCCACCTTCACCAAATTTTCGGAGAACATTTACAAACTCGTAAAACCCGACAGTCGACGAATCAGGAGCGAGGAGTCGCGGTAGCCGCTGGCATAAACCAACAGCCACCAGCATACGACATGCACCATCATCAGCCATCGGCAGCCGCAGTAGACCACCAGACAACCGCCAATAGCGCCAGCCGCCTCAAACCACCGATATCCACCTCCATCAACCGCCATAGGCAGTTTACAGTCGCTAGCAACCAATCAAGGTACCCAGCAACCGCCAACCACCCATTGGCCGCCGGAGAAGGTCAAACCGCCAAGTTCAACAGGTTTCAACACAAGACACAACAACCACCGGTCAACCATCATAACCCTAAACCGAACCTGACGGAAATCTGACCTAGGAGAAAGTAGAGTTTCACAAGGAAATCGCCGCCTACTACCCCAAAAACCAGACCAACGACGGTGGATGACAGAGCAAAAAAAAGGAGAACGGCGGTTGAAGATTATTCAGACAAAAAGCATAAAAAAACCGAACCACCGGCGAGATGCCGGTGGTCGGAGAGGAGATCGAACGGAAGGACTTACAAAATGGCGATGGTGGATGAAGGATGAAGCAAGTTGCAGCTTACCAAAATCAAATCCTGCATTATTTTGAGTTTGAGCCAGTATTTATACTGTTTTTTACTTGTTTAGGTTAATTTTTTTTAAAGGGACTAAAACTACGTGCAAGTATAGTAAATAGACCAAAGACAATTTGTCAATTTGTGTTTTCCTCATAACTTCCACGAAGATATTATAATATTATATTGGATATTAGAATATTAGATTGTGTGGTTTGGTAGGACTTTAGTCATAAAAAACATACCCATATAAACTTGTATACGAGTTGACCTGGTCAAGGTGTACTAATTGTCTAGCACCTCATCAAATGAAGCAACACAAACTTACACGATCTCTTCTGCAACTCTGGATTATTTAATCAGTACAAAAAAAAAAAATTCTTCTGTTTATTTATTCAAATATGTATTCATCATCATCATCATCATCATCATCATCATCACTGACCTTGTTAATCTTCTTTTACTTGTACTTATCTACTGGTATATCATACTGTCTGTTCAAATTTGTTCAAAAAAACTTATACTTGTTTTACAATGTATTCTGAATACAATTTTGATCAAATTTGCAGGAGCAGTAGGGACAGTTGTTACTTTCGTCAACAACTGTAGCTACACTGTTTGGCCAGGAATCTTTAGCACCGGAGCCTCCGGCCCGAAAGATTTCAACAAAACTGGATTTGAGCTCACGAAGGGTGATTCACTCTCACTTGAAGCACCATCAGGATGGAATGGCCGTTTCTGGGGCCGAACAGGTTGCAAAGTGTCCAATAACGGGTCGTGGTTGTGCTCGACCGGTGACTGCGGCACGAGCCAAATAGAATGCAGAGGAATATCATACAAACCGCCCGCTACAATTGCCGAGTTCAGTTTCAATCAATTTGGGGGACAGGACTTTTATGATGTCAGTCTAGTTGATGGATTCAACTTGCCTATGCTAATTGAGGCAAGTGGTGGGTCGGGTTCAGGGTTACGTAGTTGTGCCAAAACGGGCTGCATCGATGACTTAAATACACGGTGCCCGCCCGAACTGAAAGTTGGAGATGGATGTAGGACTGCTTGTCTGGTGTTTGGCTCGCCCGAGTATTGTTGTACTGACTCTTTTAATTCACCAACAGCTTGCAAAGGAACTGCATATGCTCAGTTTTTTAAATCGGCTTGCCCAAGATCCTATAGCTATGCAGTTTCTTTGCAAACTAGTACATTTGTGTGTAGTAATTCTGATTACACTGTAAGGTTTTGTCCGGCTCCAGATTCTTTTTCAACGATTAAACCTGGAGGCAGACTGGACTCCACTGACCAGCTTGTTTCTATTGGTGGAAATTTCACATTGGGGTTCTTTGATCAAGATTATAGTTATTTGGGAATTTGGTTCACGAATGATCTGGAATCTAGAAAAGTATGGGTAGCTAATCCTAATGCAGCGATTAAGTCTAATGACCTTGCATTGTCTGTCGACCCGAAGACTGGAAACTTGATCATCACCACAGGAACGAGTACACTGATGAATGTTACAGATGTTCAAGCTGGTTTAAACCCCAATGTGACTGCAACTCTCGAAGACAATGGTAATTTTCGGTTGATTAACGAAATGGACAAAAAGGTTTTGTGGCAGAGTTTTGATCACCCGACAAATGTGCTTTTACCAGGTATGAAGCTTGGGTATGACTTACAATCAGGGCGGAATTGGACGCTAACTTCTTGGTTGAGTGATCAAATCCCAAAGTCAGGAGCTTTTACGTTAAGCTGGGAGTCTCAGAGATTATTGATTCGAAGAAGAGGCGAACCCTACTGGACTAGTGGGAATTTGAATGATCAAACATTTCAATATATGTTTGCATTAAACGGCCCCGGTAGCCAATCACTTTATAATCTAAGTTCTATTTACAGAAACGAAGCGCGTTATATTAGCTATGAAGGTACTAATTCTGATTTACCTATGTGGATTTTGACACCGAAAGGACAAATTAGAGATAGTGATAACTCTAGTGTATGGACCCCCGAGTTTTGTTATGGGTACGATTCAAGTAATGGATGTTTACAACAGTCTACTTTGCCTGTATGTAGGAGAGAGGGTGACAGTTTTAGTGAAAAAAATGGAGACTTTGATCCTGTTTTGACAAGTGTTACCGATGATAACTCGAGTTTAAGCATAAGTGATTGCTTTATTAAGTGCTGGAGTAACTGTAGCTGTGTGGGGTTTAACACCAGTACTACCAATGGAACTGGCTGTGTTTTTTGGACCGGAAGTAATAACTTTTTGATTAATCCGCGTCACAATTCTACACTTAAGTATGTAATCAACCAAATGCCAATAAATACAAGTACAGGTATTACTACTATTACTACTATATGTATATATCCAATTAACTTTACTAAAGTTTTGAATCTAAACAAGTCTGATATGCAGAAAACAAGAAGGGGAAAAGCGTGAAATGGGCGTGGATAGTTATTGGTGTTGCCATTCCTTTGGTTATAATCTGTTTGGGGCTTTTATGGTTTATAAAGAATCGTAAACGAGAAGGTAAATATACAATTTTAAACTTCAAGATGAGCTTATGTTGTAGTTATAATAGTGTCTAATTTTGTGAAGTACTTATTGGTACTTTATTATAGAGCATGAGAGACGAAAGAGAGATGAATATTTCCTTGAGTTGACGGCTTCTGAAAGCTTCAAGGATATACACCAGCTCGAAAACAATGGTGGGAAAGGAAATGATTTGTTATTATTCAGTTTTGCCTCTATTATGACTGCCACAAATGATTTCGCCGATGAAAATAAGTTAGGACAAGGTGGTTTTGGACCTGTGTACAAGGTAACTTGCTATCTTGCCTAAGCTATTTGATAGATTTGTTTGGTTCATGCCATTATACAGTAATGATGTTACTAAAACAGGGAAAACTAAGCGATGGGCGTGAAATTGCAATAAAAAGGCTCTCAAGAACATCAGGGCAAGGGCTTGTGGAATTCAAGAATGAACTCATTCTTATATCCAAACTTCAACACACAAATCTTGTTCGAGTTATTGGTTGTTGTATTCACAAGGATGAAAAGATGTTAATTTACGAATATATGCCTAACAAAAGCTTGGATTTTTTTCTCTTCGGTAGGATTTTTAGTAATATAAGTCGATATGTACTATTGTTGATTTGTTAATCTATGTGCATGATTCATTCTTTTGATGTATTGCAGATGAAAATAGGAAGGCAGAGCTAGATTGGCCTAAAAGATTCAACATCATAGAAGGAGTTGCTCAAGGATTGTTATATCTTCATAAATATTCAAGAATGCGAGTTATTCATAGAGATTTAAAAGCCAATAATATTCTTTTAGATGAGAATTTGAATTCAAAAATTTCTGATTTTGGTATGGCAAGAATTTTCAAAGAGAATGAAACTGAGGCAATGACTAACAGGGTGGTTGGAACATAGTAAGTTATGTTTCTTCAAGATCTTAGTGAGTTATTATATATTCATATATGAATTCGTTGTTGGTTAGATTTATTACTATATATTTCTTGATATCTTAAGCTAAAATGCGTTTGTTTAGTGGTTATATGCCTCCTGAGTATGCAATGGAAGGGACTTTCTCCATCAAGTCCGATATCTTCAGCTTTGGAGTATTGATCCTAGAAATCGTCAGTGGAAGAAAAAATAGTAGTTTCGTTTATCTTGATCGTACATTCAATCTGATTGGCTATGTAAGTCTACTCCCTATTCGTTTAAAACATCTGCAACATCTAAACTGCTTATGGTATGGAAATATTATTGAAGAAAAAGTTATATTATTAATGATTTAGGCATGGGAGCTATGGAAAGAAGGAGATACATTGGAGTTGAAAGATCCAACAATCGTAGATACATTTGTTGTAGAGCAACACTTGTTGCGGATTGTTCATATCGCTCTTTTGTGTGTCCAAGAAAGTGCAGCGGATAGACCAACGACATCAGATATGATCTACATGCTTCTCAATGACACGATCTCATTACCGACGCCAAATAGACCAGCATTCGTCATTGGCAAAGTGGAGTCAAAGTCAGCTTCAGACGAAAGCAAAGAGAAAGATGTTTCAGTGAACATGATGACAATAACTGTTATGGATGGTAGATAAGTATGATCAGATGAGATAATTTTATTTGCATATAACCCCTTTTTATAATTACTCTTTTATTTAGACTTCGAAATGCATTTGTTATCTTATTAAATTTGATTAATCTGGTAAGCTTCTTCAATTGAACCTTCTGCCCCGATTAAAATCCATGAAATTTTGATTCTTACCATTTTCATGGCGACTCCTACCTTTTTCTTTAACCTAATTTTTGGCCGGAGGTCCTTTCGGAAGTAATCTCTTTGTTCATAAAACATTGAGAGGGAGGAGTTTCTCTACTCTTAGGGTGTTTCAGTCTGGGTGGAGAAATGACTTCTCTTTATTCTATGATATGGGAAGAATTGTCTACATCTTACCTCCCCATACCCCACTTATGTGGGACTGAGTTTTTGTTGTTGTTGTTGTTGTTGGTAAGCTTCTTCAATCTACTACATACAGTAAATAACAGATTACTTAATTAATTAGATAGGAAATGTATGCATGGTCATGGCCCACAAGATTAAAAGATATATTGCAAAATTCTAGGTAGCCACGCATGCTCGCTCATCCTTTGCATACGCATCACACGTGACCGACACGTGCTTTTCCTTGTGCCTAGCCACTTAATCTCTCCTCAAAAAAGAAAACAAGTATACTACTCAAGCATATCAGAAAACTAGCGCTACATAATACATCTGCGCGATCCACGTGCGCACCTATATTGTGCCAGAAGGTGACAGCTGGATCGGTTATTGTACGAGGAAAATAGCACACGATCCCGACATAGTATAGCTGACAGGTGGTGGTGTAGGATTCACGACGGCTGGTACAGACGACTGTCGGGCTGCCCCAGGAACCACCAGTCCCATTTGTCCCATTACGTGGCACTAAAGGACAAAGAGACACAACTATTGATTTTGAATATTGATTTTAGAGAAGAGACAAAAAAGAGATGATGAATATTTTCTTGAGCTAATGGCTTCAGAAAGCTTCAATGGGGCAACTAATCTTGAAAGCAAGGGCAGAAAAGGAAGTGACCTTTTAGTATTCAGCTTTGCTGCTATAGTTGCAACCACAAATGATTTTTCAAGTGAAAATAAGCTTGGTGAAGGTGGTTTCGGGCCTGTTTATAAGGTACCTGTTGAATTCTTCATATGAAGATCCTTTTAGACTTCTTGTTATATTTCTTCTACTTATGCTGTCATGAATAGGGGAAACTTAGTGATGGACGAGATATCGCAATTAAACGGCTTTCAAGAACTTCAGGAGAAGGTCTTGTGGAATTCAAGAACGAACTTATTCTTATTTCCAAACTTCAACATACAAATCTTGTACGCGTTCTAGGCTGTTGTTTTCATGGAGAAGAAAATATGTTAATTTATGAGTACATGTCTAACAAGAGTTTGGATTTTTTTTCTCTTTGGTAAGAAAGTTTGAAGCTATATTTTGGATAATGATTTGAATACTTTTACACGTCTTGTTTATGTGAGCTGATTGATTATACAGATGAAACCAGAAAGGCACTGCTAGACTGGCCAAAACGATGGCATATAATTGAAGGAATTGCGCAGGGCTTGCTTTATCTACATAAATATTCGAGAATGCGAGTTATTCACAGAGTTCTTAAAGCCAGTACTATTTTGTTAGATAGAAATATGACCCAATGATATCTGATTTTGGGATGGCGAGAATTTTCAAACAAAATGAGACTGAAGCAATGACAAAGAGAGTAGTTGGAACATAGTAAGAACACTCCCTGTATAGTGGATTTATATGCTTTATCTACTAAATCATAAAACGTTTTCAATTGAAATGAAAGAAAAGTTTCAACTAAACTTATTTATTATATTTGTTATATCTCTAATTGTCTTTATTGAAGGGTATATTGCATCACACAGTCAAACTTAAACCATTGGGCAGGGTTATTAATTGCTTTTAAGCTGCAAACTAGGATCATGAACTCAAAAACACTTACTAAATGATTCGACACACGTTCATTTGGTAGTTTTCTATACGAATAACATTTGGTTTTTTAAGTACCGACTCTAATCCAATTATGTTACGCAGTGGTTACATGTCTCTTGAGTATGCCATGGAAGGACATTCTCAGAGAAGTCTCATGTCTTCAGCTTCAGAGTATTGATTCTTGAAATTGTGAGTGGAAGAAGAAATACCAGTTTTTCACACTCTGACAAGACAATTAATTTGATCGGATATGTAAGGCCCTGTTTTTTATTATGTTCGTTTGAATGAATATATGATCTTTGCAGAATACAAGAACAACAACAATGCCCAATTTCGCATTTGCGAGGTATGAGGGAGGTGGGATGTATACAATCCTTCCTCTACCCTAGAATAGAAAAGAGGTCGTTTCTCCATCCACGTGTAGAGAAAATCTCCACCCACAGGGAGAGAAAGTCCTCTGTCTCTCTACTCGAGTGCATAGAGAATGCTTCCTAAAGGACCTCCGGTAGACAATAAAAAAAAATATTGTGGTGGTTCACAACTCAAAAATGGCACAACATCGTTTATTAGATCGGTTATTTTATGTGTTGAATAACCGTGAAAATTATTAAAATTAAACTCTCTATAAACGGTAGTTGGTGGAAAGAACAGTTAATAATTAACTCTAAAAAGTCAGTACCTAAATGAAAATACATACTTTTTCCATTAAACTACATCTATTAAAAACAAACACTCATAATAAACTCTTGGAGTGATTGACTCTGGGTGGAGAAATGACTTTTCGCATGTGCGGGATTGTTGTAGTTGTATACTAGTAATAAGACCATTAAGTTGATAACAAATGGAGCCAGACTTATATAACTATAATTCATTCACATATTCACATCTGCTATCAGAAATCAGTTTCATTTTAAAAGTCAAACTTGCTCATAGAATGAATTAATGAGTAGTTCTAACTGATTTTAGGCATGGGAGCTCTGGCAAGAAGGGGAAGCATTGGCATTAGAAGATGCAACATTAGAAGAAACATGTGTTGTACATCAATTGTTGAGGACTATTCATGTTGCACTTATCTGTGTACAAGAAAACGCAGTGGATCGACCAATGATGTCAGACGTGATTTTTATGCTTAGTAATGACACTATGTTGTTACCCAATCCAAAACGGCCTGCATTCTTCTTCGGCAGATCTGAATAAAAGTCAGCGTCGGTTGAAAGGAAATCAGAAGACTACTCTGTAACAATATAACCATTACACAAATGACAGCTCGATAGGATAACATTGTATAGTGTTAGCACAGTTGTATCTATAATCTTTTTGTGTAACTTTAGATATTAAAGCTTGAATTTTGCACAATTGCACCACATCACCAAAATGTTCTAGTTCAAAATAAGCATACAACGAGGATAAAAAACACGCGATTCGTAACTTATCTTTTTTTTTTATTTATTTAAGTCTACTCGCAATCCGTATAAAACATTTGTAACATCCAATATGCATATAACGAGGATAAAAAAAACCCGCAATTAGCTGCGGGGTGGTTTTGGTTGGTTAACGGTCGATTAATTGAACATTTTAAAACCTGTTAACGTTTGGTTAATTAAATGCTTAAAAAGTAAAAGAATGAAAAATGAAGGGAAGAAAAAGGAAGTGAAAAATAGTTGGGAAAAAAATAATGGAAGAAAAGTTTTTCAAAATAAAAAGTCGAATGACCGATTTACCTCGAAGGGGTGGATAATTACGACCATGTGACTGAAATGTCCCGTTTATATTGATTATAAACGTTCCATATTAATTGATTTCGTCGCGAGGTTTTGACCTCTATATGAGACGTTTTTCAAAGACTGCATTCATTTTTAAAACAACCATAACCTTTATTTCATCAATAAAGGTTTAAAAAGCATTACGTAGATTATCAAATAATGATAATCTAAAATATCTCGTTTACACACGACCATTACATAATGGTTTACAATAAAAATATGTTACATCAAAATAAGTTTCTTGAATGCAGTTTTTACACAATATCATACAAGCATGGACTCCAAATCTTGTCCTTATTTTAGTATGCAACAGCGGAAGCTCTTAATAATCACCTGAGAATAAACATACTTAAAACGTCAACAAAAATGTTGGTGAGTTATAGGTTTAATCTATATATTAAATTGTAACAATAGACCACAAGGTTTCATTTTTCGTAACAACCATCTAATATCAGGCATTTCGTAAACTGCATAGAGATAAAAATCATTCATATGGTGAACACCTGGTAACCGACATTAACAAGATGCATATAGAATATCCCCAAAACAGAATCCTCTCGTCTGTATAATAAATTGAAGTACTAAAGCATCCGTACCTCGGATGGGGTTTGTTAGGCCCATAGATCTATCTTTAGGATTCGCGTCAATTAGGGTGTCTGTTCCCTAATTCTTAGGCTACCAAGTTTAAAAGGGGCATATTCGGCTTCGAACCATTCAACCATATAATGTAGTGTTCAATTACTTGTGTCTATTTAGTAAAACATTTATAAAACTGCATGTATTCTCATCCAAAAAATATTAGATTTTAAAAGTGGGACTATAACTCAATTTCACCGATTATCAATTCGTCTAGAATTAGACTTGGCCACGGGTTGATTCACGAACCTATAACAAATATATACATATATATCAAAGTAGGATCGAAATATATTCACAACATTTTCTTTATTACGTGTTGATGATTTAAGTTGTCCAGTTAGCAGTCCAACGTTAGTAGTCCACAATTAATCGTACATGAATAATTTAATATATATATATATATATATATATAAATATATATATATATATATATATATAAATATATATATATATATATATATATATATATCTTGAATCAATCCACGACCCAGTGTATACATATCTCAGTATTGATCACAACTCAAACTATATATATATATATATATATATATATATATATATATATATATATATATATATATATATATATATATATATATATATATATATATATATATATATATATATATATATATATATATATATATATATATTGGAATCAACCTCAATCCTGTATAGCTAACTCCGTCATTTGCATATAGAGTGCCTATGGTTGTTCCGAAATATATACATAGATGGGTCGATATGATAGGTCAAAATATTGTATACGTGTCTATGGTATCTCAAGATTACATAATATACAATATAAGTTGATTAAGTTATGGTTGGAATAGATTTGTTACAATTTTTCACGTAGCTAAAATGAGTAATTTTTACCAATTTTGTTTTATCCGTCATTTCTTCGTTTCAAATCCGTTTTGAGTGATTCAAGTTGCTATGGTTTCATAATGAACTAAAATTTATGAAACTAAACAGAAAAAGTATAGGTTTATAGTTGGAAATACAGGTTACATGTCATATTTGAAAGAGGTAGTCATTTCCGTCGAAAGAACGACATCTTGATGACTATTTTGAAAAACATACTTCCACTTTGAGTTTAACCATGATTTTTGGATATAGTTTCATGTTCATAAGAAAAATCATTTTCCCAGAAGTATAGCTTTTAAATCAAAGTTTTTCATAGTTTTTAATTATCCAAACCAAAACAGCCCCCGGTGTTACTACGACGGCGTTTGTCCGGTTTTACGGTGTTTATCGTGTTTCCAAGTTTTAAATCATTAAGTTAGCATATCATATAGATATAGAACATGTATTTAGTTGATTTTAAAAGTTGAGTTAGAAGGATTAACTTTGTTTGCGAACAAGTTTAGAATTAACTAAACTATGTTCTAGTGATTACAAGTTATAATCTTCGAATAAGATAGTTTTATATATTTGAATCGAATGATGTTATGAACCTCATTACTACCTTAAGTTTAGTAGGTAAACCTACTGGAAATGAGAAAAATGGATCTAGGCCAACCATACAGTCGTCTACCATCATTACGTCTACGCAATTTGCCAACAATATTGAGTCTCAATATTGAACTGTGAGTTATAGATCCCTTTTTAAATACTTTAAATATTTTTGGGCTGAGAATACATGCAATTTATTTTAAACGCGATAAGACACAAGTACATACTAAATTCTACACTGAGTTAAACCGGAAATCCCTTAGCTTTGGTAACTAGTAGCTGCCAGTACATAGGATATGGACTGGTGGGCGCGAATAATTGTATATGGATCCATAGGGCTTGACATCCCCGTCCGAGCTAGAGCGCTAGCCTTTTAACGGACGTATGTTATTTGAGTTTAAGACACGTTGGTTTTCGTGTATTAAAACGAATGGGATAATTATCACTATAGCATTAAGTTTAGTTACCAGGGTGCTCTGTTACGTAGAATCTATTGATAAACTTTTGATGAAATCTTGTGGTCTATCTTTATACATGTTTATGACTCGAGCAATTAAACCTATAACTCACCAACATTCGTGTTGACTTTTTAGCATGTTTTATTCTCAGATCCTTAGAATGCTTCCGCTGTGATGTGCTTGTTGCCTGCATGGAGTCTCTCATGCTTTGTACAAAGTTTATTGCATTCAAAATAAAACTGCGTTGTGTAATAAATAATTGGACTGTGATGTCAACCTGTAAATTAAAGACTTATGTATTTCGGGGTTTTGCTTATACCTAAGCACTTGCCCACATGTTTATAACTTTCTATGTTTAGAAAGTCACTTATTTTAATGAATGCAATATTTTATCAAAACGTATCATATAGAGGTCAAAACCTCACTGTGGAATCAATGATTAACGTGCCGCGTCAATAGCGATTTTGACGGGTCGTTACAGCATGTATTCTCAGCCCAAAAATATATATAAAAAGGGAGTAATGAAACTCACTTTTGCCTTGAAGGTATTTAACACGACTTGGTCTTCGATAGATATCACGAACCTAACCATATATATAATATATCAACATATTTTCTTTTCAAGTAATCGTTATATATATATATATATATATATATATATATATATATATATATATATATATATATATATATATATATATATATATATATATATATATATATATATATATATATATATATATATATATATATATATATATATATACTTATATTACTTTTAATATTTTCTTAGTCCGTAGTTAGCAGTCCGATGTTAGTGGTCCACAATTAGTTGCTCAATAAAATAAATAAAGACTCCATCGTATTCGTATTGATCAGAAATAATCTCGACCCATGGTACCATGTTGTCAAATGACGTGTTGCGTACATAAAGTACCGTGTTGTCAAATGACGTGTTGCGTACAATCATGAGGTCTTATGATTAATCTTCTCGTGTTGTTTATGGGTGGTCCTGAAATATATAAAATCAAATCATAAGTAATTATATATATAAAATATTATATTAATTAGAAAAGATATGATTAATTTACTTTTTCTCCAAATATTTTCGTAGCTAAACTAGCTTCGGATACCCAATCTTGTTTTAGTCGTAGTTTCTTCATTACAACTCCGTTTTTGTTGGCTCAACTTGCCACTTCCTTGGATCGAGTCAAATTTTAAGAATATGAACTGAAAATACCTTAGTTTGTATTCGAAATCACAGGTTATAGGTCAAACTTTGATGAAACTTATGAAAGTGATCATTTTCCATCATAAAAACAACATTTAATGATCATTTTTCTAAAAATACTTACACTTTGAGTTAAATCATGAAATTTTTATGTGTTAACATATTCATAATAAATATCATTTTTCTAGAACATGAACTTCCAATTCAAAGTTCAAGATGGTTTTTAATTATCCAACCCAAAACAGCCCCCGGTTGCACTCCGACGATGTAGATTCAGTTTTTAAGATGTTCTTTGTAAAACCAAGTTATATCTTGTTAAGTTAGCATATCATTATGATATATTACAGGTCTTGAAGTGTTTTAAAAGTTAAGTTATAAGGATCTATTTAGTTTGCAAACAAGTTTGAAATTATTCAAACTATGTTCTTGTTGTTAAAATTTTACAACATAAAATAAGATAGCTATATAAATATGAATCGAATAAAATTATGAACAAGGTTACTACCTCAAGTTACTTGGACAAAGTTACTGTAAGATATAAGAAAAACTTTTAGAATCAAAGAGTGGTAGAGTTAGATCAAAAGGTTGAAAGTATACTTCTTCAAATGGGTGGTTACTTTGATATGTTCTTGAAAGAGTTTTCTTATGGTGTTTAAGGCTTGTAATTGAAGCTAAATGATGGGGAAAATGCTTGGAGATGATCAAGTATGAAGTTAGGAGTATTTTGAGAGAGAAACGAGGGTGTAGGTATGAGAAAATGGAGTGAAGAAATGGTGTTCATTCATAAAAACGTTTTTAGTTTATAAAGAAAGAAAAGGATTCCTAATTTTGTTTTCTTACTAATAATTCATGCTACTTGACAAATCCTAGTTACCTCATATCTAGGGCAATAATAATGTTGATTAGGATGTTGATTTGATGTGTATATACCAATAGTAAATACGTATAGAAGATGGGTATGATACGGGTACATATACCCTAGATATACGTATAGAAATCTTGAGGAAACGGAACGAGGATTCAAATATAGCTATCTTTTGTAAATATACTTATATTATTTTATGTATAAAAGCCCTTTAAAAGTGATTAAATACATATCTATACGATACATGTATAAACATTATAAGTTTTAAGTCAAAGAACGTTACGTATAGTTATCGTTTTGAAAACTTAAGTTAGTAGTTTCAAAATATACTTATAACTCATTGTCATTAGTACACAATGAGATGTTAAACCATCCTTAAATCATGTTAAATATATATAAATACATATATATACACAAACGTATAATTATCATATGTTATATAGTTCGTGATATCATCGGTCAAATTGGACGGTCAAACGTTGTGTAAAACTCTTTTCAAAAACACAAGTCTCAACAATTTGGATTGCTTATCATGTTGGTAAGGTTTAATTTATGTAAATATTAATCTCATAGGTATAAAATGATCGGAAAAATCCGGGTCGTTACACATTACATGTATATACATTTTAATGAATTCGTTTAGTCATTGATAGTCTTTACATATAAGTGTTGTTTTGAAACCTTTAAGTTAACGATCTCATTTAATGTTGTTAATCCATTGTTTATTATATCTAATGAGATGTTAAATTATTATATTATCATGCTAACATGATGTATGAATATATCTTAATATGATATATATACATTAAAATGTCGTTACAACGATAATCGTTACGTATATGTCTCGTTTCGAAATCCTTGAGTTAGTAGTCTTGTTTTTACTTATGTAGTTCATTGTTAACACACTTAATGACATATTTAATTATAATTTTATCATTTTAAATATAGTGTAACAATATCTTAATATGATTCATATATATTTAATAAGACGTTGTTATAACGATAATCGTTATATATATCGTTTCGAGTTTCTTACGTCAATAGTCTCATTTTTATGTATATAACTCATTGTTACTATACTTAATGAGATACTTGATTATCATTATATATATATATATATATATATATATATATATATATATATATATATATATATATATATATATATATATATATATATATATATCATCATGTCATATATAAATTATAACGTTCGTGAATCATCGGTCAAACTGGGTGGTCAAACGTCTATATAATTTCTGTTTCAATTAACCAAGTCTTAACAAGTTTGATTGCTTAACATGTTGGAAACATTTAATCATGCAAATATAGTTTTCATTTAATATATAATCATGGAAAAGTTCGGAAAAGTTCGGGTTACTACAGTACCTACCCGTTAAATAAATTTCGTCCCAAAATTTTAAACGGTTGAAGGTGTTGACTCATCTTCTGGAAATAAGTGCGGGTATTTCTTCTTCATCTGATCTTCACGTTCCCAGGTGAACTCGGGTCCTATACGAGCATTCCATCGAACCTTAACGATTGGTATTTTATTTTGCTTAAGTCTTTTAACCTCACGATCCATTATTTCGACGGGTTCTTCAATGAATTGAAGTTTTTCGTTGATTTGGATTTCATTTAACGGAATAGTGAGATCTTCTTTAGCAAAACATTTCTTCAAATTCGAGACATGAAAAGTGTTATGTACAGCCGCGAGTTGTTGAGGTAAATCAAGTCGGTAAGCTACTGGTCCGACACGATCAATAATCTTGAATGGCCCAATGTACCTTGGATTTAGTTTCCCCCGTTTACCAAATCGAACCACGCCTTTCCAAGGTGAAACTTTGAGCATGACCATCTCTCCAATTTAAATTCTATATCTTTTTTTTAATATCCGCGTAGCTCTTTTGTCGACTTTGGGCGATTTTCAACCGTTGTTGAATTTGGATGATCTTCTCGGTAGTTACTTGAATTATCTCCGGACCCGTAATTTGTCTATCCCCCACTTCACTCCAACAAATCGGAGACCTACACTTTCTACCATAAAGTGCCTCAAACGGCGCCATCTCAATACTCGAATGATAACTGTTGTTGTAGGAAAACTCTGTTAACGGTAGGTGTCGATCCTAACTGTTTCCGAAATCAATAACACATGCTCGTAACATGTCTTCAAGCGTTTGTATCGTTCTTTTGCTCTGCCCATCAGTTTGTGGATGATAGGCTGTACTCATGTCTAGACGAGTCCCTAATGCTTGTTGCAACGTCTGCCAGAACCTTGAAACAAATCTGCCATCCCTATCAGAGATAATAGAGACGGGTATTCCATGTCTGGAGATGACTTCTTTCAAGTATAATCGCGCCAATTTTTCCATTTTTTCATCTTCTCTCATTGGCAGAAAATGTGCTGATTTGGTGAGACGATCGACTATTACCCAAATAGAATCATAACCACTTGTAGTCCTTGGCAATTTAGTAATGAAATCCATGGTAATGTTTTCCCATTTCCATTCCGGGATTTCGGGTTGTTGAAGTAGACCTGATGGTTTCTGATGTTCAGCTTTGACCTTAGAACACATCAAACATTCTCCTACATATCTCGCAATATCGGCTTTCATACCCGGCCACCAGAAATGTTTCTTGAGGTCCTTGTACATCTTTCCCGCTCCGGGATGTATTGAGTATCTGGTTTTATGTGCTTCCTTAAGTACCATTTCTCTCACATCTCCAAACTTTGGTACCCAAATTCTTTCAGCCCTATACCAAGTTCCATCTTCTCGAACATTACGATGTTTCTCCGATCCTTTGGGTATTTCCTTCTTCAAATTTTCTTCTTTTAAAACTCCTTGTTGCGCCTCCTTTATTTGAGTAGTAAGGTTAGTACGAATAATTATATTCATAGCTTTTACTCGAATAGGTTCCATGTCCTTTCTGCTCAAGGCATCGGCTACCACATTTGCCTTCCCCGGGTGGTAACGAATCTCAAAATCGTAGTCATTCAACAATTCAATCCACCTGCGCTGTCTCATATTCAGTTGCTTTTAATTAAATATAGGTTGGAGACTCTTGTGATCGGTATATATAATACTTTTGACCCCATATAAGCAATGCCTCCATGTCTTTAATGCAAAAACAACAGCGCCCAATTCCAAATCGTGAGTCGTATAATTTTGCTCGTGAATCTTCAATTGTCTAGACGCATAAGCAATTACCTTCGTTCGTTGCATTAATACACAACCAAGGCCTTGTTTTGAGGCATCACAATATATCACAAAATCATCATTCCCTTCCGGTAATGACAATATAGGTGCTGTAGTTAGCTTTTTCTTCAATATTTGAAACGCTTTCTCTTGTTCATCCTTCCATTCAAATTTCTTCCCTTTATGCGTTAATGCAGTCAAGGGTTTTGCTATTTTGGAAAAATCTTGGATGAATCTTCTGTAGTAACCGGCCAATCCTAAAAATTGGTGTATATGCTTCGGAGTTTTCGGGGTTTTCCACTTTTCAACGGTTTCAATCTTTGCCGGATCTACCTTAATACCTTATTTGTTCACTATGTGACCAAGGAATTGAACTTCTTCCAACCAAAATGCACACTTTGAAAACTTAGCGTACAGTTTTTCTTTCCTCAACAACTCTAGCACTTTTCTCAAATGTTCTTCGTGCTCTTGATAATTCTTTGAGTAAATAAGTATGTCATCAATGAAAACAATGACAAACTTGTCAAGGTATGATCCACACACTCGGTTCATGAGGTCCATGAACACAGCTGGTGCGTTAGTCAACCTAAACGGCATAACCATAAACTCGTAATGACCATAACGTGTTCTGAAAGCAGTCTTCGGAATATCATCTTCCTTCACCCGCATTTGATGATACCCAGAACGTAAATCAATCTTTGAATAAACCGACGAGCCTTGTAGTTGATCAAATAAGTCGTCGATTCTCGGTAGTGGATATTGGTTCTTGATGGTAAGTGATAATGCTAAAAATGAACATATATTTCATAGCATTATCCCTCAAGAAAGACAAGATTTTAGTTGCAATTGTTCTATTTTCAAGTAATATTCGTTTAAATAATAAAAGGTGAAGATAAAAGACAGATTCGACGAATTGAAGACGCAAACGACCAAAAAGCTCAAAAGTACAAAGTACAATCAAAGTGGTTCAAATTATTGATAAGAAACGTCTCAAAATTACAAGAGTACAAGACGCAAAACGCAAAATACAAGATATTAAATTGTACGAAAGGACGTTCGAAAATCCGGAACCGGGACCAGAGTCAACTCTCAACGCTCGACGCAACGGACTAAAAATTACAAGTCAACTATGCACATAAATATAATATAATATTTAAATAATTCTTAAAATTATTTATATATTATATTTATTTATTAAAACGTCGACAAGCTTGAAAACAAAAATATGTGAGCTGGTACCTACCTCCATGCGATCGCATGGCCTGTAGGCTTGTTTTCCATGCGATTGCATGGGCCACTTTTTGTGGCCACATGCCTATAAATTTCGCAGTTTTGAGCAACCTTTACAACATCTTTTCTTCTTCATTCACTCGTATAATATATATATATATATATATATATATATATATATATATATATATATATATATATATATATATATATATATATATATATATTATAATTTTAATTTTAATTTTAATTTTAAATTCTAATAATAAGGGTATGTTAGCGAATGTTGTAAGGGTGTAAGTCAAAACTCTGTCCATGTACCACTACGCTATTAATACCCACTGTAAGTTATGGTTAATGTTATTTTTAAATTAATGTCTCGTAGCTAAGTTAATATTATGCTTATTTAGATCGAAGTAATCATGATGTTGGGCTAAATATTAAAGACGGGGTAATTGGGCTTTGTACCATAATTGGGGTTTGGACAAAAGAACGACACTTGTGGAAATTAGACTATGGGATATTAATGAGCTTTGTTTAATTAAATGATAGTTTTTTAATTTAATATAAAGATTTACAATTGGACGTACCTATAAATAACCATATACACTCGATCGGACACGATGGGCAGGATATTTATAAGTACTAATAATCGTTCATTTAACCAGACACGGGGATGGATTAATAGTCAATGGACTTATTAAAATAGGGGTGAATTATATACAAGGAAAATTGGTGTAATTATAGTTTAAGTCCCCAATTAGTTGGAATATTTGACTTCGGATATAAGGATAATTTGACTAGGACACTCGCACTTTATATTTATAACTGATGGACTGTTATGGATAAAAACCAGATGGACATATTGAATAATTCAGGACAAAAAACAATTAACCCATGGTAATAAACTAAAATCAACACGTCAAACATCATGATTACGGAAGTTTAAATAAGCATAATTTCTTTATTTCATATTTAATTGAACTTTTAATTATCGCACTTTTATTTACTATCATTGTATTTAATTGCACTTTTAATTATCGTACTCTTTAATTATCGTCATTTTATTTATCACACTTTTATTTATCGCAATTTCATTATCGTTATTTACTTTACGCTTAAAATTAAGTTATATTTATTTTTAATATTTTTACATTAGGTTTTAACTGCGACTAAAGTTTTAAAATCGACAAACCGGTCATTAAACGGTAAAAACCCCCTTTTATAATAATAATACTACTTCTATATATTTTTGTATTTTTACAATTATAAGTTACAAATATAGCGTTAAGCTTGGCTAGAGTTCCCTGTGGACAAACCGGACTTACTAAAAACTACACTACTATACGATTAAGTACACTGCCTATAAGTGTTGTAGCAATGTTTAGGTATATCCACTCTATAAATAAATAAATAACTTGTGTAAAATTGAATCGTATTTAATAGTATTTCCTTGTAAAAATACTACTATTTTGTACCCCTTCGCTTTAACATCAAGTATTTTTGGCGCCGCTGCCGGGGATTGTTAAATGCCGGAAGCGCAACACTATATATAAAAAAAATGATTTTATTAGAATTTTATTAAGTTTTTATTAAAAATATACGTTTTTAAAAAAAATATATAAATATATAAATATATATAAATATATATATATATATATATATATATATATATATATATATATATATATATATATATATATATATATATATATATATAAATATAAAAGAAAAATATCTATATATTTATTTTTAAGAGTTTGTTTAAAATATATAAAGTTAAAAAAGTATTTTTATTTCTATTTTAGTTTTTAAATATAAGTATTTTATTATTTTATATAAATATTTATTTATTTTAAAAAACAGCAAAACAGAAAAAAAGTAAAAAAAAAAAAAAACACTCGGCCCGATCACTGTAGCAGCCCAACTCTGGCCCGAAACCCTAGCCCATGCGATCGCATGGCCCAGAGGTGTATATCTCATGCGATCGCATGAGTAGCACTGACACGCCAGGTTTGACTCTGCAACTGCATTAATTACGGAGTATATTTTAATTATTATAATTAAAACCCTAATTAGGGTTGTTTATTTAATTAATTAGTTTAGTTTTTTTAATTAATTTGTATTATTTAGTTTAATTAGTTTTAATAATTTATAAAATTAATAGTCTTATAAAATAAATAATATAAAAATAATATTTTTATAAAAATTGTACTTTTTGCAACTTTAAGATTATTTTTTATATTTTGTATCTTTTTGTTTGTTTTAGCGTAATATTTGTATTTTTCGCTCTTATTTAATTTTAAGTCATAGTTTTTGCCATAATTAATTTTATTTCTAGATTTTTAGGCTTTGCCGTAAAATCCCTTAAGTGCTTTTTCTTTAGACTAAGATTTAGGTGCTTTAGAATTTTGCGACGCCGTTTTTAAATTTTAGTACTTTTTAAGTTATTGCCATTTGGGATATAGAATTTCTTTTAAGCTTTAATATTTTTAGACGCAACTTTTAATTCTTAGTTTTTAGACTTTTAAGTTTCGACGCGCTACGTTCTTTTTATTATTTTTTGACCTTTTATTTTTCGACGTTTTTCGACGCGCTATTTTTCTTTCTTATTTTTCGCCGCTCTAGTTTTTAGGACATAGAATTTTCTATTTCTTCTCAAATTTCTTTAGATTTCAACGAAAAATTATTTTAAGTGGTTAAATTGATAGACATCCAAAAAATTTCTGGTTCGTAGTAATAGTTGGATTTGTTAGTGGCTGAGTTGTGAGCTTCCGATTTAAAGGGTTCTGGCTCCCTGCTACATCTTTTGGCTATTCGAAACGTGGGCAAAATCAGAAAAGTTTATTAATTTGATAACTTATATAATTTTTATCTTTTATAACTAATAGGATATTCAGTGAATGCACCGAGCAAAACGTTCACCACCTTTTGTACGATCACCACCTGTAACTCGATCAAGACATCTAGCAAATATTGTCGCCGTTGATTTTTCTTTAGAATCATCCTCCAGTCGACCAAGTACTCCAATTCAAATTTTCGATAATCCATTTTTTGAAATCGACCTCACAATTGAGAATCCAGAGGATATTCAGGGACAATTCCGAGATCCTGAACCACTAATCTTTCCTCCGGAACTACCAATCATTCAAACAGAGATTGTCGAGGAACAACCCATTAAATCAGAATCCTCTAGTGATTCAGATTCAACAAACTCAATCATGGAAAATCTGGAACTTCTAAGTATGGAAGACCGAATGAGAGCTAAACGCACTAGCCAAGGTCACGCAATTACCCAACCAGACATTAATGCACCAGATTATGAAATCAAAGGACAAATCCTACACATGGTAACTAATCAATGCCAATTTAGTGGTGCGCCGAAGGAAGATCCAAATGAACATCTTCGTACATTTAATAGGATCTGTACATTATTTAAAATTCGAGAAGTTGAGGATGAACAGATATATCTCATGTTATTTCCCTGGACTTTAAAGGGAGAAGCCAAAGATTGGTTAGAATCGTTACCTGAAGGGGCGATTGATACATGGGATGTTTTAGTTGAAAATTTTCTTAAACAATTCTTTCCGGCATCTAAAGCCGTAAGACTTCAAGGAGAAATTGTTACGTTCACACAAAAACCAAATAAAATTCTATATGAGGCGTGGACAAGAATTGGAAAATTATTAAGAGGATGTCCGCAACATGGTTTAGACACTTGTTAAATAGTACAAATATTCTACCAAGGATGCGACATCACTACACGGAAAGACATCGATATAGCAGATGGTGGTTCCATTATGAAGAAAACCGCAACTGACGCTTATAAAATTATTGATAACACTGCTTCCCACTCACATGAGTGGCACCAAGAAAAAGATATCGTTAGATCATCTAAAGCAGCTAGAGCCGATTCTAGCCATGACTTTGATTCCATTTCCGCAAAGATAGATGCTGTCGAGAGACGAATAGAAAAGATGACTAAAGATATCCACTCAATACGAATTAGTTGTGAGCAGTGTGGAGGACCACATTTGACAAAAGATTGTCTCAGTATTGAACTAACAATGGAACAAAGAGAGAATGCTTCATACATAAACCAAAGGCCTGGAAATAATTATCAGAATAATTATCAACCGCCAAGACCAATTTACAATCAAAATCAGAACTATAACCGAAATGTTCCATACAACAACCAACAAGGTCCTAGTAATCAACAAGTATCCAACAATACTTATAATTAGCAAAGACCTATTTTTCAAAATAAACCACCACAAACCGATGATAAAAAGCCAAATTTAGAAGATATGATGTCGAAGCTAGTTGAATCTCAAACTCAATTTTTCACATCTCAGAAACAAACCAATGAACAAAATGCTCAAGCATTTAGAAATCAACAAGCTTCTATTCAAAATCTGGAACAAGAAGTGAGCAACCTAGCAAGGTTGATAGGTGAAAGAAAACCGGGAAGTCTACCTAGTGATACAAATGCTAACCCCCGGAATGAAACAGCTAAAGCCATTACCACAAGAAGTGGTATTACACTTAAACCACCTGAAATACCTGTAATTTCTGATGAAGCTATTCCTACTCCACAAGAACCACAACCTGAGCAAGATAAGGAAACGGAACCGGTAGTTGAAAAGGTTAATGAAGATAACACAGTTAAGGCTAAACCTTATGTTAAACCATACCAACCACCACTTCCTTACCCTAGTAAAATGAGAAAAGAGAAACTTGAAGCCGAGCAATCCAAATTCTTGGATATGTTTAAACAAATAAATGTAAATCTTCCTTTCATTGATGTGATTTCAGGAATGCCAAGATATGCTAAATTTCTGAAAGATCTAATCACAAATAGAAAGAAAATGAAAGAACTCTCGGTGTTACTATGAATGCTAATTGTTCTGCAGTACTGTTGAATAAGATACCAGAAAAATTATCAGATCCAGGAAGTTTCACAATTCCATGTTTTCTGGGAAGTCTTAGTTCAATAGAAGCATTGGCAGATTTAGGTGCTAGTATAAATTTAATGCCGTATTCACTATACGCTAAACTAGACCTTGGAGAATTGAAACCAACACGAATAAGCATACAACTAGCCGATCGATCAGTAAAATATCCTAGAGGGATAATGGAAAACATGCTAGTTAAAGTTGGTACTTTAGTATTTCCAGTAGATTTTGTTATTCTGGACATGGAAGAAGATTCTCGAGTTCCTCTCATATTAGGAAGCCCATTTTTAAACACGGCTAAAGCAATAATAGACGTGTTCGGTAAGAAACTGACCCTAAGTATAGAGGATGAGAGTGTTACCTTTTCAGTTGATAGAGCCATGCAACAACCGCAATCTGCAGATGATACATGTTATTATATTCAAACTATAGATTCACATGCAGAATTGCTAGAAGAATTTCCAGAATTACAAGGAACAGGAGAATGTTCTTTAGAAGAAGGTACTGAACCAATTGATGAAACTGAAATGTTAGCTACACTTATGGCTAATGGATATGAATCAACAACAGAAGAAATTCAAATGCTAAAAGAGAAAGACAAATATCGATATAAATCATCGATAGAAGAACCACCGACATTAGAGTTAAAGCCACTTCCAACCTATTTAGAATACGCTTATTTACATGGTGAATCTGAATTACCTGTAATAATATCGTCTTCTCCTACTGAAAATGAAAAATCTCAACTCATTTCTGTGTTGAAAGCTCATAAACCAGCTATTGCATGGAAAATTCATGACATTAAAGGAATAAGTCCTTCGTATTGTACACATAAAATCCTTATGGAAGAAGGTCATAAAATGTATGTGCAATGCCAAAGAAGACTAAATCCTAATATGCAAGATGTTGTTAAGAAAGAAATTATTAAACTACTAGATGCAGGTTTAATTTATCCAATCTCTGATAGTTCATGGGTAAGCCCAGTTCAATGCGTACCTAAGAAAGGTGGCATGACTGTCATCACAAATGAGAAAAATGAGCTTATTCCTACTAGGACT
Source organism: Rutidosis leptorrhynchoides (assembly GCF_046630445.1). Lineage (NCBI taxonomy): Eukaryota > Viridiplantae > Streptophyta > Magnoliopsida > Asterales > Asteraceae > Rutidosis > Rutidosis leptorrhynchoides. The sequence goes on along the minus strand of NC_092334.1, from coordinate 143,519,186 downwards.
GTAACAGGATGGTGTGTTTGTATTGATTATAGAAAATTAAATGATGCCACCAGAAAAGATCACTTTTCCTTACCTTTTATTGATCAAATGTTGAAAAGATTAGCCGGAAATAGTTACTATTGTTTTCTTGATGGTTTTTCCAGATATTTTCAAATTGCAATAGCACCCGAAGATCAAGAGAAAACCACGTTCACGTGCCCTTATGGTACTTTTTCTTACAAACGCATGCCATTTGGACTTTGCAACGCCCCTGCAACCTTTCAAAGGTGCATGATGGCAATTTTTCACGACATGATAGAAGAATGCATGGAAGTTTTCATGGATGACTTTTCAGTCTTCGGTGATACATTTGAATCATGTCTAGTTAATCTTGAATGAATGCTTATTAGATGCGAACAATCAAATCTAGTACTTAATTGGGAGAAATGCAATTTCATGGTTAAAAAAGGCATCATTCTTGGTCATAAGATCTCAAAGGAAGGAATTGAAGTGGATAGAGCTAAAGTAGATGTAATTGATAAACTTTCACATCCCACCAACGTTAGAGGAGTTAGGAGTTTTCTAGGGCATGCTTATTTTTACCGACGTTTCATAAAAGATTTTTCTAAAATTGCCACTCCTATGAATAAACTCCTAGAAAAGGATGCTCCATTTATCTTTTCAGATGAATGCATCAAATCTTTTAATATTCTTAAAGAAAAACTCACTAATGCGCCGATCATGATAACTCCAAATTGGAATCTACCGTTTGAACTAATGTGCGATGCAAGTGATTTTGCAATGGGAGCCGTTTTAGGACAAAGGATTGAAAAACGATTTCAACCTATTTATTATGCTAGTAAGACAATACAAGGAGCACAAATAATTTATACAACTACTAAAAAAGAACTCCTTGCTATTGTCTTTGCTTTTGACAAATTTCGTTCATATCTCGTTCTAGCTAAAACGGTGGTCTATACCGACCATTCTGCTCTTAGATACCTATTTTCGAAACAAGATGCTAAACCAAGATTAATCCGTTGGATCTTGCTCCTACAAGAGTTCGATATTGAAATCTGAGACAAAAAGGGAGCAGAAAATCTCGTCGCTGATCATCTTTCTCGTCTTAAAAATCCTGAATTAGAAGTTCTAAATGAATCGGCAATACAAGACAACTTTCCTGATGAATATCTATTGAAGATAGATTATAATGAAATTCCATGGTTTGCAGACTATACAAACTACTTAGTATGTGGATTCCTTGAAAAAGGATTATCGTACCAAAAACGAAAGAAATTCTTCAGTGATATAAAACACTATTTCTGGAAAGATCCACATTTGTTTAAAAGTTGTCCCGATAGAATAATCCGCCGATGTGTATTCGGAGATGAAGCTAGTCAAATCTTAAACCATTGTCACACAGGACCAACAGGAGGGCATTATGGGCCTCAACTCACAGCAAGAAAAGTTTACGATGCTGGATTCTATTGGCCTACAATTTTCAAAGACGCACACCTTCTTTGCAAATCCTGTGATGCTTGTCAAAGGGCTGGAAAAATAAGTCAACGTGATGAAATGCCACAAAATGTCATTCAAGTATGTGAAGTATTTGACATTTGGGGTATTGACTTTATGGGTCCATTTCCAAAATCTCATAATAATCTCTACATTCTCGTTGCCATTGATTATGTATCTAAATGGGCGGAAGCACAAGCTCTCCCAACTAACGATGCACGAGTTGTAGTCAACTTTTTAAAACGTCTTTTTGCTAGGTTCGAAACACCGAAAGCTTTAATAAGTGATCGGGGTACTCATTTTTGTAATAATCAACTTGAGAAAGTTCTCAAAAGATATGGAGTAACTCATAAAATCTCCACTGCTTTTCATCCACAGACAAGTAGACAAGTTGAAAATACCAACTGAGCTTTAAAATGTATTCTAGAGAAAACCGTAGGATCAAATCCGAAGGAATGGTCCATGAAATTAGAGGATGCACTCTGGGCTTTTAGAATAGCCTATAAAACTCCAATTGGAACCACACCTTTTAAACTCGTTTACGAAAAAGCATGTCATCTTCCAGTAGAAATTGAACACAAAGCATTTTGGGCTTTGAAGACATGTAATCTTGATTTACATGAAGCTGGACGTCTACGATTAAGTCAACTAAACGAATTAGAAGAATTGAGACATGAAGCATACGAAAATTCGTTAATCTATAAAGAAAGAACGAAGAAATGGCATGATAAAAGAATCAAAAGTTTAAAAGAATTTAAAGAAGGAGACAGAGTTCTTCTTTTCAATTCACGATTCAAGCTATTTCCTAGAAAATTGAAATCAAGATGGTCTGGACCATTTATAGTCAAAAGAGTTTTCCTATACAGAACAATAGAGTTAATAAATTCAAATGGGATTGAATTTAAAGTTAATGGTCACAGAGTTAAACATTACATACATGGTCCGATGGAAGTTGACAATGAAGTTAATCACAATTTCAACACCACATCTAACTAAGTGTGGGGAGGTTCGAATCTTTTTAGGGTAATATGTATTTCTGTTAGAGTTAGATATTCTGTTTTCGTGTAGTTCTCGAGAATGGAATCCAAATGGTCTTTCCCTAGCAGACCCTAAAGAACTAGTCTTCTCCCCCCATTCTGAATTTTTATTTTTTTAGGTTTTACGAGATGAAGAATTCCAGTGAACTAAACCATGGTCTAATGCTACAAGCTTTGATCACTAAACGTAATAATGACACACTCCCGAGTGACCTGGTATCAGTAATAAGAGCCAAATTGGACGGAGTAAGAAAAGAACTCAGGAACGATCATAATAAGTTACATTTTGGTAAAGAAAAATCAAAATCCACAGCGAAAAGAAGAGCACGACACCTTGAAAGATGTCACAAATGCGGAAAATGGTCACACGAAGGAAAATGCTCGATGAATCAGACATATTCCAATACCGAGTTCGTTACTTTATGCAGAGAAGGACCGTTCACATGTTTCGAAGAAAAATCGTTGAATGCTCGAGGTTATGCCTATGTAGCTATGGAAAACTAATTAGTCCGACTATCTTATGAGTGGGCTAAAGCAGGTCACTGAGAATTCTATCTCACAGATAAGTATGTACAGTTTTTATTTTTATTTTATTGCTTTTAACCTTTTGATAATAAACGCTGAATCGTTCGCTATAAAGTATTAAATTGATACTCAATAAAATTAGGTTTTGCGACCGAAATTATTGATATCATACAAAAATTTATTACATCACTGCGAAATTTACCGTTTATTCTTAAGGTATAAATATCTTTAATCAATCAACCCAAAATATTTCAGAAATTCATCAGGAGTAAAACTAGGTAATATAGCCGAAATTAGTTTACCGAAAAGAGGGGCGTATATTTTTGATAATATTTGATTGATTAAAGTGAGATAAAAGACCAAAAAGATTTTTAATTTTTATTTTTACTTTGTTTTTAAATTAATATATTAATATTAAATTATTATTGTAAACTTTTTAAATCAATATATTTAAGTTTGTAAATATTTGAAAATTTTATATTTTTAATATAAGTTTGTATGTATAAAAACAAAATTATAATATAAATTTGGTGTGAATTTTAAAAATTTTAATAATATGAATTTTTAATTTTATGCATTTTAAATTTAAGTTTGGTGTGAATTTAAAAACAAAAATTTACTTTATTTCACTAAGTTAAAAATATGATTTTTAAAATTCGTCGTGAGTTGAAAACTAGGTCGTTGAACCGAAATTGCTCTACCCAAGGGAGGGACGAGAACTTTTATTATCATTATTTTTAATCTTATTGATCTAAAGTATGCCAAAAATATTTAAAAAAAAAACGCCAATATGTTTGGAAACTTTGGTAAAATTTAATCATTTTTCTACGCTACTCACCCTCAATAATTTAAATTGCTACTAATTTCTTGCAAATGAGGGCATTGCAAGATCTTATGTGTGGGAAGGGGTTAAATTCTTTCAGAATGTTAAAAAATTTTAATTTAAACACTTGGTTACCATTAAAAATACTAGTAACGCAGTAGTTGTATTAGAATCTAGTGCTCTCTGATAATAAAGAACAGCCCTAGTCTTATATACTGACTACCCAATTCTAGTAAAATTTTTCAAAATTTTCAATTAAATGAATTCAAAATCATGTTTATATATATTTATGAACGATAAAACTAGGTGTTAACACCGAAATTATTGTTACCTCGGAAAGGACATAAATTGAGAAACAAACCAAAATATTAGAATTCATTTAAAATGGAATAGAGGACAATAAAAAGGAAAAGAAAGGAAAATAAAAGCCAAGTGTGGGAAAAATTACCAAGTTATTTAAAACATATATCACATATTTCTGTAACAAATAATTGAAGATACTTTTGCTTTGGACTAATTTAATCTGTTTTACCCGGGAAAATTGTAATATATTTGAAAGAAAGATGGATCTACACGATAAATCAATTCCATCATTAAAAGGAAGTAAAGTCTTCTGAAAAAGACACGCGTTTCTTGATTTAGGTCAGGAAGTTGTAGTCCAGACCAGTTGTAGAGTCTACGAAAAACCTTGAAAAGTTTTCTCGAAAATCAGCTGGAAATCCACGGACCTCGGCATCAAACAGGGTCGCCAAGTGGTCAGACTTATCCTAACCATGAGACGATCTGTCTCGTAAAATGGGGAGGATGCTGTGTGTAGTGACCCGGAAATTTCCGATCAAATTTAAACTTTAATCTTTATATGTATCCGACACGATAAGCAAAATCTGTAATGTTGAGTCTCGAAAAGTTTGAAAACTATATTCATGTAATCAATTACCCTTTGACCATGTCTGACGATTCACGAACAAAAATGTGTAAATAGAAATGTATGTGTATGTACATATGTGTATTTTTTTTTAAGCTAAGAAATATTGATAAAACATTTAAGAGCTTGGTGATACAAAAATAGATTATGAGATTATTATGTGACTTGAAAGCATTGAACGAATTAGTTGATATGAATATAAGCTACGAGATCTATTTTATGAACATAGAAATGCTATCACAGTAGTTAGTGAATAATACTTTACTTGAACGTATTTGTTCGATGTAAGTTTATCAATGAGATTAAAAGATAATATCAAGTGATTGATTTATCAGGTACATTGAATTATAATTACGAGTCTTTGTTATGAGGTCCACTTGAATTAGAAAACTCTTACTTTTAACGGTATTCGGAATATTTAGTAAAGTGATTCCATGTAAGAACAAAAGTGTTATTATTGAGGATTAGACAGAGGTTAGCGGAGAGTCTCGTTTAATTATCAAAAGCGTACCTTGCAATGATTGACTTGTGTCACTTGGTAGGTTAATTATTTAGTTTTCTTAATATTGAAGACGTTTTACGATATAGATGAAACCTTTTAAAGAATGATTTTGAATATAACTAATTCTGGAAAACTAAATTATATTTATTCAATTTAGTACAAACACATTTTTTTTCGATATAATAGAATTTGATTATAAAATATTTTTATGGATTTTCAATGATATAAAAATAAAAATAAATATAAAATAAAGATTTCTAATGAGCACCAAAAGACTACAACATTTCATCACAAGATTGAAAGTTAAAATGTTGGAAATCACTAAACCTGCGCACTTGCACGAGAAAAATCATAACTAAATCATACTGACTCGAAAAAGGGTGATTCCGGTGTCCAAACGACCGTAACTCAAAAATCTACAACTTTCATGAAGACACCATACACGAATCGTGTACCTATCTACACGAAACATGTAATCTTGTGCCGACATATTTTGGTGGCGGCTCACTATGCAACATGTTTTTAATTTTTATTAATATTATATTATATTATTATATTATTTATAAATCTATATATATAGGATCGATCATAATTGTTTTCTAACTATCTATCTCTCACACTCTCTCTATAATTATATTTATTATTATTATTGTTAGTGTTATTATTATTATTATTATTAGTATTATCATACATAAAATACTACGACGAGGTCATGGGCGAGTTATTTCAAAACGGGTTTTATGAGCGGGATAGAGCTAAGGAAATTATGAGTTATGGTTATGGAGGTGATGGGTATTGTTCATGGGTATGCTTGTGAGGTTAAACTAGTGTTTGTCACCTCCATTGCGTCTACGTACCTTTCCTACAATATTGAACCTCAATATTGATACGTGAGTACTCCTAATTTAATTTTTACATACTAATAGTGTATCCCTGACTAGTGCTCGAGAAAATAGGATTATGCATGCTTGTAAATTTGATAGTGCCCTTAGATAGGTTATGCCGAATCTTAAAGGTTGTTATATTATAGTTGAAGGAAGATATAAGATTTGCATGTCCTTAAAAAGCTAGAAAAAAATTAAGAACTTTTCCTTTAGATGCCAAATAGATTTGATGGACGGATTAAAAGTTATAGTCAATTAAAATTTCGTAAAAATGATTATTATCGTCGTTAATATCGTTGTCTTAATTTTTTTTATCAAATTGTTATTATTCCAAAATAACACGACTGTTACTTATTATTATTATCAATACTATATTATTAACTAGAAATGTAATACAAATTATATAACTACCTTAATAGAATCTATCGCAGTATTTTTATGATATTAAATGAACTTTATAAGTTTTATTACTTAAGATATATAAAAGTATATTTTAATATAAAATTTTATTTATAAACGAATTATATTATTTACTTTATTAAATCTTTAAAAAAAAAAAATATTTTAAAAATATAAAACGACGATATTTAAATTATATAATAAAACATTTATAAAGTTTTGAAATCATTTGGAGTTAAACTAATTTTTGTCGACCTTTGCATACTAGACTCGAGCATTAGGATTGTGGTACACTATGACTTAACTTAATGTATTAGACAAATATTGACAAATACATAATTATATATAAATAATTTAGGTTCGTGAATCCAAGGCCAACCTTACACTTGTTCAATGATGTTATATGTATTTTTACTACAAAATACAGTATGGTGAGTTTCATTTGCCTTTTTACCCTTTATATTTTTGGGACTGAGAATACATGCGCTTTTATAAATGTTTGACGAAATAGACACAAGTAATTGAAACTACATTCTATGGTTGAATTATCGAAATCGAATATGCCCCTTTTTATTAAAGTCTGGTAATCTAAGAATTAGGGAACAGACACCCTAATTGACGCGAATCCTAAAGATAGATCTATTGGGCCTAACAAACCCCATCCAAAGTACCGGATGCTTTAGTACTTCGAAATTTATATCATGTCCGAAGGAGGATCCCGGAATGATAGGGGATATTCTTATATGCATATTGTTAATGTCGGTTACCAGGTGTTCACCATTTGAATGATTATTTTTGTCTCTATGCATGGGACGTATATTTATGAGAACTGGAAATGAAATTCTTGTGGTCTATTAAAATGATGGAAATAAATGATTATGATAAACTAATGAACTCACCAACCTTTTGGTTGACACTTGAAAGCATGTTTATTCTCAGGTTTGAAAGAGATCTTCCGCTGTGCATTAGCTCATTTTAAAGATATTACTTGGAGTCATTCATGACATATTTCAAAAGACGTTGCATTCGAGTCGTTGAAGTTCATTAAAGATTATTATTAAGTAAATGACAGATTAGGTCATTTATAGTTTGGATATTATGAAATGGTATGCATACATGTCAATTTTCGATGTAAAGAAAGATTGTCTTTTAAAAACGGATGCAATGTTTGTAAAATGTATCATATAGAGGTCAAATACCTCGCAATGTAATCAACTATTGTGAATCGTTTATAATGTATATGAACGGGTCCTTTCAGTTGGTATCAGAGCGGTGGTCTTAGCGAACCAGGTCTGCATTAGTGTGTCTAACTGATAAGTCGTTAGGATACATTAGTGAGTCTGGACTTCGACCGTGTCTGCATGTCAAAAGTTTTGCTTATCATTTCGTGTCGAAAATTACCTGCTTATCATTTTTAAGTCTAGACGCGCTTTCCTGCATTTATTGCATAATAGTGTATAGACGAATTCTTATCTTAGCATATCTGATACTGTGAACTTTGACTGACATTTTTCAAAGATTCTCCGTAATTTATGGGATTTTGGTATTATATATACATATGTAAATTATGTATAGAAAGATATCAAATCTAACTCCTATAATCTATTTCATATCAAAAATTCATTCCCTTGATCATACGAGATGGATCCCTCAACCAGTTCGAATTCCTCAGATTACGACAGCTATTCCGATATGGAGTCTCATTCCAGCTCCGAAAGCAGTATGACCGGAATAGATCAACCAATCAGTCATCACCTATTCTGGATGAAATGGGGATGGGTTCGTAGCCTCCTCAATTATTGGAGACAAGAAGAAGGTGATCCTTTCCATCCACCAAATTGCCCTATTGACAACGAACCTGAAGCACTTACCGGCGAACCTGTTCGAGAAACCATTTTCTCTCTCATCTCCAGAGTATCTCGTCACGATTATATACTACACCAAATTCTTGATTATATTTATCCGCTCGTCCGAACCGACGATCACCCCGGTGTAATAGAAGAAGTTAACGAGCTTCGCGCTCGGGTAGTGGCTTTAGAGAATACGGTGCGAAGGTTACAAACACCATCAGCAGCACCAGCAGCGTAACCAGTACCGCCAGTAACATCCACATCGCAAGTCTCAATACTAAAAGCACCAGCAGCATCACCGACATCAACATCAACCACCATTATTAACATCAACAGGATCATTACCACCACCAACAATCACATCCGCATCACACACCTCAATATCCCAATCTGTATATCGGATATCAACGTCACACGCACCAAAGATACCAAGGAGTACCAACAACAACAAACGATGAAGTATTGATTCATAACTTCATCGGAGAAACATTCTGTGGTGATTAGGTAATCTCTAAAGTTTTAGAGATTATCTATCTCAGCCTTAACCGTAAACCAGATGAGTGGACAGAGATGATAGAGAGAAGAACCGAAACCCTAACAAGACTGGTGCGTAAGGTACAAGCTAGACTTGTTTTACCAACATCATCAGCAGTACCAATAGCCTCACCAACACAGTCAATGCTGTCAACATTGTTAGAATCGTCAGCACCTCTAACCTCACAAGTTTCGCCAATTCAAGAATCACTGTGGAAACCATTACAAATTAATAACAAGTATATTGTATCAACGAGTTATGAAGTATTAACTCAGTTCCTCCGAAGAATTTATATGTATATTCTATAAAAAAAATTTTTTTTACCATAATAAATCTTTCTGTACTAAGCTATTATGTATGGAACTTAACTATCTGGTTAATTCATATTACTAATTTGCTATGATGTACATTCTTCGTTAACAATTTAATCATTGTTAACTACAATCTCTGCTTCAACTCAATGAATTTTATTTCATAATAAATCAAGTGTATCATTCAATAACATGTTTGATTATACACTTTCATCTTTGATATACCCGAAATTTACGGGAAAACAATATTCGTATCTTGCGAAGTTAGCAAGAGTTCCATGAGCATCAGCATGATTCACTAAGGAAATACATATAAATATTGAAGCATTGATTACATTAGTGAAATACTCCGCAAAGTTTATGTAATCTCTAATGTTTTAGAGAAAATTCATTTCTAATTCAATCCGAAAATCAAATGAGCTTAGTATGATATTAACTCATTGAATCTGTACTACATCTGAAGAAAATATACCCACATATATTTTCATAAAGATTGTAATGAGAATTCTTGTTCAAAATATTATTCGTGAAATTTTTTTTAACGGGTAGGTAATACCCGAGAGATATATAAAATCACAATTAATATGTTACATTCTTCAATTCTGATTCAATAATCATCAACTAAACCAATATACATTCTTCTATAGAAATCAAAACAATCATACTCATTCGAATCTAATTACATATTCTGATTTTGGGAATTTCAGAATTCAACTCGAGATACAACCAAAATCATCACTCTTAGATCCTTATATTTTTCAAAGCTATACTTTGACTTCAAAACTGTGATAGCACATCACTTTTAATCGTAACACACAAGATGGATATGAGAAATCATTCGGGATTTAGGACGATTTCATCATTTGGATATTGACTATGACAATCTGCAATCAAAACCCTCCGAAATTCTAGAAGACACTTCAAATAATAAACAATTGAGATGATGATCCAACCACACGTTACCCGAAGTTTTGTACCTGAAAAACTCTCGAAACCAAAGTCATAATCTAACATGTACCTGCGTCGAATTCTTCTAGCAAGAACAACATTTCGATTCCTTTTCAAAGTAGCCAATTTTGTCACGGATCCAGCAAGTCAACTTCGATTTTTTCAGTCGAACCAGTCTTATTATAACCCTGATAGATACGTTGCCCTTTCGTCATTATTACTGGGGAACCTTTCATATTCCACCATATTACCACCAGCGTTTAATCATCTAAAACACGATTCTTCTGAACCCACCTCAGATTGATAACCAGAGATTCAGATATTATTGCATTAAATGCAGAGGAAACATAAAAATGGTAGATGGTTTAAACGGTCAAAAGTTTGATGATAAAAGATAGTGAGTTGGTAAAGCTCAGAAAAAGAAAGGATTTGGTACTGAAAAATGGATTGAGCAAAGTATGAAGGAAGCCATGGACAAATCACAGAGACTGAATCTGCCTTCAAAGGATCCAAATGATTCAGTGCCTGCTGAACTCGTTAGCGAACACCTTATTTCTTATTCTAAATCTCCACAGACAAATATTATTCATCATCATCATATCTTGAATATTCTAAGATATCATAGTATCTTTCATTATAAATATCCTTGATAATTCTGAAGATATTTTCATAAGTATTCTCATTTGAAATCAATTATCTCTCTGTAATATCTGCAACATAAAAAGAAACTGTGTTAGTTTCTAAATACTGAAAAATTCGAATATGAATGTTTTTGAAGTAGTGTTGGGAACTGATACATGAGTTAATATAATATAATGACACTTGATCAACGTCATTATATTACAGTAGGTCATGTTAAGTTTCTAATGGGATGTGATGATTCACAGCACCATCATCATGTGCCATTTACACGACTCTTACATTCGATCTAATCCTTAAACATAGCAAGAAAATATTTCTTGATGATTCGATCTTTTACAGGATATTCTGGTAATTTGACAAGTCAAAATCGCATCATTAAGATTTCCTTCTTAGAACATTAACTATGTTCATTCCGAAATTCATAACTGCAAATTCTGGACCATTACTCGCTTGACTCGAGGACGGAAAGAGGAAACGAAAGAATGAAGCTCCAAACTAGAAATTGGAGCATAAACCGCAGCAAATAAAAGAGAATATTAATTATGGGTGACAATGATTATAGAAGACAGATGCAGGGGCATCGAAATATAAGGGAAGATATAAAACTCAACAACCACCCTGAAGCTACAAACCGTGCATATCAATACGTATTGCCACGTAAAGGCACGGAAAAATTAATAACACTATAACCCCAAGATAATAGTAGAAGTAAATAAAATCTTCCGGTGGTAGATGAAAGAGAAGGATGACAGATGTAAAAATTAAGAGTATATCAAGGATCAAAATGGGATGGAGCATATTGACGAATGTTTTAAAGTATGAACTGAGGAGAAAGAATAGAAGGTGTGAGTTGTAAGGAAACAAAGAGGGTGGATTTATAGAAAAATATCCGACAGAGCAATCGGAACAGATTATTACATTTACTCAAAGAAGATCCTGATTTCCTAAGTCGCCGAAGAACCAAATCTTATTACGAAAATTTTCTTTAAATCCCTTAAATTCCGGAAATCAATCATAGCTACGTCATCAGTTAAAACAAATCTACATTTACTCATTTCGCTCTTTTACGATAGCTTCACTCATACGCTTCGAGAAATCGAATTATTTTATCCGTACTTCTTAATCATGATAAAACTCTATGTATCAGCTTATATTCGTCATAATAACATTCTTACTATTAGCTATGACGACCTCTATCAAATTTCGGGACGAAATTTCTTTTAACGGGTAGGTACTGTAGTGACCCGGAAATTTCCGATCAAATTTAAACTTTAATCTTTATATGTATCCGACACGATAAGCAAAATCTGTAATGTTGAGTCTCGAAAAGTTTGAAAACTATATTCATGTAATCAATTACCCTTTGACCATGTCTGACGATTCACGAACAAAAATGTGTAAATAGAAATGTATGTGTATGTACATATGTGTATTTTTTTTTAAGCTAAGAAATATTGATAAAACATTTAAGAGCTTGGTGATACAAAAATAGATTATGAGATTATTATGTGACTTGAAAGCATTGAACGAATTAGTTGATATGAATATAAGCTACGAGATCTATTTTATGAACATAGAAATGCTATCACAGTAGTTAGTGAATAATACTTTACTTGAACGTATTTGTTCGATGTAAGTTTATCAATGAGATTAAAAGATAATATCAAGTGATTGATTTATCAGGTACATTGAATTATAATTACGAGTCTTTGTTATGAGGTCCACTTGAATTAGAAAACTCTTACTTTTAACGGTATTCGGAATATTTAGTAAAGTGATTCCATGTAAGAACAAAAGTGTTATTATTGAGGATTAGACAGAGGTTAGCGGAGAGTCTCGTTTAATTATCAAAAGCGTACCTTGCAATGATTGACTTGTGTCACTTGGTAGGTTAATTATTTAGTTTTCTTAATATTGAAGACGTTTTACGATATAGATGAAACCTTTTAAAGAATGATTTTGAATATAACTAATTCTGGAAAACTAAATTATATTTATTCAATTTAGTACAAACACATTTTTTTTCGATATAATAGAATTTGATTATAAAATATTTTTATGGATTTTCAATGATATAAAAATAAAAATAAATATAAAATAAAGATTTCTAATGAGCACCAAAAGACTACAACATTTCATCACAAGATTGAAAGTTAAAATGTTGGAAATCACTAAACCTGCGCACTTGCACGAGAAAAATCATAACTAAATCATACTGACTCGAAAAAGGGTGATTCCGGTGTCCAAACGACCGTAACTCAAAAATCTACAACTTTCATGAAGACACCATACACGAATCGTGTACCTATCTACACGAAACGTGTAATCTTGTGCCGACATATTTTGGTGGCGGCTCACTATGCAACATGTTTTTAATTTTTATTAATATTATATTATATTATTATATTATTTATAAATCTATATATATAGGATCGATCATAATTGTTTTCTAACTATCTATCTCTCACACTCTCTCTATAATTATATTTATTATTATTATTGTTAGTGTTATTATTATTATTATTATTAGTATTATCATACATAAAATACTACGACGAGGTCATGGGCGAGTTATTTTAAAACGGGTTTTATGAGCGGGATAGAGCTAAGGAAATTATGAGTTATGGTTATGGAGGTGATGGGTATTGTTCATGGGTATGCTTGTGAGGTTAAACTAGTGTTTGTCACCTCCATTGCGTCTACGTACCTTTCCTACAATATTGAACCTCAATATTGATACGTGAGTACTCCTAATTTAATTTTTACATACTAATAGTGTATCCCTGACTAGTGCTCGAGAAAATAGGATTATGCATGCTTGTAAATTTGATAGTGCCCTTAGATAGGTTATGCCGAATCTTAAAGGTTGTTATATTATAGTTGAAGGAAGATATAAGATTTGCATGTCCTTAAAAAGCTAGAAAAAAATTAAGAACTTTTCCTTTAGATGCCAAATAGATTTGATGGACGGATTAAAAGTTATAGTCAATTAAAATTTCGTAAAAATGATTATTATCGTCGTTAATATCGTTGTCTTAATTTTTTTTATCAAATTGTTATTATTCCAAAATAACACGACTGTTACTTATTATTATTATCAATACTATATTATTAACTAGAAATGTAATACAAATTATATAACTACCTTAATAGAATCTATCGCAGTATTTTTATGATATTAAATGAACTTTATAAGTTTTATTACTTAAGATATATAAAAGTATATTTTAATATAAAATTTTATTTATAAACGAATTATATTATTTACTTTATTAAATCTTTAAAAAAAAAAAAATATTTTAAAAATATAAAACGACGATATTTAAATTATATAATAAAACATTTATAAAGTTTTGAAATCATTTGGAGTTAAACTAATTTTTGTCGACCTTTGCATACTAGACTCGAGCATTAGGATTGTGGTACACTATGACTTAACTTAATGTATTAGACAAATATTGACAAATACATAATTATATATAAATAATTTAGGTTCGTGAATCCAAGGCCAACCTTACACTTGTTCAATGATGTTATATGTATTTTTACTACAAAATACAGTATGGTGAGTTTCATTTGCCTTTTTACCCTTTATATTTTTGGGACTGAGAATACATGCGCTTTTATAAATGTTTGACGAAATAGACACAAGTAATTGAAACTACATTCTATGGTTGAATTATCGAAATCGAATATGCCCCTTTTTATTAAAGTCTGGTAATCTAAGAATTAGGGAACAGACACCCTAATTGACGCGAATCCTAAAGATAGATCTATTGGGCCTAACAAACCCCATCCAAAGTACCGGATGCTTTAGTACTTCGAAATTTATATCATGTCCGAAGGAGGATCCCGGAATGATAGGGGATATTCTTATATGCATATTGTTAATGTCGGTTACCAGGTGTTCACCATTTGAATGATTATTTTTGTCTCTATGCATGGGACGTATATTTATGAGAACTGGAAATGAAATTCTTGTGGTCTATTAAAATGATGGAAATAAATGATTATGATAAACTAATGAACTCACCAACCTTTTGGTTGACACTTGAAAGCATGTTTATTCTCAGGTTTGAAAGAGATCTTCCGCTGTGCATTAGCTCATTTTAAAGATATTACTTGGAGTCATTCATGACATATTTCAAAAGACGTTGCATTCGAGTCGTTGAAGTTCATTAAAGATTATTATTAAGTAAATGACAGATTAGGTCATTTATAGTTTGGATATTATGAAATGGTATGCATACATGTCAATTTTCGATGTAAAGAAAGATTGTCTTTTAAAAACGGATGCAATGTTTGTAAAATGTATCATATAGAGGTCAAATACCTCGCAATGTAATCAACTATTGTGAATCGTTTATAATGTATATGAACGGGTCCTTTCACTGTGCAAATTAGCTTGATAAGACTAATGAATCAGACCCCCAGAAAAGGATAATCTCCTTAAAGATTAAAAATCATCTTTTAAGCCTGATATTACTCAATCCTTGAGATTGACTTTAAATATTGAGAATTACAACCTCATGGAATTCGATGATATCTAAACTCGAGCTTGAACGAGAAAATATTTTGATCAAAATTACAAACCGATTTGTTTTCTGAAAACCCATTTTCAATGCGTTCATTACCATTGAACGTAAAATCCTAGGAATTCACCTGGAATTCATTAGGTAGCCTGAACCAAATTGGGTGTTAACCGTAAGAACGGTGGTTGCATAGCATGGTCGAGGACAGGACCTTGTGCCAGTCCAAAAAATTTTAGGGTGAGCTTTACTATTACTCCTACCAAGGATAGTAATTGCATCCGACACGTTATAGACCATAATTAAAAGCATGTCAGGGGACATTGCCTTAACAGTTGCTTGTTCAACGCTTTCCTTTACAACCGGGCGGTAGTTTACCGAAAGGTAATATACGGAGCAAGTATACTGGACGTGATGCTTTCCTAATACAAGGTTAGCAAGTGGGTGACACAAAACCGCAAGTTTTGAGCTAAAATTTTCAAATCTGAAACCCACCAAACCCACAAAAACAATTTGCAAACACCGGTGAAGGGTTATTCCGGAAAACTTATCTAGGGTAAAAACTAGATTGAATTTTCAAAAGATCAAATGTTTTCATAAAGATCCAATTTCCTTAAGGATCTAAATTTTTATAGTCATGTGGGACTGTAAACCACATCGTTACTACCATTGTTCATACCGCCGTATAGAAATCACTGATGTACAAAGTGTGAAGAATAAAGAAGTGATTCTAGTATGTTTTTATTTCAAGACTATATTGCTTGAGGACAAGCAACGCTCAAGTGTAGGAATATTTGATAATGCTAAAAACGAACATATATTTAATAGTATTATCCCTCAAGAAAGACAAGTTTTTAGTTGCAATTGTTCTATTTACTAGTAATATTCGTTTAAATAATAAAAGGTGAAGATAAAAGACAGATTCGACGAATTGAAGACGCAAACAACCAAAAAGCTCAAAAGTACAAAGTACAATCAAAGTGGTTCAAATTATTGATAAGAAACGTCTCAAAATTACAAGAGTACAAGACGCAAAACGCAAAATACAAGATATTAAATTGTATGAAAGGACGTTCGAAAATCCGGAACCGGGACCAGAGTCAACTCTCAACGCTCGACGCAACGGACTAAAAATTACAAGTCAACTATGCACATAGATATAATATAATATTTAAATAATTCTTAAAATTATTTATATATTATATTTATTTATTAAAATGTCTACAAGCTTGAAAACAAAAATATGTGAGCTGGTACCTACCTCCATGCGATCGCATGGCCTGTAGGCTTGTTTTCCATGCGATTGCATGGGCCACTTTTTGTGGCCACATGCCTATAAATTTCGCAGTTTTGAGCAACCTTTACAACATCTTTTTCTTCTTCATTCACTCGTATAATATATATATATATATATATATATATATATATATATATATATATATATATATATATATATATATTATAATTTTAATTTTAATTTTAAATTCTAATAATAAGGGTATGTTAGCGAATGTTGTAAGGGTGTAAGTCGAAACTCTGTCCCTGTACCACTACGCTATTAATACCCACTGTAAGTTATGGTTAATGTTATTTTTAAATTAATGTTTCGTAGCTAAGTTAATATTATGCTTATTTAAATCGAAGAAATCATGATGTTGGGCTAAATATTAAAGACGGGGTAATTGGGCTTTGTACCATAATTGGGGTTTGGACAAAAGAACGACACTTGTGGAAATTAGATTATGGGCTATTAATGAGCTTTATATTTGTTTAATTAAATGATAGTTTGTTAATTTAATATAAAGATTTACAATTGGACGTACCTATAAATAACCATATACACTCGATCGGACACGATGGGCAGGATATTTATAAGTACTAATAATCGTTAATTTAACCGGATACGGGGATGGATTAATAGTCAATGGACTTATTAAAATAGGGGTGAATTATATACAAGGAAAATTGGTGTAATTATAGTTTAATTCCCCAATTAGTTGGAATATTTGACTTCGGATATAAGGATAATTTGACGAGGACACTCGCACTTTATATTTATGACTGATGGACTGTTATGGACAAAAACCAGATGGACATATTGAATAATCCGGGACAAAGAACAATTAACCCATGGTAATAAACTAAAATCAACACGTCAAACATCATGATTACGGAAGTTTAAATAAGCATAATTCATTTATTTCATATTTAATTGCACTTTTAATTATCGCACTTTTATTTACTGTCATTGTATTTAATTGCACTTTTAATTATTGTACTCTTTAATTATCGTCATTTTATTTATCGCACTTTTATTTATCGCAATTTCATTATCGTTATTTACTTTACGCTTAAAATTAAGTTATATTTATTTTTAATATTTTTACATTAGGTTTTAACTGCGACTAAAGTTTTAAAATCGAAAAACCGGTCATTAAACGGTAAAAACCCCCTTTTATAATATTAATAATACTACTTATATATATTTTTGTATTTTTACAATTATAAGTTACAAATATAGCGTTAAGCTTGGCTAGAGTTCCCTGTGGACGAACCGGACTTACTAAAAACTACACTACTATACGATTAGGTACACTGCCTATAAGTGTTGTAACAAGGTTTAGGTATATCCACTCTATAAATAAATAAATAACTTGTGTAAAATTGTATCGTATTTAATAGTATTTCCTTGTAAAAATACTACTATTTTGTACCCCTTCGCTGTAAGCTTGTTCAATTCTCTGTAATCGATACATAATCTGAACGAACCATCCTTCTTCTTGACAAACAACACCGGTGCTCCCCATGGTGATGTGCTTGGTCGAATGAAACCACGCTCCAAAAGTTCTTGTAATTGGCTTTGGAGTTCCTTCATTTTGCTGGGTGCGAATCTGTAAGGAGCACGAGCTATTGGTGCAGCTCCTGGTACAAGGTCTATTTGAAATTCAACGGATCGGTGTGAAGGTAGTCCCGGTAATTCTTTCGGAAATACGTCGGGAAATTCTTTTGCGACGGGAACATCATTGATGTCCTTTTCTCCGGTTTGCACTTTCTCGACATGTGCTAGAATGGCATAGCAACCTTTTCTTATTAGTTTTTGCACCTTCAGGTTACTAATAAGATTTAACTTCGCGTTGCTCTTTTCTCCATACACCATTAAGGGTTTTCCTTTTTTTCGTACAATGCGAATTGCATTTTTGTAACATACGACCTCTGCTCTTTCCTTTTTCATCCAGTCCATGCCGATTATTACATCAAAACTTCCTAACTCTACTGGTATCAAATTAATCTTAAACGTTTTACCAACCAGTTTAATTTCGCGATTTGGACATATTTTATCTGCTGACATTAATTTACCGTTTGCTACTTCAAGTAAAAATTTATTATCCAAAGGCGTTAATGGACAACTTAATTTAGCACAAAAATCTCTACTCATATAGCTTTTATCCGTGCCCGAATCAAATAAAACATAAGCAGGTTTATCGTCAATAAGAAACGTACCCGTAACAAGCTCCGGGTCTTCCTGTGCTTCTGCCGCATTAATATTGAAGACTCTTCCGTGGCCTTGCCCATTTGTATTTCCTTGGTTCGGGAAATTAGTCCTGAAATGGCTCGGTTTTCCACATCCATAACAAATAATGGTGGCGTTATCTGTTTCGACATTATTTGTTCTTTTAATTTTGTTATTTTTCAGTCCGTAGACCTCACACTTTTTCCAATAGTGACCAGTTCTTTTACACTTAGTGCAAAATGTCGTGCAGAAACCATTCTGGTGGTACTCTTCATACGTTTGGCATAGCTGATTCTGATTCTTGTTGTTATAGGAATTGTTGTTGTTGCGGTTGTTATTGTTGTTAAAATGGTTGTTGTAATTGTTGTTGTTG
Organism: Rutidosis leptorrhynchoides; assembly: GCF_046630445.1. Lineage (NCBI taxonomy): Eukaryota > Viridiplantae > Streptophyta > Magnoliopsida > Asterales > Asteraceae > Rutidosis > Rutidosis leptorrhynchoides. The sequence continues at coordinate 143,499,898 of NC_092334.1, read as the reverse complement.
GGATGGTTTTTGTTGCGGTTTTTGTTGCGAAAAAAGGTGCGTTTGTGGTTGTGATTTTGGGGTCGATTGTTGATACGATAGTTACTGTTGTTATTGTATTCGTGACCCTTGTCACTGGTTTCTTCCCACTTTCTCTTGAGTTGTTTCGTGTTGACCTCTTCGGCCGCTTGCTTTGGCATTCTTCCTTCGATCTGATTTATGAGCTTGTGAGCCATTCGACTTGCCTTTTGTATGGAGGCTGGCTCGTTTGTACTCACATCTTCCTGGATTCTTTCTGGTAACCCTTTCACAAATGCGTCGATTTTCTCTTCTTCATCCTCGAACGCTCTTGGACACAATAAGCACAACTCTGTGAATCTTCGTTCGTACGTGGTAATGTCGAAACCTTGCGTTTGTAACCCTCTAAGCTCCGCCTTGAGCTTATTGACCTCGTTTCTGGGACGGTACTTCTCGTTTATCAAGTGCTTGAATGCTGACCACGGTAGTGCGTAAGCAGCATCTTGTCCCACCTGCTCAAGATAGGTGTTCCACCATGTTAACGCAGCACCTGTGAAGGTATGCGTAGCATACTTTACTTTGTATTCTTCAGCACATTTACTTATGGCAAATACCGATTCGACCTTCTTAGTCCACCGTTTTAATCCGATTGGACCCTCGGTTCCATTGAATTCCAGCGGTTTACAGGCACTGAATTCTTTGTAGGAGCATCCTCCACGAGTTCTTGTGGCATTTGTTCCGTTGCTGGATTCAGATTTATTGTTATTATTCTGCATTGCAGCCTGCACTGCGGCTATGTTCGCAGCAAGAAAGGTACGGAATTCTTCCTCGCTCATAGTCATGGTGTGTCGAGTAGTTGGTGCCATTTCCTTCAAAAATAGCCAAAAGAAATGAGTTAATCATATAGAATATCAAGAGTAGTCAATAGTATGTAGCATAATATGAACTTATTTATAAAAGCTCTTTCTTCATATTAGCATTTTATAACTTTTAATACGGGTAGTACCTACCCGTTAAGTTCATACCTAGTAGCTAATATACCATTTCAACTACTACAATTCTATATGAAAAACTAATAACAAAAATATTTCATAATCAAACTTTTATACAATATTTTGCAAACTTACAATACCGCTATTTTACATATAGCATGAAATATAGTACATAAAAACTTTGATACAAAGTAGTTGCGAAGATAATTCTAGTTTATGCGCAAGGCGTTCAGCAAAGGCAATAAAGACACGTAATTCATGTAAGGGTGCAAACCAAAGTCCCACATCAGTCATGGGATAAAACAAATGTATGTATATAAGTCTAAGGGGAAGTCCCTCTATCACCAATTGGTTTTAGAAAAGGATGAACTCTTGGGCTTATATTTCAGGACATTGTGTTTGGGCTATACGATCCTTACAAGTGGTATCAGAGCTAGGCTATAGCCCTGATGTAGTGGACAGCGCAGTGGGCGCACCCCTGAGCGCACGCAGTGACGTGGCGTGACCCTGACACGATGAGTCGATCCTGGAAGCCTTGTATCGAAATCTCCCTGCCCTCCCACCAGGTTGAGAGTTCTGAGTTAGCGGCGGTAAAGGTTGGATCCAGACTATCGTTGGAGGGGAGGCCTAGATGGACTTAGGTTTGAGGGGAGGTTTGTAAGGGTGCAAACCAAAGTCCCACATCAGTCAAGGGATAAAACAAATGTATGTATATAAGTCTAAGGGGAAGTCCCTCTATCACCAATTGGTTTTAGAAAAGGATAGACTCTTGGGCTTATATTGCAGGACATTGTGTTTGGGCTATACGATATTTACAAGTGGTATCCGATTTGTAAGGGTGCAAACCAAAGTCCCACATCAGTCATGGGATAAAACAAATGTATGTATATAAGTGTAAGGGGAAGTCCGTCTATCACCAATTGGTTTTAGAAAAGGATGGACTCTTGGGTTTATATTGCAGGACATTGTTTTTGGGCTATACGATCCTTACAAGTGGTATCAGAGCTAGGCTATAGCCCCGATGTGGTGGACAGCGCAGTGGGCGCACCCCTGAGCGCACGCAGCGACGTGGCGCGACCCTGACACGATGAGTCGATCCTGGAAGCCTTGTATCGAAATCTCCCTTCCCTCCCACCAGGTTGAGAGTTCCGAGTTGGCGGCGGTAAAGGTTGGATCCAGACTATCGTTGGAGGGGAGGCCTAGATGGACTTAGGTTTGAGGGGAGGTTTGTAAGGGTGCAAACCAAAGTCCCACATTGTAGTGACCCGAACTTTTCCATGTTTATATATATTAATTGAGATTGATATTTACATGATTAAATGTTTCCAACATGTTAAGCAATCAAACTTGTTAAGACTTGATTAATTGTAATATGTTTCATATAGACAATTGACCACCCAAGTTGATCGGTGATTCACGAACGTTAAAACTTGTAAAAACTATATGATGACATATATATGGATATATATATATATATATATATATATATATATATAGTTAACATGATACTATGATAAGAAAACATATCATAAAGTATATTAACAATGAACTACATATGTAAAACAAGACTACTAACTTAATGATTTTTAAACGAGACATATATGTAACGATTATCGTTGTAAAGACATTTAATGTATATATATCATATTAAGAGATATTCATACATGATAATATCATGATAATATAATAATTTAAAATCTCATTTGATATTATAAACATTGGGTTAACAACATTTAACAAGATCGTTAACCTAAAGGTTTCAAAACAACACTTACATGTAACGACTAACGATGACTTAACGACTCAGTTAAAATGTATATACATGTAGTGTTTTAATATGTATTTATACACTTTTTAAAGACTTCAATACACTTATCAAAATACTTCTACTTAACAAAAATGCTTACAATTACATCCTCGTTCAGTTTCATCAACAATTCTACTCGTATGCACCCGTATTCGTACTCGTACAATACACAGCTTTTAGATGTATGTACTATTGGTATATACACTCCAATGATCAGCTCTTAGCAGCCCATGTGAGTCACCTAACACATGTGGGAACCATCATTTGGCAACTAGCATGAAATATCTCATAAAATTACAAAAATATGAGTAATCATTCATGACTTATTTACATGAAAACAAAATTACATATCCTTTATATCTAATCCATACACCAACGACCAAAAACACCTACAAACACTTTCATTCTTCAATTTTCTTCATCTAATTGATCTCTCTCAAGTTCTATCTTCAAGTTCTAAGTGTTCTTCATAAATTCCAAAAGTTCTAGTTTCATAAAATCAAGAATACTTTCAAGTTTGCTAGCTCACTTCCAATCTTGTAAGGTGATCATCCAACCTCAAGAAATCTTTGTTTCTTACAGTAGGTTATCATTCTAATACAAGGTAATAATCATATTCAAACTTTGGTTCAATTTCTATAACTATAACAATCTTATTTCAAGTGATGATCTTACTTGAACTTGTTTTCGTGTCATGATTCTGCTTCAAGAACTTCGAGCCATCCAAGGATCCATTGAAGCTAGATCCATTTTTCTCTTTTCCAGTAGGTTTATCCAAGGAAATTAAGGTAGTAAAGATGTTCATAACATCATTCGATTCATACATATAAAGCTATCTTATTCGAAGGTTTAAACTTGTAATCACTAGAACATAGTTTAGTTAATTCTAAACTTGTTCGCAAACAAAAGTTAATCCTTCTAACTTGACTTTTAAAATCAACTAAACACATGTTCTATATCTATATGATATGCTAACTTAATGATTTAAAACCTGCAAACACGAAAAACACCGTAAAACCGGATTTACGCCGTCGTAGTAACACCGCGGGCTGTTTTGGGTTAGTTAATTAAAAACTATGATAAACTTTGATTTAAAAGTTGTTATTCTGAGAAAATTATTTTTATTATGAACATGAAACTATATCCAAAAATTATGGTTAAACTCAAAGTGGAAGTATGTTTTCTAAAATGGTCATCTAGACGTCGTTCTTTCGACTGAAATGACTACCTTTACAAAAACGACTTGTAACTTATTTTTCCGACTATAAACCTATACTTTTTCTGTTTAGATTCATAAAATAGAGTTCAATATGAAATCATAGCAATTTGATTCACTCAAAACGGATTTAAAATGAAGAAGTTATGGGTAAAACAAGATTGGATAATTTTTCTCATTTTAGCTACGTGAAAATTGGTAACAAATCTATTCCAACCATAACTTAATCAACTTGTATTGTATATTATGTAATCTTGAGATACCATAGACACGTATACAATGTTTCGACCTATCATGTCGACACATCTATATATATTTCGGAACAACCATAGACACTCTATATGTGAATGTTGGAGTTAGCTATACAGGGTTGAGGTTGATTCCAAAATATATATAGTTTGAGTTGTGATCAATACTGAGATACGTATACACTGGGTCGTGGATTGATTCAAGATAATATTTATCGATTTATTTCTGTACATCTAACTGTGGACAACTAGTTATAGGTTACTAACGAGAACAGCTGACTTAATAAACTTAAAACATCAAAATATATTAAAAGTGTTGTAAATATATTTTGAACATACTTTAATATATATGTATATATTGTTATAGGTTCGTGAATCAACAGTGGCCAAGTCTTACTTCCCGACGAAGTAAAAATCTGTGAAAGTGAGTTATAGTCCCACTTTTAAAATCTAATATTTTTGGGATGAGAATACATGCAGGTTTTATAAATGATTTACAAAATAGACACAAGTACGTGAAACTACATTCTATGGTTGAATTATCGAAATCGAATATGCCCCTTTTTATTAAGTCTGGTAATCTAAGAATTAGGGAACAGACACCCTAATTGACGCGAATCCTAAAGATAGATCTATTGGGCCTAACAAACCCCATCCAAAGTACCGGATGCTTTAGTACTTCGAAATTTATATCATATCCGAAGGGTGTCCCGGAATGATGGGGATATTCTTATATATGCATCTTGTTATTGTCGGTTACCAGGTGTTCACCATATGAATGATTTTTATCTCTATGTATGGGATGTGTATTGAAATATGAAATCTTGTGGTCTATTGTTACGATTTGATATATATAGGTTAAACCTATAACTCACCAACATTTTTGTTGACGTTTAAAGCATGTTTATTCTCAGGTGAATATTAAGAGCTTCCGCTGTTGCATACTAAAATAAGGACAAGATTTGGAGTCCATGTTTGTATGATATTGTGTAAAAACTGCATTCAAGAAACTGATTTCGATGTAACATATTTGTATTGTAAACCATTATGTAATGGTCGTGTGTAAACAGTATATTTTAGATTATCATTATTTGATAATCTACGTAAAGCTTTTTAAACCTTTATTTATGAAATAAAGGTTATGGTTTGTTTTAAAAATGAATGCAGTCTTTGAAAAACGTCTCATATAGAGGTCAAAACCTCGCAACGAAATCAATTAATATGGAACGTTTTTAATCAATAAGAACGGGACATTTCAGTTGGTATCCGAGCATTGGTCTTAGAGAACCAGAAAATTTGCATTAGTGTGTCTTATCGAGTTTGTTAGGATGCATTAGTGAGTCTGGACTTCGACCGTGTTTTCTTTAAAAATGATTGCTTAACATTTTTGTTGGAAACTATATATTATTAACATGTATATATTATGTGATATATTAATCTCTTAACATGTTTGATATCGTGTGATAGATGTCTACCTCTAGCACAAATCCCATTGACTCACCTAATAATAATGAAGAGTCAAATGTAAATTGGAATGATTTGTGGACTGATTCACAAATTCCCGAAGAGGAACCGGAAGAAGAGTCGGAACCGGAAGAAGAATCGGAACCGGAAGAAGAATCGGAACCGGATGAAGAAATAGAACCGGTGGGGGAAATAATAAAACGGTTAAGTAAAAGAAAATCCTCAACCAACCGACCAAAGTTAATTATGGTCAATGGTGTTTCCGCCAAGGAAGCAAAATATTGGGAGGATTACCAATTCTCCGATGAATCGGATTCCGACGAGAATTCCAATGATGTTATAGAAATTACCCCAACTGAATTTAAAAAGGCAAACGAAAATAATAAGGGAAAGGGCATAAAAATAGAGAAATCTAATTCCAACCCCGATAAACTTTATATGTATCGTCAACCCCCGAAGTTCTTAAGTTGTAACAATGACCCGGGAACCTCTAAACCACCAGGTTTTTCTAAACCAATGTGGACAACGACGGCTCGTATTAGGGGAACATCATATATCCCTAGAAACTTGGCAAAACGAACCGAAACCGAAGAAGAAGAAACGAGCGAGTCGGAATAAGATAGTTGTATTCGTGTGGTGTAATATATGTAATATAGTGTTCTTATGCTTTATGATATATGTAAAAAAATTGCTTGTATTAATAAGTATTTTTTTATGAAACTAACTCTTGTCTATTTTACAGTTTAAAAACACAAAATGGATAGACAACCCAATATTTTAAGAGACCTACCCGGAGACATGATTGATGAAATCTTGTCTAGAGTCGGCCAGAATTCTTCGGCACAACTATTTAAGGCGAGATCAGTTTGTAAGACATTCGAAGAACGTTCCAAGAATGTCTTGGTTTATAAGAGACTTTCGTTTGAAAGATGGGGGATATCACATTGGGAAACCCATAAGTTACGATGTGTTTACTTTGACGCATATATTGCGGGGAACCCAAATGCTATTTTACGCAACGGGTTAAGAAATTATTTTGACTCAATATATCCGAATATTGGACTTCGTGATTTAGAAAAAGCGGCTAACATGCAACATAAAGAAGCATGTTATGCTTACGGATTAGTAATGTTCGCTTCTCACCAAAGTGAGAACAAGAACATCGGGCTACAACTATTAAACAAAACGTTTCCACAAGTGACGGAGTCGGTAATTGGGGTAAGAAATGAGGTTTTTAGATTATTACGGGACTGTTGGACATTACGTAACCCTCGTCCCTTTGATGACGTTACAACACGCTGTCTTATCAACGGCCATAACGGTTATGTTGCACAAGACCAAGGATGGGAAGTAGTCCTAGTAAAACCAGAATGCATGACTTGTTTCTGGACGTATGAATTACGTGTCTTTATTGCCTTTGCCGAACGACTTGTGTACTAGCTAGAATTGTCTTCACAACTATCTTGTATCAAAGTTATTGTGTGCTATATTTCATGCTTTATGTAAAATAAGCGGTATTGTAAGTTTGTAAAATATTGTATAAAAGTTTGAACGCGAAATATTATTACAATCAGTTTTTCATATAGAATTGTAGTAGTTGAATTGTATATTAGCTACTAAGTATGAACTTAACGGGTAGGTACTACCCGAATTTAAACTTATAAAACGCTAATATGAAGAAAAAGCTTTTATAAATGAGTTCATATTATGCTACGAAATACTATTAACTACTCTTAATATTCTGTATGATTAACTTGTTCCATTTAACTATTTTGAAGGAAATGGCACCGACTACTCGACACACCGTGAATATGAATGAAGAGGAATTCCGTACTTTTCTAGCTTCAAACATAGCCGCAGTACAGGCTGCGCTACATAACAACAATAACCTTGGATCTAGCAGTACAGGAAATCGTGTAGGATGCACCTACAAAGAATTCACTGCCTGCAAACCTTTGGAATTTGATGGAACCGAAGGACCGATCGGATTGAAACGGTGGACCGAGAAGGTTGAATCGGTGTTTGCCATAAGTAAGTGTACTGAAGAGGACAAAGTGAAGTACGCTACGCATACCTTCATAGGTTCTGCGTTAACATGGTGGAATACCTATCTAGAGCAAGTGGGACAAGATGATGCGTACGCACTACCGTGGTCAGCATTCAAGCACTTGATGAACGAGAAGTACCGTCCCAGAACCGAGGTCAATAAGCTCAAGACAGAACTTAGAGGGTTACGAACCCAAGGATTTGATATTACCACGTACGAAAGACGATTCACAGAATTGTGCCTATTGTGTCCGGGAGCATTCGAAGATGAGGAAGAGAAGATCGACGCGTTTGTGAAAGGATTACCGGAAAGAATCCAAGAAGATATAAGTTCACACGAGCCCGCCTCCATACAACAGGCATGTAGAATGGCTCACAAACTAGTGAACCAGATTGAAGAAAGAATTAAAGAACAGACTGCTGAAGAGGCCAATGTGAAGCAAGTCAAAAGAAAGTGGGAGGAAAATGGTGATAAGAATCACCAATACAACAACAACAGCAATTACAACAATAATCGCAACAATTATCCCAACAATCGCAACATCAATCGCAACTACAACAAACGGCCCAACAACAACAACAACAACAACAACAACAACAACAGCAACTACAACAATCATCCCAACAACAATAATAACCGCAACAACAACAACAATCAGAAGCAGCTATGCCAAAGGTGTGAAAAGAATCACTCGGGGTTCTGCACCAAATTTTGCAACAAGTGTAAAAGAAATGGTCATAGCGCGGCGAAGTGTGAGGTCTACGGACCAGGGGTTAATAGAACGAAAGGAACAAATGGTGTCGGAACGAGTAATGGCGGAGCAAGTAGTGTCGGAGCAAGTTATGCCAATGTAGTTTGTTATAAATGTGGAAAACCAGGCCACATTATTAGAAATTGCCCGAACCAGGAGAACACGAATGGACAAGGCCGTGGAAGAGTTTTCAATATTAATGCGGTAGAGGCACAGGAAGACCCGGAGCTTGTTACGGGTACGTTTCTTATTGACAATAAATCTGCTTACGTTTTATTTGATTCGGGTGCGGATAGAAGCTATATGAGTAGAGATTTTTGTGCTAAATTAAGTTGTCCATTGACGCCTTTGGATAGTAAATTTTTACTCGAATTAGCAAATGGTAAATTAATTTCAGCAGATAATATATGTCGGAATCGAGAAATTAAACTGGTTAGCGAAACATTTAAGATTGATTTGATACCAGTAGAGTTAGGGAGTTTTGATGTGATAATCGGTATGGACTGGTTGAAAGAAGTGAAAGCGGAGATCGTTTGTTACAAAAATGCAATTCGCATTATACGAGAAAAAGGAAAACCCTTAATGGTGTACGGAGAAAAGGGCAACACGAAGCTACATCTTATTAGTAATTTGAAGGCACAAAAACTAATAAGAAAAGGTTGCTATGCTGTTCTAGCACACGTCGAGAAAGTACAAACTGAAGAAAAGAGCATCAATGATGTTCCCATTGCAAAAGAATTTCCCGATGTATTTCCGAAAGAATTACCGGGATTACCCCCACATCGATCCGTTGAATTTCAAATAGATCTTGTACCAGGAGCTGCACCAATAGCTCGTGCTCCTTACAGACTCGCACCCAGCGAGATGAAAGAACTGCAAAGCCAATTACAAGAACTTTTAGAGCGTGGTTTCATTCGACCAAGCACATCACCGTGGGGAGCTCCTGTTTTGTTTGTCAAGAAGAAAGATGGTACATTCAGGTTGTGTATCGACTACCGAGAGTTGAACAAACTTACCATCAAGAACCGCTACCCACTACCGAGAATCGACGACTTATTTGATCAACTACAAGGCTCGTCTGTTTATTCAAAGATTGACTTACGTTCCGGGTATCATCAAATGCGGGTGAAAGAAGATGATATTCCAAAGACTGCTTTCAGAACACGTTACGATCATTACGAGTTTATGGTCATGCCGTTTGGTTTAACTAATGCACCAGCTGTGTTCATGGACCTTATGAACCGAGTGTGTGGACCATACCTTGACAAGTTTGTCATTGTTTTCATTGATGACATACTTATTTACTCAAAGAATGACCAAGAACACGGTGAACATTTGAGAAAGGTGTTAGAAGTATTGAGGAAGGAAGAATTGTACGCTAAGTTTTCAAAGTGTGCATTTTGGTTGGAAGAAGTTCAATTCCTCGGTCACATAGTGAACAAAGAAGGTATTAAGGTGGATCCGGCAAAGATAGAAACTGTTGAAAAGTGGGAAACCCCGAAAACTCCGAAACACATACGCCAGTTTTTAGGACTAGCTGGTTACTACAGAAGGTTCATCCAAGACTTTTCCAGAATAGCAAAACCCTTGACTGCATTAACGCATAAAGGGAAGAAATTTGAATGGAATGATGAACAAGAGAAAGCGTTTCAGTTATTGAAGAAAAAGCTAACTACGGCACCTATATTGTCATTGCCTGAAGGGAATGATGATTTTGTGATTTATTGTGATGCATCAAAGCAAGGTCTCGGTTGTGTATTAATGCAACGAACGAAGGTGATTGCTTATGCGTCTAGACAATTGAAGATTCACGAACAAAATTATACGACGCATGATTTGGAATTAGGCGCGGTTGTTTTTGCATTAAAGACTTGGAGGCACTACTTATATGGGGTCAAAAGTATTATATATACCGACCACAAAAGTCTTCAACACATATTTAATCAGAAACAACTGAATATGAGGCAGCGTAGGTGGATTGAATTATTGAATGATTACGACTTTGAGATTCGTTACCACCCGGGGAAGGCAAATGTGGTAGCCGATGCCTTGAGCAGGAAGGACAGAGAACCCATTCGAGTAAAATCTATGAATATAATGATTCATAATAACATTACTACTCAAATAAAGGAGGCGCAACAAGGAGTTTTAAAAGAGGGAAATTTAAAGGATGAAATACCCAAAGGATCGGAGAAGCATCTTAATATTCGGGAAGACGGAACCCGGTATAGGGCTGAAAGGATTTGAGTACCAAAATTTGGAGATATGAGAGAAATGGTACTTAGAGAAGCTCATAAAACCAGATACTCAATACATCCTGGAACGGGGAAGATGTACAAGGATCTCAAGAAACATTTTTGGTGGCCGGGTATGAAAGCCGATGTTGCTAAATACGTAGGAGAATGTTTGACGTGTTCTAAGGTCAAAGCTGAGCATCAGAAACCATCAGGTCTACTTCAACAACCCGAAATCCCGGAATGGAAATGGGAAAACATTACCATGGATTTCATCACTAAATTGCCAAGGACTGCAAGTGGTTTTGATACTATTTGGGTAATAGTTGATCGTCTCACCAAATCAGCACACTTCCTACCAATAAGAGAAGATGACAAGATGGAGAAGTTAGCACGACTGTATTTGAAGGAAGTCATCTCCAGACATGGAATACCAATCTCTATTATCTCTGATAGGGATGGCAGATTTATTTCAAGATTCTGGCAGACATTACAGCAAGCATTAGGAACTCGTCTAGACATGAGTACTGCCTATCATCCACAAACTGATGGGCAGAGCGAAAGGACGATACAAACGCTTGAAGACATGCTACGAGCATGTGTTATTGATTTCGGAAACAGTTGGGATCGACATCTACCGTTAGCAGAATTTTCCTACAACAACAGCTACCATTCAAGCATTGAGATGGCGCCGTTTGAAGCACTTTATGGTAGAAAGTGCAGGTCTCCGATTTGTTGGAGTGAAGTGGGGGATAGACAGATTACGGGTCCGGAGATTATACAAGAAACTACCGAGAAGATCATCCAAATTCAACAACGGTTGAAAACCGCCCAAAGTCGACAAAAGAGCTACGCTGACATTAAAAGAAAAGATATAGAATTTGAAATTGGAGAGATGGTCATGCTTAAAGTTGCACCTTGGAAAGGCGTTGTTCGATTTGGTAAACGAGGGAAATTAAATCCAAGGTATATTGGACCATTCAAGATTATTGATCGTGTCGGACCAGTAGCTTACCGACTAGAGTTACCTCAACAACTCGCGGCTGTACATAACACTTTCCACGTCTCGAATTTAAAGAAATGTTTTGCTAAAGAAGATCTCACTATTCCGTTAGATGAAATCCAAATCAACGAAAAACTTCAATTCATCGAAGAACCCGTCGAAATAATGGATCGTGAGGTTAAAAGACTTAAGCAAAACAAGATACCAATTGTTAAGGTTCGATGGAATGCTCGTAGAGGACCCGAGTTCACCTGGGAGCGTGAAGATCAGATGAAGAAGAAATACCCGCATCTATTTCCAGAAGATTCGTCAACACCTTCAACAGCTTAAAATTTCGGGACGAAATTTATTTAACGGGTAGGTACTGTAGTGACCCGAACTTTTCCATGTTTATATATATTAATTGAGATTGATATTTACATGATTAAATGTTTCCAACATGTTAAGCAATCAAACTTGTTAAGACTTGATTAATTGTAATATGTTTCATATAGACAATTGACCACCCAAGTTGATCGGTGATTCACGAACGTTAAAACTTGTAAAAACTATATGATGACATATATATGGATATATATATATATATATAGTTAACATGATACTATGATAAGAAAACATATCATAAAGTATATTAACAATGAACTACATATGTAAAAACATGACTACTAACTTAATGATTTTTAAACGAGACATATATGTAACGATTATCGTTGTAAAGACATTTAATGTATATATATCATATTAAGAGATATTCATACATGATAATATCATGATAATATAATAATTTAAAATCTCATTTGATATTATAAACATTGGGTTAACAACATTTAACAAGATCGTTAACCTAAAGGTTTCAAAACAACACTTACATGTAACGACTAACGATGACTTAACGACTCAGTTAAAATGTATATACATGTAGTGTTTTAATATGTATTTATACACTTTTGAAAGACTTCAATACACTTATCAAAATACTTCTACTTAACAAAAATGCTTACAATTACATCCTCGTTCAGTTTCATCAACAATTCTACTCGTATGCACCCGTATTCGTACTCGTACAATACACAGCTTTTAGATGTATGTACTATTGGTATATACACTCCAATGATCAGCTCTTAGCAGCCCATGTGAGTCACCTAACACATGTGGGAACCATCATTTGGCAACTAGCATAAAATATCTCATAAAATTACAAAAATATGAGTAATCATTCATGACTTATTTACATGAAAACAAAATTACATATCCTTTATATCTAATCCATACACCAACGACCAAAAACACCTACAAACACTTTCATTCTTCAATTTTCTTCATCTAATTGATCTCTCTCAAGTTCTATCTTCAAGTTCTAAGTGTTCTTCATAAATTCCAAAAGTTCTAGTTTCATAAAATCAAGAATACTTTCAAGTTTGCTAGCTCACTTCCAATCTTGTAAGGTGATCATCCAACCTCAAGAAATCTTTGTTTCTTACAGTAGGTTATCATTCTAATACAAGGTAATAATCATATTCAAACTTTGGTTCAATTTCTATAACTATAACAATCTTATTTCAAGTGATGATCTTACTTGAACTTGTTTTCGTGTCATGATTCTGCTTCAAGAACTTCGAGCCATCCAAGGATCCATTGAAGCTAGATCCATTTTTCTCTTTTCCAGTAGGTTCATCCAAGGAACTTAAGGTAGTAATGATGTTCATAACATCATTCGATTCATACATATAAAGCTATCTTATTCGAAGGTTTAAACTTGTAATCACTAGAACATAGTTTAGTTAATTCTAAACTTGTTCGCAAACAAAAGTTAATCCTTCTAACTTGACTTTTAAAATCAACTAAACACATGTTCTATATCTATATGATATGCTAACTTAATGATTTAAAACCTGGAAACACGAAAAACACCGTAAAACCGGATTTACGCCGTCGTAGTAACACCGCGGGCTGTTTTGGGTTAGTTAATTAAAAACTATGATAAACTTTGATTTAAAAGTTGTTATTCTGAGAAAATGATTTTTATTATGAACATGAAACTATATCCAAAAATTATGGTTAAACTCAAAGTGGAAGTATGTTTTCTAAAATGGTCATCTAGACGTCGTTCTTTCGACTGAAATAACTACCTTTACAAAAATGACTTGTAACTTATTTTTCTGACTATAAACCTATACTTTTTCTGTTTAGATTCATAAAATAGAGTTCAATATGAAACCATAGCAATTTGATTCACTCAAAACGGATTTAAAATGAAGAAGTTATGGGTAAAACAAGATTGGATAATTTTTCTCATTTTAGCTACGTGAATATTGGTAACAAATATATTCCAACCATAACTTAATCAACTTGTATTGTATATTATGTAATCTTGAGATACCATAGACACGTATACAATGTTTCGACCTATCATGTCGACACATCTATATATATTTCGGAACAACCATAGACACTCTATATGTGAATGTTGGAGTTAGCTATACAGGGTTGAGGTTGATTCCAAAATATGTATAGTTTGAGTTGTGATCAATACTGAGATACGTATACACTGGGTCGTGGATTGATTCAAGATAATATTTATCGATTTATTTCTGTACATCTAACTGTGGACAACTAGTTGTAGGTTACTAACGAGGACAGCTGACTTAATAAACTTAAAACATCAAAATATATTAAAAGTGTTGTAAATATATTTTGAACATACTTTGATATATATGTATATATTGTTATAGGTTCGTGAATCAACCAGTGGCCAAGTCTTACTTCCCGACGAAGTAAAAATCTGTGAAAGTGAGTTATAGTCCCACTTTTAAAATCTAATATTTTTGGGATGAGAATACATGCAGGTTTTATAAATGATTTACAAAATAGACACAAGTACGTGAAACTACATTCTATGGTTGAATTATCGAAATCGAATATGCCCCTTTTTATTAAGTCTGGTAATCTAAGAATTAGGGAACAGACACCCTAATTGACGCGAATCCTAAAGATAGATCTATTGGGCCTAACAAACCCCATCCAAAGTACCGGATGCTTTAGTACTTCGAAATTTATATCATATCCGAAGGGTGTCCCGGAATGATGGGGATATTCTTATATATATGCATCTTGTTAATGTCGGTTACCAGGTGTTCACCATATGAATGATTTTTATCTCTATGTATGGGATGTGTATTGAAATATGAAATCTTGTGGTCTATTGTTACGATTTGATATATATAGGTTAAACCTATAACTCACCAACATTTTTGTTGACGTTTAAAGCATGTTTATTCTCAGGTGAATATTAAGAGCTTCCGCTGTTGCATACTAAAATAAGGACAAGATTTGGAGTCCATGTTTGTATGATATTGTGTAAAAACTGCATTCAAGAAACTGATTTCGATGTAACATATTTGTATTGTAAACCATTATGTAATGGTCGTGTGTAAACAGGATATTTTAGATTATCATTATTTGATAATCTACGTAAAGCTTTTTAAACCTTTATTTATGAAATAAAGGTTATGGTTTGTTTTAAAAATGAATGCAGTCTTTGAAAAACGTCTCATATAGAGGTCAAAACCTCGCAACGAAATCAATTAATATGGAACGTTTTTAATCAATAAGAACGGGACATTTCACACATCAGTCATGGGATAAAACAAATGTATGTATATAAGTCTAAGGGGAAGTCCCTCTATCACCAATTGGTTTTAGAAAAGGATGGACTCTTGGGCTTATATTGCAGGACATTGTGTTTGGGCTATACGATCCTTACAATTCATACGTCCAGAAACAAGTCATGCATTCTGGTTTTACTAAGACTACTTCCCATCCTTGGTCTTGTGGAACATAACCGTTGTGGCCGTTAGAAAGGCAACATGTTGTAACGTCGTCAAAAGGACGAAGGTTACGTAATGTCCAACAATCTCGTAACAACCTAAAAACCTTGTTTCTTACCCCAATTACCGAATCCGTCACTTGTGGGAATGTTTTATTTAATAGTTGTAATCCTATGTTCTTTTTCTCACTTTGGTGAGAAGCGAACATCACTAACCCGTAAGCATAACATGCTTCTTTATGTTGCATGTTAGAAGCTCTTTCTAAAGCACGAAGTCCTATGTTCGAATACGTTGAGTCAAAATAGGTTCTTAACCCGTAGCGTAAAATAGCGTTTGGGTTCCCCGCATTATATGCTTTAAAGTAAACACGACGTAACTTATGGTTTCCCCAATGTGATATACCCCATCTTTCAAACAAAATCCTTTTATAAACTAAGGCATCCTTGTAACGTTCTTCAAATGTTCTACAAACTAATTTCGTTGTAAATAATTGTGCTGACGAATTCTGACCGACTTTAGACAAGATTTCATCAATCATGTCTTCGGGTAGGTCTTCTAAAATATTTGGTCACCTATCCTTAACATCCGTTTTGTGTTTTTTTACTGTAAAATAGACAAGGGTTAGATTCATAGAAGATTCTTAACAAACAATACAAGCAAATTTTACATATATCATAAAAGCACAAGCACACTATTTTACATATATTACATCGCATGATTATAACTCTTTATTCCGACTCACTCGTTTCTTCTTCTTCAGACTTGGTTCATTTTGCTAATTTTCTAGGGATATATGATGTTCCCCTAATATGAGCCGTCGTTTTCCACAATGGTTTAGAAAAACCTGGTGTCCCGGGTCATTGTTACAACTTAAGAAATACGGGGGTTGACGATACATATAAAGTTCATCGGGGTTGGAATCAGATTCCTCTATTTTGATGCCCTTTCCCTTATTATTCTCTTTTGCCTTATTAAATTGAGTTGGGGTAATTTCTATAACATCGTCGGAATCCTCATCGGGATCCGATTCATCGGAAAATTGGTAATTTTCCCAATATTTTGCTTCCTTGGTGGAAACACCACTGACCATTATTAACCTTGGTCCGTTGGTTGAAAATTTTATTTTATTTAACCATTTTACTGTAGGTATTAATGTTTCCTCCTCCGGAACCTCCTCTTCTTCCGGTTCCTCTTCTTCCGGTTCCTCCTCTTCCGGTTCCTCCTCCTCCGGTTCCTCTTCTTCCGGTTCTTCTTCTTCTTCCGGAATTTGTGAATCATTCCAAATTACATTTGACTCTTCATTATTATTAGGTGAGTCGATGGGACTTGTACTAGAGGTAGACATCTATCACACAATATCAAACACGTTAAGAGATTAATATTTCACATAATATTTACATGTTAAAAATATATAGTTTCCAACAAAATTTGTTAAGCAATTATTTTTAACGAATGGCACGGTCGAAGTCCAGACTCACTAATGCATCCTAACAAACTCGATAAGACACACTAATGCAAAATTCTGGTTCTCTAAGACCAACGCTCGGATACCAACTGAACTGTCCCGTTTATATTGATTATAAACGTTCCATATTAATTGATTTCGTCGCGAGGTTTTGACCTCTATATGAGACGTTTTTCAAAGACTGCATTCATTTTTAAAACAACCATAACCTTTATTTCATCAATAAAGGTTTAAAAAACATTACGTAGATTATCAAATAATGATAATCTAAAATATCTCGTTTACACACGACCATTACATAATGGTTTACAATAAAAATATGTTACATCGAAATAAGTTTCTTGAATGCAGTTTTTACACAATATCATACAAGCATGGACTCCAAATCTTGTCCTTATTTTAGTATGCAACAGCGGAAGCTCTTAATAATCACCTGAGAATAAACATGCTTAAAACGTCAACAAAAATGTTGGTGAGTTATAGGTTTAATCTATATATTAAATTGTAACAATAGACCACAAGGTTTCATTTTTCATAACAACCATCTCATATCAGGCATTTCGCAAACTGCATAGAGATAAAAATTATTCATATGGTGAACACCTGGTAACCGACATTAACAAGATGCATATAGAATATCCCCAAAACAGAATCCTCTCGTCTGTATAATAAATTGAAGTACTAAAGCATCCGTACCTCGAATGGAGTTTGTTAGGCCCATAGATCTATCTTTAGGATTCACGTCAATTAGGGTGTCTGTTCCCTAATTCTTAGGCTACCAAGTTTAAAAGGGGCATATTCGGCTTCGAACCATTAAACCATATAATGTAGTGTTCAATTACTTGTGTCTATTTCGTAAAACATTTATAAAACTGCATGTATTCTCATCCCAAAAATATTAGAATTTAAAAGTGGGACTATAACTCACTTTCACCAATTATTAATTCATCGAGAATTAGACTTGGCCACGGGTTGATTCACGAACCTATAACAAATATATACATATATATCAAAGTATGATCGAAATATATTCACAACATTTTCTTTATTACGTGTTGATGATTTAAGTTGTCCAGTTAGCAGTCCAACGTTAGTAGTCCACAATTAACCGTACATGAATAATTTAATATATATATCTTGAATCAATCCACGACCCAGTGTATACATATCTCAGTATTGATCACAACTCAAACTATATATATATTTTGAAATCAACCTCAACCCTGTATAGCTAACTCCATCATTTGCATATAGAGTGCCTATGGTTGTTCTGAAATATATACATAGATGGGTCGATATGATAGGTCAAAACATTGTATACGTGTCTATAGTATCTCAAGATTACATAATATACAATATAAGTTGATTAAGTTATGGTTGGAATATATTTGTTACAATTTTTCACGTAGCTAAAATGAGTAATTTTTACCAATTTTGGTTTACCCGTCATTTCTTCGTTTCAAATCCGTTTTGAGTGATTCAAGTTGCTATGGTTTCATAATGAACTAAAATTTATGAAACTAAACAGAAAAAGTATAGGTTTATAGTCAGAAATACAGGTTACAAGTCATATTTGAAAGAGGTAGTCATTTCCGTCGAAAGAACGACATCTTGATGACTATTTTGAAAAACATACTTCCACTTTGAGTTAACCATGATTTTTTGATATAGTTTCATGTTCATAAGAAAAATTATTTTCCCAGAAGTATAGCTTTTAAATCAAAGTTTTTCATAGTTTTTAATTATTCAAACCAAAACAGCCCCCGGTGTTACTACGACGGCGTATGTCCGGTTTTACGGTGTTTATCGTGTTTCCAAGTTTTAAATCATTAAGTTAGCATATCATATAGATATAGAACATGTGTTTAGTTGATTTTAAAAGTTGAGTTAGAAGGATTAATTTTGTTTGCGAAGAAGTTTAGAATTAACTAAACTATGTTCTAGTGATTACAAGTTATAATCTTCGAATAAGATAGTTTTATATATATGAATCGAATGATGTTATGAACATCATTACTACCTTAAGTTAGTAGGTAAACCTACTAGAAATGAGAAAAATGGATCTAGCTTCAAAGGATCCTTGGATGGCTTGAAAGTTCTTGAAGCAGAATCATGACACGAAAACAAGTTCAAGTAAGATTTTCACTCGAAATAAGATTGTTATAGTTATAGAAATTGAATCAAAGTTTGAATATGAATATTACCTTGAATTAGAAAGATATCTTACTGTAAATAAGAAAGATTTCTTGAGATTAGATGATCACTTGAAATGGATTTGCAAGGTTGGAAGTAAGCTAGCAAACTTGAAAGTGTTCTTGGTGTGTTCTTGAGTTGTTGTTTTGTAAGTTGATTAAAGGGTGGATTTATGAGCTAGATTAAGCTAGTTTTTGATGAATATAATGAAGAACATTTAGAACAATGAGAGAGAGTAATTTGATGCATAAAAATTAGAAAATGAAAGTGTTTATGGAGTGCCTAAATTTCGTGATTACTCATGGCATATAAGGTCACATTACTTTGTAATTTTGTGTAATCATTCATGCTAGTTATCAAATGATGGTTTCCACATGGTTAGGTAACTCACATGGGCTGCTAAGGAGCAGATTTTTATGTGTATATACCAATAGTAAATACATCTAGAAGCTGTGTATTGTACGAGTACATATACGGGTACATACGAATAGAATTGTTGATGAAACTGAATGAGAATGTAATTGTAAGTATTTTTGTTAACTGGAAGTACTTTGAAATGTGTCTTGAAGTCTTTCAAAAGTGTTCAAATACATTTAAATACATTACATGTATATACATTTTAATGAAGTCGTTTAGTCTTCGATAGTCGTTACATATAAGTGTTGTTTTGAAACCTTTAAATTAACGATCTCATTTAATGTTGTTAATCCATTGTTTATTATATCTAATGAGATGTTAAATTATTATATTATCATGCTAACATGATGTATGAATATATCGTAATATGATATATATATATACATTAAAATGTCGTTACAACGATAATCGTTACGTATATGTCTCGTTTCGAAATCCTTGAGTTAGTAGTCTTGTTTTTACTTATGTAGTTCATTGTTAACACACTTAATGATATATTTAATTATCATTTTATCATTTTAAATATAGTGTAACAATATCTTAATATGATTCATATATATTTAATAAGACGTTGTTATAACGATAATCGTTATATATATCGTTTCGAGTTTCTTACGTCAATAGTTTCATTTTTATGTATATAACTCATTGTTACTATACTTAATGAGATACTTGATTATCATTATATCATATTAAACATATATATATATATATATATATATATATATATATATATATATATATATATATATATATATATATATATATATATATATATATATATATATATATATATATATATATCCATATATATATATATATATATATATATCATCATGTCATATATAAATTATAACGTTCGTGAATCATCGGTCAAACTGGTTGGTCAAACGTCTATATAATTTCTGTTTCAATTAACCAAGTCTTAACAAGTTTGATTGCTTAACATGTTGGAAACATTTAATCATGCAAATATAGTTTTCATTTAATATATAATCATGAAAAAGTTCGGAAAAGTTCGGGTCACTACAGTGACCATGAATAGTAGCATGGCTCATGGCTCATGGCTTTTAGTACATTTATTATTATAAAGTATAAATATATAAATATAATATAAATGTCATACAATAGACTGGAAGTACCTTACTTTCAGCAAGCACTGACAGAATTAACAAATCGTATAACCCTACAACATGTTTAACATATAACCTCAAGAGTCCATCATTTTTCTAAAACCAATTAGTGATTGATGGACCCTCACATCGAGGCGTGGAACGGTGGTAGAGATGGCAGCACGATAGCGGCGCAACTCCATCTCTTTCTAGTGACAGCGACACACACATGGGGGCCTGACTCGGACTCGATTTGTAAAACCGCTTACCTGAGCTCATAGCCCAACAACATGTTCAATATATAAGCCCAATAGTCCATCCTTTTCTAAAACTAATTGGTAATAGAGGGACTTCCCCTTAAGCTTATATGCATACATTTGTTTTGTCTCATGGCCGATGTGGGATAACTTCCCAACAAGTATAACTATGCATATATTATTGAATCAAAAGTTGTTATTTTTGATGATTTGGGCATGTGAGTTATGGCAACAAGGAGACGCATTGGAGTTGAAGGATCAAACACTCGAAGATACATTTGTTGTACAACAACAGTTGTTGCGGATTGTTCATGTCGCTCTTTTGTGTGTCCAAGCAAGTGCAACGGATAGACCGACAACATCGAATATGATTTCTATGCTTCTCAATGACACCGTCCCGTTACCCACACCAAATAGACCAACATTCGTCATTGGCACAGTGGAGTCAAAGGCAACTATAGACTAAAGCAAAGAGACAGATGGTCGGTGAACAATATGACAATAACTTTTATGCAGGGTAGATAGGGTATGATTAGAGGAGAAAAGATTATTTCCATATAATCATTGTTTGGACTTGAGATTAATACTTTTGTTTTTTGGTATAACTCACTATTCCATCAATCTTGTAGGACATCCAAAATTCTATCTGTACTTTATTGTTTAACTCTTACTCCGTATTTCTTTTCTTCTTTTCAAATGTTTTTATAGATTTCTTTACTTCAGATTAAGGGTGTGTTTGGCACACAAGCTTATAGGAGCTTATGAGAGTTTAAGCTTATATTTTCATAAGCTCCAGCATCTAGCCTTGTTTGGCAGATAAATATTCCAAAACTTATGAAAAAAATAAGCTCTGCAAAAATAAGTTAGTTGAAGAAGATTATGAAAATAAGTTAAGAAGTTTATGGAAGTAAAATTACATTATTAGCCCCTAATCATTATTTATCATTTATTTTTTGTCCTTTTATGTCATTTACATACATAAACTTTAACTACCTTACCAAACACTTATAAAACATAAGCTCCAGCTTCTAACTTAAAAAATAAGCTCCAGCTTCCAGCTCCAGTTATAAGCTAGTATCATCCGAACACACCCTATGAAAACAGGGTCGTGGTACGTGAGTACGTGGAAGGTTGTGATAGGCAATTTAAGGTTGATAATAGCACATCGAGTGGATAGGAAACCGCTGTCGACTCCATTTCAGCGTTAAACCGCTGTTGCTATTTACCGTCGGGCTTTTTGGATTTGCACTTAATCACTCCCTACTAAATTTGACACTGAAATTAGACACCGAACAATTTCCTTACTTTTGCTTTCACTGTCTACCCAGACACTGAAATCAGACATTGAACCCAGTGTCACGATTCCTTGTGCTCTAATAGGATGGCATCTTTTTTTTTTTTTTTTGTAACTTTTGACCAGTAGAATGGTAACGGGGCATAAGTATTTTTCCATCCATATAGAAAAAACTAATATTGTACTAACGCTAATTGTTTTTTTATTTATTTAAAAGAAACATTCAAACCCTCTACATGATTTTTGTTCACAAATTCTATATATATTCACCTACGGACTAGGACCCACATCTTCTTAATTAGAGACTTATCATGTGTCATTAGCCATTTGCAAGGCCGAATATTTGAGCGTGCAAGATGGGCCATCGTACAGGGCACAATATTAAAAGTGCCCAAAAATATAACTCAAATTACGTTCATTTATTTATTAAGAATTTAAATTTGTTTTTAAAAATACGTGTTACAGTTAGTACCCATGACGTTTTTCTAGTATTATTGAACTTATCTTTTAGTTATTAAACATGGTCCATAAAGTTGACCAGATGGCCCTCTCTATTTATAGTGCAAACCGAAATAAGGAAACAAATCGTTCGACTTGGTCTGCAAGTCAACATAACATTTCACGACCGTGACAACATCAACATTTCACGACTGCGACAACATCAGTGATGGTTGCGAGCATACTCTCGCGACCGCGAGAAACGTGATTAGGGTCGCTAACCTGAGTTGTTGGCCATCATATTTGCTTTGATCAGGTTGTTATTGTGGGGATGTAGGCTACCTACAATTTTTTTTGAATAACGATTGGGATCACCCCGAGGGGGACTAAACCACCCGTTGCGATCATCTCCCGTTTCGACTATGCCGATGCAGTGATAATAACCCCACCCCCTGGCTACCTACAATTTTGCCATTTATCTTTTAATCTTTTGGGCCAAGATCATGCACACATTTCGTATTTACCAAGTTAATCAGATTTAATAAGATAACAAATACATTTCAAGGTCAAAATGAAAGAGTAATTATAAAAAGGCGTTATATGCCAACAAAATTCTCTCCTATGATCATACTCTATCTACCCTCCATAACAGTTATAGTCATCTTGTTTACTGAACAATCTCTCTCTTTGCTTTCGTCCGAAGTTGACCTTAACTCCACTTGGCCAATGACGAATGCTAGTCTATTTGGTGTGGGTAGCGAGATGGTATCATTTAGAAGCATGGTCATCATATCTGAAGGCGTTGGTCTATCAGTTGCACTTTCTTGGACACACAAAAGAGCAACATGAACAATCCGCAACAACTATTTCTGTACAACTAATGTATCTTCGATTGTTGGATCCTTCAACTCCAATGTATTTCCTTGTTGCCATACTTCCCATGCCTAAATCATTAAGAATAATAACTTTTTCTTCAATAATATTTCCATACCAAAAAGTAAGTGTAACATCCCAGGTAACACGTTCCCCGTAGCATGATATTATCCGCTTTGCCCGTAGGCGCACGGATTTTACTTGGCAACCACACACGACGAGCACTTTCCCAGGAGGTCACCCATCCTGGTAGTGCTCTCGCCTGAGCACGCTTAACTACAGAGTTCTTATGAGATCTGCTGCGCTTGTGGTCCCAAAACGCGTCATGCTAGGAAAGGTCTCCACACCCTTATAAGGCATGCTTCGTTCCCCTCTCCAACCGATGTGGGACAGATGTAACACGGATGTTACAATCCTCCCCCCTAATGGGACACAGCGTCCTCGCTGTGCATGTTTGGTCAGGGGCCTGGCTCTGATACCATCTGTAGAATCCCTGGTAACACGTTCCCCGTAGCATGATATTGTCCGCTTTGCCCGTAGGCGCACGGATTTTACTTGGCAACCACACACGACGAGCACTTTCCCAGGAGGTCACCTATCCTGGTAGTGCTCTCGCCTGAGCACGCTTAACTGCAGAGTTCTTATGAGATCTGCTGCGCTTGTGGTCCCAAAACGCGTCATGCTAGGAAAGGTCTCCACACCCTTATAAGGCATGCTTCGTTCCCCTCTCCAACCGATGTGGGACAGATGTAACACGGATGTTACAGTAAGGTACTTCTTGCTGTATGACATTATAATTATAAATATAAATATAATAATAAGCACATTGGATAGAAGTTGCAAACGTTTTATACGGATAGCGAGTAGACTTACATAGCCAATCAGATTGAATGTATGGTCAAGATAAACGAAACTACTATTTTTTCTTCCACTGACGATTTCTAGGATCAATACTCCGAAGCTGAAGATATCGGATTTGATGGAGAAAGTCCCTTCCATTGCATACTCAGGAGGCATATAGCCACTGAACGCACACATTTTTGTTTATGATATAAAGAAATATATAGTATTAAACTTGACCAACAACGAATTCATCTACACGAATTGACCATGAAAATATAACAAGTCACTAAGATCTTGACAATTAAGATAACTTAATATGTTCCAACGACCCTGTTAGTCATTGCTTCTGTTTCGTTATCTTTGAAAATTCTTGCCATACCAAAATCAGAAATTTTGGAGTTCAAGTTCTCATCTAAAAGAATATTATTGGCTTTTAAATCTCTATGAGTGTTTATGAAGATATAACAATCCCTGAGCAACTCCTTCAATGATGTTGAATCTTTTGGGCCAATCTAGCTCTGCCTTCCTATTTTCATCTGCAAGAAAATATTGAATGTATCATGAATAAATATCAACATATGTAATGTGTACTTACTTATGTTAAGAAAATTCCTACCAAACAGAAAAGAATCCAAACTTTTGTTAGGCATATATTCGTAAATTAACATCTTTTCATCCCTGTGAATACAACAAACAATAACTCGAACAAGATGTGTGTGTTGAAGTTTAGAAATAAGTATGAGTTCATTCTTGAATTCCACAAGCCCTTGCCCTGATGTTCTTGATAGCCGCTTAATTGCAATTTCTCGTTCATCACTTAGCTTTCCCTGTTTTAGTAACACCATATTTAATTTTGTCAGATTACTTTTAGAATTGCAAGAACCAAACAAGCGTATAAAATAACACTGACAAGCTACCTTGTAAATGGGTCCAAAACCACCTTGACCTAACTTATTCTCATCGGCGAAATCATTTGTGGCAGTCATAATAGAGGCAAAACTAAATAACAACAAATCATTTCCTTTTCCGCCATTGTTTTCGAGCTGGGGTATATCCTTGAAGCTTTCAGAAGCTGTCAACTCAAGGAAATATTCATCTCTCTTTCGCCTCTTGTGCTCTATAATAAGCATCAATAAACACTTAACAAGATTAGCAACTAACGAAACAATAGCATAATTTATCTTTATAGTTGTATATGTACCTTCTCGTTTACGCTTTCTCTTCTTTATAAACCATAAAAGCCCTAAACAGATTATAACCGAAGGAATAACAACACCAATAACTATCCATGCCCATTTCATGCTAAATCCTGTACTTGTTGGATAGCTTGGCATTTGGTTAATCACATACTTTAGTGTAGAGTTGTCACGCGGATTAATCAAAAAGTTATTACTTTCGGACAAAATAACACACCCAGTTCCATTAGTAGTACTGCTATTAAATCCCACACAGCTACAATTTTTCCAACACTTAATAAAGCAATCACTAATGCTTAAACTCGAGTTATCATCGGTCACACTTGTTGTCAAAACCGGATCAAAATCTCCATTCTTTTCACTAAAACTGTCACCCTCTCTCCTACATAGAGGCAAATTTGACTGTTGTTGTACACATCCATTACTTGAATCGTACCCATAAAAAAACTCGGGGGTCCTGATAGTGCTCCAAATGAACATACATTTAGTCGCAATATCATCCCAATATGTAAAGTTTTCAGTTGCAATTGTTCTATTTTCAAGTAATATTCGTTTAAATAAATAAGTGCTAAGACAAAAGGCGAAAACGAAGAATTGAAGAAAAAGTGCCACTAAAGCTGAAAAAGTGTCACTAAAGCCATAGTGCACTCAAAAGTGCCACTAAAAGTGAGTTAAAAGACTTGCACGGATTTTGGAAGTTAAGGAAAATTATTTTTTTAGCAAATTACAAATCGCAGAACGCAAAGTACAAGATATTAAATTATACGAAAGGACGTTCGAAAATCCGGAACCGGTACCCGAGCCAACTATCAACGCCCAACGCAACGGACCAAAAATTAAAAGTCAACTATGCACAAGAATATAACATAATATTTAAATAATTATATAAATTATTTATATATTATATATATTTAAATAAAACGTCGACAAGCAAGGAAACAAATCAAATGTGGCTGGATCCAGCTGGCCATGCGATCGCATGGCCTGGAAGGCAAAAATCCATGCGATCGCATGGGGCCAAAACTCAGGCCTCTATAAATACCAGGCTTCTGATCGAGTTTAAAAACATAATAATAATAATAATACTCCCTCTGTAATATATATATATATATATATATATATATATATATATATATATATATATATATATATATATATATATATATATATATATATATATAATATATATTAGTTTAGTTTTATATTAGATTAGTTTGGGTTATGTAAAGGTTATTTTATAGGTTTTAAAGTCGAAGCTCTGTCCATGTAACACTACGCGATAAATAATCAATGTAAGCTATGTTCTCCTTTTTAAATTAATGTCTCGTACTTAAGTTATTATTATGCTTATTTGAGCCGAAGTAATCGTGATGTTGGGCTAAATACTAAGATTGGGTAATTGGAATTTGTACCATAATTGGGGTTTGGACAAAAGACCGACACTTGTGGAAATTAGGCTATGGGCTATTAATGGGCTTTGTATTAACTAAATGGTACCTAGTTAAATTAATATAAAGACTTATAATTTGACGTATTTATATTTAACCACATACGCTTGACTGGGTACGGTAGGCGGGATATCTATAAATACCAATAATTATTCATTTGACCGGACACGGGGATGGTTTAATAGTCAATAGACTCATTGAAACAGGGGTGGATTACATACAAGGGTAATTGGTGTAATTGTTAACAAAGTATTAAAACCTTGGATTACACGCAGTCGATAACCTGGTGTAATCGTTAAACAAAGTTTTAAGACTTTGTTACAGTTCGAATCCCCAATTAGTTGGAATATTTGACTTCGGGTATAAGATTAAATTTGCCAAGCATTTTATAATTATGATCGATGAACTATTATGGCCAAAAACCAGATAGGTCTCAAATAAATCCAGGACAAAGGACAATTAACCCGGGTAACAATTAATTAAAATCAAAACGTCAAACATCATGGTTACGGAAGTTTAAATAAGCATAATTGTTTTATTTCATATTTCATCGTACCATTATTTACTGTCATTTTAGTTACTGCAATTTACTTTATCGCAATTTAAATGCTGTCATTTATATTATCGTCATTTATCTTTACGCTTAAAATATAAAATCGAAAAACCGGTCATTAAACGGTAAAAAACCCCCCTTTTATATATTATTATATATAATTATATATATTTTGTACAAATATAGTTGTTTAAAATATAATGTAAAATAAGCCAGCTCCCTGTGGAACGAACCGGACTCACTAAAAACTATACTGCTCTACGATTAGGTACACTGCCTATAGTGTTGTAGCAAGGTTTAGGTATATCCACTCTATAAATAAATAAATAACTTGTGTAAAATTGTATCGTATTTAATAGTATTTTCCTTGTAAAAATATAACTATTTTATACACCACCTCGCACACATCAAGTTTTTGGCGCCGCTGCCAGTGACTCGGCGAAAACGCTATATTTTTAATATATATTTGTATAAATATATTTATATATCATTTTTAGAAAAACAATATAAAATATATATTAAAAAAAAACCTGTAACCCAGACCCATGCGATCGCATGAGCCGGGTGTTGTAAAACCATGCGATCGCATGAGTTAACCTGACAGCTCTGATCCAACATTAATTATGAAATTAGGTTAAAATATTTAATTATTAATATTATTATTAGGGTTTAATTATTATATAGTTTTAATATAATTTGTATTTTAAGTTTTAGTTATTATTATTTACATATTTATATTAATACTTTTATATAAATAATATAAAAATAATATTTTTATAAAAATTGTGCTTTTTACAACTTTAAGTATATTTTTATATTTTGTATCTTTTTATTTGTTTTAGCGTAATATTTGTATTTTTCGCTCGTACTTAGTTTTAAACTTAGTATTTTGCCATAGTTATTTTTATTTTTAGATTTTTAGGCTTTGCCGTAAAATCCTTTAAGTGCTTTTTCTTTAGACTAAGATTTAAGTGCTTTAGAACTTTGCGACGCCGTTTTAAGTTTTTAGTACCTTTTTAAGTTATTGTCGTTTTAGATATAGAATTCCTTTTAAGCTTTAATATTTTTAGACGCAACTTTTAATTCTTAGTTTTTAGTTCCTTTTTAAATTTCGACGCGCTACTTTCTTATTTTTATTTTTCGACGCCTATTTTTTTTCAACTTTTTATTTTCCAACATTTTTCGACGCGCTCTTTTTCTTTCTTATTTCTCGCCGCTCTAGTTTTTAGGACATAGAATTTTCTATTTCTTCTCTAAAATTTCTTTAAATTTCAACGAAAAATTATTTTAAGCGGTTAAATTGATAGACATCCAAAATTTTCTGGTTCGTAGTAATAGTTGGATTTGTTAGTGGTTGAGTTGTGAGCTTCCAATTTAAAGGGTTCTGGCTCCCTGCTACATCTTTTGGCTATTCGAAACGTGGGCAAAAGCAGAAAAGTCTATTAATTTGATAACTTATATAATTTTTTGTTAGTAAATCCACCACATTGTAGCTAAAATTTGGTAATAAGCGCATTATGGAAAATCTCAAAAATATCTTGGAAACTCTTTATGACATCCGAAATCAATTTCATCAATACTCTCAAACGAGTGTTGATGAAAATTCATTCGGTCAATCTTGGATCACGAATGACGAAATAATAACTGGTTGTGAAATCTGTGGAGATTATCACTCAACATGGGAATGTTTTTATTACGTTCCTATGGAAAATTACGCACCCACGGAACCTGAATGGAACGATTATGAAGAATACAATTCAAATTGGGATTATTCCCAAGAATATTTCCAAACTCAACAACCAGAAGACGAGGAAAATTATGTGTCTGAAAATCTTTTAGACAATATGAAAATCAAACTCGAAGAACTCGATGCTCAAAATGAACAAATGAGAGAGTTTGTAAATAGGCAAGCTGAAACTCTATCAGACTACGCACCTGTTGATCTGAGGAGTCATGTACAAGAAAATCTCATATCATCGAATTTTGTTGAATTCGAGAGCTCTAAAATCACCAACTATCCCGATGATACTTTTTATTCAACTTTACCAATTTCACAACATATCGACACATTAGCCTCTATCGACGAAATCATCGATCAATCAATGAATGAAGAAGAAGTAAGGGTGACAAATTGGTACTCTTGGGAAAACGATAACATTGAAAATTTTACCCCCGAGACCAAAGTGGTGGGACCGATAAGTACCGTTAAAGAAGAAGAATTTGTTTCGATCCCGAAATTCACCATTCCACAACCTTCCAACCCAATATTCTCAATAGACGAGTCATCTACCGAAGATGAACTACGAGCTGTAATAGATAATGACACCTCAGATTTCACCCAATTGGGTAATAAAGGTGAAAACTTTGATCCCGAGAATAAACGGAAGGAAATGTTAGGAATTGTCCACCCTATAGAAATATGTATGTCGGTGTATATCGATCCATTTGACCAAGAACCAGAAAAGAAACGTATCCATTTACTAAAAGCTACACTTAAAAAAGAATTAAGTAGTGACGATCGGGTGGTTCTAAACTTTAAACCCATTGATATATTATACACCACCCGAGATGTAAATAACTGGCTCACTATTTTAATTCTTGGAACTTATTCTACCGACTTCACATGTCATTAGCTAAGTGTGGGGAAGTCTAACCCCACTTAACGTTAAATTAGGGGTTCGGGTTAGTGCATAACTCGTCAATAAAAATGCATGATGAGTAAGGGTAAAAGACGCATTTTCAAATATTAGCAAACAGTTCAGAAAAGCAACCGTTTTTGAATAAAAACATGTGTGATAAAACAAGAAGGAATGAACGATGAGGCGCGCCATCTATCATTCGACGAGCTTTGAAATTACAAAATGTGTATTCTTAATCACTTTTCTACACTAATCACCCTCATGAATTTATAATAATAGTCTGATTTCATGCAAATGAGGGCATTGCATGATCTCAAGTGTGGCGAAGGGTTATAAATTCTCTCAGGTTTACACTTGGTTTAATTGCCAAATTTTGTGAAAATTTGAAAAATTTTCAACTAAATGAACTCAAAATCATGTTTATACATATTTATGAACGATAAAACTAGGTGATAATACCGAAATTATTGTTACCTTAAAAAGAGGACATAAATTGAGAAACAACTAAAACACTTGAATTTATTTATTAAGATATAAAAAGACGCATGGAAAAAGCCAAGTGTGGGGAGAATGTACCAAGTTATTCAATTAAAAACTATCTATCACATGTTTCTGTAAAGTTTATTGCAGGTGCTTTTGTTTTAGACTAAATTAACTGTTTTACCCGATTTATTGTAATACTTTTGAAAGAATAGATGGATCTACACGATGAATCAATTCCATCATTAAAAGAAAGTAAAGTCTTCCAAAAAAGACACGCGCTTCTTGATTTAGGTCAAGAAGTTATCGTCCAGACCAGCTGTAGGTTGACGAAAAATCTAGAAAAGTCATCTCTAAAATCAGCAGAAAATCCACGGACCTCAGCATCAAACAGGGTCGCCAAGTGGTCAGACTTATCCTAACCATGAGAGGATCTGTCTCGTACAATGGGGAGGGCACCATGCAAATTAGCTTGATAAGACTAATGAATCAGACCCCCAGAAAGGATAATCTCCTTAAAGATCAAGAATCAGCTTTTAAGACTGAAATTACTCAATCCTTGAGATTGACTTTTAAAGATTGAGAATTACAAACTCATGAAATTCGATGATATCTAAACTCGAGCTTGAACGAGAAAATATTTTGATCAAATTACAAACCGATTTGTTTTCTGAAAACCTATTTTCAATGCATTCATTACCATTGAGCGTAAAATTCTAGGAATTCACCTGGAATTTATTAGGTCACCTGAACCAAATCGGGTGTCAACCGTAAGAACGGTGGTTACATAGCATGGTCGAAGACAGGACCTTGTGCCAGACTGAAAAACTATAGGGTGATCTTTATTATTGCTCCTACAAAGGATAGTAATTGCATCCGACCCGATATAGACCATAATCAAAAGCATGTCACGGGACATTGCCTTAACAGTTGCTTGTTCAACGCTTTCCTTTACAACCGGATGGTAGTTTACCGAAAGGTAATATACGAAGCAAGTATACTGGACATGTGCTTTCCTAATACAAGGTTAGCAAGTGGGTGACACAAAACCACAAGTTTTGAGCTAAAATTTTAAAATCTGAAACCCACAAAACCCACAAAAATATTTTGCAAACACCGGTGAAGGGTTATTCCGAAAAACTTATCTAGGGTAAAAGCTAGAATGAATTTTCAAAAGATCAAATGTTTTCATAAAGATCCAATTTCCTTAAGGATCTAAATTTTTATAGTCATGTGGGACTGTAAACCACATCGTTACTATCATTGTTTATACCGCCGTATCAAAATCACTAATGTATAAAGTGTGAAGAATAAAGAAGTGATTCGTGTGATTTAATTTCAAGTTCTGTATTGCTTGAGGACAAGCAACGTTCAAGTGTGGGAATATTTGATAGTGCTCCAAATGAACATATATTTAGTCGCAATATCATCCCAATATGTAAAGTTTTTAGTTGCAATTGTTCTATTTTCAAGTAATATTCGTTTAAATAAATAAGTGCGAAGACAAAAGGCGAAAACGAAGAATTGAAGAAAAAGTGCCACTAAAGCTGAAAAAAGTGTCACTAAAGCCATAGTGCACTCAAAAGTGCCACTAAAAGTGAGTTAAAAGACTTGCACGAATTTTGGAAGTTAAGGAAAATTATTTTTTTAGCAAATTACAAATCGCAGAACGCAAAGTACAAGATATTAAATTATACAAAAGGACGTTCGAAAATCCGAAACCGGTACCCGAGCCAACTATCAACGCCCGACGCAACGGACCAAAAATTACAAGTCAACTATGCACAAGAATATAATATAATATTTAAATAATTATATAAATTATTTATATATTATATATATTTAAATAAAACATCGACAAGCAAGGAAACAAATCAAATGTGGCTGGATCCAGCTGGCCATGCGATCGCATGGCCTGGAAGGCAAAAATCCATGTGATCGCATGGGGCGAAAACTCAGACCACATCGATAAATACCAGGCTTCTGATCGAGTTTAATAACATAATAATAATAATACTCCCTCTGTAATATATATTATATATATATATATATATATATATATATATATAATATATTAGTTTAGTTTTATATTAGATTAGTTTGGGTTATGTAAAGGTTATTTTACGGGTTTTAAAGTCGAAGCTCTGTCCATGTAACACTACGCGATAAATAATCAATGTAAGCTATGTTCTCCTATTTAAATTAATGTCTCGTACTTAAGTTATTATTATGCTTATTTGAGCCGAAGTAATCGTGATGTTGGGCTAAATACTAAGATTGGGTAATTGGGATTTGTACCATAATTGGGGTTTGGACAAAAGACCGACACTTGTGTAAATTAGGCTATGGGCTATTAATGGGCTTTGTATTAACTAAATGGTACCTAGTTAAATTAATATAAAGACTTATAATTTGACGTATTTATATTTAACCACATACGCTTGACTGGGTACGGTAGGCGGGATATCTATAAATACCAATAATTATTCATTTGACCGGACACGGGGATGGTTTAATAGTCAATAGACTCATTGAAACAGGGGTGGATTACATACAAGGGTAATTGGTGTAATTGTTAACAAAGTATTAAAACCTTGGATTACACGCAGTCGATAACCTGGTGTAATCGTTAAACAAAGTTTTAAGACTTTGTTACAGTTCGAATCCCCAATTAGTTGGAATATTTGACTTCGGGTATAAGATTAAATTTGCCAAGCATTTTATAATTATGATCGATGAACTATTATGGCCAAAAACCAGATAGGTCTCAAATAAATCCAAGAAAAAGGACAATTAACCCGGGTAACAATTAATTAAAATCAAAATGTCAAACATCATGGTTTCGGAAGTTTAAATAAGCATAATTGTTTTATTTCATATTTCATCGTACCTTTATTTACTGTCATTTTAATTACTGCAATTTACTTTATCGCAATTTAAATTCTGTCATTTATATTATCGTCATTAACTTTACGCTTAAAATATAAAATCGAAAAACCGATCATTAAACGGTAAAAAACTCCCCTTTTATATATTATTATATATAATTGTATATATTTTGTACAAATATAGTTGTTTAAAATATAATGTAAAATAAGCCAGCTCCCTGTGGAACGAACCAGACTTACTAAAAACTATAATACTCTACGATTAGGTACACTGCCTATAGTGTTGTAGCAAGGTTTAGGTATATCCACTCTATAAATAAATAAATAACTTGTGTAAAATTGTATCATATTTAATAGTATTTTCCTTGTAAAAATATAACTATTTTATACACCACCTCGCACACATCAGGTCCATACAGTAGAATTATCACTATCTCTAATTTGTCCTTTTGGTGTCAAAATCCACATAGGTAAATCAGAATTAGTACCTTCATAGCTAATATAAAGTGCTTCGTTTCTGTAAATAGAACTTAGATTATAAAGTGATTGGCTACCGGGGCCGTTTAATGCAAACATATATTGAAATGTATGACCATTTAAATTCCCACTAGTCCAGTACACTTCGCCTTTTCTTCGAATTAATAATCTCTGAGACTCCCAGCTTAATGTAAAAGCTCCTGAATTTGGGATTTGATCACTCAACCAAGAAGTTAGAGTCCAATTCTGCCCTGATTTTAAGTCATACCCAAGTTTCATGCCGGGTAAAAGCATATTTGTAGGGTGATCAAAACTCTGCCACAAAACCTTTTTGTCGATTTCGTTAATCAACCAAAAATTACCATTGTCTTCAAGAGTTGCAGTCACATTGGGGTTCGAACCAGCTACAACATCAGTAATATTCATCAGAGTAGTACTCTGACCCACAGTGATGATCAAGTTTCCGGTCTTCGGGTCAACAGACAATGCATGGTCGCCAGACTTTATCGCCGCATTGGGATTAGCTACCCAAACTTTTCTAGATTCCGGATCACTCGTGTACCAAATTCCCAAATAACTATAATCTTGATCAAAGAACCCCAATGTGAAATTTCCATTAATGGAAACTAGCTGGTCAGCAAGATCGAGTCAGCCTCCGGGTTTAATTGTTGAAAACGAATCTGGAGGTGGACAAAATGTAACAATGTAATCAGGACCATTACATGTTGATAAAAAATCTGGAGAATCATAACCTTTGGTATAGGATCTGGGGCAAACCGATTTAAATAGCTGAGCATATGCAGTTCGTTTGCAAGTTGAACGTGTATGAAAAGAAGAGCTATTGCAACAATACTCGGGCGAGCCAAACACCTCACAAGCAGTCGTACATCCATCTCCAACTGTCAGTTCGGGCTGGCACTGTTTATTTAGGTCATTGATGCAGTCTATTTTAGGAAAAGTACGGTCATCTGAACGGGACCCACCACTTGGCTCAATTAGTATAGGTAAGTTGAAGCCATTAAATAAACTGACATAATAAAGGTCCGGTTCATACATATCCAAACTGAATTCCACATATGTAACTGGTGGTTTGTATGATCTTCCTTTGCATTCTATTTAGCTCGTGCCACAGTCACCTGTGGTGCATGACCACGAGCCGTTATTGGACACGTTGCAACCTGTTCGGCCCCAGAAATAGTCGTTCCATCCGGATGGGGCTTCAAGTGAGAGTGAATCACCTTTTGTGAGCTCGAATCCAGTTTTGTTAAAAGTTGGATTGCCCGACTCTAAGTAGCTGTAGATTCCTGGCCAAACAGTGAAGTCGCAGTTGTTGACAAAAGTAAAAATGGTCCCTACTGCTCCTCCAAATTTTTTGAACAAATTTGTATTCAAAACACATTGTAAAACCTGCGTATGCTTTTTGTGTGTAATACAAAATACAGAAAGTATGATATACCAGTAGATAAGTACAACTAAAAGAAGAAGAATAAGGTCAGAGATGATGATGATGATGATGATGATGATGATGTTGGAGGTTTTATTGAAATTTCGTGTAGGGTAAAATAATCGATAGCCGGATAAATCACTGAATCGTGGTATCACTTTTCGAAAGTAATTATTCGACCCTTATTGCCTGGGTTACACGAATATCACTTTGGGATAAGACAGGGATTAGTTCTTGTTATTGGCAGTAAACAAGAACTCTTTTGCATAAGAGTATTAAGGTGTTTTTGTATCTATTTTTTCTCATGAATGATAG
Source organism: Rutidosis leptorrhynchoides (assembly GCF_046630445.1). Lineage (NCBI taxonomy): Eukaryota > Viridiplantae > Streptophyta > Magnoliopsida > Asterales > Asteraceae > Rutidosis > Rutidosis leptorrhynchoides. Next base: position 143,463,980 of record NC_092334.1, on the reverse strand, counting down.
TCCTTATTTATAGGCACCCAAAAACAAGTATTATTCCACGATGGAGATGTTTCACTAACTAATTTCCTTTTCAAATATAAAATAAATCATTTTCATAAAGTTGTTTGTTTTATTTCTAACAACCAAATCAAGGAAATCGATTAAATCCTTTTCATAAAATTCAATTTCCTTTTCAAATCTAAAACAAATCCTTTTCCTAAAGTTGTTTGTTTTATTTCCAACAACCAAATCAAGGAAATCGATTAAATCCTTTTCATAAAGTTGTTTGTTTTATTTTCACGATGGAGATGTTTCACCTAGTGCAGGAATAATACTTCCGTAATCACTCAAATTTGTGATAATGGAAAACCACTTTCGGGTCCGGGTAATCTATCACTTAATGGGTGTACACTCCGTACCTCCTAACCCATTTACAAGTGTAGATTAAATCCCTCAATTACACTAAATTTTCAACAATCCTCCCCAATTTAGTGCAATTCGTTTCATGAGAATTAAACAAATTAAAACAAAAACTCATGCATAAATGAAAATATCTTGAAGATTGAATTTTCACCTTAGTACATTACACATTCCAAATATTCGAGAATCAAGGTGTTCTAAGAATTGAACCCTTCAACTCATTTGAATAACTGAAAATAATATACACATAAGTTTTCAAATACTCTAAAGCTATCCTGACACTTTACAAGCCATGTGTCCATATCTTTTCATGAATGTATCCAAAGCTAAAAGTCCAAGCTTTGTTGAAGCGGCAAAACTTCACATTCACATAGGTAGTTCACTTCAGTCATGCACTTGCTCTTGCACTTTTTCAAATGAACTGTTAAGAAGCTAGACTTCAACCTCACCTTCAGCAGGTCCGAGTACATACCTTACCTTGGGATGATATAAAATTTATGTACTCCAAATTTCTAAGTATAAGCCTTCCGCATTGAATTCAACTTCTAATTTTCATTGGAAGGGAATTGGGTATCTTATAATTAAACATTTATATGGACTTTAAACCCATCCCCACAGCAGACTTGTCAACCAAGTCTCTTGCCAATCCCTTCGTCAAGTGATCAGCTAAATTCTGTTGTGACCTCACGAACACTATAGAAATCACCCCATTCATGATGAGTTCACGAATCATGCTACGTCTGACACCTAAGTGTCTATACTTTCCATTGTACATCTGGCTATAAGCCTTTGCTAATGTCGCAGCACTATCACAATGGATAGACATGGGTTCTATAGGTTTAGGCCATAATGGTATCTCATGGATCAAGTTTCTAAGCCATTCTGCTTCTTTACCAGCAGCAGCTAAAGCAACAAACTCAGATTCCATCGTTGAGTTGGTAATACATGTTTGCTTCTTAGAAGCCTATGAAATAGCACCTCCCCCAAGCAAGAACACCTAACCACTCGTTGAAGAATGATCTTCAATATTGGTTATCCAACTCGCATCAAAATATCCTTCTATTATCGAAGGAAACCCATTACAAGATAAACTATAGTCCATAGTTTTCTTCAAGTACTTCAGTACCCGCCTAATTGCTTGCCAGTGATGAGTACTAGGATTACTAGTATATCTACTCAGTTTTCCCACAGCAAAAGCAATATCCGGCCTTGTACAAGTCATGGCGTACATCAAACAGCCAATCACCTGAGAATACTCAAGTTATGATACAGCTTCACCTTGATTAGGCATAAGCTTCTCACTTGGATCAACAGGGGTACTCACAGGAGTACATTCAAAGAAATTGAACTTTTTCAACACCTTCTCAACATAATGAGATTGACAAATTGAAATTCCTTTGCTTTCACGTTTGATCCTAATGCCAAGGATAACGTCAGCCTCCCCCATATCTTTCATGGAGAATTTTGATGACAAAAATTCTTTTGTTAATCAACCTGACTTTGGTCAGTCCCAAAGATTAACATGTCATCAACATATAGACAAATTATAACTCCTTTACCAGAATCATCAAATTTGCTATATACACATTTATCTGCTTGGTTTAATTTAAAACCACTAGATAAAACCACTTCATCAAATTTCTGATGCCATTGCTTAGGTGCTTGTTTCAAACCATATAAGGACTTCGCAAGTTTGCACACCTTGCCTTCATTACCTGGCATGACAAAGCCTTGAGGTTGGTTCATATAAACCTCCTCATCCAATTCACCATTCAAGAATGCTGTCTTCACATCCATCTGGTGAATAGCCAGATTGTGAATTGTAGCCAAAGCAATCAACAGTCTAATGGTAGTGATACGTGTCACGGGAGTATAAGTATCAAAATAGTCAATTCCAGACTTTTGTCTAAAGCCTTGAATGACTAACCTAGCCTTGAACTTTTCAATAGTTCCATCTACCTTCATCTTCTTTTTGAAGATCCATTTGCAACCCAAAGGTTTGCAACCAGGAGGTAGATCAGCTAACACCCAAGTGTTATTGCCCATGATAGAATCCATCTCATCATTAATTGCCTCTTTCCAGAATGCAACATCCTGAGACCTCATTGCTTCATCATATGTTTTAGGATCATCATCAACATTGAAACAATAAGAATATTGGGTAGAAACATCATCCCTAGAACCTTCAATTAAGTATAACTGAAAATCAGGTCCAAATGATTTAGGTTTCCCTTTTTTTTGCTTTTTCGAATCTCAAGTGACTGATCAACGGCCTTTTCAGAGACTTCATCATTACAATCCTTATTGATTCCATTGTTACTTGGAATCATATCCTTTGGTCTAGGTATAGATGAAAATCGATTTTCATCAAAGATTGCATCCCTTGATTCAATCACAGAATTAATTGAGACAAACTCATTAGGCTCTATAACATAGAACCTATACACCTTGGAATGTTCAACATATCCAATAAATATGCAATCTATACCTCTTTCACCCAACCTTTTCTTCTTGGGATCAGGCAGTCTTACAACAGCCCTACAACCCCATACCCGAAGATAGTTCAAGTTAGGTTTTCTTTTATTCCAAAGTTCATAAGGTGTAATCTTGTTCCTTTTGTTAGGAACTCTATTAAATAAATAACAAGCTGTTAATATAGCTTCTCCCCAAAATTCCTTACTTAAACCCGAATAGGATAACATGGAATTAACCATCTCTTTGAGGACCCTATTCTTCCTCTCAGATATACCATTTTATTGTGGAGTATAAGGAGCTGTGGTCTCATGGATAATACCAACGGATTGGAAATACAATTGGTCAATGTATTCACCTCCCCTATCCGTTCTAAGTCTTTTAATCAATGCCTTTTGTTGTAATTCTACTTCGGTTTTAAATATTTTAAATTTATCTAATGCTTCATTCTTAGTATGTAACAAATAAACATAGTAAAACCTAGAAGCATCATCAATAAAAGTCACAAAATATTTCTTGTTCCCTAAAGTAGGAGTTGCATGCAAATCACATAAATCACTATGTATTAATTCCAAAATCTCAGCATCACGATGTATATTTTGAAAAGGTTTCTTAGTAATCTTTGTCAACATACACGTTTTATACTTTTCATTGTTCATATCAAAGGCCGGTATTAATCCATCTTTAGACATATCTTGCATTCTTTTAAAGTGTACATGTCCTAGTCTAGCATGCCAAAAAATAGAATTATTTATGCTAGTAGTAGGCATACAAGCAATATCAACACTTACATGTTCAATGTTTAGTCTAAACATTCCATTACTCAAATAACCAAATCCAACAAATAAACCATTTTTAGATAGAACAAACTTGTCAGATTCAATAACTTGCTTGTAACCACAATTATTCAACATACTACTTGAAACTAAATTTTTCCTAATTTGTGGTACATGCAAAACATTAAACAAAGAAACAATCTTTCCAGAACTAAAACTTAAATCCACACGACCACGTCCATGAATAGAGGCGGTTGACTCATTTTCCATATGAAGAATTGATCCATCAGTCACCGACTCGTAAGTCTTGAACCAACATCTATCCTTACATACATGAATAGTAGCTCCAGAGTCAACCCACCACGCAACATCATCATCCTGCACAAAACAAATCTCAGATATATACGAAACATAATAATTCTCAATTGAATTATTAAATATATTCTGACCTTTCGGGGCATGGTTGTTCGAACCATTGCCCGAACCATTTGTGCTAGATCCCTTAGCATTGTTAGTGCCAAAAATAACCTTGCAATCCCTCTTCAAGTGTCCAGATTTATCACACTTCTAACAAGTCAATTTAGACTTCTTATTAGGATCAACTTTGTTATTACCTTGATGTTTACGTTTTCCCTTTTTGTCATTATTACTAGTGAACTTTTTATGTTCCACCATATTGACAACAGACGTACCAGCAACTTCGTTGCTCTTTGGCTTGTCATTATCCTGCAACCTGAGGAATTCCTCAATACGCAGATGACTACCCAACTCAATAAGAGTTAACTCCTCCTTCTTATTGAAAGGACCCGTCCTAATCCATCCGGACGAAGTCCATATTGATTATAAATGATTCACAACAGTTGATTACATCGCGAGGTATTTGACCTCTATATAATACATTTTACAAACATTGCATTCGTTTTTGAAAAGACAATCTTTCATTACAACGAAAGTTGACGGTATGCATACCATTTTATAATCTATCTAACTATAACTGATTTAATAATAATCTTGATGATCTCATCTTTTGAAATATGTCATGAATGACTCCAAGTAATATCTTTAAAATGAGTAATTACACAGCGGAAGATTTCTTTCGTACCTGAGAATAAACATGCTTTAAAGTGTCAACCAAAAGGTTGATGAGTTCATTAGTTTAACATAAATAATCATTTCATAATTTTAATAGACCACAAGATTTCATATTTCCATTTCTCGTAAATATACGTCCCATGCATAGAGACAAAATATCATTCATACGGATTGAACACCTGGTAACCGACATTCACAATATACATATAAGAATATCCCCATCATTCCGAGATCCTCCTTCGGACATGATATAAATTTCGAAGTACTAAAGCATCCGGTACTTTGGATGGGACTTGTTGGGCCCGATAGATCTATCTTTAGAGTTCGCGTCAATTAGGGTGTCTGTTCCCTAATTCTTAGATTACCAGACTTAATAAAAAGGGCGTATTCGATTTCGATAATTCAACCATAGAATGTAGTTTCACGTACTTGTGTCTATTTCGTAAAACATTTATAAAAGCAGCGCATGTATTCTCAGTCCCAAAAATATATATTGCGAAAGCATTTAAAAAGGGATTAATGAAACTCACCTAATGTATTTTGTAGTAAAAATACATATGACTATATTGAACAACTGAACAATGTAGGGTTGGCCTCGGATTCACGAACCTATATAATTTGTATATTCATTAATATATGATTGTAATTGAGTAAATATATATTAACACACATATTTGTAATTGAACAATATATATATATATATATATATATATATATATATATATATATATATATATATATATATATATATATATATATATATATATACACATATATATATATACATATATATATATATATATATATATATATATATATATATATATATAAATTTGTTATTAATAATATACTTGTTATATTATGTTATTTAGATATATTTGATATATTTAATTTATATGTTATATTTATTTATTTTGTATATATTTTTAAAAATGATGAATATTTATATATTTATCTGTATCAATATATCTATATATATTATATGATCAGTATTATATTTAAAATCATTAGTTGGTTATATGTAAGTATTTATATAAATACTATTAATATGTTTGATATATTATATATGAAATATTAATGTACTTTTAGTATATGTAAAGAGTATATTTTATGTACAAAATATTTATTTGTTAAAAAAAATAGATTTGATAATAATGATTTACTCATCATAATAATAATAATTTTATTGATAATGATAATACTATTAATAGTAATGATATTGTTTAAAATGCTACTTGGGTTAATAATAGCAATAATACTAACAATTACAAAAATGATAAATTAGTAATCCTACTACTAATATTATTATTCATATTGGTGACTATAATCGTAATACTAATAATAAATGGTAACTGATACTTTTATTAGTAATAATAATAATAATAACTATCATGTTAGTTGATGTCGTGCGAGGTGTATATAAAATACTATTAATTTTACAAGAAATACTATTAAAAATTACACAAGTTTTAATTATTTATTTACAAATGGGATATACCTAAACCTTGCTACAACACTATAGGCAGTGTACCTAATCGTAGAGTAGTATAGTTTTTAGTAAGTCCGTTTCGTTCCACAGGGAGCGGGCTTATTGCACACTATATTTTTAAACAACTATATTTGTACAAAATATATATAATTATATATAATAATATATAAAAGGGGGTTTACCGTTTAATGACCGGTTTGTCGATTTATATTTTAAGCGAAGCGTATAGTAAATGACGATATTTAAATAATAATATAAAATAAATAACAATAATTAAAATGACAATAAATAAAAGTACGAGGAAATATGAAATAAAATATATTATGCTTATTTAAACTTCCGTAACCATGATGTTTGACGTTTTGATTTTAATTTATTGTCCTGGGCTAATTGTCCTTTGTCCTGGATGTATTTGAAACCTATCTGGTTTTTGTCCATAATAGTTCATCGGTCATAATTATAAACTGCTCGACAAATTTAACCTTATACCCGAAGTCAAATATTCCAACTAACTGGGAATTCGAACTGTAACAAGGTCTTAATACTTTGCTTAATGAATACACCAGGTTATCGACTGTGTGTAAACCAAGGTTTTAATACTTTGTTAATAATTACACCAATTACCCTTGAATGTAATCCACCCCTGTTTTAATGAGTCCATTGACTATTAATCCATCCCCGTGTCCGGTCAAATGAACAATAATTCGTACTTATAAATATCCCGCCCATCGTGTCTGATTAAGCGTATGTGGTTATATATAGATACTTCAAATCATAACCTTTATATTAAATTAACGAGGTATCGTTAATTTAATATAAAGCCCATTAATAGCCCATAGTCTAATTTCCACAAGTGTCGTTCTTTTGTCCAAACCCCAATTATGGTACAAAACCCAATTACCCCGTCTTTAATATTTAGTCCAACATCATGATTACTTTGGCTCAAATAAGCATAATAATAACTTAAGTACGAGACATTAATTTAAAAAGGAGAACATAGCTTACATTGATTATTTATCGCGTAATGTTACACGGACAGAGCTCCGACTTTAAAAACCCGTAAAAATAACTTTTACATAACCCAAACTAATCTAATATAACACTAATCTATACTATATATACATATATATATTTATTTATATTATACTAGGGAGTATTATTATTATTATCTTTTATATATTTTACATGCAGAACTCGAGAGCTTTTATAGCCAGAACTGAAATTCACTGCTCCGCGAGTCGCGGCCATTTTGGCCTTCCAGCTCCGCAAGTCGCGGAGGTTCCTAAACCAGCCCACAAGTTCAAGATCCAAGGCTGCCGACGGTTTTTTATTTAAATATATATAATATATAAATAATTTTTATAATTATTTATATATTATATTATATTTATATACATAGTAGACTCGTAATTTTTTTTTTTTGTTGCGTCGAGCGTTGAGAGTTGGTTCATGTCCCGGTTCCGGATTTTCGAACGTCCTTGCGTACGCTGAGATATTTTGTACTTTGAGTTTCGTAACTTGTACTCTTGTCATTTTTAGACGTTCCTTATCAATAAATTGAACCTTTTTAATTGTATCTTGTACTTTTGAGCTTTTTGGACCTTTGCGTCTTCAATTCGTTGTTTTCGCCTTTTGTCTTCGCACTTATTTAATATAAACGAATATTACATGAAAATGGAACAATTGTAACTGAAATCTTTACATATCGGAGGGATATTGATACTAAATATATGTTCATTTGGAGCACTATCAAATATCCCCACACTTGAACGTTACTTGTCCTCAAGCAATACAGTCTTGAAATAAAACACACTAGAATCACTTCTTTATTCTTCACACTTTGTACATTAGTGATTTTGATATGGTGGTATAAACAATGATAGTAACGATAGAACCATGGTTAAAGGTGGGTGTGTCATCTACAGTTGCCTCGGGTTTAGGTCAACGACACTTGCAATCAAATAGCCGATTTACTTTCGGTTTCCAAAGCAAAGTGCACATTTGAAAGGCGGTTTACAGTCCCACATGACTATGAAAATGTAGATCCTTAAGGAAATTGGATCTTTATGAAAACATTTGATCTTTTGAAAATTCAATCTAGCTTTTACCCTAGATAAGTTTTCCGGAATAACCCTTCACCGGTGTTTGCAAAATATTTTTGTGGGTTTTGTGGGTTTCAGATTTGAAAATTTTAGCTCAAAACTTATGGTTTTGTGTCACCCACTTGCTAACCTTGTATTAGGAAAGCAACACGTCCAGTTTACTTGCTCCGTATATTACCTTTCGGTAAACTACCGTCCGGTTGTAAAGGAAAGCGTTGAACAAGCAACTGTTAAGGCAATGTCCCCTGACATGCTTTTAATTATGGTCTATAACGTGTTGGACGCAATTACTATCCTTTGTAGGAGCAATAGTAAAGCTCACCCTTATAATTTTTCGGTCTGGCACAAGGTCCTGTCTTCGACCATGCTATGCAACCACCGTTCTTACGGTTGACACCCGATTTGGTTCAGGTGACCTAATGAATTCCAGGTGAATTCCTAGGATTTTACGTTCAATGGTAATGAACGCATTGAAAATGGGTTTTCAGAAAACAAATCGGTTTATAATTTTGATCAAAATATTTTCTCGTTCAAGCTCGAGTTTAGATATCATTGAATTTCATGAGTTTGAATTCTCAATCTTTAAGGTCAATCTCAAGGATTGAGTAATATCAGTCTTAAAAGCTGATTTTTAATCTTTAAGGAGATTATCCTTTTTGGGGATCTGATTCATTAGTCTTATAAAGCTAATTTGCACGGTGCCCCCCCATTGTACGAGATAAATCCTTCTCATGGTTGGGATAAATCTGACCACTTGGCGACCCTGTTTGATGCTGAGGTCCGTGGATTTCCTGCTGATTTTAGTGATGACTTTTCTAGATTTTTCGTCAACCTACAGCTGGTCTGGACGACAACTTCTTGACCTAAATCAAGAAGCGCGTGTCTTTTTCAGAAGACTTTACTTCCTTTTAATGATGGAATTGATTCATCGTGTAGATCCATCTTTTCTTTTCTTTCATCGGGTAAAACAGTTAATTTAGTCCAAAACAAAAGCACCTGCAATAACTTTACGGAAACATGTGATAGATAATTTTTTTTTTTTATTGAATAACTTGGTATATTCTCCCCACACTTGGCTTTTATTTATTATGTTCTTTGCCTTTTTATTCTCTTATATTCCATTTTAAATGAATTCAAGCGTTTTGGATTGTTTCTCAATTTATGTCCTTTCCGAGGTAACGATAATTTCGGTATTAACACCTAGTTTTCATCGTTCATAAATATGTATAAACATGATTTTGAATTCATTTAGTTGAAATTTTTTTAAAATTTTCACAAAATTTAGAAAATAAGCCAAGAATAGACCCGAGAGAATTTATAACCCTTCCCCACACTTGAGATCATGCAATGCCCTCATTTGCATGAAATCAGACTATAATTATAAATTCATGAGGGTGATTAGTGTAGAAAAGTGATTTAAAATACCCAGTTTGTAATTTCAAAGCTCGTTGAATGATAGATGGTGCGCCTCATCATTCATTCCTTCTTGTTTTATCACACATGTTTTCCTTCAAAAACGGTTGCTTTTCTGAACTGTTTGTTAATATTTGAAAATGCATCTTTTACCCTAACTTATCATGCATTTTTATTAACGAGTTATACACTAACCCAAACCCCTAATTTAACGTTAAGTGGGGTTAGACTTCCCCACACTTAGCTGACGACATGTGAAATCGGTAGAATAAGTTCCACGAATTAGAATAGTGAGCCAGTTATTTACATCTCGGGTGGTGTATAATATATCATTGGGTTTAAAGTTTATAACCACCCGATTGTCACTACTTAATTCTTTTTTAAGTGTAGCTATTAGTAAATGGATATGTCTCTTTTCTGGTTCTTGGTCAAATGGATCGATATACATCGACATACATATTTCTATAGGGTGGATAATTCCTAACATTTCCTTCCGTTCATTCTCGGGATCAAAGGTTTCACCTCTATTACCCAATTGGGTGAAATTCGAGGTGTCATTATCTATTAAAGCTCGTAGTTCATCTTCGCTAGATGACTCGTCTATTGAGAATATTGGGTTGGAAGGTTGTGGAATGGTGAATTTCGGGATTGGAGTAGATTCTTCTTCATTAATGGTACTTATTGGTCTCACCATTTTGGTCTCGGGGGTAAAATTTTCAACGTTATCGTTTTCCCAAGAGTACCAATTTGTCACCCTTACTTCTTCTTTATCCATTGATGGATTGATGATTTCGTCGGTAGAGGCTAATGTGTCGATATGTTGTGAAATTGGTAAAACTGAATAAAAAGTATCATCGGTATAATTGGTGATTTCGGAGCTCTCGAATTCATCAAAATTCGATGATATGAGATTTTCTTGCACACGACTCCTCAGATCAACAGGTGTGTAGTCTGATAGAGTTTCAGCTTGCCGGTTTACAAACTCTCTCATTTGTTCATTTTGAGCATTGAGTTCTTCGAGTTTGATTAATAAATTTTCAGACACGTAATTTTCCTCGTCTACTGGTTGTTGAGTTTGGATATATTCTTGGGAATAATCCCAATTTGAATTGTATTCTTCATAATCATTCCATTCAGGTTCCGTGGGTGCGTAATTTTTCATAGGAACGTAATAATAACATTCCCATGTTGAGTGATAATCTCCACAGATTTCGCAACCAGTTATTGTTTCGTCATTCGTGATCCAAGATTGTCCGAACGAATTGTCATCAACACTCGTTTGAGAGTATTGATTTAATTGATTTTGGATATCAAAAAGAGTTTCCATAGCCTTGTTTTCAAAATTTTCCATTTTATTGCGATGGCCAAATTTTAGCTACAATGTGGTGCATTTACTAATTATCCTATTAGTTATAAAATAGAAAAACTTATATAAGTTGTCCAATTAATAGACTTTTCTGCTTTTGCCCACGTTTCGAATAGCCAAAAGATGCAGCAGGGAGCCAGAACCCTTTAAATCGGAAGCTCACAACTCAGCCACTAACAAATCCAACTATTACTACGAAGCAGAAAATTGTCAACGTCCATTAATTTAACCACTTAAATAATTTTTCTTTCTGTTTGAGATATTAGATAAGAAATAGAGAAAATTTCTAAGTCCTAAAAACTAAAGCGTCGAGAAATAAGAAAGAAAAAAAATGCGCGTCGAAAAACGTCGAAAAATAAAAATAAGAAAATAGCGCGTCGTAACTTAAAAGTCTAAAAATTATATCTAAAAAGTTGCGCCTAAAGGTCTAAAGGTAAATGCAATTTTATTCAGAAAACGGCAATTACTTAAAGGCACTAAAATCTATTTAAAACTAAAGCGAAAAATGGCGTCGCAAAATTCTAAAGCACCTAAATCTTAGTCTAAAGAAAAAGCACTTAAGGGATTTTACGGCAAAGCCTAAAAATCTAGAAATAAAAATAAGCTACGGCAAAAACTATGTCTTAAAACTAAATACGAGCGAAAAACATACAAATATTACGCTAAAAACAAATAAAAAGGGACAAAATATAAAAATATACAAAAAGTTATAAAAAATACAATTTTTATAAAAATATTATTTTTTTATAATAGTATTAATTTTTATATATAAATAAAACTAATTAAAACTTAATATTACAAATTAATTAAAAACTTAAACTAAATAATATTATATATAAAACCTAATTAGGTTTAATAATAATAATAATAAATAATTAAAACCTAAATCGTATTAATTGCTGGACCAGGTTCGTGTCAGACGGCTCCGCGAGTCGCGGTTCCCGAAGCTGCAAACACCGCGAGTCGCGGGGTTCCAGAATTCAACTCTGGTACAGTTTGAAATTCGACCTTTTTTTTTTTTTTTTTTTTTTAGGATTTTATATTGTTTTTCTAAAAATAATATATATTTATACAGAAATGAATTAAAAATATAGAGTTTTGCCGACTCCCCGGCAGCGGCGCCAAAAATACTTGATGTCGTGCGAGGTGTATATAAAATACTATTAATTTTACAAGAAATACTATTAAAAATTACACAAGTTTTAATTATTTATTTACAAACGGGATATACCTAAACCTTGCTACAACACTATAGGCAGTGTACCTAATCGTAGAGTAGTATAGTTTTTAGTAAGTCCGGTTCGTTCCACAGGGAGCGGGCTTATTGCACACTATATTTTTAAACAACTATATTTGTACAAAATATATATAATTATATATAATAATATATAAAAGGGGGTTTACCGTTTAATGACCGGTTTGTCGATTTATATTTTAAGCGAAGCGTATAGTAAATGACGATATTTAAATAATAATATAAAATAAATAACAATAATTAAAATGACAATAAATAAAAGTACGAGGAAATATGAAATAAAATATATTATGCTTATTTAAACTTCCGTAACCATGATGTTTGACGTTTTGATTTTAATTTATTGTCCTGGGCTAATTGTCCTTTGTCCTGGATGTATTTGAAACCTATCTGGTTTTTGTCCATAATAGTTCATCGGTCATAATTATAAACTGCTCGACAAATTTAACCTTATACCCGAAGTCAAATATTCCAACTAACTGGGAATTCGAACTGTAACAAGGTCTTAATACTTTGCTTAATGAATACACCAGGTTATCGACTGTGTGTAAACCAAGGTTTTAATACTTTGTTAACAATTACACCAATTACCCTTGAATGTAATCCACCCCTGTTTTAATGAGTCCATTGACTATTAATCCATCCCCGTGTCCGGTCAAATGAACAATAATTCGTACTTATAAATATCCCGCCCATCGTGTCCGATTAAGCGTATGTGGTTATATATAGATACTTCAAATCATAACCTTTATATTAAATTAACGAGGTATCGTTAATTTAATATAAAGCCCATTAATAGCCCATAGTCTAATTTCCACAAGTGTCGTTCTTTTGTCCAAACCCCAATTATGGTACAAAACCCAATTACCCCGTCTTTAATATTTAGTCCAACATCATGATTACTTTGGCTCAAATAAGCATAATAATAACTTAAGTACGAGACATTAATTTAAAAAGGAGAACATAGCTTACATTGATTATTTATCGCGTAGTGTTACACGGACAGAGCTCCGACTTTAAAAACCCGTAAAAATAACTTTTACATAACCCAAACTAATCTAATATAACACTAATCTATACTATATATACATATATATATTTATTTATATTATACTAGGGAGTATTATTATTATTATCTTTTATATATTTTACATGCAGAACTCGAGAGCTTTTATAGCCAGAACTGAAATTCACTGCTCCGCGAGTCGCGGCCATTTTGGCCTTCCAGCTCCGCAAGTCGCGGAGGTTCCTAAACCAGCCCACAAGTTCAAGATCCAAGGCTACCGACGGTTTTTATTTAAATATATATAATATATAAATAATTTTTATAATTATTTATATATTATATTATATTTATATACATAGTAGACTCGTAATTTTTTTTTTTTCGTTGCGTCGAGCGTTGAGAGTTGGTTCATGTCCCGGTTCCGGATTTTCGAACGTCCTTGTGTACGCTGAGATATTTTGTACTTTGCGTTTCGTAACTTGTACTCTTGTCATTTTTAGACGTTCCTTATCAATAAATTGAACCTTTTTAATTGTATCTTGTACTTTTGAGCTTTTTGGACCTTTGCGTCTTCAATTCGTTGTTTTCGCCTTTTGTCTTCGCACTTATTTAATATAAACGAATATTACATGAAAATGGAACAATTGTAACTGAAATCTTTACATATCGGAGGGATATTGATACTAAATATATGTTCATTTGGAGCACTATCATTAGTCCTAATAACAATTTCTAATAATAACAATGATAATTCTATAATTTTAATCATACTACTTTTAAATGATATTGATGAGGATAATAATAATAATAATAATAATAACAATGATAATTATAATACATTAACAATAACAATAATTTTAATCATAGTAATAATAGTAATATTTATAATACTAATTATAATGATAATTCCAATAATTATAATGATAATATTAATAGTACTAGTAATACTTTCAACAATAATAATACTAGTAACAACGTTAGTGATAATAATAATAATAATAATAATAATAATAATAATAATAATAATAATAATAATAATAATAATAATAATAATAATAATAATAATAATAATAATAATAATAATAATAATAGAAATGAGAAGTAAAGATATACCCTAAAAAGAAAATGCATCAACGGGACTCGAACCCGGGACCTGACGAAACCCAACATAACCCATTACCACAGCTCCAGCCATTTCTTTCTGTGATAAATCCTAACCAAAAAAACTTAACTCGTACGTTTTCTGTTTTCCACTTCTTCTTCTTCTTCGTTATTAATCGACCCAGAAAATAACCTAAATTGCTAACTGCGAATTACATTATTAATTTGGGACCTTCAAACACTTTATAATCAACCTCTAATGATCTAGAATTAATTGAAAACAAAAAAAAAATTAATGATAAACCGGTACAGCTACTGTCGCTGTTTTTTTTTTTTTTTAAATTGAACTTTGAGTTTAAGGATGTTTTAGCCTGCGATTTCAAATTGAAATAAGTTTCAAATCCTCCAAGGAAACTTTCTGGTTCGTTAATTTCGTTTAAAACATTCAAATGAATTCGAATTTTAAAGAAGAAGAATCGGTTGACTTTAAATTCAAAAACTTTGACTCGCTAATTAGGATTCGATAAGAAAAATTGGAGTATGAAACTTGGAAGAAAGTTTAAACAGATCAAACTTAACAAGATGGCATTATTAGATTTTTGAATAAAACTCGAATTCAATATTTTGCTAAAAAGATGAATAACAGAGAATGAACGGTTCCTTTAAAAAAATCATTTAATTCATCAGATAAAACTAGTAATTATAATTGATAAGAGTAATAATAAATTGAAAGAGCTCCCTCAAACACAAAGTAATCGTTGTTTATATAGTCAAGGTAAATCGACAAAATTTGTCAATCAGTGAAGAAGAAGAAAAAATTAAATAAATAAATAAAAAAATATATATATATAAAGTAGATATAGATATTAACCCAAGTTTTGTTTGCATTCTTCAAGTGAGATCGACATCTATAATCACGAGAATAAAGTGTGAAACAGAATTCTATCCTATTTTGGTTTTATTAATATTAATAATTATTATATACAATTGAAAGGACCCGTTCATATACATTATAAACGATACACAATAGTTGATTACATCGCAAGGTATTTGACCTCTATATGATACATTTTACAAACATTGCATTCGTTTTTAAAAGACAAACTTTCTTTACAACGAAAGTTGACGGCATGCATACCATTTCATAATACATCCAACTATAATTGGCTTAATAATAATCTTGATGAACTCAATGACTCGAATGCAACGTCTTTCAAAATATGCCATGAATGACTCCAAGTAATATCCTTAAAATGAGCTAATGCACAGCGGAAGATTTCTTTAATACCTGAGAATAAACATGCTTTAAAGTGTCAACCAAAAGGTTGGTGAGTTCATAGGTTTATCATAACAATCATTTCAATATATTAATAGACCACAAGATTTTCGTTTATAAATATATGTACACTCGCAAGTGTATAAAAGTATTCTATAAGTTGTAGGCACCCGGTAACAAGCCTTAACGTTCATGTTTTACCCTCTGAAGTACACCAGATCAGGTGTGTTTAAAATAACCTCGAAGTACTAAAGCATCCCATAGTCAGGATGGGGTTTGTCAGGCCCAATAGATCTATCTTTAGGATTCGCGCCTACCGTACATAGACAAGTAGTTTAATGTTACCAAGCTAAGGGTATATTTCTGGTTTAAACCCACATAGAATTAGTTTTAGTACTTGTGCCTATTCCGTAAAACATTTATAAAACAGCGCATGTATTCTCAGCCCAAAAATATATATTAAAAGGGAGTAATGAAACTCACAATACTGTATTTCATAGTAAAAATACATATAACGTCATTTAACAAGTGCAAGGTTGGACTCGGATTCACAAACGTATCAATATTGAGATTCAATATTGCAGGAAAGTACGTAGACGCAACGGAGATGATAAACACTAGATTGACCTCACGAGCATACCCATGAACCATACCCATCACCTCCATAGCTATAACCTATAATTTTCTTAGCTTCGACTCATTCAAAAAAAAAAACTATTTTGAAATCACTCGGACAGCACTCCGTCGTAATATTTTATGTATACTAATAATATCTTGAAATAATACAAAGAAAATATATATATGTAATTCGATTGAGAGAGTTTAGAGAAATATATTTTCAAGTTTCTATGAAATAATGAAACCTATTGAATTCTATTTATAACATATTTTTGAATTATTAAAGTGAATTATTAAAGTATGAATTATTAAAATGAATTATTAAAGTATGAATTATTAAAGTGAATTATTAAAGTGAATTATTAAAGTATAATTATTAAAGTGAATTATTAAAGTGAATTATTAAAGTATGAATTATTAAAGTGAATTATTAAAGTGAATTATTAAAGTAAATTATTAAAGTATGAATTATTAAAGTGAATTATTAAAGTATGAATTATTAAATTGAATTATTAAAGTATGAATTATTAAAGTTAAAGTAAAATAAAAGTAAAGTAAAGGTAAAGTTAAAGTATAGTAAAAGTATAAAACTATATACATATAATACGCGTATAAGTATATATAATATTAATTTAAATCGTTATATATATTTAATAAAATAAAATATAAATATCGTTATCTTTATCATACTGGTTAAGTAATGAGTTGTCAAAAGTGGTTCTAGATATTTATAAAAGATATATACGTTTTAATAATAAAGTTCTTTTTAAACTGAAAACGTTTTTTGTACTTTTGAAACTAAATTAATAGAATATTATGGAAACCAATTCTCCACTAACTTTTGTCTAACTTTTGTAAATGAAACTTTTTGTTTTTATTTATAAATAGCTTTACAAATTATTCTGAATATCGTTAAGAGGAATAGATTTTCTCAAATCATAGTGGACCTCTCAACAGAGACTTGTAATCATAATTCAATGTTTCTGATAATTCAATCATTTAATATATTTTTTTAATTTCATCGAAAATCATATTGAAACAAATACGTTCGTGTAAGGTATTATACGTTTAATACTTTATTAATATTCTCAAGTTATAATATATATATACATATACATATCTATTTATATATAACGGTTCGTGAATCGTCGGAATTTGGTCGAGGTTATAATGAATGTATGAACACAGTTTAAAATTCTTGAGATTTAACTTAACAAACTTTGCTTATCGTGTCGGAATAATATAAAGATTAAAGTTTAAATTTGGTCGGAAATTTCCGGGTCGTCACAGTACCTACCCGTTAAAGAAATTTCGTCCCCGAAATTTGATAGAGGTGAAGGTATTTCGTATGCCCGAGAGACATATTAAATTAACGTGGCTAACATGTTATGATCCAAGTCGGGTCATACCCAATAACAAACTTACCAACACTTTATAAGTATTTAATCTTAAAGACTGGATCGTTGAATAAATACGCGACACTTGAACTTTAGAAAATTGGTTTTCTGAAATGTTATTGCTTGAAATAAATTATTTGGATAATTTGTATTTAATTATTTATAGGTTTAAATAATTATGTTGTGTTATATTTTATAAGATTGGTTTATAAAATATGTGACTTAACAAATGCACAATGTATATATAACAAGTTTTATAAAATTGCAAAGTTTTATACAACAAGTTTATAAAATATAAGCTTGGTTATAAAATATATGCATGTGCAGATTTTGGGGTTTCAAGGAGTCATCCCATGCTTGTTTTGTCACTTTTAAGACAACACAATTCCTTAGGCACATGCTTAAGAGGTTAACCAAGGTTTTGACCAAAAGACACATGCAATACACATCAAAATAAGCTAGAAAAAAAACTGGATTCTTCTCCCTTCCTTGCTGTTTCTGCCATGGCCTTTCAAGGAGGTTAAGGAGATCATTTTTCTTTTAGCAAGCTTGTTCTCAAGTGTTGATTAAATCCTAACCAAAGTACAAGGTGTTGGTTACAAGTTTGGGGTATAATCTCTTGAGGTTTCATCCATTTGAAGCTCCATTCAACATCATCATCTTCATCTCTTTCAACTAGCTTGGAATAGGTATAACATCTTATTCTTGCTTGTAGTTTGTAAGTATATATCACAACTTGATCCTAATTGGGTTTTAAACTTTAATTGGTTAAAGATTTAACAAGTTACCAAATGATTTTTCATGCTTCCGCTTTGAATGGTTCTTAAAAGGTTTTAAGTGTTATGAAATTTGTTAAAACCCAACAATGGTATCAGAGCCAGGTTGATGAAATATGCTTCGAGATGATATGTTAAACCCACTATATTTTGCATTTTATGAACATGCATGATAGTAGAATGCAAAATTTTTAGGGTTTGGGTGGGTTTGGTATTTAGGCCGAATTTAAGGAGACCCAAAATGGGTTTTTGGGTTCTTCCATTTGGTCTAATTTTGGTTGTATGTAATGTTCACAATCCTAGCCTTGACCTTGTGTTGCATGCATGTGTGTTTGGTTGATTTATGATTCATTTGGTGTGTATTATTATTCATTCAAAAGGCATGTAATAATTATTCAATTGGTTGTAATAATATTCATTTGGTTATGTAATTTATTTTATATTTGGTATGTAAAATAGATTAGGTTGTATTTTCATTTTTTAGACAAAATGTATTAGGATATATTTTTTGTAAAAGATGAAGATGCAAGATGAAGAACACAAGAAGAAGCATTTGGATGCAAGATTGAGTGGGAGATTTTGAAATCTCTAACTTTGTGTTATAACCCCTTAACCGGTGGCATTTGTTTTCGGCTAAACAAATGCCTACCAAAATGGCTAGATTGTGAACATCTTTGTTTTGCATGCGTGGTTGTTTTAATTTCTTGTATGATTGTGGATTGTATGTTTGTATGCTACAAGTTAATCACACAAGTTAACAACAAACAAAACTAAAATTTAATTGGTTAAATTAGACGTTATTAATCACATGCAAAACGACAATTTAAAATGGTTAAATTGAAATGGCTAAAAGGACATTAATAAACGGTTATTAAGATCATGATAAGGATCATACATATAAAATGGTTTATATCAAAGTAATAAAATTGGCTTTATTACATAACATGAAAATGGATTTTCAAATAAACCATACACTAAATGCATGTTGGTGTATGGTGCAAAAGTTTTCTCAAACTAGAATTAATGAAAACTTAAAATCCCTTATTAACAAGGCAAACAAGTTAAACGCCATCCTTTTGTGGAAACACTTAGACGTATTAGGAAACTCTTGATGGGATAAAGGTCACCTAACCGTCATGAGCGAACTAATATGAATAAGGTACACTTCGCATACATGTGGGATAAAGGTCACCTAACCACTTGTATGTTAAGTCTACACGTTTACACAAGTAGGACGACTTGATTTGGGAATCATGAACTTAGGGTCACCGAAGCATGATGAACAAATAGGCGTTGATGGGATAAATATGCCATGCAAAAGGATTGCATGATCCCATAACTTAGAAGTTGCAAAAGGATTGCAATTGTCATATAATGACTACCTAGCTAAATCAAATAACAGGATAAAGGTCACCTAACCGAAATTTGATTTACCGTTGGATTCTAATATTTAATAAGTCAATTAAAATTTAAAAGGGTATTGAATGTTAAATTAAAATCAATACTTAAACGAACTTTGTTAATTTTGTAGATGGCCGCCAATAACAACAACAACATTCCAAACGCACCACTTAACCTGAACCACCTATCATTAAGGTCTCTCTTAGAGAAAGACAAACTCAACCATACAAACTTTATGGATTGGTTCCGCAATCTTCGGATTGTCCTCAAACAAGAGGATAAAATGTATGTGCTTGAGGACCCCATTCCCGATCAACCGGATGAGAATGATGTGGAGGCAATGGCCTCTTACGATAAGTATTGCCATGACTCCCTTCAAGTCTCATGCTTAATGCTTGGGACTATGATACCCGAACTCCAAAAGGATTTCGAGCACCATAGTGCATACGACATGATAACGCAATTGAAGGAGATGTTCCTCCAACAAGCGCGTGTCGAGAGCTTCGAAACGGTTCGGGCGCTACATGCTTGTCGTATGGACGATACCCAATCGGTTTCATCTTATGTACTTAAGATGAAAAGCCTTATCGATCGTGCTAACCGTCTTAACCTAAACATTTCCAACGAGTTAGCCACCGATCTTATCCTTAACTCCCTATCAAAAAGGTTTGATCAATTTGTAATTAATTACAATATGAATGGGATGGATAAGAGCATAGGTGAGCTTCACGGTATGCTTAGAACGGCGGAAACTAGCATGGGTAAAAGGGCTTTACCCGTGTTAGCAATCGATCAAAGTGGGTCCAAAGGTAACACCTCTAAGCCAAAGGTGGCTAAGAGAAAAGGACCCGCCCATCAAGGCAAAGGGAAGGGGAAGATGGTTACCCCAACCATCAACAAGGCTAAGAAGAAAAAGGTAGCCGAGAAGGCAAACCCCAAGGAAGACCCATGTTTCGGTTGCGGTGAGATGGGTCATTGGAAACGAAACTGTCCGGTTTATCTTAAGGAGTTGAAGGACAAGAGGGATGCAGGGCAAACCTCAGGTAATATATATATGGTATATATAGAGCTTAGTATTACTTCTTCTAATACATGGGTATTAGACACTGGATGTGGAACTCACATTTGCAATTCATTGCAGGGGTTCAAAAGAAGTAGCAAGCAAACGGGAACATCAAGTCTCTACATGGGTAATGGAGCCAAAGTGCAAGTGAAGGCTCAAGGAGACTTTGTGTTAAAGCTTCCAAGTGGTTTGGAACTTATTTTGAAAGATGTTTTGTATGCACCCGATTTATGTCGAAACATTATTTCCATTTCCCGTTTGAAACAATGTGGTTTTAATCTTAATTTTGTTATTGATGATATCCATATTTATTTAGATAATGTATTCTATTTCAAGGCTTCACCTTCAAATGGAATTTATGAATTGGTTCATGATGACACATCATCTAGTAGCTCAATGTACCATACAAGCACCAAGAAACTCAAAAGGGATTTGAGTGATTCCTACTTATGGCATTGTCGCCTTGGTCACATAAACAAGAACCGAATACATACACTTCAAAAGTATGGACTTTTGAAATCAAATGAAATGGATTCGTTTGAAGTATGTGAATCTTGTTTACAAGGCAAGATGACTAAAGCACCTTTCAAAGGGACCTATGAAAGGGCTAAAGATTTATTGGGATTAATACATTCGGATGTATGTGGACCCTTTAAACCCATGACTAGGAATGGTGAAAGATACTTTGTTACTTTCATTGATGACTTTAGTCGTTTCGGATATGTCTACTTATTAAGACACAAGGACGAAACGTTTGAAGCATTCAAAGAATATCAAAACGAAGTACAAAATCAACTCAATAGGACAATTAAGGTACTTCGTACCGATAGAGGAGGTGAATACCTAAGCGATGCCTTCCAAGATCATCTTAGGAGTTGTGGGATTATCTCACAACTTACTCCACCCGGAACACCGCAACTTAATGGAGTTTCCGAAAGGAGGAACCGAACCCTAATGGATATGGTTCGATCTATGATGGCAAGAAGCTCGTTGCCTCTATCATTTTGGGGTTATTGTCTAAGCTCCGCGGCTCGTATTTTAAATATGGCCCCAACCAAGAAAGTGGAACGAACTCCTCACGAGATGTGGTTTGGTAAACCTCCCTCTCTATCATACTTAAAGGTATGGGGATGTGAAGCTTATCCTAAGCGTTACGTCCCTAATAAGTTGAATGCTCGATCCACAAAGTGTATCTTCATAGGATATCCCAAGGATGATATGGGATACTATTTCTATGATCCATCCGAGCAGAATGTATTTGTTGCTCGGAAGGCGGAATTCCTTGAAACTAAGTTCCTAATGGAAGGAAATAGTGAAAGGAAGATAGATCTTGAAGAGGTTCAAGATCAAGTAGATGATACACAATTGGTTGACACTAGCACTCAACATGAAAATGTTGATAGTGATCAAATGGATGATCAAAATACACAAGGCATTCGTAGATCTGGTAGGATTAGAAATCCTCCTGAGAGATATGGGTTTCTCATAGATGGTTGCTATACGGTTGATTTGGATGAACCAACAAACTACCAAGATGCTTTATCAAGGATTGATAAAGATAAATAGCAGGAAGCCATGAACGCCGAGATGCAATCCATGCATGAAAACCAAGTGTGGGAACTTGTTGAGCAACCTCCTAGCTCTAAGCTAGTTGATTGCAAATGGCTTTTAAAAATGAAAACCAACATACATGGAAACTTGGATACATATAAAGCTAGACTTGTTGCAAAAGGTTTCACTCAAACTCAAGGGGTTGATTATGATGAAACTTTCTCGCCTGTGGCAATGCTAAAGTCTATTAGGATATTATTTGCCATTGCTGCTCACTACGACTATGAAATATGGCAAATGGATGTCAAAACCGCTTTCCTAAATGGATATCTTATGGAAGATGTCTATATGGTCCAGCCTGAAGGTTTTGTTGATCCAAAATATCCTAAAAGGGTATGCAAGTTAAAGAAGTCAATCTACGGATTGAAACAAGCATCTAGAATGTGGAATCATCGTTTTAATGAGGAAGCCGAGAAATTTGGCTTCCTTAAAAATGGTGATGAAGCTTGTGTATATAAGAAAGCTAGTGGGAGCACTATCATGTTCCTTGTACTATATGTGGATGATATATTATTATTTGGGAATGATATTACCACAATGCAAGGAGTCAAAACTTGGCTAAAGAGTTGCTTCTCCATTAAGGATCTAGGAGATGCACAATACATATTGGGGATAGGGATCTATAGGAATAGATCCAAGAGATTGATAGGTTTAAGTCAAAGTACATACATTGATAAAATCTTGAAAAGGTTCAAGATGGAAAACTCTAAGAGAGGTTTGGTACCTATTCAAAAAGGAACCGTTCTCAGTTCATCTCAGTGTCCTGCCACGAAAGATGAACAAGAGAGAATGAAGAAAGTCCCATACGCATCTGCTATTGGGTCTATCATGTATGCAATGATATGTACTAGACCGGATGTGTCATGCGCTCTAAGCTTGACAAGTAGATACCAGAATAACCCAGGAAATAGTCATTGGATTGCTGTTAAAAGCATATTGAAATACCTTAGGAGGACTAAGGATATGTTTCTAATATATGGGTCTGGTGAGGAGGAACTCGCTGTAAAAGGTTACGTGGACGCGAGTTTCCAAACTGATCGAGATGACTCTCGATCACAATCCGGTTATGTCTTCATGTTAAATGGTGGTGCAGTCTCTTGGAAGAGTTCGAAACAGGAGGTTGTTGCGTTATCCACTACAGAGTCGGAGTACATTGCCGCCTCACTGGCAGCTCAGGAAGCTGCATGGATGAAGAAATTCATCGACGACTTAGGAGTGGTCCCTTCCATTCAGGACCCTCTTGAGATCTTTTGTGACAACGAGGGTGCGATTGCTCAAATCAAGGAACCTCGTGCTCATCAAAAGACTCGTCACATTGAGCGGAGATTCAACTACATTAGGGATGAGGTTGAAAAGGGAAAGATATGTATTCACAAAGTTCACACAGATCAAAATGTTGCGGATCCACTCACGAAGCTTTTACATGGGCCAAAACATGAGGGACATGTTTGTGCATTAGGGCTTCGATATTCTAATGATTGGATATGATCTATTTTATGTATTGTACCGGAACGAAATTATTCAAACTCATTAATATAACTATGGTGTTAATTTATTTGTGTTATGTTCCTATTTTGCATATTTCATCCATGAATAAGCAATTATTCTAAATTTCCGTAGTCGATCACATTTGTGGGAACAAGTGTGAGGTTTAGACTATTATGAACTCGGATTGGTATACATTCATAGGTTGAATGTGGGGCAAGGTTGCAACCAAGGTTCATAGATATTTGTGAGAAACAAATATTGGAAGACCCGCTCTCAAGAATTACTGTATAGAGCCTTTGTGGTTGATCACATGTAATCTTGAGTAAAGGCGAATATCATTGTATCCTCTGACCTGAGATACATATTGGGTTCGGATATTCACCAAGTACTGTGCCTTGATTCTTTCCTTCGCTATTCTGAAACATGGTAGTACATAAGGAAGAACTCAGGTATATTACAAAGTGTATATCTAGGACGTATGTAGTCAAGATGGAATTTGTCCCTCTTATTCGTTGAGAGTTAGATGTCTAAGGCCTGAAAAGTTAAATCTATAAGAGAGTGATCACTCTGTATCTCTTGGATTTAACATGACATCTAGGACGAAAGGAAATAATGAAAGATTCACCTAATCATATTCGAGATGGGAACTCGAAAGGGATGATGTTATTGAATGGCACAAAGTCATAACATATTAGGGGTGATGGACGGTGTGTTAGGCTGTATCCATCACTTGCATTAATTTCTTATGTTTCTCGTGCAAGTGGGAGATTGAAGGTATTTCGTATGCCCGAGAGACATATTAAATTAACGTGGCTAACATGTTATGATCCAAGTCTGGTCATACCCAATAACAAACTTACCAACACTTTATAAGTATTTAATCTTAACGACTGGATCGTTGAATAAATACGCGACACTTGAACTTTAGAAAATCGGTTTTCTGAAATGTTATTGCTTGAAATAAATTATTTGGATAATTTGTATTTAATTATTTATAGGTTTAAATAATTATGTTGTGTTATATTTTATAAGATTGGTTTATAAAATATGTGACTTAACAAATGCACAATGTATATATAACAAGTTTTATAAAATTGCAAAGTTTTATACAACAAGTTTATAAAATATAAGCTTGGTTATAAAATATATGCATGTGCAGATTTTGGGGTTTCAAGGAGTCATCCCATGCTTGTTTTGTCACTTTTAAGACAACACAATTCCTTAGGCACATGCTTAAGAGGTTAACCAAGGTTTTGACCAAAAGACACATGCAATACACATCAAAATAAGCTAGAAAAAAAACTGGATTCTTCTCCCTTCCTTGCTGTTTCTGCCGTGGCCTTTCAAGGAGGTTAAGGAGATCATTTTTCTTTTAGCAAGCTTGTTCTCAAGTGTTGATTAAATCCTAACCAAAGTACAAGGTGTTGGTTACAAGTTTGGGGTATAATCTCTTGAGGTTTCATCCATTTGAAGCTCCATTCAACATCATCATCTTCATCTCTTTCAACTAGCTTGGAATAGGTATAACATCTTATTCTTGCTTGTACTTTGTAAGTATATATCACAACTTGATCCTAATTGGGTTTTAAACTTTAATTGGTTAAAGATTTAACAAGTTACCAAATGATTTTTCATTCTTCCGCTTTGAATGGTTCTTAAAAGGTTTTAAGTGTTATGAAATTTGTTAAAACCCAACAAGAGGTCGTCATGACTAACAATGAGAATGTTATTATAACGATTATAGAGTTTTATCATGTTCAAGAAGAATGGATAAAATAATTCGATTAATCGAAACGTGTGAGTGAAGTTATCGTAAATGAATGAAATAAGATAATAGTGATTCGTCGTATCTTTTGACGTCATCACGATTGATCTCCGAAAAGAAAATCTTTGTAATCTATATTGGATTTAATTATTCGGCGATTAAGAAAATTATGATCCTCTTCGAATTAATGCGATAATCCATTTTGATTTCTCTGTCGGATATTTCACTATAAATCCACCTCATTTGTTTTCTTACAACTCACACCTTCTCAACTCATATTTTAAAGTATTTGTCAATATGCTTCATCCAGTGCTGATTCTTGATATACTCCTCACTTTCATATCTGTCGCTCTTCTTTTTCATCTGCCTCCGAAAGAATCTATTTACTTCTACTATACTCTTGGTTTTATAGTGTTTTTAGTTCTCTCGTGTCTTTATATTGCTATATGCATTGATATATACGGTTTGTGATTTCTGGGTTGTTGTTAGGTTTTATATCTTCCCTTATATTTCAAAGCCCTTGCTTCTTCTATAATCATTGTCATCCCCAATTAATGCTCTCTTTTATTTGCTGCGATTTATACCCCAATTTCTATTTCGGAGTTTTGTCCTTTCGTTTCTTCTTCTTGCGATTAAGCACCGCTTGTAATGGTCCAGAATTCGCATATATGAATTTCGGAATGAACATTGTTAATGTTCTAAGAAGGAAATTGTAATGGTACGATCTTGACTTGTCAAATTACTAGAATACCTCGAAAAAGGCCGAATCATCAAGAAATATTTTCTTGATATTTTAGAGGTTAAAGAAAATACAAGAGTCGTGTAACATAGCACATGATGACGTTATGATCTGTGAATCATCACGTTCCATTTAGAAACTCAGCATGACTTACTGTAATATAATCACGTTGATCAAGTGTCATTATATTATACTAGTTCATGCTTCAGTTCACAACACTACTCCAAAAATATTCCTATTTTAAATTCGAAAGTTTCAGAATTTAGAAACTAAAATAGTTTCTTTTATGATGTAATACAGACAGCACGAAGAGGTAAATGATTTCAGATAAGAATAATTATGGAAATATCTTCATAAATATGGAGGATATTTATAATGAAAGATACGATGATATCTTAAAATTTCTAATATCAGAGGATGATGAAGAATATTGTCCGTAAGGGTTTAGAGTCAGGAGCAAGGTATTCGATAACGACTTCAGCAGACACGGAATCATTTGGATTCTTTGAAGGTAGATTTCGTCCTTGTGATTTATCCACAGCCTTCTTCATGGTTTGCTCAATCCGTATTTTTCAGTACCAAATATTCTTTTTTCTGAGCTTTGCCAACACACTACTCTTTATCATCAAACTTTTTACTGTTAAGGTCGTTTATAGTTTTTGCTGCTTCATCAGTATTTCGAGAACTAGTTCGCAGTTTAGGGTGTTTTTCAGAAACTTCACATTCAAAGTATATAAGTCCAGAAGATAGACACATATAATTGTTGGCGTAGACATGCTGCGAGATTTCAAAATACTGATTGCTAATTTTCGATGATTCATATGGCAATTCTCGTTACAAGATGCAGATGAGTAAATGATGGGGTTTTGATAAATATAAAGATTTTTCGGAAAGTCAAAGATCAATGAAGTTATTAATAAGTTTACTGTTAATGTGGCGAGATATGAAAGGTTCCCCGGTAATATTGATGAAGAGGTAATCATTATAATAAGGCTTATTCGATTGAACAATTGAAGTTGGTTTGCTGGAGCTGTGACAAAACCGTCTATTTTTAGAAGGGATTGAAAAGTTATTTTAGCTAGTAAATGCCAAAAGGTCTGACATGGATACATGTTAAATTATGACTTTGGTTTCAAGAGTTTTTCAGGTACGTAACTGTGGATAACATGTGGTTGGATCATCATCTCGATTATTCATTATTTGAAGTGTCTTCAGGTATTTCGAAGGGCTTGAACACAGATTATAATCGTTAATATACATACGATGTTCTAACACAGTTTTGAAGTTAAAGTATAGCTTTGAAAGATGTAAGAATCTAAGAGTGATGATACCGGTTATAACTTGAATTGAATTCGGCTATTTCAAAATTAGAATATGTAATTAGATTTTTGAATGAGTATGGTTGTTTTGATTTCTATAAAAGAATGTATATTGTTGTGAAAGTAGGGAGTATAATGGATGATTTGCTGAATCAGATTCGAAGAATGTAACATATTAATTGTGAATTTATATATCTCTCGGGTATTACCTACCCGTTAAAAAAAATTGTCACAATTAATATTTTGTACAAAAGAATTTTATTACAGTCTTTATGGAAATATATGTGTATATTTCTTCAGATGTAATATTGATTTAATGAGTTAATATTAAATTAAACTCACTTAATTTATGGTTAAGGCTAGGATAGATAATTTCTAAACATTAGAAATTACATAATCGTCATAGAATGTTTTCCCAATGAAGTTATGAATCAATACTTCATCGTTGTGGTATTCCTTAGTATCTACAGGGCGTATGACGTCGATGCTCATGGGACAGATTGTGAAGTTGAGGTTTGCGATGCGGTTGTTGTTGGTGGTGGTAATGGTACTGTTGATGTTGTTGCTGGTGGTACTGGTTATGTTGTTGGTGCTGCTGCTGGTGTTTGTAACCTTTGCACCATATTCTCCAAAGCCACTACCCGAGTGCGAAGCTCGTTGACTTCTTCTATTACACCGGGGTGATTGTCGGTTCAGACGAACGGATAAATAAGATCTAGAATTTAGTGTAGTATATAATCATGACGAGATACTCTGGAAATGAGAGAGAAAATGGTGTTTCGAATAGGTTCGCCGGTAAGTGCTTCAGGGTCTTCGCCAAGAGGGCAATGTGGTGGATGGAAGGGATCACCTTCTTCTTGTCTCCAATGATTAAGGAGGCTACGAACCCATCCCCAATTCATCCAGAATAGATGATGACTAATTGGTTGATCCATTCAGGTCACACTGCTTTCGGAACTTGAGTGGGATTCCATTTCGGAATCCGAGGGACTTGAACTAATGACGAATTCCATTTCGTACGATTGAATAAAGAATTTTTCGATATGAAATGATTTTCCGGCTATCAGGTTGTATTCTAATTATATAGAGCAAAAGGTTTCGTAGATTACGGAGGAATTTACGGAATATGTCAGGCAAAGTTTACAGTAACATATACGCTAAGATATGAATTAGCAGATACGCTAAGATATGAATTTTGTCTATACACTATTCATGAAATCAATGCAATAAGATGTGTCTAGACTAAGAATGATAAGCAGATAATTTCCGGCAAAAATGATGAGCAAAACTTTTGACATGCATACACGGTCGAAGTCCAGACTCACTCATGCATCCTAACGACTATCAGTTAGACACACTAATGCAAACCTGGTTCGCTAAGACTGTAGTGACCCGAACTTTTCCATGTTTATATATATTAATTGAGATTGATGTTTACATGATTAAATGTTTCCAACATGTTAAGCAATCAAACTTGTTAAGACTTGATTAATTGAAATAGGTTTCATATAGACAATTGACCACCCAAGTTGACCGGTGATTCACGAACGTTAAAACTTGTAAAAAAAAACTATATGATGACATATATATGGTTATATATATAGTTAACATGATATTATGATAAGTAAACATATCATTAATTATATTAACAATGAACTACATATGTAAAAACAAGACTACTAACTTAATGATTTTGAAACGAGACATATATGTAACGTTTATCGTTGTAACGACATTTAATGTATATATATCATATTAAGAGATATTCGTACATCATAATATCATGATAATATAATAATTTAAAATCTCTTTTGATATTATAAACATTGGGTTAACAACATTTAACAAGATCGTTAACCTAAAGGTTTCAAAACAACACTTACATGTAACGACTAACGATGACTTAACGACTCAGTTAAAATGTATATACATGTAGTGTTTTAATATGTATTTATACACTTTTGAAAGACTTCAATACACTTATCAAAATACTTCTACTTAACAAAAATGCTTACAATTACATTCTCGTTCAGTTTCATCAACAATTCTACTCGTATGCACCCGTATTCGTACTCGTACAATACACAGCTTTTAGATGTATGTACTATTGGTATATACACTTCAATGATCAGCTCTTAGCAGCCCATGTGAGTCACTTAACACATGTGGGAACCATCATTTGGCAACTAGCATGAAATATCTCATAAGATTACAAAAATATGAGTAATCATTCATGACTTATTTACATGAAAACAAAATTACATATCCTTTATATCTAATCCATACACCAACGACCAAAAACACCTACAAACACTTTCATTCTTCAATTTTCTTCATCTAATTGAACTCTCTCAAGTTCTATCTTCAAGTTCTAAGTGTTCTTCATAAATTCCAAAAGTTCTAGTTTCATAAAATCAAGAATACTTTCAAGTTTGCTAGCTCACTTCCAATCTTGTAAGGTGATCATCCAACCTCAAGAAATCTTTGTTTCTTACAGTAGGTTATCATTCTAATACAAGGTAATAATCATATTCAAACTTTGGTTCAATTTCTATAACTATAACAATCTTATTTCAAGTGATGATCTTACTTGAACTTGTTTTCGTGTCATGATTTTGCTTCAAGAACTTTGAGCCATCCAAGGATCCATTGAAGCTAGATCCATTTTTCTCTTTTCCAGTAGGTTCATCCAAGGAACTTAAGGTAGTAATGATGTTCATAACATCATTCGATTCATACATATAAAGCTATCTTATTCGAAGGTTTAAACTTGTAATCACTAGAACATAGTTTAGTTAATTCTAAACTTGTTCGCAAACAAAAGTTAATCCTTCTAACTTGACTTTTAAAATCAACTAAACACATGTTCTATATCTATATGATATGCTAACTTAATGATTTAAAACCTGGAAACACGAAAAACACCGTAAAACCGGATTTACGCCGTCGTAGTAACACCGCGGGCTGTTTTGGGTTAGTTAATTAAAAACTATGATAAACTTTGATTTAAAAGTTGTTATTCTGAGAAAATGATTTTTATTATGAACATGAAACTATATCCAAAAATTATGGTTAAACTCAAAGTGGAAGTATGTTTTCTAAAATGGTCATCTAGACGTCGTTCTTTCGACTGAAATAACTACCTTTACAAAAATGACTTGTAACTTATTTTTCTGACTATAAACCTATACTTTTTCTGTTTAGATTCATAAAATAGAGTTCAATATGAAACCATAGCAATTTGATTCACTCAAAACGGATTTAAAATGAAGAAGTTATGGGTAAAACAAGATTGGATAATTTTTCTCATTTTAGCTACGTGAATATTGGTAACAAATATATTCCAACCATAACTTAATCAACTTGTATTGTATATTATGTAATCTTGAGATACCATAGACACGTATACAATGTTTCGACCTATCATGTCGACACATCTATATATATTTCGGAACAACCATAGACACTCTATATGTGAATGTTGGAGTTAGCTATACAGGGTTGAGGTTGATTCCAAAATATGTATAGTTTGAGTTGTGATCAATACTGAGATACGTATACACTGGGTCGTGGATTGATTCAAGATAATATTTATCGATTTATTTCTGTACATCTAACTGTGGACAACTAGTTGTAGGTTACTAACGAGGACAGCTGACTTAATAAACTTAAAACATCAAAATATATTAAAAGTGTTGTAAATATATTTTGAACATACTTTGATATATATGTATATATTGTTATAGGTTCGTGAATCAACCAGTGGCCAAGTCTTACTTCCCGACGAAGTAAAAATCTGTGAAAGTGAGTTATAGTCCCACTTTTAAAATCTAATATTTTTGGGATGAGAATACATGCAGGTTTTATAAATGATTTACAAAATAGACACAAGTACGTGAAACTACATTCTATGGTTGAATTATCGAAATCGAATATGCCCCTTTTTATTAAGTCTGGTAATCTAAGAATTAGGGAACAGACACCCTAATTGACGCGAATCCTAAAGATAGATCTATTGGGCCTAACAAACCCCATCCAAAGTACCGGATGCTTTAGTACTTCGAAATTTATATCATATCCGAAGGGTGTCCCGGAATGATGGGGATATTCTTATATATGCATCTTGTTATTGTCGGTTACCAGGTGTTCACCATATGAATGATTTTTATCTCTATGTATGGGATGTGTATTGAAATATGAAATCTTGTGGTCTATTGTTACGATTTGATATATATAGGTTAAACCTATAACTCACCAACATTTTTGTTGACGTTTTAAGCATGTTTATTCTCAGGTGATTATTAAGAGCTTCCGCTGTCGCATACTTAAATAAGGACAAGATTTGGAGTCCATGCTTGTATGATATTGTGTAAAAACTGCATTCAAGAAACTTATTTTGTTGTAACATATTTGTATTGTAAACCATTATGTAATGGTCGTGTGTAAACAGGATATTTTAGATTATCATTATTTGATAATCTACGTAAAGCTTTTTAAACCTTTATTGATGAAATAAAGGTTATGGTTTGTTTAAAAATGAATGCAGTCTTTGAAAAACGTCTCATATAGAGGTCAAAACCTCGCAACGAAATCAATTAATATGGAACGTTTTTAATCAATAAGAACGGGACATTTCAAAGACCACCGCTCTGATACCAACTGAAAGGACCCGTTCATATACATTATAAACGATACACAATAGTTGATTACATCGCAAGGTATTTGACCTCTATATGATACATTTTACAAACATTGCATTCGTTTTTAAAAGACAAACTTTCTTTACAACGAAAGTTGACGGCATGCATACCATTTCATAATACATCCAACTATAATTGGCTTAATAATAATCTTGATGAACTCAATGACTCGAATGCAACGTCTTTCAAAATATGCCATGAATGACTCCAAGTAATATCCTTAAAATGAGCTAATGCACAGCGGAAGATTTCTTTAATACCTGAGAATAAACATGCTTTAAAGTGTCAACCAAAAGGTTGGTGAGTTCATAGGTTTATCATAACAATCATTTCAATATATTAATAGACCACAAGATTTTCGTTTATAAATATATGTACACTCGCAAGTGTATAAAAGTATTCTATAAGTTGTAGGCACCCGGTAACAAGCCTTAACGTTCATGTTTTACCCTCTGAAGTACACCAGATCAGGTGTGTTTAAAATAACCTCGAAGTACTAAAGCATCCCATAGTCAGGATGGGGTTTGTCAGGCCCAATAGATCTATCTTTAGGATTCGCGCCTACCGTACATAGACAAGTAGTTTAATGTTACCAAGCTAAGGGTATATTTCTGGTTTAAACCCACATAGAATTAGTTTTAGTACTTGTGCCTATTCCATAAAACATTTATAAAACAGCGCATGTATTCTCAGCCCAAAAATATATATAAAAAGGGAGTAATGAAACTCACAATACTGTATTTCGTAGTAAAAATACATATAACGTCATTTAACAAGTGCAAGGTTGGACTCGGATTAAAAAACGTATCAATATTGAGATTCAATATTGCAGGAAAGTAGGTAGACGCAACGGAGATGATAAACACTAGATTGACCTCACGAGCATACCCATGAACCATACCCATCACCTCCATAGCTATAACCCATAATTTTCTTAGCTTCGACTCATTAAAAAAAAAACTATTTTGAAATCACTCGGACAGCACTCCGTCGTAATATTTTATGTATACTAATAATATCTTGAAATAATACAAAGAAAATATATATATGTAATTCGATTGAGAGAGTTTAGAGAAATATATTTTCAAGTTTCTATGAAATAATGAAACCTATTGAATTCTATTTATAACATATTTTTGAATTATTAAAGTGAATTATTAAAGTATGAATTATTAAAATGAATTATTAAAGTATGAATTATTAAAGTGAATTATTAAAGTGAATTATTAAAGTATGAATTATTAAAGTAAATTATTAAAGTGAATTATTAAAGTATGAATTATTAAAGTGAATTATTAAAGTGAATTATTAAAGTATGAATTATTAAAGTGAATTATTAAAGTGAATTATTAAAGTATGAATTATTAAATTGAATTATTAAAGTATGAATTATTAAAGTTAAAGTAAAATAAAAGTAAAGTAAAGGTAAAGTTAAAGTATAGTAAAAGTATAAAACTATATACATATAATACGCGTATAAGTATATATAATATTAATTTAAATCGTTATATATATTTAATAAAATAAAATATAAATATCGTTATCTTTATCATACTGGTTAAGTAATGAGTTGTCAAAAGTGGTTCTAGATATTTATAAAAGATATATACGTTTTAATAATAAAGTTCTTTTTAAACTGAAAACGTTTTTTGTACTTTTGAAACTAAATTAATAGAATATTATGGAAACCAATTCTCCACTAACTTTTGTCTAACTTTCGTAAATGACACTTTTTATTTTTATTTATAAATAGCTTTACAAATTATTCTGAATATCGTTAAGAGGAATAGATTTTCTCAAATCATAGTGGACCTCTCAACAGAGACTTGTAATCATAATTCAATGTTTCTGATAATTCAATCATTTAATATATTTTTTTAATTTCATCGAAAATCATATTGAAATAAATATGTTCGTGTAAGGTATTATACGTTTAATACTTTATTAATATTCTCAAGTTATAATATATATATACATATACATATCTATTTATATATAACGGTTCGTGAATCGTCGGAATTTGGTCGAGGTTATAATGAATGTATGAACACAGTTTAAAATTCTTGAGATTTAACTTAACAAACTTTGCTTATCGTGTCGGAACAATATAAAGATTAAAGTTTAAATTTGGTCGGAAATTTCCGGATCGTCACAACAATTATATTAATAATAATAATACTTTTAATATTATTAATAATAATAGTAAAAATTAAAAAAATAATGATAATTATTAATAGTATTGTCAACAATATTAGTAACAATTTTAATGATGGTATTAATAAGTTGTATTATAATAATAACAATAATTGTAATAATTTTTAGTAATTTTAGTAATAATAGTAATAATCATAATAATAATTAAAATTATAATTTTATTACTAATTATAATAATGTTGTTAGTAATGATAACAATAATACAAATATAAATAATAATAATAATAATAATAATAATAATAATAATAAAATAATATCATTAGTTCTACTAATAATAATATCAATAAATAACAATGATACTAATACTTATAAAAATGTTAACTAACAAATTTAATAATGATAACATTAATATTATTTATATTACTAATAATAATATTAATATTATATTAATAATAATAACATCTTAATTCTTACATATCAAATTTTATATTTATATATTATATATAATTACAATAATAACACTACTGTTAATATTTAATATTTACATTAATAAAATAATGAAAGTAATAGTAATAATAGTATTAGTAAAGATAACAAATCAATGATACAAATATTAATGTAACAATTATATTCAATTTAATAATCATATGTAATAATTTTTATTAAATATTTATTATTTATACATTTTATATATAATACAATATTTTTTATTTATACAAAAAAATCATATATATATATATATATATATATATATATATATATATATATATATATATATATATAATAGTAACTTATCTATTCTATTTATTATTTTACATTCTTAATTCTAAATGATTAATTATACTTTATTAATTTCAATTTATTATATACACTTATATTTATATCAATATCTATATATGATTTACATATTCTATTACTCATAATTGTTCGTGAATCGTCGAGAATAGTCAAAGTGTAATTGATTACATGAATATAAATTTCAAAACTTTCGAGACTCAACATTACAGATTTTTGCTTATCGCGTCGGAACATATAAAGATTAAAGTTTAAATTTGGTCGGAAATTCCCGGGTCATCACAGTACCTACCCGTTAAAGAAATTTTGTCCCGAAATTTGAGTGAGGTCGTCATGGCTAACTATAAAAATGTTTTCATGACGAATATGAGTTGATAAATAGTGTTTTATCATTATTGAGTAATATGGATAAAAAAATTTGATTTTGTGAAGAGTACGAGTGAAGCTATCACCAAAGGGTGAAATGAGTAGGTATAGATTTGTCATATCTTTTGACGTAGATAGGATTGATTTCCAAGTGCAAGAGATTTGGAGAAAATCTTCGTAATAAGATTTGATTCTTTGATAATCGTGGGAATTAGGATCCGCTTTAAATGCGATCATCTGTTTTGATTGCTCTGTCAGATATTTTACTATAAATCCACCCCCTTCGTATCCATATACTCCACACCTTCTATTCTTTCTTCTTTAATTCGTACTTTGAATCATTTGTCAATATGCTCCATCCAGTTCTGGTTCTCGATATACTCCTAACCTTTATATCTATCATTCTTCTTTTCCACCTTCCACCAGAAGAATCTATTTACTTCTACTATACCCTTGGATTTATAGTGTTTTTAATTCTCCCGTGTCTTTACATTGCGATACGTATTGATATACACGGTTTGTAGCTTATGTGTTGTTATAGGGCTTTATATTTTCCTTTAAATTTCAAAGTCCCTGCTTCTGTTTTTAATAATCATTGTCATTCACAGTTAATGCTCTTTCCTATTTGCTGTGATTTATACTCCCCATTTCTATTTCGGAGATTCATTCTTTTGTTTTCTCTTCCCGACTTTAAATCAAGCGAATAATGGTCCAGAATTCGTAGAGATAGAGTTTTGAATGATTATAATGTTCTAAGCAGGAAAGAACGTGATAGCACGATTTGATTTTTAAATTTATCAACATCACGGAAGGTAGATCCTTCAAGAATACATTTTCTTGATATTTTCAGAAGTTAAGTAGAATGAAAGAGTTATGTAACATGACACATGATGACGATATGATCTACTGTGAACCATCATCACGTTTCATTAGAAACTCAGCATGACTTACTGTAATATAATCACATTGATCAAGTGTCATTATATTATACTAACTCGTGCATCAGTTCCCAACACTACTTCGAAAACATTTTTTTTTTTTAAATTCGAAAGTTTACAGAATATAGAAACTAACAGTTTATATATGATGTAACACTAATAGCACGAAGAGATTAATGATTTCAGATAAGATTAGTTATGAAAATATATTCAGAAATATCAAGGATATTTATAATGAAAGATACGATAATATTTCGAAATATCTAAGATCAGAGGATGATAGAAACTATTGTCTGCAAGGGTTTATAGTAAGGAGCAAGATATTTACTAAAGACTTTTTAGCAGACATTGAATCATTTGGATTCTTTGAAGTCAAACTTACTCTTTGTGATTTGTCCACGGCTTTCTTCATAGTTTCGCATAATCTGCTTTTCAGTACTAAATTTTCTATTGAATGTTTCCAATATACTGATACACAGGAAGCACGAAGAGGTATATAATTTCGGATAAGAATATTTATGAAAATATCCTCAGAAATATCAAAGATATTGATGATGATATTTTAGAATTTCTAAGTTCGATGGTTGATGGAGAAATATTTTCCGCAAGATTTTAACATGACTTCGGAGCAAGATATTCTTTGAAGGTTTCATCAGATCCAGAATTACCTGGATTCTTGGAATATATGGTATGGTCCTTGTATTTGTTCTTGGTCTCCTTCATGGTTAGCTAAATTCGTTTTCCAGTTCCAACTTTTCTGAGCTTTTCCAACATATTATTCTTTATCATCAAACTTTCGATGATTATGGTCGTTTACGCTTGTCTATGGTTTCTGCTGCTTCATTCAGCTTTTTCAACATTCAGAGTATTGACTTGTGACTGAGTGATTTTCAGAATTCCAGAAGGAGAGATCATAATTCTAAGAGATAAATGTCATACATATAACTGTTGATGTAGATATGCTGTGAGTTTTCAAAGTACTGAGTGCTGATTCCCGGTAATTGGTATGGCAGTTCTCGTTACAAGATACGGATGAGTATATGATAGGGTTTCAATGAATAAATATAATGATATGTCAGAGAGATTTAAGCCAAGAAGTAACGAGGTTGCTGGTATGTCTGCTGGTAATATGGTGGAATATAAAAGAATTATCTGGTATCAAAAGGGTAATCGTATATATCAGGATTATAGTAAGGCTACTTCGAATGAAAAGTCGAAGTTGACTTGTTGGAGCTGTGACAAAAGTTGGCTACCTTGAAAAGGGATCGCAAAGTTATTTTTGCTAATAAATGCCAAATGATCTGACGCGGCTACGTGTTAAACTTTTACTTAGTTGCCGAGAGTTTCTCAAGTGCATAACCATATGCATATTTTTTTTTTCCGTAGATGAAGTTCGGTTGGTTCATCCTATAGATTGAGGCGTTTTCAAGAATCATGAAAGGTTTGAACGCAGAATGTAATCTTCAAGATACAAATGAGGTTTAAGATGAAATCAAGTGGCAAACTTGAAGAATCGTTTAGTTTCATATGTTATAAACAATCTTTTAATTCATTTTAATTGTCCAATGTTGGTGGTCCTCTATTGATAGTCCACAATTAGCAATTCAATAATTCATATATAATTTAATATATAATATTCGAATTAATTAATGCGTATCGTGACCCGTATACGTCTCAGACTCGATCACAACTCAAAGTATATATATTATTTGAGAATCAACCTCAACCCTGTATAGAGAACTCGATCATTACTGCATATAGAGTGTCTATGGTGATTCTAAATAATATATATAGATGTGTCGATATGATATGTCAAAACCTTGTATACATGTCCCGATATTTAAAGTGCGTAAAAATAAATACAGAAATTAAATGACAATAAATAAAATTGCGAGAATGTAAATTGCGATAATTAAATTGCGATAAATATAATGTAATCAGTTAGCTAGGAACAATTAGCTAGGAACAGTTTGAAATGTCCCGTTCTTATTGATTAAAAACGTTCCATATTAATTGATTTCGTTGCGAGGTTTTGACCTCTATATGAGACGTTTTTCAAAGACTGAATTCATTTTAAAACAAACCATAACCTTTATTTCATCAATAAAGGTTTAAAAAGCTTTACGTAGATTATCAAATAATGATAATCTAAAATATCCTGTTTACACACGACCATTACATAATGGTTTACAATACAAATATGTTACAA
Source organism: Rutidosis leptorrhynchoides (assembly GCF_046630445.1). Lineage (NCBI taxonomy): Eukaryota > Viridiplantae > Streptophyta > Magnoliopsida > Asterales > Asteraceae > Rutidosis > Rutidosis leptorrhynchoides. The sequence goes on along the minus strand of NC_092334.1, from coordinate 143,424,894 downwards.
CAAAATAAGTTTCTTGAATGCAGTTTTTACACAATATCATACAAGCATGGACTCCAAATCTCGTCCTTATTTAAGTATGCGACAGCGGAAGCTCTTAATAATCACCTGAGAATAAACATGCTTAAAACGTCAACAAAAATATTGGTGAGTTATAGGTTTAACCTATATATATCAAATCATAATAATAGACCACAAGATTTCATATTTCAATACACATCCCATACATAGAGATAAAAATCATTCATATGGTGAACACCTGGTAACCGACATTAACAAGATGCATATATAAGAATATCCCCATCATTCCGGGACACCCTTCGGATATGATATAAATTTCGAAGTACTAAAGCATCCGGTACTTTGGATGGGATTTGTTAGGCCCAATAGATCTATCTTTAGGATTCGCGTCAATTAGGGTGTCTGTTCCCTAATTCTTAGATTACCAGACTTAATAAAAAGGGGCATATTCGATTTCGATAATTCAACCATAGAATGTAGTTTCACGTACTTGTGTCTATTTTGTAAATCATTTATAAAACCTGCATGTATTCTCATCCCAAAAATATTAGATTTTAAAAGTGGGACTATAACTCACTTTCACAGATTTTTACTTCGTCGGGAAGTAAGACTTGGCCACTGGTTGATTCACGAACCTATTACAATATATACATATATATCAAAGTATGTTCAAAATATATTTACAACACTTTTAATATATTTTGATGTTTTAAGTTTATTAAGTCAGCTGTCCTCGTTAGTAACCTACAACTAGTTGTCCACAGTTAGATGTACAGAAATAAATCGATAAATATTATCTTGAATCAATTCATGACCCAGTGTATACGTATCTCAGTATTGATCACAACTCAAACTATATATATTTTGGAATCAACCTCAACCCTGTATAGCTAACTCCAACATTCACATATAGAGTGTCTATGGTTGTTCCGAAATATATATAGATGTGTCGAAATGATAGGTTGAAATATTGTATACGTGTCTATGGTATCTCAAGATTACATAATATACAATACAAGTTGATTAAGTTATGGTTGGAATAGATTTGTTACCAATTTTCACGTAGCTAAAATGAGAAAAATTATCCAATCTTGTTTTACCCATAACTTCTTCATTTTAAATCCGTTTTGAGTGAATCAAATTGCTATGGTTTCATATTGAACTATATTTTATGAATCTAAACAAAAAAAGTATAGGTTTATAGTCGGAAAAATAAGTTACAAGTCGTTTTTGTAAAGGTAGTCATTTCAGTCGAAAGAATGACGTCTAGATGACCATTTTAGAAAACATACTTCCACTTTGAGTTTAACCATAATTTTTGGATATAGTTTCATGTTCATAATAAAAATCATTTTCTCAGAATAACAACTTTTAAATCAAAGTTTATCATAGTTTTTAATTAACTAACCCAAAACAGCCCGCGGTGTTACTACGACGGCGTAAATTCGATTTTACGGTGTTTTTCGTGTTTACAGGTTTTAAATCATTAAGTTAGCATATCATATAGATATAGAACATGTGTTTAGTTGATTTTAAAAGTCAAGTTAGAAGGATTAACTTTTGTTTGCGAACAAGTTTAGAATTAACTAAACTATGTTCTAGTGATTACAAGTTTAAACCTTCGAATAAGATAGCTTTATATGTATGAATCGAATGATGTTATGAACATCATTACTACCTTAAGTTCCTTGGATAAACCTACCGGAAAAGATAAAAATGGATCTAGCTTCAATGGATCCTTGGATGGCTCAAAGTTCTTGAAGCAGAATCATGACACGAAAACAAGTTCAAGTAAGATCATCACTTGAAATAAGATTGTTATAGTTATAGAAATTGAACCAAAGTTTGAATATGATTATTACCTTGTATTAGAATGATAACCTACTGTAAGAAATAAAGATTTCTTGAGGTTGGATGATCACCTTACAAGATTGGAAGTGAGCTAGCAAACTTGAAAGTATTCTTGATTTTATGTAACTAGAACTTGTAGAATATATGAAGAACACTTAGAACTTGAAGATAGAACTTGAAAGAGATCAATTAGATGAAGAAAATTGAAGAATTAAAGTGTTTGTAGGTGTTTTTGGTCGTTGGTGTATGGATTAGATATAAAGGATATGTAATTTTGTTTTCATGTAAATAAGTCATGAATGATTACTCATATTTTTGTAATTTTATGAGATATTTCATGCTAGTTGCCAAATGATGGTTCCCACATGTGTTAGGTGACTCACATGGGCTGCTAAGAGCTGATCATTGGAGTGTATATACCAATAGTACATACATCTAAAAGCTGTGTATTGTACGAGTACGAATACGGGTGCATACGAGTAGAATTGTTGATGAAACTGAACGAGGATGTAATTGTAAGCATTTTTGTTAAGTAGAAGTATTTTTATAAGTGTATTGAAGTCTTTCAAAAGTGTATAAATACATATTAAAACACTACATGTATATACATTTTAACTGAGTCGTTAAGTCATCGTTAGTCGTTACATGTAAGTGTTGTTTTGAAACCTTTAGGTTAACGATCTTGTTCAATGTTGTTAACCCAATGTTTATAATATCAAATGAGATTTTAAATTATTATATTATCATGATATTATCATGTATGAATATCTCTTAATATGATATATATATACATTAAATGTCTTTACAACGATAATCGTTACATATATGTCTCGTTTAAAAATCATTAAGTTAGTAGTCTTGTTTTTACATATGTAGTTCATTGTTAATATACTTAATGATATGTTTACTTATCATAGTATCATGTTAACTATATATATATCCATATATATGTCATCATATAGTTTTTACAAGTTTTAACGTTCGTGAATCACCGGTCAACTTGGGTGGTCAATTGTCTATATGAAACATATTTCAATTAATCAAGTCTTAACAAGTTTGATTGCTTAACATGTTGGAAACATTTAATCATGTAAATATCAATCTCAATTAATATATATAAACATGGAAAAGTTCGGGTCACTACACAGTTAGCGTGGATTCTTAACACAATTTCTCATAGTTAATTAGCCTGTTTCTAATAAATTTTATTTTGTCATATGTTTTCTTCATTATGCCACTTGTTGGATTCTGATAGGTAAAAATTCAAATATGAAATTGAATGAAAATGGTTATTCTACGGCGAACGGATACGTATATCTGTGGATGTAAGAAGAAAAGTAAATGAATGTTGAATCAGATTTGCAGAATGTACAGTGTGACTTATTAGTGTGAAATCTAAATATTCCTCGGGTATTACCTACCCGTTAAAATATTTTCACCATTAATAGTTTGTACAAAAGAATTTTAATTACAATCTTTATGAAAACATATATACATATATATTTTCTTCAGATGTAATCATGGATTCATTGAATTAATATGATATTAAACTCATTTGGTTTACCGTTAGAACTAGAATACATAATCTCTAAAACATTTAGAGATTACTTAATTGACATAAAAAATGAAGATAATTGATGTAGAACGATGATTATACTCTAGGTACAGAATGAGATGTTGAGGCATGGATTGTTGATGGTACTGATGCTGTTATTGATGGTACTATTGGTGCCGTTGATGTTGCTGAAGCTGGTACGTTTTGCACCATATTTTCCAAAGTTACAACTCGGGCGCGAAGCTCGTTGACTTATTACTCCGGAATGGTTGTCGGTAAGAACGAGCGAATGAATAAAGTTTTAGAATTTTTGATATTATATTATCATTGCGTGGTATCCTGTAAGTGAGTGTGAAAATGGTGTTTCGGACAGGTTCGCCGGTAAGTGCTTCAGGTTCTTCACCAAGAGGTGAATTTGGTTGATGGAAAAGGATCGCCTTCTTCGCGTCTTCATGGATTGAGTCGACTACGAACCCATCATATGTATTAAGGATGGCTAATTGGTTGATTCATTCTGGTTATACTGCTTTCGGAGTTTGAGTGGAAATCTATATCGAAATAGCTGTCGGAATAACTATCGGAATAACTATCGAAATCTGAGGGACTCGAACTGGTTTAGGGATTCATCCCGTACGATCAGATGAAGGATTTTCGATAAGAAATAGATTATAGGATATAGATTAGTACCCTGCAGTACATAATTTACATACGCATATATAATACTAAAATCCCATAAGTTACGGAGGAATCTACGGAAGCTGTCAGGCATCGGTAACCATAACAGGTACGCTAAGATATGAATTAGCAGATATACTAAGATATAAATTTTTGTATATACACTAATCATGCAATTAATGCAATAAGATGTGTCTAGACTAAGGATGATAAGCAAGCGATTCTCTAAGAATGATAAGCAGAAAATTTTCGACACGAAATGATAAGCAAAACTTTTGACATGCAGACACGGTCAAAGTCCAGACTCACTAATGCATCCTAACGACTTATCAGTTAGACACACTAATGCAGACCCGGTTCACTAAGACCACCGCTCTGATACCAACTGAAAGGACCCGTCCTAATCCATTCGGACGAAGTCCATATTGATTATAAATGATTCACAACAGTTGATTACATCGTGAGGTATTTGACCTCTATATAATACATTTTACAAACATTGCATTCGTTTTTGAAAAGACAATCTTTCATTACAATGAAAGTTGACGGTATGCATACCATTTTATAATCTATCTAACTATAACTGATTTAATAATAATCTTGATGATCTCAACGACTCGAATGCAACGTCTTTTGAAATATGTCATGAATGACTCCAAGTAATATCTTTAAAATGAGTAATTACACAGCGGAAGATTTCTTTCGTACCTGAGAATAAACATGCTTTGAAGTGTCAACCAAAAGGTTGGTGAGTTCATTAGTTTAACATAAATAATCATTTCATAATTTTAATAGACCACAAGATTTCATATTTCCATTTCTCGTAAACATACGTCCCATGCATAGAGACAAAATATCATTCATATGGATTGAACACCTGGTAACCGACATTCACAATATACATATAAGAATATCCCCATCATTCCGGGATCCTCCTTCGGACATGATATAAATTTCGAAGTACTAAAGGATCCGGTACTTTGGATGGGGCTTGTTGGGCCCGATAGATCTATCTTTAGAGTTCGCGTCAATTAGGGTGTCTGTTCCCTAATTCTTAGATTACCAGACTTAATAAAAAGGGCATATTCGATTTCGATAATTCAACCATAGAATGTAGTTTCACGTACTTGTGTCTATTTCGTAAAACATTTATAAAAGCAGCGCATGTATTCTCAGTCCCAAAAATATATATTGCAAAAGCATTTAAAAAGGGATTAATGAAACTCACCTAATGTATTTTGTAGTAAAAATACATATGACTATATTGAACAACTGAACAATGTAGGGTTGGCCTCGGATTCACGAACCTATGTAATTTGTATATTCATTAATATATGATTGTAATTGAGTAAATATATATTAACACACATATTTGTAATTGAACAATATATATATATATATATATATATATATATATATATATATATATATTTGTTATTAATAATATACTTGTTATATTATGTTATTTAGATATATTTGATATATTTAATTTATATGTTATATTTATTTATTTTGTATATATTTTTAAAAATGATGAATATTTATATATTTATCTGTATCAATATATCTATATATACTATATGATCAGTATTATATTTAAAATCATTAGTTGGTTATATGTAAGTATTTATATAAATACTATTAATATGTTTGATATATTATATATGAAATATTAATGTACTTTTAGTATATGTAAAGAGTATATTTTATGTACAAAATATTTATTTGTTAAAAAAAATAGATCTGATAATAATGATTTACTCATCATAATAATAATAATTTTATTGATAATGATAATACTATTAATAGTAATGATATTGTTTAAAATGCTACTTGGGTTAATAATAGCAATAATACTAACAATTACAAAAATGATAAATTAGTAATCCTACTACTAATATTATTATTCATATTGGTGACTATAATCGTAATACTAATAATAAATAGTAACTGATACTTTTATTAGTAATAATAATAATAATAACTATCATGTTAGTCCTAATAACAATTTCTAATAATAACAATGATAATTCTATAATTTTAATCATACTACTTTTAAATGATATTGATGAGGATAATAATAATAATAATAACAATGATAATTATAATACATTAACAATAACAATAATTTTAATCATAGTAATAATAGTAATATTTATAATACTAATTATAATGATAATTCCAATAATTATAATGATAATATTAATAGTACTAGTAATACTTTCAACAATAATAATACTAGTAACAACGTCAGTGATAATAATAATAATAATAATAATAATAATAATAATAATAATAATAATAATAATAATAATAATAATAATAATAATAATAATAATAATAATAATAATAATAATAATAATAATAATAATAAAAGAAATGAGAAGTAAAGATATACCCTAAAAAGAAAATGCATCAACGGGACTCGAACCCGGGACCTGACGAAACCCAACATAACCCGTTACCACAGCTCCAGCCATTTCTTTCTGTGATAAATCCTAACCAAAAACACTTAACTCGTACGTTTTCTGTTTTCCACTACTTCTTCTTCTTCGTTATTAATCGACCCAAAAAATAACCTAAATTGCTAACTGCGAATTACATTATTAATTTGGGACCTTCAAACACTTTATAATCAACCTCTAATGATCTAGAATTAATTGAAAACGAAAAAAAAAAATGATAAACCGGTACAGCTACTGTCGCTGTTTTTTTTAAAAAAAAAAAAATTGAACTTTGAGTTTAAGGATGTTTTAGCCTGCGATTTCAAAATGAAATAAGTTTCAAATCCTCCAAGGAAACTTTCTGGTTCGTTAATTTCGTTTAAAACATTCAAATGAATTCGAATTTTAAAGAAGAAGAATCGGTTGACTTTAAATTCAAAAACTTTGACTCGCTAATTAGGATTCGATAAGAAAAATTGGAGTATGAAACTTGGAAGAAAGTTTAAACAGATCAAACTTAACAAGATGGCATTATTAGATTTTTGAATAAAACTCGAATTCAATATTTTGCTAAAAAGATGAATAACAGATAATGAACGGTTCCTTTAAAAAAAATCATTTAATTCATCAGATAAAACTAGTAATTATAATTGATAAGAGTAATAATAAATTGAAAGAGCTCCCTCAAACACAAAGTAATCGTTGTTTATATAGTCAAGGTAAATCGACAAAATTTGTCAATCAGTGAAGAAGAAGAAAAAATTAAATAAAAAAAATAAAAAAAATAATATATAAAGTAGATATAGATATTAACCCAAGTTTTGTTTGCATTCTTCAAGTGAGATCGACATCTATAGTCACGGGAATAAAGTGTGAAACAGAATTCTATCCTATTTTGGTTTTATTAATATTAATAATTATTATATACAATTATATTAATAATAATAATACTTTTAATATTATTAATAATAATAGTAAAAATTAAAACAATAATGATAATTATTAATAGTATTGTCAACAATATTAGTAACAATTTTAATGATAGTATTAATAAGTTGTATTATAATAATAACAATAATTGTAATAATTTTTAGTAATTTTAGTAATAATAGTAATAATCATAATAATAATTAAAATTATAATTTTATTACTAATTATAATAATGTTGTTAGTAATGATAACAATAATACAAATATTAATAATAATAATAATAAAATAATATCATTAGTTCTACTAATAATAATATCAATAAATAACAATGATACTAATACTTATAAAAATGTTAACTAATAAATTTAATAATGATAACAATAATATTATTTATATTACTAATAATAATATTAATATTATATTAATAATAATAACATCTTAATTCTTACATATCAAATTTTATATTTATATATTATATATAATTACAATAATAACACTACTGTTAATATTTAATATTTACATTAATAAAATAATGAAAGTAATAGTAATAATAGTATTAGTAAAGATAACAAATCAATGATACAAATATTAATGTAACAATTATATTCAATTTAATAATCATATGTAATAATTTTTATTAAATATTTATTATTTATACATTTTATATATAATACAATATTTTTTATTTATACAAAGAAATCATATATATATATATATATATATATATATATATATATATATATATATATATATATATATATATATATAAATAATAGTAACTTATCTATTCTATTTATTATTTTACATTCTTAATTCTAAATGATTAATTATACTTTATTAATTTCAATTTATTATATACACTTATATTTATATTTATATCTATATATGATTTACATATTCTATTACTCATAATTGTTCGTGAATCGTCGGGAATAGTCAATGTGTAATTGATTACATGAATATAAATTTCAAAACTTTCGAGACTCAACATTACAGATTTTTGCTTATCGCGTCGGAACATATAAAAATTAAAGTTTAAATTTGGTCGAAAATTCCCGGGTCATCACACTTATGTTTCAAAGAATGTTTAAATTCTTTCCAAGATGGAGGTAGCTTATCAATTATGCTTGAGACTTGAATAGACTCATCCATGTTCATCTTATGTTGTGTGAATTGACCAAGTATACGAATGACCTCATTGTATTGTTCCAAGACCGGTCTAGAATCGACCATCTTGTAATTATTAAAATTACTCACAAGGAACTTTTTACTAGAAGCATCCTCATACATATACTTGATTTCTAAACAGTCCCATAGTTCTTTAGCAGATTCAACATTTAGGTAAATATCAAAAAGGGAATCAGCCATACCATTGAGGATTAAACCTCTAGCGATGTAGTCACCGTTCTCCCACTTGAACCTTTTCCGAATTTGTTCAACAGTGGCATCATCACCATGATCTTCAGGAATTAGTGTGCTGAGTACGTACACCACACTCATGCTGCTCAGAAAGAAGTGCATCTTCTTTTGCCATCTCCTAAAATCAATTCCCTCAAACTTATCAAGTTTAGAGAAATTCGCCGTCATGTGTTTCATCGTAGCCGCCATCGATTATAACAAATAATTACTTTCAATTGTTGGAGGTTTTATTGAAATTTCGTGTAGGGTAAAATAATCGATAGTCGGATAAATCACTGAATCGTGGTATCACTTTCCGAAAGTAATTATTCGACCCTTATTGCCTGGGTTACACGAATATCACTTTGGGATAAGACAGAGATTAGTTCTTGTTATTGGCAGTAAACAAGAACTCTTTTGCATAAGAGTATTAAGGTGTTTTTGTATCTATTTTTTCTCATGAATGATAGTCCTTATTTATAGGCACCCAAAAACAAGTATTATTCTACGATGGAGATGTTTCACTAACTAATTTTCTTTTAAAATCTAAAACAAATCATTTTCATAAAGTTGTTTGTTTTATTTCCAACAACCAAATCAAGGAAATCGATTAAATCCTTTTCATAAAATTCAATTTTCTTTTCAAATCTAAAACAAATCCTTTTCATAAAGTTGTTTGTTTTATTTCCAACAACCAAATCAAGGAAATCGATTAAATCCTTTTCATAAAGTTTTTTGTTTTATTTTCACGATGGAGATGTTTTACCTAGTGCAGGAATAATACTTCCGTAATCACTCAAATTTGTGATAATGGAAAACCACTTTCGGGTCCGGGTAATCTATCACTTAATGGGTGTACACTCCGTACCTCCTAACCCATTTACAAGTGTAGATTAAATCCCTCAATTACACTAAATTTCCAACAGATGATGATGATGGTAATAAAGAATACATGTTTGAATAAATAAACAGAAGAAACTTTGTGGTTAAACTGATTAATTAATCCAGAGTTGCAGAAGAGGTGAAGTAAGTTTGTTTTGTTTCATTTGAGATGTTGCTAGACAATTAAGTCCACCATATTGACCTGGTCAACTCATACACAAGTGTGTTTGGGTTTGATGTTGATGACTAAAGTCATACATAACCACATAATCTAATCTTCTAATATCTAATATCGACATGGAAGTTAGGAGGAAAGTACAAATTTATTCTTTGGTATATTTACTATACCTACATGTAGAATTAGTCCCTTGAGAGAATTATACCTTATATCTAAAAGCCATAGCACAAATGAATAGTACCTTCAAAAGTTTCACAAACCACCCCCTCTTTTACTTACTTACATTTTAATAGTTACCTAAAAGATTTCACAAATCACCCCCACTCTTTTACCTTATATCTAAAACCCATAGCACAAGCGAATAGTAACTTCAAAAGTTTCACAAATCACCCCCTCTTTTACTTACTTACATTTTAATAGTTACCTAAAAAATTTCACAAATCACCCCCACTCTTTTACTTAAGGTATAAAAGGCATAGCACAAGTGAATAGTAACTTCAAAAGTTTCACAAATCACCCCCCTCTTTTACTTACTTACATTTTAATAGTTACCTAAAAAATTTCACAAATCACCCCCACTCTTTTACTTAAGGTATAAAAGGCATAGCACAAGTGAATAGTAACTTCAAAAGTTTCACAAACCACCCCCTCTTTTACTTACTTACATTTTTTATACCTTATATCTAAAAGTCATAGCACAAGTGAATAGTAACTTCAAAAGTTTCACAAACCACCCCCTCTTTTACTTACTTACATTTTAATAGTTACCTAAAAAATTTCACAAATCACCCCCACTCTTTTACTTAAGGTATAAAAGGCATAGCACAAGTGAATAGTAACTTCAAAAGTTTCACAAACCACCCTCCTCTTTTACTTACTTACATTTTAATAGTTACCTAAAAAGTTTCACAAATCACCCCCACTCTTTTACTTACTTACATTTTAGCCAACAAAAAATATATAATAGTTACCTTTATGTTTTTTTACAAACTTATCACAAACTTTTAACATTTTATACTTTAACCATTAAACTTCTCATTTATGTAAGTAAGTAAAAGAGTGGGGGTGATTTGTGAAACTTTTTAGGTAACTATTAAAATGTAAGTAAGTAAAAGAGGGGGGTGGTTTGTGAAACTTTTGAAGTTGCTATTCACTTGTGCTATGCCTTTTAGATATAAGGTAGTTACTATTCACTTGTGAAACTTTTTTACAAACTTATCACAAACTTTTAACATTTTATACTTTAACCATTAAACTTCTCATTTATTATAAATCGACTACATACTTTATATACTACCTAATAGACAAAAACGATTAATAGTCACCAGAGCAGGGGTGCTTTCGTTCTCTCACTTTCCCCCCCCCCCCCCCTTTCCACCTTTTTTTTTTTAAAAAAAGCCCCCATAGTTTGTTCAAATATTAAAATCGACCCCCCAAACAGGGGGTAAAGTGTCAAATACTCATTTTCATAAAAAAAAATAAAAAAAAAACTACACCCAAATATTCAACGGGCCATATCTTCTCGCACAAACCGAGTTAAATTTTTCTGGCACCATCGTTAAACTCGAAACAATTTTAGGAGCACACTGTCACTAACTATACGCAAATCAGACGCTTTTTAGAAAATACTAAATATTTGAGGTACTTTTCATACACGTCGATTTTGCGTTAAATTTTTAAAAGTCGACAATTCCATAGTGAAACGCGGAGATGTACATATATTGTTAATTTAAAATAACATTTAAATCTTTCACGGATTATACTTTTTAGTTCGACTCGAGTTGCGATTCAACGATATCATCGTTAGCCACGGAATAATTTTACAAACTAAACGCAATATAATACATTGAAAACCGAACCCCGGCGCGAAGCGAGGGTTTGAACACTAGTTTAAGCTAAACAACATCTAAAATACACAGTAAAGGTAACGGGTCAAAATCAAAATGATACGGAGTATCAGAAAATCAAATGTCAACCTTTATACTCTATATACAAAAAAAAAAGTAATGTTGCTGTAACATAGTTTTTAGGGTCGTAATGGGTTGGGTTTGGGTCAAAACGAGTTGAAGTACAAACCGGTCAGGCTTTTTAACAGGTCGAACGGGTAAGTCTAAAAGGTTTGGGTCGGGTCATAATGGGTTGGGTTTGGAAATGCATGATTTCTATTTTTATCATTAATAAAATGCTGTTTGTTAATTCCAACTATCGTTTGAATAAACTTCCTAATACTATTTGTTTTTAGCTTCATTTCAATTATAACATGAAACATTTATGTATTTTGAAATCGATAAACAACAAATTGAGAATCAAAATATTTACTGAATTTACGAACTGTATGTATGAAAAATCATAATAAACCCTAATTTCACCTGATGAGAAATTGGAAGAGATGAGATGATTTTGATGAAATCCATTCGTTCAACGCTCCAATCTACAGTGTATTTAGTCAATTCATCGATCAGTTTTGAATGCTCGATTGAAAGAGAATAGCTGCTTTAGGTACAAGTTGTAGACCCAATGTACCTTGCAATCAATGAGCTGAAGAGATAGATTACAAGTTATTTCAATGGGAGGTGGCATGGTTCCTCCTCATGTCACGGAGGTTCGTCTATGACTCCGGACTCGTAAAGCAGGTAGTAGCTCTGGAATTAGTCATGGAATTAGTCAGTTAAAAAAACGTTGGATACTCAAATTATCAAAAAAAAAAAAGAAATAAAGTTATTCCACGTGTTTTGATTTGGACCTGTTTAGCAATCAAAGACCCATCAGGTTAGGTTGCATGACTCATTGGTTCTGCTAATAAGTACTCTATTTGGGTTTGATTTGCCTAGCCTATGGTTAACTGATAGGCCACCAAATTTAGCCATAGCTAAGTATGCTTATTTGAACTAGTACATTTTGGTGGTGTGGTGCAGTTGTGCAAAATTCAAGCTTTTATATCTACAGTTACACAAAAAGATTATAGATACAAGTGTGTTAACATTATACAATGTTATCCTATCGAGCTGTTATTTGTGTAATGGTTACATTGTTTAAAGAGTAGTCTTCTGACTTCTTTTCAACTGACGTTGACTTCGATTCAATTTGGCCAAAGAAGAATGCTGGCCGTTTTTGATCGCGTAAAAAACTTAAGATAATAAGTTAACATTAGTATCGAGTCAATTACCTTCTTGCCTAAGCTTTATTTTCTTATGATACCACAATAGACCGACACAAAAGAGTAATAACAGAATGCCAGCAACAATTGGTGCCCAATTCCAACTTTCAGCTTCGGGTATCGATTACTAATTTTTCATCAAAAGTGGAGGCGAGCGGTCAAGGAGATGAAGCATTCGGTAAAGAACATCAACGAAAGAAACAAATCACACATACAAATTCAGCAGATCCATTCTAGTATATTGAGGTTGAGAACAGAGAGATATCACTAAGTATAGCCACCAAGCTTTTTTTAGATAGAAAGGTGATCCTCACACATCATTTTTTTATCCATAAATACATAACTGACAATTATACCTTACTTATACTTAGGATAATAATATAAGTTTAACTCTCTAGATTAATCTAGGGGTGTAAATGTAAATTTATGATATAAAGGTGTGTATGGATTAAAAATTGGTGTGTGAGAATTACCTCTCTTTTTATGTGATGAAGTGTGTTTTGATCCCACGTGAGGGTTTCAGCGAACATTTACTCTGAGTATAAAATCTAATGTATCAGACCAGTTGTAACGGGTCATCACCCACGTAGTGGGTTGATGACATGACAAGAATCCAATACCAGTTTTTTAAGTAGTGGGTCGTTGCTTTTATCTGTAAGTCGAGCATGGATTGATTTCTCACGGAAAAACTCACGTCTGTGAGTTTATATTTATTAATTTTATATTATTCTTAAAATATTATTTTATAACTTTTTTATTTTATGAATTATATTTTAACACATCATCACAACACTCTTTACCCACACCAAAAACCCAAATCACTATTACTCTATATCAAAATCCCACACTGCCTAGTCATCTAAAAGTGCGAAAAAAAGAAGAACAACTCACACCACGAACTCGTTCAATTTTCTTTTTTTGTTGACGAAACCTTGTCCTTCAAGTGCCTTATCGATATCCGAGTGTTGAGAATCATACGGACGATGAGTTGTTGGACTGACACGTTCGGCCTGTTTATAATTCCGGACCCGTTTGGATATGAACTGTTTTGACCCAAACGCAACCCATTACAGCCCAAAAAACTATGTTACGGCTACAGTACTTTTTTGTTATGTAGAGTTTGAAGGTTGTATGAATTAGAAACATATTGTGGGTTACATTTAAATTGTTTATGATACTCTGTATCATTTTGATTTGAAAGTTTTTTTTGCTTGTTGTTTAGCTTAAATTTTCTCAAGGGACTAATTATACATGTAGGTATAGTCAATAGACCAAAGGATAAATTTGTAGTTTCCTCCTAACTTCCATGTGGATATTACAGTAGAAGATTAGATTATGTGGTTCTGTATGACTTTAGTCATCAACATCCAACCCAAACACACTTGTGTATAACTTGACCAGGTCAATATGGTGGACTTAATAGTCAAGCAACATCTCAAATGAAAAAAAACAAACTTACTTCACCTCTTCTGCAACTCTGGATTAATTAATCAGTTCAAACAAAAAGTTTCTTTTATTTAATTATTCAAACATGTATTCTTTATCACCACCATCATCATCATCATCATCTCTGACCTTATTCTTCTTCTTTTACTTGTACTTATCTACTGGTATATCATACTCTCTGTACTTTGTACTACACACACACACACACAAAAACTTATACATATTTTACAGTGTATTCTGAATACAATTTTGTTAAAATTTGCAGGAACGGTAGGGAGCGTTATTACATTTGTCAACAACTGTGGCTTCACTGTTTGGCCAGGAATCTTCAGCACCAGAGACTCCGGCAGTGCAGATTTCAACAAAACTGGATTCGAGCTCACCGAGGGTGATTCACTCTCACTTGAAGTGCCAGATGTATGGACTGGCCGTTTCTGAGGCCGAACAGGTTGCAACATGTCCAATAACGGGTCATTGTTGTGCACGACAGGTGACTGCACGGGCCAAATAGAATGCAAAGGAAGATTATACAAACCACCCGTTACTCTCGCCGAGTTCATTTTCAATGTTAATGGGGAACAGGACTATTATGATGTCAGTCTAGTTGATGGTTTCAACTTGCCTATGCTAATTGAGGCAAGTGGTGCGTCCGGTTCAGGGTTACGTAGTTGTGCCAAAACGGGCTGCATCGATGACTTAAATACACAGTGCCCTCTCGAACTGAGAGTTGAAGGTGGATGTAGTTCTGCTTGTCAGGTGTTCCAAACACATGAGTATTGTTGTACTGACTCTTTTGGAGCACCGTTTACGTGCAAAGAAACTGCATATGCTCAGTTTTTTAAATCGGCTTGCCCGAGATCCTATAGCTTTGTATATGATTCTACAAGCAGTACATTTGTGTGCAGTAATTCTGATTACATTATAAGGTTTTGTCCGGCTCCAGATTCATTTTCAACGATTAAACCTGGAGTTCTACTCGACTCCTCCGACCAGCTAGTTTCCAGTGGTGGAAATTTCACATTGGGGTTCTTTGATCAAGATTACGGCTATTTGGGAATTGGGTACACGAGAGATACAGAATCGAGGAAAGTATGGACAGCTAACCCTAATGCGGCGATAAAGTTTGTCAACCATGCGTTGTCTGTTGACCCGAAGACTGGAAACTTGATCATTACTGCAGGACAGAGTACCCTGATGAATATTACTGATATTCGAGCTGGTTTGAACCCCAACGTGACTGCAACTCTTTAAGACAATGGTAATTTTCGGTTGATTAACGCAATGAACAAAAAGGTTTTGTGGCAGAGTTTTGATCATCCGACGAATGTGCTTTTACCGGGTATGAAGCTTGGGTATAACTTAAAATCAGGGCAGAATTGGACATTAACTTCTTGGTTGAGTGATAAAATCCCAAATTCAGGTGCTTTTACGTTAAGCTGGGAGTCTCAGAGATTATTGATTCGAAGAAGAGGTGAACCATACTGGACTAGTGGAAATTATTTGAATGATCAAACATTCCAATATATGTTTGCATTAAACGGGCCAGGTAGCCAAACACGTTATAATCTCAGTTCCGTTTACAGAAATGAAGAGCGTTATTTTAGCTACGAAGGTACTAATTCTGATTCACCTATGTGGATTTTGACACCAAATGGACAAATTAGAGATGGTGATAATTCTGTTGTATGGACCCCTGAGTTTTGTTATGGGTTCAATTCAAGTAATGGATGTGTACAACAGTCTACTTTGCCTCAATGTAGGAGAGAGGGTGACGGTTTTAGTGAAAAGAATGGAGATTTTGTTCCGGATTTGACAACGAGTGTTATTGATAATAACTCGTTTTTAAGCATTAGCGACTGCTTCAATAAGTGCTGGAGTAGTTATCTTTGTGATTAATAAGTGCTGTGTGGAGTATAATAGCAGTACTACCATTGGAACTGGCTGTGTTATTTGGACTGGAAGTAATATCTTTGTGATTAATCCACGTGACGACTCTACGTTAAAGTATGTGATTAACCAAATGGCAATCAATCCAAGTACAGGTATTAATGTTTACTTCCACTTAGTTTTGCTATAGCTTTGAATCTAAACAATTCGATATGCAGGAAACGAGAAGGGAAAAAGCATGAAATGGGCATGGATAGTTATTGGTGTTGCCATTCCTTTGATTATAATCTGTTTGGGGCTTTTATGGTTTATAAAGAAGAGAAAGTGTAAGTGAGCTTATGTTATAGTTGTATTAGTTGCTAATCTTTTTAAAGTACTTATATTGATGATACTTATTATAGAGCACGCGAGGCGAAAGAGAGATGAATATTTTCTTGAGTTGACGGCTTCTGAAAGTTTCAAGAATATACACGAGCTCGAAAACATTGATGGGAAAGGAAATAATGTATTATTATTTCGTTTTGCGTCTATTATGATGATTTCGCCGATGAAAATAAGTTAGGTCAAGGTGGTTTTGGACCGGTTTACAAGGTAGCTAGCCTTCATATAGACTTGTTTGGTTCTTGCAATTGTACAGTAATCTGACTAAATAAAATACTCGTATGTAAGGATCGTATAGCCCAAACACAATGTCCTGCAATATAAGCCCAAGAGTCCATCCTTATTCTAAAACCAATTGGTAATAGAATGACTTTCCCTTAGACTTATATACATACATTTGTTTTTGTTCCATGACCGATGTGGGACTTTGGTTTGCACCCTAACAAACCTCCCCTCAAACCCAAGTCCATCTAGGCCTCCCCTCCAACGATAGTTCGGATCCAACCTTTACCGTCGCCAACTCGGAACTCTCAACCTGGTGGGAGGGCAGGGAGATTTCGATACAAGGCTTCCAGGATCAACTCATCGTGCTAGGGTCCCCTCGAACGAGAGCTGGGTCCACTCATCGCTGGCAACACCGAGGGATGAGCCACGTCACACCGTGCGCTCAGGGGTGCGTCCTACTGCGCCGTCCACCACATCGGGGCTATGGCCCAGCTCTGATACCAGTTTGTTGTGATTAGCGCACTTTCAAGACCCGAGAAATTAATAGAACAATTTAAGCAATAAATTAAGACACAAGAATTTTACGTGGTTCGGTGTGAGGCCTAGTCCACGGGCGGAAGCAGAGATGGATTTTACTAACAAATATGGAAAACCCGAGGTTACAATGTATCACTCTAATCTAGGCTCCGAAAATACTAACAACGTATTTGGACCACTCACTAGATTATAACACTCCCCTCGTAACTCACTCGTATAGAATTTTGATTAACAATTATATACTCTCTCTATTCTCTAAGACTTCTTACAAGTACAAGACTAATTTTAACTCTTTCACTTTTTTAGATGGATGATGTCTAAATGAACAAATCATCATTTCTATTTATAGACAATAAGAGGAGGTGCCAAACAATTCAATTTTAACTTGAATTGATATGTCATTGTAGGATTGTAGGCTTCTTGATTATTCTTGCATGTTGTAAAACAAGTAGTCCACAAAATGCTTTTTACTTCCTACAATCTTTGACTCATTGCAAGGCAATTTGGCCATTTGGTTGGTAGATGACAACTTGCAAATACAAATTGGAATTGAGTTATTTCAACGTCCAACAAATCTCCACCTTAACGAACATTCCATTCTTTGCTATCCGTTCTCAACCTCCGCTATCTGCCACAGCCCTTTCGGGCTCATCACTTTCTTCGAACGCCAACCAAGTTCAAACAATGTTCGAACTTGTTTGTAGTAACTGGTTTAGTCAACATATCTGCCGGATTATCAGCCGTACCAATCTTCTTGACAATTACAACTCCTTTAGATATGACTTCACGAATAAAGTGATACCGTACATCAATGTGTTTGGTTCTCTCATGATACACTTGATTTTTAGTCAAATGTATGGTGCCCTGGTTATCACAATGCACCACAGTTTCATCCTGTTGCAAACCCAGATCACCAACCAAACCCCTCAGCCACTTTGCTTCTTTCACACACTCGGTCATAGCCATGTATTCCGCTTCAGTTGTCGACAAAGCAACCGTCGATTGTAATGTTGCTTTTCATTTAATAGCACATCTTCCGAGAGTAAAAACATAACCAGTCTGAGACCTACTCCGATCTAAATCACCAGCATAGTCTGAATCAACGTATCCGGTAATATTAGTATTACCACCGCTACCAAATACTAAGCCAATATCAGTTTTCCCTCTAAGGTACCGAAGAATCCATTGCACCGCTTTCCAATGAGCTTTCCCTGGATAATCCATATATCTACTCACCACGTTTACCGCCTGTGCAATATCCGGTCTAGTACATACCAGGGCATACATGATGCTACCCACAGCACTAGCATATGGAACATGTGACATATGCTCCACCTCTTTCTCAGTTTCCGGTGACAACGCCGATGAAAGTTTGAAATGTGCAGCAAGTTGAGTACTAACCGGTTTGGAGTTATCCATCCCAAAACGCTGAAGAACCTTCTCAATATATTTCTTTTGTGACAAATACAATTTTCCTTCACGTCTATCTCTGATAATCTCCATTCCCAATATCTTCTTAGCTGCACCCAAATCTTTCATCTCAAACTCACTTTTGAGTTGAGATTTTAACTGATCGATCTCAGACATGTTTTTCGAAGCAATCAACATATCATCCACATATAATAGTAAATAAACGTACGAGCCATCAGGAAGCTTCTTGTGATATACACAACTATCATAATCACTCCGTGAGTAAGATTTACTAGTCATGAATACGTCAAACCTCTTATACCATTGTCGAGGTGATTGCTTCAAGCCATATAATGACTTTTTCAGCAAACAAGCATAATCTTCCTTTCCTTTGACTACAAATCCCTCTGGCTGGCGCATAAAGATCCGTTCCTCCGACTCACCATGTAAGAATGACGTCTTGACATCTAGTTGCTGCAGCTCCATATCAAGTAAAGCAATCATGGCAAGTAATACGCAGATAGAGGTATGCATTACAACCGGTGAGAAAACTTCATTAAAGTCAACTCCCTCTCTCTGTGTAAAGCCTTTTGCTACAAGACGTGCTTTGAACCTTTCATCTTCTACACCCGGAATTCCGTCCTTCTTTTTGAAGATCCATTTGTATCCAACAATCTTCTGACCTTTAGGCGGTTTCATTAGCTCCCACGTATGATTCTTATAAAGAGACTCCATCTCTTCATTCATAGCTATAGACCACTTTGCAGATTCTGGGCCACTAATAGCTTCACGATATGTAGCAGGTTCTTGGACCTCTATATCTTCTGCCATACTCAGGGCATAAGCTACCAAATCTGCATGCCTGAACCGTTATGGTGGTTTTATTGCTCGTCGTTCTCTATCTCTTGCTAGATTATAATTCTGTAGATCATGTTGCTCATCTGACTGATCTTCTGGTGTCATTTGATCAACACCAGAGTCATGTACGTCTTCTACAATGGGCTCGACAAGAGTATTTTGTACTACTCCTTGTGGAACTTCTATTTCTTGCTCCACCTGCTCTTCAACTTCACGATCTTTTCTAGCAACTACTTGTTCCTCCTCTGTCTTTTTCAACATAGCAGACTCATCAAATGTCACATCCCTGCTGATGAGAAATCGGGATGATTTACCATCAGGGCACCACAATCTATAACCCTTCACCCCATCTGCATACCCTAGAAATATGCATCTCTTAGCCCTCGGCTCAAGTTTACCATCTTTCACATGAGCATAAGCGGGACAACCAAAAATCTTCAAATCACTATAACTTGCAGGGGAACCTGACCATTTCTCCAAAGGAGTTTGACAATCAATTGCCGTTAATGGAGACCGATTTACCAAATAACAAGCTGTGTTGATAGCTTCAGCCCAAAATATATTTGGTAATTTTGCATTTGAGAGCATACACCTCGCTCGCTCAAGGAGCGTTCTATTCATCCGTTCTGCAACACCATTCTGTTTTGGTGTAAACCGCACTGTGTGGTGTCTCACAATTCCTTCGTTCTTGCAGAACTCATTGAATTCGCCTTTGCAGAATTCCAGTCCATTGTCAGTTCTTAAGCGCTTGATGAACTTTCCAGTCCGCTTCTCTATCATCATCTTCCATTGCTTGAAATTGACAAAGACTTCATCCTTACGTTTAAGGATATAAACCCACACTCTTCTCGAATAGTCATCAATAAAGGTTAACATGTATCTCGCACCACCTTTTGAAGGAACAGGAGACGGACCCCAAAGATCTGAATGGATATAATCCAAAGTACCTTTCATCCTGTGAACGGATACACAGTGCTCGCAGAATTCCAATCTTCCGATATTCTGAACACACAGCAAACCTCGTTTACTAAGCTCCATCATTCCTCTCTCGCTCATGTACCCAAGGCGCATGTGCCATAACTTCGTGGTATCTACATCTTTAGCCGATGAAGAAACTCCAGCTGCACCAGTAACCGTGCTACCCTTTAACAGGTAAAGGCCATTACACATTTCACCTTTCATTACGACAAGTGCACCTTTTGAGACTTTTAATACTCCACCTCGAGCTCGATAATCGCAGCCGATGGAGTCCAACGTACCTAAGGAAATAAGATTCTTTCTCAATTCTGGAACATGCCTGACATCTGTCAAAGTCCTTACCGTGCCATCATACATCTTGATTTGGACCGCTCCTATTCCAACAACCTTACAAGCCACATTGTTTCCCATAAGGACTTTACCACCATTTATTTCTTGATAGGTGGTAAACCAATCCCTAATAGGACACATGTGATAAGAACAACCTGAGTCAAGAATCCACTCGTCACTCAAGCAGCCATCGGTAACACTAAGAACATTTGCACCATCAGAATCGTTTTCTGCAACCGCGGCAACTTTATTGGCTCCCGCTGCATTCCAATTCTCTCTTTTTCCTTTTAAGTCTGGACAGTCTCTACGCATGTGCCCTTCCTTGTGACAATTATAACACTTGATCTTTCTAGATCTTGGTTTCGATCTAGAACGACCTTTGTTGTTACTACTTGATGCTCTATCATTACTTCTTCCTCTCACCACCAAACCATTTACACTTTCTTCCACATAATCCGTCGAAGATTTCTTCCTTAACTCAACAGAGTTCAAGGTAGATTTGGCATCCTCCATGGAAATAGTATCTTTACTATATAGTAGAGTTGTAACCAAATACTCCTATGATTTTGGCAAGGAACATAAGAAAATTAATGATTGATCTTCATCGTCAATTTTCACACCAATATTATTCAAGTCCAAAATTATTTTATTGAACTCATCGATGTGATCATTTAATAAACCTTCTTTCACCCGAAGAGTATACAACCGTTGTTTCATATACAACCGGTTCGTGTCACTCTTAGTCATATATAGAGATTCTAGCTGTTTCCAAAGTCCATCCGGTGTGGTTTCTGCCGCAACTTCTCCAAGCACACAATCGGCAAGATTTAGAATAATCATGCCGTGTGCCTTTTCCAGAAGTTCATCCTTCTCTTCATCTGTCAACTTTTCGGGTAGATGTTGTCTCCCTTTAAAAGCTAACAAATAACCTTGTTGGCTCAGTAGAGCCCGCATCTTCATTCGCCAAAGACCAAAATCGTTCTAGCCATTAAATTTCTCTACGTCGGACCTTATTATCGTCATCTGACTTTTGTTGATCTACCTTTGACATACTTCCTATCTCTACCCTTGATCCAAGGTAGCCCACAAGAGGTTTCCTACCCGTATCGTCCAGACGAAGTGATAGGAGGGGATTCGGTCCTCTTGACTTGCTGCTCAGTAGATTCGCAAATGGATTCTGTTTAGAGCAACCTAGTAGAAGGGTTCACTGATCTCATATGATAATCTGAACTCAAAAGCTAGTGTATTTTGTCTTACTTTATAGTCGAGGAGGCATTCTTCCGGATTAGAGGGAGCTCTTTCTCCCAAGGCGGGATATTCTTTTAGTATTTTTTTTAAAAAGGTCCATCCTCAAGAATGGCCTAAGATGGTCAGAAGCATTCCTAACAATGCTTGCCACAGCGGAATACTCTGGAAAAACGGGTCACCATTTCGCGAAAATATGGTCCAAAGAATCTTGATAGTAGTTCCATGAACAATCCATTGCGGGATATCAAAGAGTCAAACAGGTTATTCGATGCAGCGAATTCGAAAGCAGGAGATTCTCTGGCTCTGATACCATTTGAAAGGATCGTATAGCCCAAACACAATGTCCTGCAATATAAGCTCAAGAGTCCATCCTTATTCTAAAACCAATTGGTGATAGAATGACTTTCCCTTAGACTTATATACATACATTTGTTTTTGTCCCATGACCGATGTGGGACTTTGGTTTGCACCCTAACATCGTATGATGTTATTAAAACATGGAAAACTAAGTGATGGGCGAGAAATTGCAATAAAAAGGCTCTCAAGAACCTCAGGTCAAGGACTTGTGGAATTCAAGAATGAACTTATTCTTATAGACAAACTTCAACACACAAATCTTGTTCGAGTTATTGGTTGTTATATTCACAGGGATGAAAAAATGTTAATTTACGAATATATGCCTAACAAAAGCTTGGATTTTTTTCTCTTTGGTAGGAATCCTTGTAACATAAGTACACATTATATATGTTGATATTTATTCATGATACATTCATTAAATTTTCTTGCAGATGAAAATAGGAAGGCAGAGCTAGATTGGCCCAAAAGATTCAACATCATTGAAGGAGTTGCTCAAGCATTGTTATATCTTCATAAATATTCAAGAATGCGAGTTATTCATAGAGATTTAAAAGCCAGTAATATTCTTTTAGATGAGAATTTGAACCCAAAAATTTCTGATTTTGGTTTGGCAAGAATTTTCAAAGAGAACGAAACCGAAGTAATGACTAACAGGGTGGTTGGAACATAGTAAGTTATTTTTTATTCAAGACCATACACAGTTATATCTTCATAGTCATTTCATCTTCAGAATCTTAAGTGTGAAATTACAAGAAGCACCATTCAAATCGCAGATACATATATATTAATTCGTTATCAATAATATTTAATCCTATATATTTCTTGACTTATGTAAAATTTGTTGTGTTCAGTGGTTATATGTCTCCTGAATATGCAATGGAAGGGACTTTCTCCATTAAGTCCGATATCTTCAGCTTTGGTGTATTGATCCTAGAAATTGTCAGTGGAAGAAAAAATAGTAGTTTCGTTCATCTTGATCGTACATTCAATCTGATTAGTTATGTAAGTGTACTAACAATTCTTATAAAAGCATCTTTAACATATACTAATATGCATATAATGTTTTGTAGAAGACCGAAAGTACCTTACTTTCAGCGAGTCCAATTGGCTTATGCTATGGAAATATTATTATTATTATTATTTAAGAGAATGTTTATTATTATTAATGATTTAGGCATGGGAGCTATGGCAACAAGAAAATATATCGGAGTTGAAGGATCCAAAAATCGAAGATACATTTGTTGTACAACAACAGTTCTTGCGGATTGTTCATGTCGCTCTTTTGTGTGTCCAAGAAAGTCCAACGGATAGACCAACGACATTAGATATGACCTCCATGCTTCTCAATGACACTATCTCGCTACCCACGCCAAATAGACCAGCATTCGTCATTGGCAAAGTGGAGTCAAAGTCAACTTCGGTAGAAAAGAAAGATGTTTCCGTGAACAATATGACCATAACCGTTATGAGCGGTAGATAGGGTACGAGCATGGGATATAATCTTATTGATATATAACTTTCTTATTTGGAATAATAGTTTTGAAATGCCTTTGTAATTTTATTAAATTTGATTTGATTAACTTGGTAAACTGTCTATTAAATACAATAAACTATATTAGATTAGATTACTTAATTAATCATATAGGAAATATTTTGATCATACATATTTTTACCATAGGGTTAATATGCATGTTCAATACGCAATTGGGGGGGGGGGGGGGTTTAAGGATCTTAGAACAAGGCTCTCCGGTCCGGCTACCGTGAATAACCCTGACTGACATGATGATGTCGGCGGGGTGGTCAAGTGATTAAGTCCACCTTCGATAATAGTCGTTGATTGGAAGTCCCCATATAAGGCTGTAGGTGCTAGTCGACAAAGAACTAACCTGTTAACCTTGAGAAGATGAGAGATGATGCTGGTTACGTAAGATGTGTGATTAATGATTGTTACGTAATGTGGTTGTCCCTTAGAATGATAATTAGGGTTTGTATATATAGGCAAACCCTAATTCTAGAACCATCCGAGATGATGGTAATCCCTTCCATAACCAACTCCCCGAATCACGGATATAATTATGGAAAAGATACTTACTTGAGGACCAAGTAACCGCCGTACTGGGAACAAAGGCATTCGATACGAATCCGTATGACGCATACCGCATACAAAGTATACGCATACGCATGCGCGCGAGTGCCCGCATACGTATGTATTGCGCATGCGGGTTGTGGTATCATTATGTCCCCCCAGTTTGATGTTATATGACGCAAGACATATGATATCAAACTATTAAGCGAAAAGGAAAAAACAAGAAAACGGCTAGCATTTAATTTTCTACGTGCGTTTCGAGGGCATTAAATGCCTATCACTGTCGCAGAAGCCCATTCGGCTGACAAGACGTAAAGTGGCAGTTGGCAGGCACGTGTGAGCCACGCGCTCAACACAGGGCACAGCTAATTGACACCCACGCGCGTGCAAAAAATATCAATCGTTGATTCCGTTACACGTGTACAGCCACGATGAAACCCGTTGCACCCCATGACCCCCAATTTGCACTATAAATAGGTCTGTTTCACCCACATTTCCATTTTTCTGCATCAAGCTTCTCCAATACGCTGCTTATTTAAATTCCGATCAAAATCCAAACATTCCGGCCAACTTCTAAAGGTTAGTTGTTCTCCGATTACTTATAGAAAATGACTAAGGCTAACGAGACTTACGTAGATAGCGTAGTGTCGGTAATAGAGCAACAGCATATAGATTCATTAGTTAAACAGTACCCACCGTTAGCACAGTATAACCCGCTGCCTCCCCAGTCTAATCAACGTGCCCACAAACCACCGGAGAACAAGGTAGCTATATATGAGCATGCGTTTAAGCATGGCAATTTTAGGGTGCCACCTTCTGACTTCTTTTTAGGCGTTCTAGATCATTTCGACGTAGGACTAGGGCAATTACACCCTTACGCAATAGGGAAAATAGTGCTGTTTGAGATGTGGTGCGTTGCACTAAACAAGGTACCATTAGTGAAGGTATTCTGTCATTTATACCGCCTAACCAATCATCATAAGTCGTGGTTTACTTTCTTCGCCCGTCAGAACTTCACAAAAACCCCCAAATCGAACGTGGGTCACTGGAAAGAAACCTTCTTTTTTATTGACCAATCTGTTGTGGGATCCACCTTTCCGCAAACACTTGTCTGGTGCGAAAGCATGGCTAAGGATGTGAACAAAACCCCCGTCCTTGATGACGAGGAAACGAAGTTGTTAGTGGAGTGCGCTAACGCACAGCTTGTGCACCGATCATATGGGAATGTTATGCTGCGGTTGGGAAGGATATCCGCGCACTGGCCATGGGAGAACATGCGTCCAGCCATAATCGCGCCGAATGGCAAGGGTAGGAATAGTATAAATGCATATGAATATATAACCGCTAGCGTATACGTACATGTTTTAATATTGCGCATATGTTTGCAGAGATGAATATGAAGAAAGTGCTTACCGCGGAGGAGATTGCGGCCATCTCTTTCCGCAAGCAAAATATAAACGAACCTCTGGAGCAAGAGAGGACTGGGGAGAACGAGGTGACGGCTCCCGCTACCTCGGCCAATAAGCGCAAGGAAACCGAAGCTCCCTAAAATAAACAACAGAAGAAGAAGAAGCTAACTCCCTAACAAAAGGAGAACATGCGGAATGACAACTTTGTCCCCGTCGATCCAGCATCCGCAGATCTTCCTCCTCCCATCACCGGTAAGCATCTCTTTTTCTTTCGTAAGCACCGTACGATTAACTTCATGTGCTAACAAGTTACTAATTTGCAGAGCCTATTGAGGAGACGCATCAGATGCCGCCGCAGGCAAATCCGGACCTTGAGGCTACCGCCACGTCCAGGGACAGGGCGATACACCTTGACTCCGATTCTACACCAGTCCCTCCACACGGTAGCTTTCGATTGGCAAACCTGGCGCATCTCACCCAGTCCTCCGCCGAAAATGCCGCAGAGCAGTCCGCCTTTCTGTAAAATATTTTTCCTGCTGAATTCCGCGAGCAACTCGCTGCACTGCCCTTCAACCAAGCGCACAACGGCTTTGTCCAAAACGGCCTTGTGTTCTTTGGCATGTTTGCGGATCAAGCCCGTCGCTCCACTAACCTATACCAAGTGGCCGTGCGGAAAGAAACGGAGCTTGGATTGCTGCAGGCAGGGGTAGATCAGGTTAAAAAAGATAGGGATGCCGTGAAAGAGGCGCGCAAGGCGGTGGAGGTGACTGCGGCAGAAACAAAAAATGCGCTAATCGAGGAAAGGAAAAAGAACCGCGAACTGGTGGGGGCGGTTGACCAGGCTAAGGGGGAGACTGAGCGCCTGTGGTTGGAACTGGAAAGGGTGCACAGGGAGATGGACGATGCGGTGACTGGCCGCGAGCTGGCGGAGGCAGACTTGTCAAAGCTTCGCACCTCCCTTCCTGTCATCGCGCAGAAGGTAATGGACTCGGGGCCCGTCACCGAAAAGTTCAACGCCTACGTCGATGCAGTGAAAGAGCATGACCGCAACAAGGTGTTGCTTGAGGTGATCAAAGGCTGCGACCTCACGCTACCATACCCTGAAGTTGTGCGAAAAAATTTGAAAGAGGCTACAGCTGAGGCGCTCCTAGAAGCGGAGCAGGCCATCCAGTCTATCCCGATCCCCTTAATAGATGCTTTCACTGCGGATTCCAATATGCCAATTGATGGGTTTCTCAAGGAGGATTTTTAGATTTAGCTTGTAACCGTTCGCGCCGTAATTCCTATGCTTAGGCAGGCAATTGTAAATACAATTTTTGGGCCCTAAGTCCCGTGTTGGGCAGGCACTTGAAACAATTTATTTGTAATATCTTAGTTTATATTATATATTAATGTTATGCATGCGTTATCTATTAATTGTTTATATATCGCGAATCAGAACAAAAGATGAACTGCATGCCTATGCGCATAGTTAACAAAACTCATGC
This sequence comes from Rutidosis leptorrhynchoides, assembly GCF_046630445.1. NCBI lineage: Eukaryota > Viridiplantae > Streptophyta > Magnoliopsida > Asterales > Asteraceae > Rutidosis > Rutidosis leptorrhynchoides. The sequence goes on along the minus strand of NC_092334.1, from coordinate 143,397,167 downwards.
GCATACGCAGGTACTGCGTAAAATAAACCAACATTTTAGCAATTTTACCTTTAACAATTTAGACTTAAAAGCTAATGAGTTATTGATGTGTCATGTGCTAGAGGTGCACTTTAGCTGTATGGTAAGCAACGCAACTAAAAACAAACCAATGCTTTTATACTTAAGAGTTCTGATGTGCGTAGAGGTGTATACGAAATAGTTATATTTTTACTACAAAATACTATTAAATACGATACAATTTTACACAAGTTATTTATTTATTTATAGAGTGGATATACCTAAACCTTGCTACAACACTTATAGGCAGTGTACCTAATCGTACAATAGTTTAGTTTCGAGTAAGTCCGGTTCGTTCCACAGGGAGCTAGCCAAGTTTAACGCTATATTTTTTAAAAACTATATTTGTATATAAATATATATATATATATATATATATATATATATATATATATATATATATATATATATATATATAAATAAGTAGTTTTATTATTATAAAAGGGGGTTTTTACCGTTTAATGACCGGTTTGTCGATTTTAAAACTTAAGTCGCAGTTAAAACCTAATGTAAAATATTAAAAATAAATATAACTTAATTTTAAGCGTAAAGTAAATAACGATAATGAAATTGCGATAAATAAAAGTGCGATAAATAAAATGACGATAAATAAAATTGCGATAATTAAAAATTACGATAATTAAAATGACAATAAATTAAAGTGCGATAATTAAAAGTGCAATTAAATATGAAATAAAGGAATTATGCTTATTTAAACTTCCGTAATCATGATGTTTGATGTGTTGATTTTAGTTTATTACCATGGGTTAATTGTCCCTTGTCCTGGATTATTCAGTATGTCTATCTGGTTTTTGTCCATAACAGTCCATCAGTCATAAATATAAAGTGCGAGTGTCCTCGTCAAATTATCCTTATATCCGAAGTCAAATATTCCAACTAATTGGAGACTTAAACTATAATTACACCAATTTTCCTTGTATATAATTCACCCATGTTTTAATAAGTCCATTAACTATTAATCCATTCTGTCCGGTTAAATGAACGATTATTAGTACTTATAAATATCCCGCCCATCGTGTCCGATCGAGTGTATGTGGTTATTTATAGGTACGTCCAATTGTAAATCTTTATATTAAATTAACAAACTGTCATTTAATTAAACAAATATAAAGCCCATTAATAGCCCATAGTCCAATTTCCACAAGTGTCGTTCTTTTGTCCAAACCCCAATTATGGTACAAAGCCCAATTACCCCGTCTTAATATTTTAGCCCAACATCATGATTACTTCGGCTTAAATAAGCATCATAATAACTTAGCTATGAGACATTAATTTAAAAAGGTTGAACATAACTTACAATGATTTATAATAGCGTAGCGTTACACGGACAGAATTTCGACTTACACACTTACAACATTCGCTAACATACCCTTATTATTATTAAAATTAAAATTAAAATTAAAATTATAATATATATATATATATATATATATATATATATATATATATATATATATATATATATATATATATATAATACGTTGAGAGATAGAGAAGAGAAAAAGATGTAAACATTCGACCGAAAATGCTGAAATTTATAGATGTGGCCAGGCATCTGCTGCCTTGCGATCGCATGGATTTTTCACTTCCAGGCCATGCGATCGCATGGCCTGCTTTTCCAGCTCACATTGATTTGTTTTCTTGTTGCCGACGGTTTTATTAAATAATATAATATATATATAATTTTAAGAATTAATTATATATTATATTATATTCATGTGCATAGTTGACTTGTAATTTTTAGTCCGTTGCGTCGAGCGTTGAGAGTTGACTCTGGTCCCGGTTCCGGATTTTCGAACGTCCTTTCTTACTATTTAATATCTTGTACTTTGCGTTTTGCGACTCGTACTCTTGTAATTTTGAGACGTTTCTCATCAATAATTTGAACCACTTTGATTGTACTTTGTACTTTTTAGCTTTTTTGGTCGTTTGTGTCTTCAATTCGTCGAATCTGTCTTTTGTCTTCACCTTTTATTATTTAAACGAATATCACTTGTAAATAGAACAATTGCAACTAAAAGCTTGTATTTCTTGAGGGATAATGCTATGAAATATATGTTCATTTTTAGCATTATCAAGTTCCTCAAGCAAACCAATGCGAGAGTAATTACGCACAAGCAAACCAATGCTTGTATTTTTAAGTCGACTTGGCAGCCATCTAGTCTGCGTGGCGCTTGGCTAGGGGAAAGCCAATTCCCTTCGCCTGCCGTTAATATCTAGCCTTGTAACCAAACAGGCTTCTGTCGCACGGGGGCTAGAGGACACCCCTTAAGTAGGCAGGTAACGCATACAAAAAGAAGAGAGAAATACACATCAAAAGTATGCGCGAGTAAATATTTTAATTGGCATTAATCATGATTACAACCGCGACACATCCAAACGGACGGAAAATACATAGAAAAAACAATGTGCTAAAATAAAATGGAGTGATCAGGTCCATCCAGCTACATATAACATTTTTTCAACAACGTCACGTGCCAAGTGCGTTTCACAGGTTTTTCATCTAATGTCTCGAGATGGTATGCCCCGGTGTTGTTTGCTTTTGCTACCTTGTATGGACCTTCCCAACGGGGGCCCAATTTCCCAATATCCTCCGCATGACTTGCGTCATTCTGACGCCAAACTAAGTCCCCGCACTTATAAGAGCGCGAACGCACACGCTGATTGTAGTACTTTGCAATTTTCTGTTTATTATTGGCTTCGTTTACCGCCGTAGAGAGTCTGCGTTCTTCAAGCAGATTAAGATTTTCCCGCAAAGCTTCTGAGTTATTTTGCTCTTCAAAATTCTGTATGTGGAATGTTGGCACCCCAATTTCTGCGGGTACAACAGCTTCTGATCCATAGACCAAACTGAACGGAGTCTCACCAGTGCTCGCTTTGGGTGTTGTTCTATGCGCCCACAAAACTTTTGGTAGTTCGTCCACCCAACCAATGCGACCATGACCCAATCTAGCTTTGATTCCGGCTACTATATCCCGGTTGGTGACTTCGCACTGGCCATTCGCCTGCGGATGCGCAACGGAAGTAAAAGTTTGCTTAATATTAAGCTCCGCGCATCAACTACGAAAAGGATCCCCCGCAAACTGCGTACCGTTATCACTAACGATTTCATTTGGTATGCCGAATCGACAGACAATGTCTTCCCATACAAAATTTCGCACCCTTTTTCCTGAAATTGTTGCCATTGGTCGTGCTTCAACCCACTTCGTGAAATAGTCAATTGAAACAATCAAAAATTTGATATTTCCTGGGTGCGCAGAGTATGCGTAAGATACTGATGTAAATAGCGTATGGTATAAAATAAATGATAATATTACCTCGGCCTTTTGGAAATGGTCCGACTATGTCAATTGCCCATTTACAGAATGGCCATGGTGAGGAGACTGGTATCATTGGATGCGCAGGTTCTCTGCTGATAAGTGCATGTATTTGGCAAGATTTGCATTGCTTAACTATGAGCGCGGTATCTGCGTACATAGTGGGCCAATAATAACCTAGCCGCATAATTTTTGACACAATAGACCTGTGCCCCGAATGAAGAGCGCATGCACCTTCATACACCTCGCGTATAACCTCCTCTGCCTCTTTCGGACCAATGCACCTTAAGTGCGGCCCTAAATAATTTTTTCGATATAGGACGTCACCCTCAAGGGCATACAGTGGTGCCTTGGTGCGGACTTTCTTTGCATCAACGGAATCCGCGGGTGAGGTGCCATCCCGCAGGAAAGCAATAATAGGTTTCATCCATGTTGAGCTGGATTCCTCAACAGGTGCCACTAAAGGCATCATAACAATGGATTTCGCATGCAGTTCTTCTATAAGAACTTTTTTCCCCAGATGATCAAAGGCCAAAGCAGCCAATTTTCTAAGCGCATCCGCCTTCTTATTTTGCCCCCGCATGACGTGGGAGATTTGAAAAGCCTCAAACTGGTCAGCGAGGTTATGAACAAGCGATAAATACTGCTGCATGGCTATGTCATGCGCTTCGAAGTCTCCGCTGACTTGACTGCATACCAGCTTTGAATCCACATAAGCGTGCATAATTTTAACATTTAATTTATGCGCAATACGCATACCTGCTAACAAAGCCTCATATTCTGCTTCGTTGTTCGTAACAGCAAAATTAAACCGCAGCGCATAGGTATGCTCTTCACCATCTGGGCCAGTTAAAATTACACCTGCACCCGCGCCAGCTGCGCTGCAGGCACCATCGGTGTATAATTCCCATGTTGACAATGGCACAGGCGTATCCTGATGCTCTGCCGATGCCTCAACATCTGCAGGTAACTCTGCTAGGTAATCCGCAAGTATTTGACCTTTAACCACGCTGCGCGAAGAAAAATTTATTTCATGTTCTCCTAACTCAACTGCCCATTTAGCCATTCGGCTAGAAATCTCAGGCTTGTATAACACCTGAAAGAAAAATGATTGCGTTAGTCAATGCGGTAGCCCCGGACATTGCCGCAAATTAGGCATTTACCAACCTGCTTGATCGGTTGATCAGTTAGAACCACAATTGGATATGCTTGAAAGTACCGGCGCAGACGCCGCGCCGTGTGGACTAGCGCATATACTAGCTTTTCTATTGGTGAATAGTTTACTTCGCTTGATGTTAGCGTCTTGCTTACGAAGTAGACCCACATTTGCGTCTGAGAAAACCTCAGCGTTATATTTCTGTGAAATAAATAATGCATGTAAATAAGTGGATTACCTTTCCGTGATCTGCGATAATGAAATGTCCCGTTCTTATTGATTAAAAACGTTCCATATTAATTGATTTCGTTGCGAGGTTTTGACCTCTATATGAGACGTTTTTCAAAGACTGCATTCATTTTTAAAACAAACCATAACCTTTATTTCATAAATAAATGTTTAAAAAGCTTTACGTAGATTATCAAATAATGATAATCTAAAATATCCTGTTTACACACGACCATTACATAATGGTTTACAATACAAATATGTTACATCGAAATCAGTTTCTTGAATGCAGTTTTTACACAATATCATACAAACATGGACTCCAAATCTTGTCCTTATTTTAGTATGCAACAGCGGAAGCTCTTAGTATTCACCTGAGAATAAACATGCTTTAAACGTCAACAAAAATGTTGGTGAGTTATAGGTTTAACCTATATATATCAAATCGTAACAATAGACCACAAGATTTCATATTTCAATACACATCCCATACATAGAGATAAAAATCATTCATATGGTGAACACCTGGTAACCGACATTAACAAGATGCATATATATAAGAATATCCCCATCATTCCGGGACACCCTTCGGATATGATATAAATTTCGAAGTACTAAAGCATCCGGTACTTTGGATGGGGTTTGTTAGGCCCAATAGATCTATCTTTAGGATTCGCGTCAATTAGGGTGTCTGTTCCCTAATTCTTAGATTACCAGACTTAATAAAAAGGGGCATATTCGATTTCGATAATTCAACCATAGAATGTAGTTTCACGTACTTGTGTCTATTTTGTAAATCATTTATAAAACCTGCATGTATTTTCATCCCAAAAATATTAGATTTTAAAAGTGAGACTATAACTCACTTTCACAGATTTTTACTTCGTCGGGAAGTAAGACTTGGCCACTGGTTGATTCACGAACCTATAACAATATATACATATATATCAAAGTATGTTTAAAATATATTTACAACACTTTTAATATATTTTGATGTTTTAAGTTTATTAAGTCAGCTGTCCTCGTTAGTAACCTACAACTAGTTGTCCACAGTTAGATGTACAGAAATAAATCGATAAATATTATCTTGAATCAATCCACGACCCAGTGTATACGTATCTCAGTATTGATCACAACTCAAACTATATATATTTTGGAATCAACCTCAACCCTGTATAGCTAACTCCAACATTCACATATATAGTGTCTATGGTTGTTCCGAAATATATATAGATGTGTCGACATGATAGGTCGAAACATTGTATACGTGTCTATGGTATCTCAAGATTACATAATATACAATACAAGTTGATTAAGTTATGGTTGGAATAGATTTGTTACCAATTTTCACGTAGCTAAAATGAGAAAAATTATCCAATCTTGTTTTACCCATAACTTCTTCATTTTAAATCCGTTTTGAGTGAATCAAATTGCTATGGTTTCATATTGAACTCTATTTTATGAATCTAAACAGAAAATTATAGGTTTATAGTCAGAAAAATAAGTTACAAGTCGTTTTTATAAAGGTAGTCATTTCAGTCGAAAGAACGACGTCTAGATGACCATTTTAGAAAACATACTTCCACTTTGAGTTTAACCATAATTTTTGGATATAGTTTCATGTTCATAATAAAAATCATTTTCTCAGAATAACAACTTTTAAATCAAAGTTTATCATAGTTTTTAATTAACTAACCCAAAACAGCCCGCGGTGTTACTACGACGGCGTAAATCCGGTTTTATGGTGTTTTTCGTGTTTCCAGGTTTTAAATCATTAAGTTAGCATATCATATAGATATAGAACATGTGTGTAGTTAATTTTAAAAGTCAAGTTAGAAGGATTAACTTTTGTTTGCGAACAAGTTTAGAATTAACTAAACTATGTTCTAGTGATTACGAGTTTAAACCTTCGAATAAGATAGTTTTATATATATGAATCGAATGATGTTATGAACATCATTACTACCTCAAGTTTAGTAGGTAAACCTACTGGAAGTGACAAGAAATGATCTAGCTTCAAAGGATCTTGGATGGCTTGAAAGTTCTTGAAGTAGGATCATGACACAAAAACAAGTTCAAGTAAGATTTTTACTCGAATTAAGATAGTTTATAGTTATAGAAATTGAATCAAAGTTTGAATATGAATAGTACCTTTAATAAGAAAGATAACCTACTATATATAACAAAGGTTTCTTGATCTTAGATGATTACTTGGAATGGATTAGAAAGCTTGGAAGTAAATTAGTAAACTTGAAGGGATTTTTGAAGTGTTCTTGAAGTGTTCTTCCTATGATGATTATAGCTTGATTCTTGAAGTGATTTTTGATGAAGATGATGATTAACTACTGGAAAAATACGTTCATAATAGTGTGTGTGTGTTGAGAGAGAATTAGAAAGAGAATTGGAAGTGAAATGGAGTGAATGATGAGTGGTAATTGGTGAGTGGTGAGTGGGGTTAAAAGGAGTTCTAGTTAGTTGACTAGCTCATGGTAGAAGTTAAAATTGATTAGTCATACATGACATAATCAAGAGTGGAATCCCATGCTAGTTCCTATTGGTATATACTCATAGTAAGTACGTTTTGAAGCTGTGTATAATACGGGTAAGAATACGACTAGAATTCTTGATGGAAGAAAAGAATGGAAAAGTAACTGTAACCATTTTCGTTAAGTATGAGTGTTTTGATATATGTCTTGAAGTCTTCCAAAAGTATTTTAATACATCTAAATACACTACATGTATATACATTTTAACTGAGTCGTTAAGTCATCGTTAGTCGTTACATGTAAGTGTTGTTTTGAAACCTTTAAGTTAACGATCTCAATTAATGTTGTTAACCCATTGTTTATTATATCTAATGAGATGTTAAATTATTATATTATCATGATATTATGATATATTAATATATCTTAATATGATATATATACATTTAAATGTCGTTACAACGATAATCATTACATATATGTCTCGTTTCGAAATCCTTAAGTTAGTAGTCTTGTTTATATGTATATAACTCATTGTTAATATACTTATGGAGATACTTACTTATCATAATCTCATGTTAACCATATGTATATCCATATATATATCGTCATGTCGTTTTTACAAGTTTTAACGTTCGTAAATCGCCGGTCAACTTGGGTGGTCAATTGTCTATATGAAACATATTTCAATTAATCAAGTCTTAACAAGTTTGATTGCTTAACATGTTGGAAACATTTAATCATGTAAATATCAATCTCAATTAATATATATAAACATGGAAAATTTCGGGTCACTACAGTACCTACCCGTTAAATAAATTTCGTCCCGAAATTTTAAGCTGTTGAAGGTGTTGACGAATCTTCTGGAAATAGATGCGGGTATTTCTTCTTCATCTGATCTTCACGCTCCCAGGTGAACTCGGGTCCTCTACGAGCATTCCATCGAACCTTAAGAATTGGTATCTTGTTTTGCTTAAGTCTTTTAACCTCACGATCCATTATTTCGACGGGTTCTTCGATGAATTGGAGTTTTTCGTTGATTTGGATTTCATCTAACGGAATAGTGAGATCTTCTTTAGCAAAACATTTCTTCAAATTCGAGACGTGGAAAGTGTTATGTACAGCCGCGAGTTGTTGAGGTAACTCAAGTCGGTAAGCTACTGGTCCGACACGATCAATAATCTTGAATGGTCCAATATACCTTGGATTTAATTTCCCTCGTTTACCAAATCGAACAACGCCTTTCCAAGGTGCAACTTTAAGCATGACCATCTCTCCAATTTCAAATTCTATATCTTTTCTTTTAATGTCAGCGTAGCTCTTTTGTCGACTTTGGGCGGTTTTCAACCGTTGTTGAATTTGGATGATCTTCTCGGTAGTTTCTTGTATAATCTCCGGACCCGTAATCTGTCTATCCCCCACTTCACTCCAACAAATCAGAGACCTGCACTTTCTACCATAAAGTGCTTCAAACGGCGCCATCTCAATGCTTGAATGGTAGCTGTTGTTGTAGGAAAATTCTGCTAATGGTAGATGTCGATCCCAACTGTTTCCGAAATCAATAACACATGCTCGTAGCATGTGTTCAAGCGTTTGTATCGTCCTTTCGTTTTGCCCATCAGTTTGTGGATGATAGGCAGTACTCATGTCTAGACGAGTTCCTAATGCTTGCTGTAATGTCTGCCAGAATCTTGAAATAAATCTGCCATCCCTATCAGAGATAATAGAGATTGGTATTCCATGTCCGGAGACGACTTCCTTCAAATACAGTCGTGCTAACTTCTCCATCTTGTCATCTTCTCTTATTGGCAGGAAATGTGCTGATTTGGTGAGACGATCAACTATTACCCAAATAGTATCAAAACCACTTGCAGTCCTTGGCAATTTAGTGATGAAATCCATGGTAATGTTTTCCCATTTCCATTCCGGGATTTCGGGTTGTTGAAGTAGACCTGATGGTTTCTGATGCTCAGCTTTGACCTTAGAACACGTCAAACATTCTCCTACGTATTTAGCAACATCGGCTTTCATACCCGGCCACCAAAAATATTTCCTGAGATCCTTGTACATCTTCCCCGTTCCAGGATGTATTGAGTATCTGGTTTTATGAGCTTCTCTAAGTAACATTTCTCTCATATCTTAAAATTTTGGTACCCAAATCCTTTCAGCCCTATACCGGGTTCCGTCTTCCCGAATATTAAGATGTTTCTCCGATCCTTTGGGTATTTCATCCTTTAAATTTCCCTCTTTTAAAACTCCTTGTTGCGCCTCCTTTATTTGAGTAGTAAGGTTATTATGAATCATTATATTCATAGATTTTACTCGAATGGGTTCTCTGTCCTTCCTGCTCAAGGCATCGGCTACCACATTTGACTTCCCCGGGTGGTAACGAATCTCAAAGTCGTAATCATTCAATAATTCAATCCACCTACGCTGCCTCATATTCAGTTGTTTCTGATTAAATATGTGTTGAAGACTTTTTTGGTCGGTATATATAATACTTTTGACCCCATATAAGTAGTGCCTCCAAGTCTTTAATGCAAAAACAACCGCGCCTAATTCCAAATCATGCGTCGTATAATTTTGTTCGTGAATCTTCAATTGTCTAGACGCATAAGCAATCACCTTCGTTCGTTGCATTAATACACAACCGAGACCTTGCTTTGATGCGTCACAATAAATCACAAAATCATCATTCCCTTCAGGCAATGACAATATAGGTGCCGTAGTTAGCTTTTTCTTCAATAATTGAAACGCTTTCTCTTGTTCATCATTCCATTCAAATTTCTTCCCTTTATTCGTTAATGCAGTCAAGGGTTTTGCTATTCTGGAAAAGTCTTGGATGAACCTTCTGTAGTAACCAGCTAGTCCTAAAAACTGGCGTATGTGTTTCGGAGTTTTCGGGGTTTCCCACTTTTCAACAGTTTCTATCTTTGCCGGATCCACCTTAATACCTTCTTTGTTCACTATGTGGCCGAGGAATTGAACTTCTTCCAACCAAAATGCACACTTTGAAAACTTAGCGTACAATTCTTCCTTCCTCAATACTTCTAACACCTTTCTCAAATGTTCACCGTGTTCTTGGTCATTCTTTGAGTAAATAAGTATGTCATCAATGAAAACAATGACAAACTTGTCAAGGTATGGTCCACACACTCGGTTCATAAGGTCCATGAACACAGATGGTGCATTAGTTAAACCAAACGGCATGACCATGAACTCGTAATGACCGTAACGTGTTCTGAAAGCAGTCTTTGGAATATCATCTTCATTCACCCGCATTTGATGATACCCGGAACGTAAGTCAATCTTTGAATAAACAGACGAGCCTTGTAGTTGATCAAATAAGTCGTCGATTCTCGGTAGTGGGTAGCGGTTCTTGACGGTAAGTTTGTTCAACTCTCGATAGTCGATACACAACCTGAATGTACCATCTTTCTTCTTGACAAACAAAACAGGAGCTCCCCACGGTGATGTGCTTGGTCGAATGAAACCACGCTCTAAAAGTTCTTGTAATTGGCTTTGCAGTTCTTTCATCTCGCTGGGTGCGAGTCTGTAAGGAGCACGAGCTATTGGTGCAGCTCCTGGTACAAGATCTATTTGAAATTCAACGGATCGCTGTGGGGGTAATCCCGGTAATTCTTTCGGAAATACATCGGGAAATTCTTTTGCAATGGGAACATCATTGATGCTCTTTTCTTCAGTTTGTACTTTATCGACGTGTGCTAGAACAGCATAGCAACCTTTTCTTATTAGTTTTTGTGCCTTCAAATTACTAATAATATGTAGCTTCGTGTTGCCCTTTTCTCCGTACACCATTAAGGGTTTTCCTTTTTCTCGTATAATGCGAATTGCATTTTTGTAACAAACGATCTCTGCTTTCACTTCTTTCAACCAGTCCATACCGATTATCACTTCAAAACTCCCTAACTCTACTGGTATCAAATCAATCTTAAATGTTTCGCTAACTAGTTTAATTTCTCGATTCCGACATATATTATCTGCTGAAATTAATTTACCATTTTCTAATTCGAGTAAAAATTTACTATCCAAAGGCGTCAATGGACAACTTAATTTAGCACAAAAATCTCTACTCATATAGCTTCTATCCGCACCCGAATCAAATAAAACGTAAGCAGATTTATTGTCAATAAGAAACGTACCCGTAACAAGCTCCGGGTCTTCCTGTACCTCTGCCGCATTAATATTGAAAACTCTTCCGCGACCTTGTCCATTCGTGTTCTCCTGGTTCGGGCAATTTCTAATAATGTGGCCCGGTTTTCCACATTTATAACAAACTACATTGGCATAACTTGCTCCGACACTACTTGCTCCGCCATTACTCGTTCCGACACCATTTGTTCCTTTCGTTCTATTAACCCCTGGTCCGTAGACCTCACATTTCGTCGCGCTATGACCATTTCTTTTACACTTGTTGCAAAATTTGGTGCAGAACCCCGAGTGATACTTTTCACACCTTTGGCATAGCTGCTTCTGATTGTTGTTGTTGTTGCGGTTATTATTGTTGTTGGGATGATTGTTGTAGTTGCTGTTGTTGTTGTTGTTGTTGTTGTTGTTGTTGTTGGGCCGTTTGTTGTAGTTGCGATTGATGTTGCGATTGTTGGGATAATTGTTGCGATTATTGTTGTAATTGCTGTTGTTGTTATATTGGTGATTCTTATCACTGTTTTCCTCCCACTTTCTTTTGACTTGCTTCACATTGGCCTCTTCAGCAGTCTGTTCTTTAATTCTTTCTTCAATCTGGTTCACTAGTTTGTGAGCCATTCTACATGCCTGTTGTATGGAGGCGGGCTCGTGTGAACTTATATCTTCTTGGATTCTTTCCGGTAATCCTTTCACAAACGCGTCGATCTTCTCTTCCTCATCTTCGAATGCTCCCGGACACAATAGGCACAATTCTGTGAATCGTCTTTCGTATGTGGTAATATCAAATCCTTGGGTTCGTAACCCTCTAAGTTCTGTCTTGAGCTTATTGACCTCGGTTCTGGGACGGTACTTCTCGTTCATCAAGTGCTTGAATGCTGACCACGGTAGTGCGTACGCATCATCTTGTCCCACTTGCTCTAGATAGGTATTCCACCATGTTAACGCAGAACCTGTGAAGGTATGCGTAGCGTAATTCACTTTGTCCTCTTCAGTACACTTACTTATGGCAAACACCGATTTGACCTTCTCGGTCCACCGTTTCAATCCGATCGGTCCTTTCGGTTCCATCAAATTCCAAAGGTTTGCAGGCAGTGAATTCTTTGTAGGTGCATCCTACACGATTTCCTGTACTGCTAGATCCAAGGTTATTGTTGGTATGTAGCGCAGCCTGTACTGCGGCTATGTTTGAAGCTAGAAAAGTACGGAATTCCTCTTCATTCATATTCACGGTGTGTCGAGTCGTCGGTGCCATTTCCTTCAAAATACTCAAATGGAACAAGTTAATCATACAGAATATTAAGAGTAGTTAATAGTATTTCGTAGCATAATATGAACTCATTTATAAAAGCTTTTTCTTCATATTAGCGTTTTATAAGTTTAAATTCGGGTAGTACCTACCCGTTAAGTTCATACTTAGTAGCTAATATACAATTCAACTACTACAATTCTATATGAAAAACTGATTGTAATAATATTTCGCGTTCAAACTTTTACACAATATTTTACAAACTTACAATACCGCTTATTTTACATATAGCATGAAATATAGCACACAATAAATTTGATACAAGATGGTTTTGAAGATAATTCTAGCTAGTACACAAGTCGTTCAGCAAAGGTAATAAAGACACGTAATTCATACGTCCAGAAACAAGTCATGCATTCTGGTTTTACTAGGATTACTTCCCATCCTTGGTCTTGTGGAACATAACCGTTATGGCCGTTGATAAGACAGCGTGTTGTAACGTCGTCAAAGGGACGAGGGTTACGTAATGTCCAACAGTCCCGTAACAATCTAAAAACCTCATTTCTTACCCCAATTACCGACTCCGTCACTTGTGGGAACGTTTTGTTTAATAGTTGTAGCCCGATGTTCTTGTTCTCACTTTGGTGAGAAGCGAACATTACTAATCCGTAAGCATAACATGCTTCTTTATGTTGCATGTTAGCCGCTTTTTCTAAATCAAGAAGTCCAATATTCGGATATATTGAGTCAAAATAATTTCTTAACCCGTTGCGTAAAATAGCATTTGGGTTCCCCGCAATATATGCGTCAAAGTAAACACATCGTAACTTATGGATTTCCCAATGTAATATCCCCCATCTTTCGAACGAAAGCCTTTTATAAACCAAGGCATTCTTGGAACGTTCTTCGAATGTCTTACAAACTGATCTCGCCTTAAATAGTTGTGCCGAAGAATTCTGACCGACTCTAGACAAGATTTCATCAATCATGTCTCCGGGTAGGTCTCTTAAAATATTGGGTTGTCTATCCATTTTGTGTTTTTATACTGTAAAATAGACAAGAGTTAGATTCATAAAAAAAATACTTATTAATACAAGCAATTTTTACATATATCATAAAGCATAAGCACACTATATTACATATATTACACCACACGAATACAACTATCTTATTCCGACTCGCTCGTTTCTTCTTGTTCGGTTTTGGTTCGTTTTGCCAAGTTTCTAGGGATATATGATGTTCCCCTAATACGAGCCGTCGTTGTCCACATTAGTTTAGAAAAACCTGGTGGTTTAGAGGTTCCCGGGTCATTGTTACAACTTAAGGACTTCGGGGGTTGACGATACATATAAAGTTCATCGGGGTTGGAATTAGATTTCTCTATTTTTATGCCCTTTCCCTTATTATTTTCTTTTGCCTTTTTAAATTCAGTTGGGGTAATTTCTATAACATCATCGGAATTCTCGTCGGAATCCGATTCATCAGAGAATTGGTAATCCTCCCAATATTTTGCTTCCTTGGCGGAAACACCATTGACCATAATTAACCTTGGTTGGTTGGTTGAGGATTCTCTTTTACTTAACCGTTTTATTATTTCCCCCACCGGTTCTATTTCTTCTTCCGGTTCTGATTCTTCTTCCGGTTCCGATTCTTCTTCCGGTTCCGACTCTTCTTCTGGTTCCTCTTCGGGAACTTGTGAATCAGTCCACGAATCATTCCAATTTACATTTGACTCTTCATTATTATTAGGTGAGTCAATGGGACTTGTTCTAGAGGTAGACATCTATCACATAATATCAAACGCGTTAAGAGATTAATATATCACATAATATTCACATGTTAAAAATATATAGTTTCTAACATAGTTGTATTCGTGTGGTGTAATATAAGATAGTTGTATTCGTGTGGTGTAATATAAGTAATATAGTGTGCTTATGCTTTATGATATATGTAAAAATTGCTTGTATTAATAGGTATTTTTTTTTATGAATCTAACTCTTGTCTATTTTACAGTATAAAAACACAAAATGGATAGACAACCCAATATTTTAAGAGACCTACCCGGAGACATGATTGATGAAATCTTGTCTAGAGTCGGTCAGAATTCTTCGGCATAACTATTTAAGGCGAGATCAGTTTGTAAGACATTCGAAGAACGTTCCAAGAATGCCTTGGTTTATAAAAGGCTTTCGTTCGAAAGATGGGGGATATCACATTGGGAAATCCATAAGTTACGATGTGTTTACTTTGACGCATATATTGCGGGGAACCCAAATGCTATTTTACGTAATGGGTTAAGAAATTATTTTGACTCAATATATCCGAATATTGGACTTCGTGATTTAGAAAAAGCGGCTAACATGCAACATAAAGAAGCATGTTATGCTTACGGATTAGTAATGTTCGCTTCTCACCAAAGTGAGAACAAGAACATCGGGCTACAACTATTAAACAAAACGTTCCCACAAGTGACGGAGTCGGTAATTGGGGTAAGAAATGAGGTTTTTAGATTGTTATGGGACTGTTGGACATTACGTAACCCTCGTCCCTTTGACGACGTTACAACACGCTGTCTTATCAACGGCCATAACGGTTATGTTCCACAAGACCAAGGATGGGAAGTAATCCTAGTAAAACCAGAATGCATGACTTGTTTCTGGACGTATGAATTACGTGTCTTTATTGCCTTTGCTGAACGACTTGTGTACTAGGTAGAATTATCTTCAAAACCATCTTGTATCAAATTTATTGTGTGCTATATTTCATGCTATATGTAAAATAAGTGGTATTGTAAGTTTGTAAAATATTGTGTAAAAGTTTGAACGCGAAATATTATTATAATCAGTTTTTCATATAGAATTGTAGTAGTTGAATTGTATATTAGCTACTAAGTATGAACTTAACGGGTAGGTACTACCCGAATTTAAACTTATAAAACGCTAATATGAAGAAAAAGCTTTTATAAATGAGTTCATATTATCCTACGAAATACGATTAACTACTCTTAATATTCTGTATGATTAACTTGTTCCATTTGACTATTTTGAAGGAAATGGCACCGACTACTCGACACACCGTGAATATGAATGAAGAGGAATTCCGTACTTTTCTAGCTTCAAACATAGCCGCAGTACAGGCTGCGCTACATACCAACAATAACCTTGGATCTAGCAGTACAGGAAATCGTGTAGGATGAACCTACAAAGAATTCACTGCCTGCAAACCTTTGGAATTTGATGGAACCGAAGGACCGATCGGATTGAAACGGTGGACCGAGAAGGTCGAATCGGTGTTTGCCATAAGTAAGTGTACTGAAGAGGACAAAGTGAAGTACGCTACGCATACCTTCACAGGTTCTGCGTTAACATGGTGGAATACCTATCTAGAGCAAGTGGGACAAGACGATGCGTACGCACTACCGTGGTCAGCATTCAAGCACTTGATGAACGAGAAGTACAGTCCCAGAACCGAGGTCAATAAGCTCAAGACAGAACTTAGAGGGTTACGGACCCAAGGATTTGATATTACCACGTACGAAAGACGATTCACAGAATTGTGCCTATTGTGTCCGGGAGCATTCGAAGATGAGGAAGAGAAGATCGACGCGTTTGTGAAAGGATTACCGGAAAGAATCCAAGAAGATATAAGTTCACACGAGCCCGCCTCCATACAACAGGCATGTAGAATGGCTCACAAACTAGTGAACCAGATTGAAGAAAGAATTAAAGAACAGACTGCTGAAGAGGCCAATGTGAAGCAAGTCAAAACAAAGTGGGAGGAAAACGGTGATAAGAATCACCAATACAACAACAACAGCAATTACAACAATAATCGCAACAATTATCCCAACAATCGCAACATCAATCGCAACTACAACAAACGGCCCAACAACAACAACAACAACAACAACAACAACAACAACAACAACAACAACAACAACTACAACAATCATCCCAACAACAATAATAACCGCAACAACAACAACAATCAGAAGCAGCTATGCCAAAGGTGTGAAAAGTATCACTCAGGGTTCTGCACCAAATTTTGCAACAAGTGTAAAAGAAATGGTCATAGCGCGGCGAAATATGAGGTCTACGGACCAGGGGTTAATAGAACGAAAGGAACAAATGGTGTCGGAACGAGTAATGGCGGAGCAAGTAGTGTCGGAGCAAGTTATGCCAATGTAGTTTGTTATAAATGTGGAAAACCGGGCCACATTATTAGAAATTGCCCGAACCAGGAGAACACGAATGGACAAGGCCGCGGAAGAGTTTTCAATATTAATGCGGCAGAGGCACAGGAAGACCCGGAGCTTGTTACGGGTACGTTTCTTATTGACAATAAATCTGCTTACGTTTTATTTGATTCGGGTGCGGATAGAAGCTATATGAGTAGAGACTTTTGTGCTAAATTAAGTTGTCCATTAATGCCTTTGGATAGTAAATTTTTACTCGAATTAGCAAATGGTAAATTAATTTCAGCAGATAATATATGTTGGAATCGAGAAATTAAACTGGTTAGCGAAACATTTAAGATTGATTTGATACCAGTAGAGTTAGGGAGTTTTGATGTGATAATCGGTATGGACTGGTTGAAAGAAGTGAAAGCAGAGATCGTTTGTTACAAAAATGCAATTCGCATTATACAAGAAAAAGGAAAACCCTTAATGGTGTACGGAGAAAAGGGCAACACGAAGCTACATCTTATTAGTAATTTGAAGGCACAAAAACTAATAAGAAAAGGTTGCTATGCTGTTCTAGCACACGTCGAGAAAGTACAAACTGAAGAAAAGAGCATCAATGATGTTCCCATTGCAAAAGAATTTCCCGATGTATTTCTGAAAGAATTACCGGGATTACCCCCACATCGATCCGTTGAATTTCAAATAGATCTTGTACCAGGAGCTGCACCAATAGCTCGTGCTCCTTACAGACTCGCACCCAGCGAGATGAAAGAACTGCAAAGCCAATTACAAGAACTTTTCGAGCGTGGTTTCATTCGACCAAGCACATCACCGTGGGGAGCTCCTGTTTTGTTTGTCAAGAAGAAAGATGGTACATTCAGGTTGTGTATCGACTACCGAGAGTTGAACAAACTTACCATCAAGAACCGCTACCCACTACCGAGAATCGACGACTTATTTGATCAACTACAAGGCTCGTCTGTTTATTCAAAGATTGACTTACGTTCCGGGTATCATCAAATGCGGGTGAAAGAAGATGATATTCCAACGACTGCTTTCAGAACACGTTACAGTCATTACGAGTTTATGGTCATGCCGTTTGGTTTAACTAATGCACCAGCTGTGTTCATGGACCTTATGAACCGAGTGTGTGGACCATACCTTGACAAGTTTGTCGTTGTTTTCATTGATGACATACTTATTTACTCAAAGAATGACCAAGAACACGGTGAACATTTGAGAAAGGTGTTAGAAGTATTGAGGAAGGAAGAATTGTACGCTAAGTTTTCAAAGTGTGCATTTTGGTTGGAAGAAGTTCAATTTCTCGGTCACATAGTGAACAAAGAAGGTATTAAGGTGGATCCGGCAAAGATAGAAACTGTTGAAAAGTGGGAAACCCCGAAAACTCCGAAACACATACGCCAGTTTTTAGGACTAGCTTGTTACTACAGAAGGTTCATCCAAGACTTTTCCAGAATAGCAAAACCCTTGACTGCATTAACGCATAAAGGGAAGAAATTTGAATGGAATGATGAACAAGAGAAAGCATTTCAGTTATTGAAGAAAAAGCTAACTACGGCACCTATATTGTCATTGCCTGAAGGGAATGATGATTTTGTGATTTATTGTGACGCATCAAAGCAAGGTCTCGGTTGTGTATTAATGCAACGAACGAAGGTGATTGCTTATGCGTCTAGACAATTGAAGATTCACGAACAAAATTATACGACGCATGATTTGGAATTAGGCGCGGTTGTTTTTGCATTAAAGACTTGGAGGCACTACTTATATGGGGTCAAAAGTATTATATATACCGACCACAAAAGTCTTCAACACATATTTAATCAGAAACAACTGAATATGAGGCAGCGTAGGTGGATTGAATTATTGAATGATTACGACTTTGAGATTCGTTACCACCCGGGGAAGGCAAATGTGGTAGCCGATGCCTTGAGCAGGAAGGACAGAGAACCCATTCGAGTAAAATCTATGAATATAATGATTCATAATAACCTTACTACTCAAATAAAGGAGGCGCAACAAGGAGTTTTAAAAGAGGGAAATTTAAAGGATGAAATACCCAAAGGATCGGAGAAGCATCTTAATATTCGGGAAGACGGAACCCGGTATAGGGCTGAAAGGATTTGGGTACCAAAATTTGGAGATATGAGAGAAATGGTACTTAGAGAAGCTCATAAAACCAGATACTCAATACATCCTGGAACGGGGAAGATGTACAAGGATCTTAAGAAACATTTTTGGTGGCCAGGTATGAAAGCCGATATTGCTAAATATGTAGGAGAATGTTTGACGTGTTCTAAGGTCAAAGCTGAACATCAGAAACCATCAGGTCTACTACAACAACCTGAAATCCCGGAATGGAAATGGGAAAACATTACCATGGATTTCATTACTAAATTGCCAAGGACTGCAAGTGGTTATGATACTATTTGGGTAATAGTTGATCGTCTCACCAAGTCAGCACACTTCCTGCCAATAAGAGAAGATGACAAGATGGAGAAGTTAGCACGACTGTATTTGAAGGAAGTCGTCTCCAGACATGGAATACCAATCTCTATTATCTCTGATAGGGATGGCAGATTTATTTCAAGATTCTGGCAGACATTACAGCAAGCATTAGGAACTCGTCTAGACATGAGTACTGCCTATCATCTACAAACTGATGGGCAGAGCGAAAGGACGATACAAACGCTTGAAGACATGCTACGAGCATGTGTTATTGATTTCGGAAACAGTTGGGATCGACATCTACCGTTAGCAGAATTTTCCTACAACAACAGCTACCATTCAAGCATTGAGATGGCGCCGTTTGAATCACTTTATGGTAGAAAGTGCAGGTCTCTGATTTGTTGGAGTGAAGTGGGGGATAGACAGATTACGGGTCCGGAGATTATACAAGAAACTACCGAGAAGATCATCCAAATTCAACAACGGTTGAAAACCGCCCAAAGTCGACAAAAGAGCTACGCTGACATTAAAAGAAAAGATATAGAATTTGAAATTGGAGAGATGGTCATGCTTAAAGTTGCACCTTGGAAAGGCGTCGTTCGGTTTGGTAAACGAGGGAAATTAAATCCAAGGTATATTGGACCATTCAAGATTATTGATCGTGTCGGACCAGTAGCTTACCGACTTGAGTTACCTCAACAACTCGCGGCTGTACATAACACTTTCCACGTCTCGAATTTGAAGAAATATTTTGCTAAAGAAGATCTCACTATTCCGTTAGATGAAATCCAAATCAACGAAAAACTCCAATTCATCGAAGAACCCGTCGAAATAATGGATCGTGAGGTTAAAAGACTTAAGCAAAACAAGATACCAATTCTTAAGGTTCGATGGAATGCTCGTAGAGGACCCGAGTTCACCTGGGAGCGTGAAGATCAGATGAAGAAGAAATACCCGCATCTATTTCCAGAAGATTCGTCAACACCTTCAACAGCTTAAAATTTCGGGACGAAATTTATTTAACGGGTAGGTACTTGTGAGGACCCGTCCTTATCCACCCGGACGAAGTCATCAACATTTGGTCCCATTGCGATGATCGACTCCAAATAATAACTTTAACATGAGCAAATGCACAGCGGAAGACTTAATTCGTACCTGAGAATAACATGCTTTAAAAAGTCAACATAAAGTTGGTGAGATATATAGGTTTGATGCTAGCAGCGTTATAACTATGGACCACAAGATTTCATGTTTATACATAATACACTCCTCGTGTATGAAAAGTCGTTGAGCACTTGGTAACCATACTTAACATTTAAATCACAGCAGCATATTCTTAAATAAACCCTACACCGTACCAAGTGTAGTAACGAAACGAAGTACTGTGCAACCGTTTAAAACTGGTCGTCCAGCCCGGTTGGGGTTGTCAGGCCCGATAGATCTATCAACAGGATTCGCGATTACGCTCCTCACGTAAATATTAGCTACCAAGTATAAAGAAATATGTCATGGTACAACTCAACGTAGAATTTATTTTTGATCACTTGTGTCCATAATGTAAATCATTTATAAAACAGCGCATGTATTCTCAGCCCAAAAATATTTAGAGTTTAAAAGGGACTATATACTCACCTAATGTATTTTGTAGTAAAAATACATATAACATCATTGAACACGTATAGGGTTGGCCTCGGATTCACGAACCTATATCATTTATTTATACATATTAAAACATATACTCATAATCGAACAATTTCCTATATTATGAATTTATATATTATATATTTAATTTGTATATATATTTATTCAAATTGTTAATATAATTATATATATATATATATATATATATATATATATATATATATATATATATATATATATATATATATATATATATATATATATATATGTGTGATTAGTACTTTAATAAAAATCTTAACTTGTTATATATATGAATATTTATAAGATTAAGACGTACTATTAACCTTAATAATATTTTTAAAACTTTTATTTTCATGAACGTAGGGATATATATAATATTGATAATATTGTTAGTTTTATTGAAAACAAAATATTAATTTTAGTAAAAATAATAATAATAATAATAATAATATTAAAAATGATAATTTTAATGAAAATGATAATTCTAATGATAATGATAAATTTTATATGATAATTTTAATAGAAAAATGATAATTTTGATAATTCTTATATTAATGTTAATTTTAATGACAATAATAATAATAATAATAATAATAATAATAATAATAATAATAATAATAATAATAATAATAATAATAATAATAATAATAATAATAATAATAATAATAATAATAATAACAAGAACTACCTCATGGAGTTTTAAAAGAAAAAAAAACAGCCTTTGTAGGGGATTGAACTCGTAACCACCAGAATACCCCTCAACACCTTAACCAGTTGGGCTATGCCCGTTTTTATGTTTTATGCCCACTGTTATATTTTATAACCCGGAATTTCGTAACCATAGTCATCTACCAGCTTAACAGGAAGCACGCAATGGATCTCGGCCCAAGTCCAGATGATTAATAACCGGCCCAGACAATTTAAATCAAGCCCAACAGAAATATTATGTTCTCGATCCAGATCAGAAACGGGAAACAGATAAAAAAAAAAATAGCAGCCGAAAGGGATAAAAGGGATTGAACGAGGGGTTTTAGTGGGGTTAGGTTTAAAATTGTGTCTGCCAATAAATAAAAGATTCGCATAAATGACAGCTACTTATTCCCTCTCATCAAAATCGTTATCATATTTCATAATTATATATCATTATCTATTCGGTATTTTAGAGGAACGGAGATAGAACAAAAGACAGGAACATACATAGCCGCTGCATATGCTTCAACTTGGGATTGGGGTTTTATGGTGGTCACATAATTTCATGGGTGTGTTGGTTTGTTTTCAAGAGAAAGAGAGTCGGTTCACGATGGTTGATGTCGTGTTTAATGGTTGTGGAAGTGATCGGTTATCGTGGGTTTGGTGGTGTCTCGATGGTAACTTGAAACAGGAAATAATCATGAGTGATGGTTGTTGGGTTGTGCTCAGTCCATGGTAGAAAGAACATAAGCGTAAGCTGCAGTAGCAACTTTGGGATGTTGCAATATTGAAACAGAAAAACATGAGAGGGATAGTGAGAGAGAAATAGTTATCAAGGGTGGTTCATTGTTGGGGAAGATGGTGCACGGTGGAAGTGATCATGGAGGTGTGATGGTGCACAGTGGTGGTGAAGAAGGTTGCAAGATGGTTGTTCATGTGGTGGTCTCAACAGAAAACAAAAATCAACAGCAATTAACGATGAAAATAGTGGTTGCTCACGGTTATGGTGGTGGCTCACGGGTGTGAGTTATGGATAGTGATATGGGTCGAGTAACAAAACCAGGAAGGTTGGTCTGGTGTAGAGTGGCTCACGGTGTTTTGGCCATCGTTCATTAAAATCGAGTTCAAAAAGATTTGAGGTGGTGAAGGGAGATCAAGGGTGTGGTGTTGGCGTGAGGGTGGTTATGGTTTCGGATGACGGGTTATAGTGGTAGCCGTATGATGTTGTGAAGATGTAAGTGGTGATGTGTTGTAGCCCGATGTTCTTTTGAAGAAGAAAGAGTTGATAATTGATTAACTATATTGCATATCCTATCTATGCTATGTAAATGATTGTATATATTTATATTAGCTGTAAAGATGTCAAGAAACATATAGTACTATCAAATTTACAAATATAATATCTATCATATTCTAAAAGGAAGCAGTAAGTTCTACTTTTAAGTTCACGGATTCAATAATACATATTTGGAATATAGCATCCTCAATAAAGATTAAAGAAAATATAAACGTGCTATTTGTTAGCCGCATATTACTATTGAGTTATGATTTCATTAATGGACCGAATTTCGTGCTCTTTTGTTAAACATTGGCGGATAAAAGTTTTCGGAAAAAAAAAATCCCAAATTTTACAGGAATCATAAATATTTAAACTAATCAAAAAAAAAACGGCCGTTAATTGTTTAAAATTATTAAAAAAAAATTAAATCAACTGTCCGCGTTCGACTCCAGATAAAATATAAAAAGTTCTAAAATTTAACAATTAGTTGTTCGTGAATCGTCAGGCATGGTCAAAGGGTAACTGATTATCCGAATAAAGATTTCAAACTTTCTAGACTCAACATTACAGATTTTGCTTATCGTGTCAGAAACATGTAAAGCTTAAAGTTTAAATTTGGTTGGAAATTTCCGGGTCGTTACAGTACCCACCCGTTAAAGAAATTTCGTCCCCGAAATTTGATCGAGATCGTCATGACTAACAATGAAATGTTTTTATGACGAATATGAATTGATAGCTAGAGTTTTATCACCATTTAGTAATAGTGGTACAACAATTCGATTATGTGAAGCGTACGAGTGAAGCTGTCACAAGAGATTAAGATAGAGATTTTAACTTTTGACGTAGTCACAGTGAATTTCCGGGATTTAAGGGATTTAAAAGGAAATCTTGGAAATCTAAAAGATTTGATTCTTCGGCGAATAAAGAAATTATGATCTTCTTTGATTTATGTAGCAATCTGTTCTGATTCTTCTGTCGAATATTTCACTATAAATCCACTCCCTCCTTTCCTTATTTTTCTACAACTCACACCTTCTATTCTTTCTCCTCAATTCATACTTTATAGTATTTGTTAATATGCTCCATCCGGTACTAATTTTTGATATACTCCTAACTTTTATATCTGTCATTCTTCTTTTTCACCTACCACCGGAAGAATCTATTTACTTCTACTATACTCTTGTGTTTATAGTGTTCCTAGTTCTCCCGTGTCTCTATATTGCTATATGCATTGGTATACACGGTTTGTAATTTCGGAGTCATTATCGAGCTTTATATATTTTTCATCATTCTTCGGAGCCTCATGCTTTCGTTTTCTCCTCCCGACTTCGAGTCAAGCGAGTAATGGTCCAGGATTCGTAGATACGAAATTCGGAATGAACATAGTTAATGTCCTAAGAAAGAAGTTGTAATGGCACGATCTTGATTTGTTAAATTACCAGAATACCCTGGAAAAGACCGAATCATCAAGAAATATTTTCTTGATAAGTTTAGAGATTAGATAGAATGTAAGAGTCGTGTAACATGGCATATAATGACGGTACTGTGAATCATCACATTCCATTAGAAACTTAACATGACTTACTGTAATATAATGAAGTTGATCAAGTTTCATTATATTATACTAATTCATGTATCAGTTCCCAACACTGCTTCAGAACATTCCTATTTTGAGCTCGAAGGTTTTAGAATTTAGAAACTAACACAGTTTCTTTTATGTTATAACGCAGATAGCGTAGAAAGATAATTAATATCGAACGAGAATACTTTGAAGATATTTTCAGAATTATTGAGGATATTTTCAATGAAAGATACGATAATATCTTGGAATTTCTAATATCGAAGGATGATGATGAAGATTTACCCGTAAGGGTTTAGATTCAGAAGCAAGGTGTTTGCTACAGAATCGTCATGATTCTTTATGTACAAGTTTAGTCCTTGTATTTCGTTCGGAGTCTCCTTCATGGTTTGCTCAATCCGGTTTTCAGTACCAAATTTTCTATCTAGCGTTTCTAGCACTTCCTTCTTTTATCATCAACTTTTGGTCATTATGACCATCTATAACATGCTGCTTCGTCAGCATTTTCAAAGTTAACGAATCTGGGTCATTGGTTTTCAAACCGAGGTGGTTTCAAGAGAATTGTGTTTTTAGATGATTAAACGCTGATGGTAATATGGTGGAATATAAAAGGTTCTCCGGTAACGATGAGGAAAGCCAATCGTATATATCAAAGTTATAATAAGACTTATTCGAATGAAAGGTCGAAGTTGCTCTGTTGGAGTTGTGACAAAATTGGCTAATTTGAAAAAGAATCGTAAGGTGGTTTTTGCTAATGATTGATAAAGAATTCGACGCGGTACGTGTTAAACTATGACTTTGAGTTCAAGAGTTTTTCAGGTGCATAACTATATGCATAAATCTTTTCTTCCGTAGGTGAAGTGCGGCTGGTTCATCCTCATGATCAAGATGTTTTTCAAAAATCATGAAAGATTTGAACGCGAATTGTAACTGTCGAGGTACAAATGAGGTTTAAGATGAAATCAAGTGACAAAATTGAAGAATTATTTAGTTTCATATGTTATAATTAATATTTTAATTCATTTTAATTGTCCAAAGTTAGCAGTCCAATAGTCCGATTGTCCAATGGTCCAATAAATTCATATATAAATTTAATATATAATATTCGAATTAATTAATACGTATCGTGACCCGTGTACCGGTCTCAGTATTGATCACAACTCAAACCATATATATATTTTGGAATCAACTCCAACCCTGTATAGTCAACTCCAACATTCACATATAGAGTGTCTACGGTTGTTCCGAAATATATATATAGATGGGTCGATATGATAGATCGAAACCTTGTATACGTGTCCCGTTATTTATAGTGCGTAAAATAAATAAATATATATCATGACCCGTGTACAACGTATTGTCTCAGAATTAATCCGACGTATTGTGTACATGTGTCCCGATTTAAAGTGCGTAAAAGTAAATAACAGAAATTAAATGACAATAAATTAAATTGCGATAAATAAAATGTAATACGGAATTAACAGTTAACTGGGAACAGTTAGCTAGGAACAGTTAGCATGGATCCTTAACAAAATTCTTTATAATTAATTTGTTTGTTTCTAACAAATTTTATTATGTCCAATGTTTTCTTCATTATGCCACTTGTTGAATTTTGATAGATCAAAATCCAAATATGAAATTTGTCTGGAAATGGTTATTCTGTGGTGAACGGATACGTATATTGATAGTTGTAAGTAGGATAGTGAATGACCGTTGAATCAGATTCAAAGAATGTATAGTGTAACTTATTAATGTGAAATCTAAATATTCCTCGGGTACTACCTACCCGTTAAAATATTTTCATCATTAACAGTTTGTACGATCGAATTTTTAATTACAATCTTTATGAAAATATACTTACATATATATTTTCTTCTGATGTAATATAGATTTAATGAGTTGATATGATATTAATCTCATTTAATTTACCGTTAGAACGAGAATATATAATCTCTAAAACATTAAAGATTACATAATCTTCATGTCGAACGAAGGTAATTGATGTAGAACGATTCGTAGAACGATGATTATACTCTAGGTACAGAATGAGATGGTGAGGCATGGATTGTTGAAACTTGGGTTATTGGTGGTACTGGTACCGTTGGTGCTGAAGCTGGTGATGTTACTGGTGCTGGTGATACTGCTGGTGCTTGCAAATTGTGTACCATGCTCTCTAAAGTTAATACTCGAGCTCGAAGTTCTCTAACTTTTTCTACTAACCCTGGTTGGTTATCAGTGTGAGGTAAATGTCGGATATCATCTCTAGTTCCGTTAATGGTAGTCTCAAGACGAAAAATTCTTGCAAAAAGGGTATAAACGGTGTTGCGAACGGGTTCGCCGGTTAGCGGGTCAAGTACTCCAAGGTTAGGTGGTAGATTCGGTTCATGATATGGAGTACCTTCTTCCCTTCTCCATAGGGTGAGTATGTCGCGAACCCACCCCCATTTTATCCAGTAATCACGGTAGTTGATTGGTTGGTGTGCTCCTGTCACGCTGTCTTCGGAGTCGGAGGAACTTGGTTGATTCGTAGAGGCCATCTTACGCGATCTCAGAAAAGATTTTTTTGGTATGAAGAGTTTAGTGACAGCAATTGATAGTTGAATGGTATTCTCAATGCATCATATGCATATATATATATATATATAGTACCAGTTTCCCCTAAATTACGGATAAATTTACGGAAGATATCAGGCAAAGTCTATCGTAATAGATACGCTAAGATATGATTTAGCAGATACGCTAAGATATGAGTTTTGTCTATACACTAATCATGCAGTCAATGCAGTAAGATGTGTCTAGACTAAGAATAATGAGCAGGTAATTTCCTAAAGTTGATAAGCACATGATTTCCGACAAAAATGATAAGCAAAACTTTTGACATGCAGACACGGTCGAAGTCCAGATCCACTAATGCATCTAAACAACTATCAGTTAGACACACTAATGCAAGACTTGGTTCGCTAAGACCACCGCTCTGATACCACCTGTGAGGACCCGTCCTTATCCACCCGGACGAAGTCATCAACATTTGGTCCCATTGCGATGATCGACTCCAAATAATAACTTTAACATGAGCAAATGCACAGCGGAAGACTTAATTCGTACCTGAGAATAACATGCTTTAAAAAGTCAACATAAAGTTGGTGAGATATATAGGTTTGATGCTAGCAGCGTTATAACTATGGACCACAAGATTTCATGTTTATACATAATACACTCCTCGTGTATGAAAAGTCGTTGAGCACTTGGTAACCATACTTAACATTTAAATCACAGCAGCATATTCTTAAATAAACCCTACACCGTACCAAGTGTAGTAACGAAACGAAGTACTGTGCAACCGTTTAAAACTGGTCGTCCAGCCCGGTTGGGGTTGTCAGGCCCGATAGATCTATCAACAGGATTCGCGATTACGCTCCTCACGTAAATATTAGCTACCAAGTATAAAGAAATATGCCATGGTACAACTCAACGTAGAATTTATTTTTGATCACTTGTGTCCATAATGTAAATCATTTATAAAACAGCGCATGTATTCTCAGCCCAAAAATATTTAGAGTTTAAAAGGGACTATATACTCACCTAATGTATTTTGTAGTAAAAATACATATAACATCATTGAACACGTATAGGGTTGGCCTCGGATTCACGAACCTATATCATTTATTTATACATATTAAAACATATACTCATAATCGAACGATTTCCTATATTATGAATTTATATATTATATATTTAATTTGTATATATATTTATTCAAATTGTTAATATAATTATATATATATATATATATATGTGATTAGTACTTTAATAAAAATCTTAACTTGTTATATATATGAATATTTATAAGATTAAGACGTACTATTAACCTTAATAATATTTTTAAAACTTTTATTTTCATGAACGTAGGGATATATATAATATTGATAATATTGTTAGTTTTATTGAAAACAAAATATTAATTTTAGTAAAAATAATAATAATAATAATAATAATATTAAAAATGATAATTTTAATGAAAATGATAATTCTAATGATAATGATAAATTTTATATGATAATTTTAATAGAAAAATGATAATTTTGATAATTCTTATATTAATGTTAATTTTAATGACAATAATAATAATAATAATAATAATAATAATAATAATAATAATAATAATAATAATAATAATAATAATAATAATAATAATAATAATAATAATAATAATAACAAGAACTACCTCATGGAGTTTTAAAAGAAAAAAAAAACAGCCTTTGTAGGGGATTGAACTCGTAACCACCAGAATACCCCTCAACACCTTAACCAGTTGGGCTATGCCCGTTTTTATGTTTTATGCCCACTGTTATATTTTATAACCCGGAATTTCGTAACCATAGTCATCTACCAGCTTAACAGGAAGCACGCAATGGATCTCGGCCCAAGTCCAGATGATTAATAACCGGCCCAGACAATTTAAATCAAGCGCAACAGAAATATTATGTTCTCGATCCAGATCAGAAACGGGAAACAGATAAAAAAAAAATAGCAGCCGAAAGGGATAAAAGGGATTGAACGAGGGGTTTTAGTGGGGTTAGGTTTAAAATTGTGTCTGCCAATAAATAAAAGATTCGCATAAATGACAGCTACTTATTCCCTCTCATCAAAATCGTTATCATATTTCATAATTATATATCATTATCTATTCGGTATTTTAGAGGAACGGAGATAGAACAAAAGACAGGAACATACATAGCCGCTGCATATGCTTCAACTTGGGATTGGGGTTTTATGGTGGTCACATAATTTCATGGGTGTGTTGGTTTGTTTTCAAGAGAAAGAGAGTCGGTTCACGATGGTTGATGTCGTGTTTAATGGTTGTGGAAGTGATCGGTTATCGTGGGTTTGGTGGTGTCTCGATGGTAACTTGAAACAGGAAATAATCATGAGTGATGGTTGTTGGGTTGTGCTCAGTCCATGGTAGAAAGAACATAAGCGTAAGCTGCAGTAGCAACTTTGGGATGTTGCAATATTGAAACAGAAAAACATGAGAGGGATAGTGAGAGAGAAATAGTTATCAAGGGTGGTTCACTGTTGGGGAAGATGGTGCACGGTGGAAGTGATCATGGAGGTGTGATGGTGCACAGTGGTGGTGAAGAAGGTTGCAAGATGGTTGTTCATGTGGTGGTCTCAACAGAAAACAAAAATCAACAGCAATTAACGATGAAAATAGTGGTTGCTCACGGTTATGGTGGTGGCTCACGGGTGTGAGTTATGGATAGTGATATGGGTCGAGTAACAAAACCAGGAAGGTTGGTCCGGTGTAGAGTGGCTCACGGTGTTTTGGCCATCGTTCATTAAAATCGAGTTCAAAAAGATTTGAGGTGGTGAAGGGAGATCAAGGGTGTGGTGTTGGCGTGAGGGTGGTTATGGTTTCGGATGACGGGTTATAGTGGTAGCCGTATGATGTTGTGAAGATGTAAGTGGTGATGTGTTGTAGCCCGATGGTCTTTTGAAGAAGAAAGAGTTGATAATTGATTAACTATATTGCATATCCTATCTATGCTATGTAAATGATTGTATATATTTATATTAGCTGTAAAGATGTCAAGAAACATATAGTACTATCAAATTTACAAATATAATATCTATCATATTCTAAAAGGAAGCAGTAAGTTCTACTTTTAAGTTCACGGATTCAATAATACATATTTGGAATATAGCATCCTCAATAAAGATTAAAGAAAATATAAACGTGCTATTTGTTAGCCGCATATTACTATTGAGTTATGATTTCATTAATGGACCGAATTTCGTGCTCTTTTGTTAAACATTGGCGGATAAAAGTTTTCGGAAAAAAAAATCCCAAATTTTACAGGAATCATAAATATTTAAACTAATCAAAAAAAAAACGGTCGTTAATTGTTTAAAATTATTAAAAAAAAATTAAATCAACTGTCCGCATTCGACTCCAGATAAAATATAAAAAGTTCTAAAATTTAACAATTAGTTGTTCGTGAATCGTCAGGCATGGTCAAAGGGTAACTGATTATCCGAATAAAGATTTCAAACTTTCTAGACTCAACATTATAGATTTTGCTTATCGTGTCAGAAACATGTAAAGCTTAAAGTTTAAATTTGGTTGGAAATTTCCGGGTCGTTACAGTACTGTAGTGACCCGAACTTTTCCATGTTTATATATATTAATTGAGATTGATATTTACATGATTAAATGTTTCCAACATGTTAAGCAATCAAACTTGTTAAGACTTGATTAATTGAAATAGGTTTCATATAGACAATTGACCACCCAAGTTGACCGGTGATTCACGAACGTTAAAACTTGTAAAAACTATATGATGACATATATATGGTTATATATATAGTTAACATGATTTTATTATAAGTATGTATCTCATTAGGTATTTTAACAATGAGTTATATACATAAAAATGAGACTATTAATTTAAGAATCTCGAAAACGATATATATAACGATTATCGTTATAACAACGTCTTACTAGGTACATATGAATCATATTAAGATATTGATACACTTGGTTAATTATGTTAAATGATAAGTAAATATATTATTAAGTGTATTAACAATGAAATACATATGTCAAAATAAGACTACTAACTTAATGATTTCGAAACGAGACATATATGTAACGATTATCATTGTAACGACATTTAACTGTATATATATCATACTAAGATATATTATATATCATAATATCATGATAATATAACAATTTAACATCTCATTTGTTATAATAAACAATGGGTTAACAACATTCAACAAGATCGTTAACCTAAAGGTTTCAAAACAACATTTACATGTAACGACTAACGATGACTTAACGACTCAGTTAAAATGTATATACATGTAGTGTTTTAATATGTATTCATACACTTTTGAAAGACTTCAAGACACTTATCAAAATACTTCTACTTAACAAAAATGCTTACAATTACATCCTCGTTCAGTTTCATCAACAATTCTACTCGTATGCACCCGTATTCGTACTCGTACAATACACAGCTTTTAGATGCATGTACTATTGGTATATACACTCCAATGATCAGCTCTTAGCAGCCCATGTGAGTCACCTAACACATGTGGGAACCATCATTTGGCAACTAGCATGAAATATCTCATAAAATTACAAAAATATGAGTAATCATTCATGACTTATTTACATGAAAACAAAATTACATATCCTTTATATCTAATCCATACACCAACGACCAAAAACACCTACAAACACTTTCATTCTTCAATTTTCTTCATCTAATTGATCTCTCTCAAGTTCTATCTTCAAGTTCTAAGTGTTCTTCATAAATTCTACAAGTTCTAGTTACATAAAATCAAGAATACTTTCAAGTTTGCTAGCTCACTTCCAATCTTGTAAGGTGATCATCCAACCTCAAGAAATCTTTGTTTCTTACAGTAGGTTATCATTCTAATACAAGGTAATAATCATATTCAAACTTTGGTTCAATTTCTATAACTATAACAATCTTATTTCAAGTGATGATCTTACTTGAACTTGTTTTCATGTCATGATTCTGCTTCAAGAACTTCGAGCCATCCAATGATCCGTTGAAGCTAGATCCATTTTTCTCTTTTCCAGTAGGTTTATCCAAGAAACTTAAGGTAGTAATGATGTTCATAACATCATTCGATTCATACATATAAAGCTATTTTATTCGAAGGTTTAAACTTGTAATCACTAGAACATAGTTTAGTTAATTCTAAACTTGTTCGCAAATAAAAGTTAATCCTTCTAACTTAACTTTTAAAATCAACTAAACACATGTTCTATATCTATATGATATGCTAACTTAATGATTTAAAACCTGGAAACACGAAAAACACCGTAAAACCGGATTTACGCCGTCGTAGTAACACCGCGGGCTGTTTTGGGTTAGTTAATTAAAAACTATGATAAACTTTGATTTAAAAGTTGTTATTCTAAGAAAATGATTGTTATTATGAACATGAAACTATATCCAAAAATTATGGTTAAACTCAAAGTGGAAGTATGTTTTCTAAAATGGTCATCTAGACGTCGTTCTTTCGACTGAAATGACTACCTTTACAAAAACGACTTGTAACTTATTTTTCCGACTATAAACCTATACTTTTTCTGTTTAGATTCATAAAATAGAGTTCAATATGAAACCATAGCAATTTTATTCACTCAAAACGGATTTAAAATGAAGAAGTTATGGGTAAAACAAGATTGGATAATTTTTCTCATTTTAGCTACGTGAAAATTGGTAACAAATCTATTCCAACCGTAACTTAATCAACTTGTATTGTATATTATGTAATCTTGAGATACCATAGACACGTATACAATGTTTCGACCTATCATGTCGACACATCTATATATATTTCGGAACAACCATAGACACTCTATATGTGAATGTTGGAGTTAGCTATACAGGGTTGAGGTTGATTCCAAAATATATATAGTTTGAGTTGTGATCAATACTGAGATACGTATACACTGGGTCGTGGATTGATTCAAGATAATATTTATCGATTTATTTCTGTACATCTAACTGTGGACAACTAGTTGTAGGTTACTAACGAGGACAGCTGACTTAATAAACTTAAAACATCAAAATATATTAAAAGTGTTGTAAATATATTTTGAACATACTTTGATATATATGTATATATTGTTATAGGTTCGTGAATCAACCAGTGGCCAAGTCTTACTTCCCGACGAAGTAAAAATCCGTGAAAGTGAGTTATAGTCCCACTTTTAAAATCTAATATTTTTGGGATGAGAATACATGCAGGTTTTATAAATGATTTACAAAATAGACACAAGTACGTGAAACTACATTCTATGGTTGAATTATCGAAATCGAATATACCCCTTTTTATTAAGTCTGGTAATCTAAGAATTAGGGAACAGACACCCTAATTAACGCGAATCTTAAAGATAGATCTATTGGGCCTAACAAACCCCATCCAAAGTACCGGATGCTTTAGTACTTCGAAATTTATATCATATCCGAAGGGTGTCCCGGAATGATGGGGATATTCTTATATATGCATCTTGTTAATGTCGGTTACCAGGTGTTCACCATATGAATGATTTTTATCTCTATGTATGGGATGTGTATTGAAATATGAAATCTTGTGGTCTATTATTATGATTTGATATATATAGGTTAAACCTATAACTCACCAACATTTTTGTTGACGTTTTAAGCATGTTTATTCTCAGGTGATTATTAAGAGCTTCCGCTGTCGCATACTTAAATAAGGACGAGATTTGGAGTCCATACTTGTATGATATTGTGTAAAAACTGCATTCAAGAAACTTATTTTGTTGTAACATATTTGTATTGTAAACCATTATGTAATGGTCGTGTGTAAACAGGATATTTTAGATTATCATTATTTGATAATCTACGTAAAGCTTTTTAAACCTTTATTGATGAAATAAAGGTTATGGTTTGTTTTAAAATGAATGCAGTCTTTGAAAAACGTCTCATATAGAGGTCAAAACCTCGCAACGAAATCAATTAATATGGAACGTTTTTAATCAATAAGAACGGGACATTTCAGAAACGCTGCAGGAAGTCATCCGGATCCGTTAAACCATTATAAGTACCCAGTGTGTGGGGTATCTTTGGCGCTGATGGAAACGGATATGCAGTTATATGCGGAGGAAACTTATCAAAAGTAGTTGGTAGCTCAAAAGGTGGTTTAACAGGGTCACATTTGAGCCCTGCGAAGAAACGCTTCATCATATCCTGAACAAAATCAGGTTGCGAAAATAGGTGGACCATGTCAGGAGGTGCCGCCTGCATAAATTAGCTTGCGAGATTCGCCTGCCCCTGAATATTTTTCCAAGGTTGCCCCGACGTTTGCGGATATAACCAAGGCTGATGCGTTGGAAAAGAAGGCAGGCCTGCCGGCGCAGAGTATACGGGTAGCTGAAAAGGTGCCGAAACCTGTGGCGCGGATGCCTGCGAGACCTGAGGATATGCCGTTGTAAGTCCAACCGTATGCGCAGTGCTTTGCTGTTCTGCGGTTATCGAAGTCCAATGAGAATTGGCATCTGGAATGACACCGAACCCCCAACTATTAAGTAATGCCTGCGCATCCGCAGGAGTCAAAAACAGCGAAATTGGACGCGGTGGTTGCCAAGGTTGCAACGGTGTAAACGATGAATTCTGCTGAACACTCTGCGTCTGCAGAGGGATTAAAACTGTGGTACTATAAATAGGTACCTGGCCGCAGCATACCACATGTGGGCCTACTATTTCACCGCTAGTGCCTACCAAGATGACCCTTGGATCCACCGAGGAAAAATCCAGCCGCGTGGTTGTGACTGGCGAGTTTGCCCTTGGCGGTGTAATCCCATCTGGATATATCGGCTTATACCTCTGAAAAGGCTCGCCGGATACAGGTGGAGGATATGGCGTGTATCCCGCCCCCGTGGTCATAGCTTGCGTCTGCTGATTACCAGACGGTGTATTTTGATTATCTGTTTGAGTACGTTCCGATGAGTCCCCGGAAGTCATGATACTGTAAAAGAAAAAATTCAAAAAATTTGTGAATAATAAGCCTTATAATTCAAAACCTTTTTTTTTTTTAAAGCAAAAGCAATTAAACAGTCTTGAACTAGTTCGGCTCTCAATGAAAGCACCACTTGATCATACATATTTTTACCATAGGGTTAATATGCCTGTTTAATACGCAAAGGGGGGATTTAAGGATCTTAGAACAAGGCTCTCCGGTCCGGCTACCGTGAATAACCCTGACCGACATGATGATGTCGGCGGGGTGGCCAAGTGATTAAGTCCACCTTCGATAACGGTCGTTGTTCGGAAGGCCCCATATAAGGCTGTAGGTGCTAGTCGACAAAGAACTAACCTGTTAACCTTGAGAAGACGAGAGATGATGCTGGTTACGTAAGATGTGTGATTAATGATTGTTACGTAATGTGGTTGTCCCTTAGAATGATAATTAGGGTTTGTATATATAGGCAAACCCTAATTCTAGAACCATCTGAGATGATGGTAATCCCTTCCATAACCAACTCCCCGAATCACGGATATAATTATGGAAAAGATACTTACTTGAGGACCAAGTAACCGCCGTACCGGGAACAAAGGCATTCGATATGAATCCGCATGACGCATACCGCATACAAAATATACGCATACGCATGCGCGCGAGTGCCCGCATACGTATGTATTGCGCATGCGGGTTGCGGTATCATTATTGATATATAACTTTCTTATTTGGATAATCTTATTGATATATAACTTTCTTATTTGGAATAATAGTTTTGAAATGCCTTTGTAATTTTATTAAATTTGATTTGATTAACTTGGTAAACTGTCTATTAAATACAATAAACTATATTAGATTAGATTACTTAATTAATCATATAGGAAATATTGTTTTGTGGAAATGAAGTTAGAAATTGGGATTTTACCTGAGTGATGCATGCAGTATGCACGGCATATGAAGCGAAGCAGGTCAACCATCTTCGGCCACACCCCGCACACCAACAGCAGAGGCTATCCTACTCAACACCTAACAGCGTATGTGGGATCCAAACGATCGAAAAGCATACCCAACACACCATTAAAAAAAAAGTGAACCATCAGAGACAAACTTCCAGTGACCAACCAGTATATGTAAACCATTCCGATGACAAACCAAACAACCTTATGTGACCCACCCATTCTTTGAACAACCCATCCAAGATAAAAACAGTGAGCAACCAACGACAAGCTCCGAGAAGTGAAACAACCAGCAAACAACGGAATAAACATAGGCTGAGATTACCTTATCCAAACAGTGAAATTTTAGCATGAAGGAATCCAGCGAACAACAGTAGTCCAGTAACATCCGACGAGCCTAAGTTTGTAGAGTGTTTGGTCAAAAAATCTATTTCCGCTAATGAAAAATCGAGGGAAACACCCACCAAACGAGCCTTTTGACACCCAAAGGGCAAATTAGAGATAGTAATAATTCTACTGTATGGACCCGTGAGCTTTGTTATGGGTACAATTCAAGTAATGGATGTGTACAACACTCTACTTTGCCTCCATGTAGGAGTGAGGGTGACAGTTTTAGTGAGCCAGGAACCAAAAGGACAAATTAGAGATGGTGAAAATTCTACTGTATGGACCCCTGAGTTTTGTTATGGGTACGATTCAAGTAATGGATGTGTACTACCACAGTCTACTACTTCGCCTCCGTGTAGGAGAGGGGGTGACAGTTTTAGTGAAAAGAATGGAGATTTTGTTCCGGGTTTGACAACAAGTGTGACCGATGATAACTCGGGTTTAAGCATTAGTGACTGCTTCATTTAGTGGTGGAGTGACTGTAGCTGTGTTGGGTTTGATAGCAGTACTACCAATGGAACTGGCTGTGTTATTTGGAGTGGAAGTAATATCTTTCTTATTAATCCACGTGATTACTCTACGTTAAAGTATGTGGTTAACCAAATGGCAATCAATCCACTTAGTTTTGCTACAGCTTTAAATCTAACAAGTCGATGTACAGAAAACAAGAAGGGGACCATATGTTGTTGGTATTCTGTTTTTCTTTTGCGCCGGTCTATAGAGGTATTGTAAGAAGAGAAAGCTTAAGACAAGAAAGTAATTGACTTGATACTGATTTTAACTTATTAAGTTTTATAGCTATTTCACTTATTATTATTATTATTATTATATTATTATATTATTATTATTATTAATTATTATTATTTTAAAGTACTTATATGAAAACTGTAACGCATTTTCCTAGTCTTTGACTAGCACATATCCACCGGAACTATCACCATCTTATTTCCTTCAAAAAATGTTGCTGTGAAGCCTTCAACCTACGATTCACCACCGTAAGTCCACCGGAAACAAATCCTTCAACCTAAGATCCATCAATTGCTGCAACTTCTCCTCAAATTTCATCTCTCTAATATCAGATCTCGTTAATTCCTTCACCGACGACGATAATAAAAAATGAATCAATTTCATTGATATCACCGTCACCGTTTCGGTTGCGGATGACGTCATTTTTGATGAATTTTGGATCAATAACCGTTTCTCCGCATATTTATGAACGATAACGCTACTCGATTAAAATATTTATGAACTAAATTAACATTCAAACGGCATTAGCGTGATTTATAAATATAATCTACACCTGAAGCTAGAGTCTGTAGCGATTTCAAATCGAACGATGACGGTGATGACTTTGGTAGTGACCGGTGGAGGGAAGTGTTTGAGGATGGTGACCGCCGTCGTGATTTTTTTCCGGCAAACCTGGAGTATTGTTTAATAAAATCCATGGTAACGGCTCTGCTAGTTGCTTTGTATTCTTGTTGTCTATATGCTATGTCGAATTATTGTGTTGGTACAGCCTTTTGCATTTAATAGATGGCTATGCCTCATTTGATTCTAACTTGGCATGCTTAATTGAATAGTTAATTTTTTTTTTAATACTTGTATGACTCATGTTATAGGTGGTAATGAACTGTGCAGCAGCAAGGGAGAAAGAGCCAAAATACCAAAAACGGCCGTTAATGATAGACTCTAGATAAAAACACACTAGATAAACCATAAAAACTCCGGATGTAATTTTGTATTGTTTGAAGGTTCAATGAATTATGAACATATTGTGTGTAACATTTTAGTATTTTACTTGTTTAATACAATATTATTTTGAGTTTGACCCATTTTCTTTACTGTTTTGTACGTACTTGTTTAGGTTAAATTTTTTAAAAGGGGCTAAAACGACATGTAAGTATAGTAAATAGAACAAAGCCTAAATCTGTACTCTTCTCATGACTTCCATGTAGATATTTTAATATTATTTTAGATATTGTATATTAGATTATGTGGTTTGGTCTAACTTAACATACCGAAATAGACTTGTATACCGAGTTGACCTGGTCAAGATCGTGTACTAATTGTTTAGCACCTCATCAAATGAAGCAACACAAACTTGTTTGATCTCTTTTGCAACTCTGGATTTTTTAATCAGTACAAAAAAAGTGTCTTCTGTTTCCTTATTCAAATATGTATTCATCATCATCATCTCTGACCTCGTTAATCTTCTTGTACTTGTACTTATGTACTGGTATATCATACTGCCTGTACTCTGCTACACAAAAATAAAAAAATCTTGTTTTACACTGTGTTCTGAATACAATTTTGATCAAATTTGCAGGAGCAGTAGGGACAGTTGTTACTTTCGTCAACAACTGTAGCTTCACTGTTTGGCCAGGAATCTTTAGCAACGGAGCCTCCGGCAGCCAAAATTTCAACAAAACTGGATTCGAGCTCACCAAGGGTGATTCACTCTCACTTGAAGCACCATCAGGATGGACTGGCCGTTTCTGGGGCCGAACAGGTTGCAAAGTGTCCAATAACGGGTCGTGGTTGTGCTCGACCGGTGACTGCGGCACGGGCCAAATAGAATGCAAAGGAAGATCATACAAACCGCCCGCTACAATTGCCGAGTTCAGTTTATCTGGGGGACAGGACTTTTATGATGTCAGTCTAGTTGATGGATTCAACTTGCCTATGCTAATTGAGGCAAGTGGTGGGTCGGGTTCAGGGTTACGTAGTTGTGCTAAAACGGGCTGCATCGATGACTTAAATACACGGTGTCCACCCGAACTGACAGTTGGAGATGGATGTAGGACTGCTTGTCAGGTGTTTGGGTCGCCCGAGTATTGTTGTAATAGCACTTTTGGAACACCGTCAACGTGCAAAGGAACTGCATACGCTCAGTTGTTTAAATCGGCTTGCCCGAGATCCTATAGCACTATATTTGATGATCAAACTAGTACATTTACATGTGCTGGTTCTGATTATACTATAAGATTTTGTCCGGCTCCAGATTCGTTTTCAACGATTGAACCTGGAGGCCGACTCGACTCCACTGACCAGCTTGTTAATGGAAATTTCACATTGGGGTTCTTTGATCAAGATTATAGTTATTTGGGAATTTGGTACACGAGTGACCCGGAATCTAGAAAAGTTTGGGTAGCTAATCCCAATGCGGCGATAAAGTCTGGCGACCATGCATTGTCTGTCGACCCGAAAACCGGAAACTTGATCATCACTACAGGACAGAGTACTCTGATGAATATTACTGATATTCGAGCTGGTTTAAACCCCAATGTGACTGCAACTCTCGAAAACAATGGTAATTTTCGGTTGATTAATCAAAAGGACAAAAAGGTTTTATGGCAGAGTTTTGATCACCCGTCGAATGTGCTTTTACCAGGTATGAAGCTTGGGTATGACTTACAATCAGGGCAGAATTGGACACTAACTTCTTGGTTGAGTGATGAATTTCCAAATTCAGGAGCTTTTACGTTAAGCTGGGAGCCCACTGATGAAGTGTCTCAGAGATTGTTGATTCGAAGAAGAGGCGAATCGTACTGGACCAGTGGGAATTTGAATGATCAAACATTTCAATATATGTTTGCATTAAACGCGCCTGGTAGCCAATCACATTATAATCTCAGTTCTGTTTACACAAATGAAGAGCGTTATTTTAGCTACGAAGGTACTAATTCTGATTTACCTATGTGGATTTTGACACCAAAAGGACAAATTAGAGATAGTGATAATTCTACTGTATGGACCCCTGAGTTTTGTTATGGGTACAATTCAAATAATGGATGTGTACAACAGTCTAATTTGCCTCCATGTA
Organism: Rutidosis leptorrhynchoides; assembly: GCF_046630445.1. Classification (NCBI taxonomy): domain Eukaryota; kingdom Viridiplantae; phylum Streptophyta; class Magnoliopsida; order Asterales; family Asteraceae; genus Rutidosis; species Rutidosis leptorrhynchoides. The sequence continues at coordinate 143,356,931 of NC_092334.1, read as the reverse complement.
GGAGAGAGGGTGACAGTTTTAGTGAAAAGAATGGAGATTTTGATTCGGTTTTGACAACAAGTGTGACTGATGATAACTCGAGTTTGAGTATTGGTGATTGCTTCATTAAGTGCTGGAGTAATTGTAGCTGTGTGGGGTTTAATAGCAGTACTACCAATGGAACCGGTTGTGTTATTTGGACCGGGAGTAATAACTTTTTGATTAATCCACGTGACAACTCTACACTAAAATATGTGATTAACCAAATGCCGATTAATCCAAGTACAGGTATTAATGTTTATTTCCTTGGCAAAATGTAGAGGTGGGAAATGGGCGGGTTGTGCAGGTTGGATAATAGGTCAAAACAGGTAAATTTGCTATGGGTCACAACAGGTTGGAGCTTTTTGGGTTGACATATGATATTATTTGTCCAAAAATATTTTCTATTTAAAATTTGTGTGTAAATGATGGTTATGTTTACCTGACATGCTATTTGGGGGTGACATTCGACTCAATAGATGTAAAACATTTGCTGACCTAACTCATTTGGTAAGTAAATGGGTCTAAACTGTAACCTAGCCATTTTAATTTTAATTAAGTTGATATGTAGATCTTAACTTGACAAGCCACGGTCACAATTTCGGTTTCGATATCAAATAAACATGTAGTATTTAAATAGCTGTATGTCCTGTGGATTGTTTAGTGCCTCCTGTAAGATGTTTGGTTTCACCATAGGTGTTTACGAGACCCTTAATTGGAGAACGCATAACTGATTGTAATAATTATAAACTGATTGATGCTTAGCAGTATTGAGATGCTATAGTTTTGAATCTAAACAAATCCATTGTAGGAAACAAGAATGGACAAAGCATGACTTGGGCATGGATAGTTATTGGTGTTGTCATTCCTTTGGGTATAATCTGTTTGGGGCTTTTATGGTTTATAAAGAAGAGAAAGCGTAAACGAAAAGGTATATATACAACTATAAAGATCAAAATGAGTTTATGCCATAGTTTAATTAGTTGCTAATCTTGTTAAGTACTTACCGATACTAATTGTAGAGCACGAGAGGCGAAAGAGAGATGAATATTTCCTTGAGTTGACAGCTTCTGAAAGCTTCAAGGATATACACCAGCTCGAAAACAATGGTGGGAAAGGAAATGATTTGTTATTATTTAGTTTTGCCTCTATTATGACTGCCACAAATGATTTTGCCGATGAAAATAAGTTAGGACAAGGTGGTTTTGGACCCGTTTACAAGGTAGCTTGCCTTCTCGCAAGTTCTATTTTATAGAGTTGTTTGGTTCTTGTAAATTTACAATGATGTTACTAAAACAGGGAAAACTAAACGATGGACGAGAAATTGCAATAAAAAGGCTTTCAAGAACATCAGGTCAAGGGCTTGTGGAATTCAAGAATGAACTCATTCTTATAGCCAAACTTCAACACACAAATCTTGTTCGAGTTATTGGTTGTTGTATTCACAGGGATGAAAAGATGTTAATTTACGAATATATGCCTAACAAAAGCTTGGATTTTTTTCTCTTTGGTACGAATTTTTGTAACATAAGTACACATTATATATGTTGAACTTTGTGCTTGATACATTTTTTCAATGTCTTGCAGATGAAAATAGAAAGGCAGAGCTAGATTGGGTGAAAAGATTCAACATCATTGAAGGAGTTGCTCAGGGTTTGTTATATCTTCATAAATACTCAAGAATGCGAGTTATTCATAGAGATTTAAAAGCCAATAATATTCTTTTAGATGTGAATTTGAACCCAAAGATTTCTGATTTTGGTATGGCAAGAATTTTCAAAGAGAACGAAACTGAAGCAATGACTAACAGGGTAGTTGGAACATAGTAAGTTATCTTTTTTAAGATCTTAGTATATATCTTCTTGATCAATTTATGCTGAGCATCTTATATATAAAGGTGTGAAAAACAGCCAGGTTTAAAACTGTAGATACTTATATATGAATTCGTTATTGATCAGATTTAATACTGTATATTTGCTGACATCATATGCGAAATTTGTGTGTTCAGTGGTTATATGTCTCCTGAGTATGCAATGGAAGGGACGTTTTCCATAAAGTCCGATATCTTCAGCTTTGGCGTATTGATCCTAGAAATCATTAGTGGGAGAAAAAATAGTAGTTTTGTTCATCTTGACCGAACATTCAATCTGATTGGCTATGTAAGTCTACTCGCAATACACATAAAACATCTATAGAATCCAATATGCATATAATGTCATACACTAGACAACTGGAATCCTTGTATACTTAGTCCAGTGGTAATGGCCCATACCTCTTTGTTAGAGGTTGGGAGTTCGTTTCCCTTGGGTGTCAACATTGCACGCAATGATATCCCTTGATCTTGAACTCCCACCCATGTCGCCTTTCGCACATTGCATTGTGGGGGCAACATGGAGGGGGAGTTTTACCGGCTTTGCCCTCGAATTGGTTCGGGTTTCCTCCAGGGCAGTAGTTGGGGACGGGTTATGCAACTGCGAGAGATGATCGCATGAGTGGTTTAGTCCCTCTGGGTGATCCCAAACTGCTAGTAATAAAAAAAAAAAAAAACAATAGACGACTGGAAGTATCTTTATACTTTAAGTGAGTACAAACAGCTTATGCTATGGAAATATTATTGAAAAAAGAAAAATGTTATTATTGATGATTTAGGCATGGGAGCTATGGCAAAAAGGAGATACATTGGAGTTGAAGGATCCAACGCTCGAAAATACATTTGTTGTGCAGCAACAGTTCTTGCGAATTGTTCATGTTGCTCTTTTGTGTGTCCAAGAAAGTGCAACGGATAGACCAACGACATCGGATATGATATCCATGCTTCTCAATGATACCATCTCGCTACCCACGCCTAATAGACCGGCATTTGTCATTGGCAAAGTGGAGTCAAAGTCAACTACGGAAGAAAGCAAAGAGAGAGAGGTTTCACTGAACAATATGACAATAACTGTTGTGGAGGGTAGATAGGTTATGATCATAGTATTATATGGAGGGTAGTGTACATACGGTATTGTTATATTATATTCTTGATTGTTGTGTTAATGACTATCTTTCATTAAATTAAAATGATGATATGTAGCAAATAATATATGATATTCAAAATTTTATATTTTAATTTAGCAAATATTGTATGCTATCGTGCTTTTTCGTAACGAATGTTTATAATTTAAGTGTTTTTTTCTCATGTCCATTTTTGCCATTATACTATTTTTTTAACAAATGCAGCCATTAATTCTACGTGTTAATTTCTCAATTAATCTGAATAAACTTTATGCACATGTCAATTTCTTAATTAAACTATATTAAATAATCATGCATGTCATTATCTTAATTAAACTGAATTAAAGAATTATATATATATATATATATATATATATATATATATATATATATATATATATATATATATATATATATATATATATATATATATATATATATATTGCTATTAGATTAGATTGCTACACTTACCAAATAAAAATACGGAGTAACTAATTTAAGATAATATATTAATGAATATAATATCTTAAATTACTAAAGTTAATATGTATCCAATATCTGTAATGCTTGCTACTCCGTATTAGATTCGTAGACTCACCAAATAAACGGAGCAACTTATTTAAGGTATTATATTAACGACTATAATATCTTCAATTACTAAATATTATATGTATCTAATATCTTAATATCTGTGTATAAATATGCTAATAATAATTATATCTCTTTAAGTGCATAATTAATAACATTATTGAAGATCGGTGATTATTAACACGGACTCATAATTTATGTGTTAATATATATTACTAACGCTTTCGATACATATGTTATTAGGTAATAAATGATATTTAATTGTAATTACATTATACATTTGATAAATATCAATACTGATGTTATCGAATACTAATTTATACAACTGTCATGCAACGTACGAGCACGCTATTATTCAATATTAATGGTTTTGATACAAATGCTATTAGTAATAAAAGATTTTTTCATTGTAGTTGTATTATACATTTGATAAAATATTTATACTAATGTTATCGAGTACTAATTTATACAACGGTCGCGCAACGCACGAGCTCGCTTTAGTATTCAATATTAATGGTTTCGATACAAATGTTATTAGTAATAAATGATTTTTTCATTGTAATTGTGATATACATTTGAAAAAATGTTAATACTAACATTATCGAATACATATAAACAGATACAAAGAGTCGATAATTAGCTGAACTGTATTATGTCATATACATAAATTTTGAATTTTATTGTAATGCTATTATATGTTGTGATTATACCTTTGTATTTAAAAGATCAATGAATTATTATTATTATTATATATAAAATAAGAAAAGCATGATAAAGTGTGAGTGGTCGGCCCAACTTTACTTTACCTTTTTAGATTAGCACGTGAAAATTTAAACATTTAAACCCTTTACCCGATTTGCACAACCCACCCATTTTGTCATCTCTACCACACTTGCACTCTCATTGACTTCTGGTTTCCCAGATCTTGAATAAGGCTGGTGGATAAAATAATATGCTTTGGTTACAATTAATACTACATCTTTACATGTAATTAACCATTGTTATGATACTTTTGACAGGTGAAATTAGCTATCAAGTGAAATGTCCCGTTCTTATTGATTAAAAACGTTCCATATTAATTGATTTCGTTGCGAGGTTTTGACCTCTATATGAGACGTTTTTCAAAGACTGCATTCATTTTTAAACAAACCATAACCTTTATTTCATCAATAAAGGTTTAAAAAGCTTTACGTAGATTATCAAATAATGATAATCTAAAATATCCTGTTTACACACGACCATTACATAATGGTTTACAATACAAATATGTTACAACAAAATAAGTTTCTTGAATGCAGTTTTTACACAATATCATACAAGCATGGACTCCAAATCTTGTCCTTATTTAAGTATGCGACAGCGGAAGCTCTTAATAATCACCTGAGAATAAACATGCTTAAAACGTCAACAAAAATGTTGGTGAGTTATAGGTTTAACCTATATATATCAAATCGTAACAATAGACCACAAGATTTCATATTTCAATACACATCCCATACATAGAGATAAAAATCATTCATTTGGTGAACACCTGGTAACCGACAATAACAAGATGCATATATAAGAATATCCCCATCATTCCGGGACACCCTTCGGATATGATATAAATTTCGAAGTACTAAAGCATCCGGTACTTTGGATGGGGCTTGTTGGGCCCGATAGATCTATCTTTAGGATTCGCGTCAATTAGGGTGTCTGTTCCCTAATTCTTAGATTACCAGACTTAATAAAAAGGGGCATATTCGATTTCGATAATTCAACCATAGAATGTAGTTTCACGTACTTGTGTCTATTTTGTAAATCATTTATAAAACCTACATGTATTCTCATCCCAAAAATATTAGATTTTAAAAGTGGGACTATAACTCACCTTCACAGATTTTTACTTCGTCGGGAAGTAAGACTTGACCACTGGTTGATTCACGAACCTATAACAATATATACATATATATCAAAGTATGTTCAAAATATATTTACAACACTTTTAATATATTTTGATGTTTTAAGTTTATTAAGTCAGCTGTCCTCGTTAGTAACCTACAACTAGTTGTCCACAGTTAGATGTACAGAAATAAATCGATAAATATTATCTTGAATCAATCCACGACCCAATGTATACGTATCTCAGTATTGATCACAACTCAAACTATATATATTTTGGAATCAACCTCAACCCTGTATAGCTAACTCCAACATTCACATATAGAGTGTCTATGGTTGTTCCGAAATATATATAGATGTGTCGACATGATAGGTCGAAACATTGTATACGTGTCTATGGTATCTCAAGATTACATAATATATAATACAAGTTGATTAAGTTATGGTTGGAATAGATTTGTTACCAATTTTCACGTAGCTAAAATGAGAAAAATTATCCAATCTTGTTTTACCCATAACTTCTTCATTTTAAATCCGTTTTGAGTGAATCAAATTGCTATGGTTTCATATTGAACTCTATTTTATGAATCTAAACAAAAAAAAGTATAGGTTTCTAGTCGGAAAAATAAGTTACAAGTCGTTTTTGTAAAGGTAGTCATTTCAGTCGAAAGAACGACGTCTAGATGACCATTTTAGAAAACATACTTCCACTTTGAGTTTAACCATAATTTTTGGATATAGTTTCATGTTCATAATAAAAATCATTTTCTCAGAATAAAAACTTTTAAATCAAAGTTTATCATAGTTTTTAATTAACTAACCCAAAACAGCCCGCGGTGTTACTACGACGGCGTAAATCCGGTTTTACGTTGTTTTTCGTGTTTCCAGGTTTTAAATCATTAAGTTAGCATATCATATAGATATAGAACATGTGTTTAGTTGATTTTAAAAGTCAAGTTAGAGGGATTAACTTTTGTTTGCAAACAAGTTTAGAATTAACTAAACTATGTTCTAGTGATTACAAGTTTAAACCTTCGAATAAGATAGATTTATATGTATGAATCGAATGATGTTATGAACATCATTACTACCTTAAGTTCCTTGGATGAACCTACTGGAAAAGAGAAAAATGGATCTAGCTTCAATGGATCCTTGGATGGCTCAAAGTTCTTGAAGCAAAATCATGACACGAAAACAAGTTCAAGTAAGATCATCACTTGAAATAAGATTGTTATAGTTATAGAAATTGAACCAAAGTTTGAATATGATTATTACCTTGTATTAGAATGATAACCTACTGTAAGAAACAAAGATTTCTTGAGGTTGGATGATCACCTTATAAGATTGGAAGTGAGCTAGCAAACTTGAAAGTATTCTTGATTTTATGAAACTAGAACTTTTGGAATTTATGAAGAACACTTAGAACTTGAAGATAGAACTTGAGAGAGTTCAATTAGATGAAGAAAATTGAAGAATGAAAGTGTTTGTAGGTGTTTTTGGTCGTTGGTGTATGGATTAGATATAAAGGATATGTAATTTTGTTTTCATGTAAATAAGTCATGAATGATTACTCATATTTTTGTAATCTTATGAGATATTTCATGCTAGTTGCCAAATGATGGTTCTCACATGTGTTAGGTGACTCACATGGGCTGCTAAGAGCTGATCATTGGAGTGTATATACCAATAGTACATACATCTAAAAGCTGTGTATTGTACGAGTACGAATACGGGTGCATACGAGTAGAATTGTTGATGAAACTGAACGAGAATGTAATTGTAAGCATTTTTGTTAAGTAGAAGTATTTTGATAAGTGTATTGAAGTCTTTCAAAAGTGTATAATTACATATTAAAACACTACATGTATATACATTTTAACTGAGTCGTTAAGTCATCGTTAGTCGTTACATGTAAGTGTTGTTTTGAAACCTTTAGGTTAACGATCTTGTTAAATGTTGTTAACCCAATGTTTATAATAACAAAAGAGATTTTAAATTATTATATTATCATGATATTATGATGTACGAATATCTCTTAATATGATATATATACATTAAATGTCGTTACAACGATAAACGTTACATATATGTCTCGTTTCAAAATCATTAAGTTAGTAGTCTTGTTTTTACATATGTAGTTCATTGTTAATATAATTAATGATATGTTTACTTATCATAATATCATGTTAACTATATATATAACCATATATATGTCATCATATAGTTTTTTACAAGTTTTAACGTTCGTGAATCACCGGTCAACTTGGGTGGTCAATTGTCTATATGAAACCTATTTCAATTAATCAAGTCTTAACAAGTTTGATTGCTTAACATGTTGGAAACATTTAATCATGTAAACATCAATCTCAATTAATATATATAAACATGGAAAAGTTCGGGTCACTACAGTACCTACCCGTTAAATAAATTTCGTCCCGAAATTTTAAGCTGTTGAAGGTGTTGACGAATCTTCTGGAAATAGATGCGGGTATTTCTTCTTCATCTGATCTTCACGCTCCCAGGTGAACTCGGGTCCTCTACGAGCATTCCATCGAACCTTAACAATTGGTATCTTGTTTTGCTTAAGTCTTTTAACCTCACGATCCATTATTTCGACGGGTTCTTCGATGAATTGGAGTTTTTCGTTGATTTGGATTTCATCTAACGGAATAGTGAGATCTTCTTTAGCAAAACATTTCTTCAAATTCGAGACGTGGAAAGTGTTATGTACAGCCGCGAGTTGTTGAGGTAACTCAAGTCGGTAAGCTACTGGTCCGACACGATCAATAATCTTGAATGGTCCAATATACCTTGGATTTAATTTTCCTCGTTTACCAAATCGAACAACGCCTTTCCAAGGTGAAACTTTAAGCATGACCATCTCTCCAATTTCAAATTCTATATCTTTTCTTTTAATGTCAGCGTAGCTCTTTTGTCGACTTTGGGCGGTTTTCAACCGTTGTTGAATTTGGATGATCTTGTCGGTAGTTTCTTGTATAATCTCCGGACCCGTAATCTGTCTATCCCCCACCTCACTCCAACAAATCGGAGACCTGCACTTTCTACCATAAAGTGCTTCAAACGGCGCCATCTCAATGCTTGAATGGTAGCTGTTGTTGTAGGAAAATTCTGCTAACGGTAGATGTCGATCCCAACTATTTCCGAAATCAATAACACATGCTCGTAGCATGTCTTCAAGCGTTTGTATCGTCCTTTCGCTCTGCCCATCAGTTTGTGGATGATAGGCAGTACTCATGTCTAGACGAGTTCCTAATGCTTGCTGTAATGTCTGCCAGAATCTTGAAATAAATCTGCCATCCCTATCAGAGATAATAGAGATTGGTATTCCATGTCTGGAGACGACTTCCTTCAAATACAGTCGTGCTAACTTCTCCATCTTGTCATCTTCTCTTATTGGTAGGAAGTGTGCTGATTTGGTGAGACGATCAACTATTACCCAAATAGTATCAAAACCACTTGCAGTCCTTGGCAATTTAGTGATGAAATCCATGGTAATGTTTTCCCATTTCCATTCCGGGATTTCGGGTTGTTGAAGTAGACCTGATGGTTTCTGATGCTCAGCTTTGACCTTAGAACACGTCAAACATTCTCCTACGTATTTAGCAACATCGGCTTTCATACCCGGCCACCAAAAATGTTTCTTGAGATCCTTGTACATCTTCCCCGTTCCAGGATGTATTGAGTATCTGGTTTTATGAGCTTCTCTAAGTACCATTTCTCTCATATCTCCAAATTTTGGTACCCAAATCCTTTCAGCCCTATACCGGGTTCCGTCTTCCCGAATATTAAGATGCTTCTCCGATCCTTTGGGTATTTCATCCTTTAAATTTCCCTCTTTTAAAACTCCTTGTTGCGCCTCCTTTATTTGAGTAGTAATGTTATTATGAATCATTATATTCATAGATTTTACTCGAATGGGTTCTCTATCCTTCCTGCTCAAGGCATCGGCTACCACATTTGCCTTTCCCGGGTGGTAACGAATCTCAAAATCGTAATCATTCAATAATTCAATCCACCTACGCTGCCTCATATTCAGTTGTTTCTGATTAAATATGTGTTGAAGACTTTTGTGGTCGGTATATATAATACTTTTGACCCCATATAAGTAGTGCCTCCAAGTCTTTAATGCAAAAACAACCGCGCCTAATTCCAAATCATGCGTCGTATAATTTTGTTCGTGAATCTTCAATTGTCTAGACGCATAAGCAATCACCTTCGTTCGTTGCATTAATACACAACCGAGACCTTGCTTTGATGCGTCACAATAAATCACAAAATCATCATTCCCTTCAGGCAATGACAATATAGGTGCCGTAGTTAGCTTTTTCTTCAATAACTGAAACGCTTTCTCTTGTTCATCATTCCATTCAAATTTCTTCCCTTTATGCGTTAATGCAGTCAAGGGTTTTGCTATTCTGGAAAAGTCTTGGATGAACCTTCTGTAGTAACCAGCTAGTCCTAAAAACTGGCGTATGTGTTTCGGAGTTTTCGGGGTTTCCCACTTTTCAACAGTTTCTATCTTTGCCGGATCCACCTTAATACCTTCTTTGTTCACTATGTGACCGAGGAATTGAACTTCTTCCAACCAAAATGCACACTTTGAAAACTTAGCGTACAATTCTTCCTTCCTCAATACTTCTAACACTTTTCTCAAATGTTCACCGTGTTCTTGGTCATTCTTTGAGTAAATAAGTATGTCATCAATGAAAACAATGACAAACTTGTCAAGGTATGGTCCACACACTCGGTTCATAAGGTCCATGAACACAGCTGGTGCATTAGTTAAACCAAACGGCATGACCATAAACTCGTAATGACCGTAACGTGTTCTGAAAGCAGTCTTTGGAATATCATCTTCTTTCACCCGCATTTGATGATACCCGGAACGTAAGTCAATCTTTGAATAAACAGACGAGCCTTGTAGTTGATCAAATAAGTCGTCGATTCTCGGTAGTGGGTAGCGGTTCTTGATGGTAAGTTTGTTCAACTCTCGGTAGTCGATACACAACCTGAATGTACCATCTTTCTTCTTGACAAACAAAACAGGAGCTCCCCACGGTGATGTGCTTGGTCGAATGAAACCACGCTCTAAAAGTTCTTGTAATTGGCTTTGCAGTTCTTTCATCTCGCTGGGTGCGAGTCTGTAAGGAGCACGAGCTATTGGTGCAGCTCCTGGTACAAGATCTATTTGAAATTCAACGGATCGATGTGGGGGTAATCCCGGTAATTCTTTCGGAAATACATCGGGAAATTCTTTTACAATGGGAACATCATTGATGCTCTTTTCTTCAGTTTGTACTTTCTCGACGTGTGCTAGAACAGCATAGCAACCTTTTCTTATTAGTTTTTGTGCCTTCAAATTACTAATAAGATGTAGCTTCGTGTTGCCCTTTTCTCCGTACACCATTAAGGGTTTTCCTTTTTCTCGTATAATGCGAATTGCATTTTTGTAACAAACGATCTCCGCTTTCACTTCTTTCAACCAGTCCATACCGATTATCACATCAAAACTCCCTAACTCTACTGGTATCAAATCAATCTTAAATGTTTCGCTAACCAGTTTAATTTCTCGATTCCGACATATATTATCTGCTGAAATTAATTTACCATTTGCTAATTCGAGTAAAAATTTACTATCCAAAGGCGTCAATGGACAACTTAATTTAGCACAAAAATCTCTACTCATATAGCTTCTATCCGCACCCGAATCAAATAAAACGTAAGCAGATTTGTTGTCAATAAGAAACGTACCCGTAACAAGCTCCGGGTCTTCCTGTGCCTCTACCGCATTAATATTGAAAACTCTTCCACGGCCTTGTCCATTCGTGTTCTCCTGGTTCGGGCAATTTCTAATAATGTGGCCTGGTTTTCCACATTTATAACAAACTACATTGGCATAACTTGCTCCGACACTACTTGCTCCGCCATTACTCGTTCCGACACCATTTGTTCCTTTCGTTCTATTAACCCCTGGTCCGTAGACCTCACACTTCGCCGCGCTATGACCATTTCTTTTACACTTGTTGCAAAATTTGGTGCAGAACCCCGAGTGATTCTTTTCACACCTTTGGCATAGTTGCTTCTGATTGTTGTTGTTGTTGCGGTTATTATTGTTGTTGGGATGATTGTTGTAGTTGCTGTTGTTGTTGTTGTTGTTGTTGTTGTTGTTGTTGGGCCGTTTGTTGTAGTTGCGATTGATGTTGCGATTGTTGGGATAATTGTTGCGATTATTGTTGTAATTGCTGTTGTTGTTGTATTGGTGATTCTTATCACCGTTTTCCTCCCACTTTCTTTTGACTTGCTTCACATTGGCCTCTTCAGCAGTCTGTTCTTTAATTCTTTCTTCAATCTGGTTCACTAGTTTGTGAGCCATTCTACATGCCTGTTGTATGGAGGCGGGCTCGTGTGAACTTATATCTTCTTGGATTCTTTCCGGTAATCCTTTCACAAACGCGTCGATCTTCTCTTCCTCATCTTCGAATGCTCCCGGACACAATAGGCACAATTCTGTGAATCGTCTTTCGTACGTGGTAATATCAAATCCTTGGGTTCGTAACCCTCTAAGTTCTGTCTTGAGCTTATTGACCTCGGTTCTGGGACGGTACTTCTCGTTCATCAAGTGCTTGAATGCTGACCACGGTAGTGCGTACGCATCATCTTGTCCCACTTGCTCTAGATAGGTATTCCACCATGTTAACGCAGAACCTGTGAAGGTATGCGTAGCGTACTTCACTTTGTCCTCTTCAGTACACTTACTTATGGCAAAAACCGATTCAACCTTCTCGGTCCACCGTTTCAATCCGATCGGTCCTTCGGTTCCATCAAATTCCAAAGGTTTGCAGGCAGTGAATTCTTTGTAGGTGCATCCTACACGATTTCCTGTACTGCTAGATCCAAGGTTATTGTTGGTATGTAGCGCAGCCTGTACTGCGGCTATGTTTGAAGCTAGAAAAGTACGGAATTCCTCTTCATTCATATTCACGGTGTGTCGAGTAGTCGGTGCCATTTCCTTCAAAATAGTTAAATGGAACAAGTTAATCATACAGAATATTAAGAGTAGTTAATAGTATTTCGTAGCATAATATGAACTCATTTATAAAAGCTTTTTCTTCATATTAGCGTTTTATAAGTTTAAATTCGGGTAGTACCTACCCGTTAAGTTCATACTTAGTAGCTAATATACAATTCAACTACTACAATTCTATATGAAAAACTGATTATAATAATATTTCGCGTTCAAACTTTTATACAATATTTTACAAACTTACAATACCGCTTATTTTACATAAAGCATGAAATATAGCACACAATAACTTTGATACAAGATAGTTGTGAAGACAATTCTAGCTAGTACACAAGTCGTTCAGCAAAGGCAATAAAGACACGTAATTCATACGTCCAGAAACAAGTCATGCATTCTGGTTTTACTAGGACTACTTCCCATCCTTGGTCTTGTGCAACATAACCGTTATGGCCGTTGATAAGACAGCGTGTTGTAACGTCATCAAAGGGACGAGGGTTACGTAATGTCCAACAGTCCCGTAATAATCTAAAAACCTCATTTCTTACCCCAATTACCGACTCCGTCACTTGTGGAAACGTTTTGTTTAATAGTTGTAGCCCGATGTTCTTGTTCTCACTTTGGTGAGAAGCGAACATTACTAATCCGTAAGCATAACATGCTTCTTTATGTTGCATGTTAGCCGCTTTTTCTAAATCACGAAGTCCAATATTCGGATATATTGAGTCAAAATAATTTCTTAACCCGTTGCGTAAAATAGCATTTGGGTTCCCCGCAATATATGCGTCAAAGTAAACACATCGTAACTTATGGGTTTCCCAATGTGATATCCCCCATCTTTCAAACGAAAGTCTCTTATAAACCAAGACATTCTTGGAACGTTCTTCGAATGTCTTACAAACTGATCTCGCCTTAAATAGTTGTGCCGAAGAATTCTGGCCGACTCTAGACAAGATTTCATCAATCATGTCTCCGGGTAGGTCTCTTAAAATATTGGGTTGTCTATCCATTTTGTGTTTTTAAACTGTAAAATAGACAAGAGTTAGATTCATAAAAAAAAATACTTATTAATACAAGCAATTTTTACATATATCATAAAGCATAAGAACACTATATTCCATATATTACACCACACGAATACAACTATCTTATTCCGACTCGCTCGTTTCTTCTTCTTCGGTTTTGGTTCGTTTTGCCAAGTTTCTAGGGATATATGATGTTCCCCTAATACGAGCCGTCGTTGTCCACATTGGTTTAGAAAAACCTGGTGGTTTAGAGGTTCCCGGGTCATTGTTACAACTTAAAGACTTCGGGGGTTGACGATACATCTAAAGTTCATCGGGGTTGGAATTAGATTTCTCTATTTTTATGCCCTTTCCTTTATTATTTTCTTTTGCCTTTTTAAATTCAGTTGGGGTAATTTCTATAACATCATCGGAATTCTCGTCGGAATCCGATTCATCGGAGAATTGGTAATCCTCCCAATATTTTGCTTCCTTGGCGGAAACACCATTGACCATAATTAACTTTGGTCGGTTGGTTGAGGATTTTCTTTTACTTAACCGTTTTATTATTTCCCCCACCGGTTCTATTTCTTCATCCGGTTCCGATTCTTCTTCCGGTTCCGATTCTTCTTCCGGTTCCGACTCTTCTTCCGGTTCCTCTTCGGGAACTTGTGAATCAGTCCACAAATCATTCCAATTTACATTTGACTCTTCATTATTATTAGGTGAGTCAATGGGACTTGTTCTAGAGGTAGACATCTATCACATAATATCAAACACGTTAAGAGATTAATATATCACATAATATTCATATGTTAAAAATATATAGTTTCCAACAAAAATGTTAAGCAATCATTTTTAAAGAAAACACGGTCGAAGTCCAGACTCACTAATGCATCCTAACAAACTCGATAAGACACACTAATGCAAATTTTCTGGTTCTCTAAGACCAACGCTCTGATACCAACTGAAATGTCCCGTTCTTATTGATTAAAAACGTTCCATATTAATTGATTTCGTTGCGAGGTTTTGACCTCTATATGAGACGTTTTTCAAAGACTGCATTCATTTTTAAACAAACCATAACCTTTATTTCATCAATAAAGGTTTAAAAAGCTTTACGTAGATTATCAAATAATGATAATCTAAAATATCCTGTTTACACACGACCATTACATAATGGTTTACAATACAAATATGTTACAACAAAATAAGTTTCTTGAATGCAGTTTTTACACAATATCATACAAGCATGGACTCCAAATCTTGTCCTTATTTAAGTATGCGACAGCGGAAGCTCTTAATAATCACCTGAGAATAAACATGCTTAAAACGTCAACAAAAATGTTGGTGAGTTATAGGTTTAACCTATATATATCAAATCGTAACAATAGACCACAAGATTTCATATTTCAATACACATCCCATACATAGAGATAAAAATCATTCATATGGTGAACACCTGGTAACCGACAATAACAAGATGCATATATAAGAATATCCCCATCATTCCGGGACACCCTTCGGATATGATATAAATTTCGAAGTACTAAAGCATCCGGTACTTTGGATGGGGCTTGTTGGGCCCGATAGATCTATCTTTAGGATTCGCGTCAATTAGGGTGTCTGTTCCCTAATTCTTAGATTACCAGACTTAATAAAAAGGGGCATATTCGATTTCGATAATTCAACCATAGAATGTAGTTTCACGTACTTGTGTCTATTTTGTAAATCATTTATAAAACCTGCATGTATTCTCATCCCAAAAATATTAGATTTTAAAAGTGGGACTATAACTCACCTTCACAGATTTTTACTTCGTCGGGAAGTAAGACTTGACCACTGGTTGATTCACGAACCTATAACAATATATACATATATATCAAAGTATGTTCAAAATATATTTACAACACTTTTAATATATTTTGATGTTTTAAGTTTATTAAGTCAGCTGTCCTCGTTAGTAACCTACAACTAGTTGTCCACAGTTAGATGTACAGAAATAAATCGATAAATATTATCTTGAATCAATCCACGACCCAATGTATACGTATCTCAGTATTGATCACAACTCAAACTATATATATTTTGGAATCAACCTCAACCCTGTATAGCTAACTCCAACATTCACATATAGAGTGTCTATGGTTGTTCCGAAATATATATAGATGTGTCGACATGATAGGTCGAAACATTGTATACGTGTCTATGGTATCTCAAGATTACATAATATATAATACAAGTTGATTAAGTTATGGTTGGAATAGATTTGTT
Source organism: Rutidosis leptorrhynchoides (assembly GCF_046630445.1). Lineage (NCBI taxonomy): Eukaryota > Viridiplantae > Streptophyta > Magnoliopsida > Asterales > Asteraceae > Rutidosis > Rutidosis leptorrhynchoides. Next base: position 143,341,130 of record NC_092334.1, on the reverse strand, counting down.
ACCAATTTTCACGTAGCTAAAATGAGAAAAATTATCCAATCTTGTTTTACCCATAACTTCTTCATTTTAAATCCGTTTTGAGTGAATCAAATTGCTATGGTTTCATATTGAACTCTATTTTATGAATCTAAACAAAAAAAGTATAGGTTTCTAGTCGGAAAAATAAGTTACAAGTCGTTTTTGTAAAGGTAGTCATTTCAGTCGAAAGAACGACGTCTAGATGACCATTTTAGAAAACATACTTCCACTTTGAGTTTAACCATAATTTTTGGATATAGTTTCATGTTCATAATAAAAATCATTTTCTCAGAATAAAAACTTTTAAATCAAAGTTTATCATAGTTTTTAATTAACTAACCCAAAACAGCCCGCGGTGTTACTACGACGGCATAAATCCGGTTTTACGTTGTTTTTCGTGTTTCCAGGTTTTAAATCATTAAGTTAGCATATCATATAGATATAGAACATGTGTTTAGTTGATTTTAAAAGTCAAGTTAGAGGGATTAACTTTTGTTTGCGAACAAGTTTAGAATTAACTAAACTATGTTCTAGTGATTACAAGTTTAAACCTTCGAATAAGATAGCTTTATATGTATGAATCGAATGATGTTATGAACATCATTACTACCTTAAGTTCCTTGGATGAACCTACTGGAAAAGAGAAAAATGGATCTAGCTTCAATGGATCCTTGGATGGCTCAAAGTTCTTGAAGCAAAATCATGACACGAAAACAAGTTCAAGTAAGATCATCACTTGAAATAAGATTGTTATAGTTATAGAAATTGAACCAAAGTTTGAATATGATTATTACCTTGTATTAGAATGATAACCTACTGTAAGAAACAAAGATTTCTTGAGGTTGGATGATCACCTTATAAGATTGGAAGTGAGCTAGCAAACTTGAAAGTATTCTTGATTTTATGAAACTAGAACTTTTGGAATTTATGAAGAACACTTAGAACTTGAAGATAGAACTTGAGAGAGTTCAATTAGATGAAGAAAATTGAAGAATGAAAGTGTTTGTAGGTGTTTTTGGTCGTTGGTGTATGGATTAGATATAAAGGATATGTAATTTTGTTTTCATGTAAATAAGTCATGAATGATTACTCATATTTTTGTAATCTTATGAGATATTTCATGCTAGTTGCCAAATGATGGTTCCCACATGTGTTAGGTTACTCACATGGGCTGCTAAGAGCTGATCATTGGAGTGTATATACCAATAGTACATACATCTAAAAGCTGTGTATTGTACGAGTACGAATACGGGTGCATACGAGTAGAATTGTTGATGAAACTGAACGAGAATGTAATTGTAAGCATTTTTGTTAAGTAGAAGTATTTTGATAAGTGTATTGAAGTCTTTCAAAAGTGTATAATTACATATTAAAACACTACATGTATATACATTTTAACTGAGTCGTTAAGTCATCGTTAGTCGTTACATGTAAGTGTTGTTTTGAAACCTTTAGGTTAACGATCTTGTTAAATGTTGTTAACCCAATGTTTATAATAACAAAAGAGATTTTAAATTATTATATTATCATGATATTATGATGTACGAATATCTCTTAATATGATATATATACATTAAATGTCGTTACAACGATAAACGTTACATATATGTCTCGTTTCAAAATCATTAAGTTAGTAGTCTTGTTTTTACATATGTAGTTCATTGTTAATATAATTAATGATATGTTTACTTATCATAATATCATGTTAACTATATATATAACCATATATATGTCATCATATAGTTTTTTACAAGTTTTAACGTTCGTGAATCACCGGTCAACTTGGGTGGTCAATTGTCTATATGAAACCTATTTCAATTAATCAAGTCTTAACAAGTTTGATTGCTTAACATGTTGGAAACATTTAATCATGTAAACATCAATCTCAATTAATATATATAAACATGGAAAAGTTCGGGTCACTACATCAAGACTTCAGCCAAAACTGAAGAAACGACTAGAAAATGGTTATCTATGATGGTAACTTTCATCGAATGCTTTAAGAGAATTTGAAATACAAACATATGTTTTAGATGTAGTCCCTAATCCGTTATTCAACGTGACACCGGTAAGATGTGAAAACTGACCAGCAATCTTTAGCTCATTAATGTATGTGTTTGTTTGCAGTTTCAAGTTGGATCACGTTGATGTTGTTGACCCTTCAAATAATAAAAAAAAATATGTATACCGAGAATATATTGAAGCAGGTTTAAATTCAATTTTACTCGAACATTACATTTTGTATAAATATTCGAACTACGTATCTTACATTGTGATACTTTCATTTGTCGTTCCATTTGTGCTATTACGGTTCCACACGTAATTGTTTTATTTATGATATATCCATTTTTAAAAGTTTCATTGACAAATTACAGGAAAATTGCTACTTCATCACAGTAACTATGATCAAATGAGTGTTTCATTGTAATTTATTAATTTGTAGCATTACGGTAACACTTTTTTTTTTTAATATACTCCCTCCGTACCAGATTAATTGTCCAGTATTTCTTTTCGGGCTGTTCCAAATTAATTGTCCACTTCCAAAAATAAAAAGTAAATTTAACGAAGTTTTATAATATTGTCCCTAATGAATTAATTAAATTACAAAAGTTAGAGGGCTTTCTAATTGGCTAGTAATATATCCAACATCCAATTTGCTACATCCACCAAACATTATGCAGTATTTGGTTGTACAGTACAACTTATCAATGCATGATTTTGGTGGATGAAGTAATTTGGATTTTGGATTTATCAACTCCCTTTCTAATTAATTGATTGAGGGTAAAACTGTAAAGTTAGGAAGAAGTACAGAAAAAGTACAGTGTCATAATGATATTTCTTAAACTGTTTGTTTTTTGTCTAGGGAGTTCTTACTTTCACGACTATCACAAAAACAAATTTTACTAATTCAACCACAACAGTACTTTTGACGCTATTCCTATAATATCGTTATTTCATATATAAGTTTAAAAACCAATAATGTGTGATGACCCGGAAATTTCCGATCAAATTTAAACTGTAATCCTTATATTATTCCGACACGATAAGCAAAGTCTGTAAAGCTGAGTCTCAAAATTTTGGAATAGATTACATGAATGCATTTGCCCTTTGACCATTCCCGACGATTCACGAACAATTGTTTGTAATTAAATATGTATACATATAAAGATGTAAAAACAAGATACAAAATAATTAAGTGTAACTTAAAAGGAATTTGTAAATAATTATAAATGATCTCCATGTATAATGTATAATTATCATTATATGTATATTGTAATAAAAATTATAAATAATAAGTATTCAAAAAAAGTTATTATATAATGTATCATATGATTATTAGATATTACATAGATAATATATATATATATATATATATATATATATATATATATATATATATATATATATATATATATATATATATATATATATATATATATATAATATAAGTTAAGAATATGTATGTTATAATATTATTACTTTCATTCTTAAAATAAATATTAATATCATGAATTATAATATTAAAATACGGATATGATATTTGATATGTATAAATTGTTATATCATTATTATTAGTATTATAATTAGTATTATTATTACTATAGTTATTATTACCATAATCAGTAATGATAAAAATATTATTATTATTACTAATATAGTATTTTGAGTTTTATTATTATTATCTATAATATTAATTGTATTATTAAAATCTTATATTTATTAAGTACTAAGAACCATTATTTTTTTTATTAAATTAATAATTACTGTATTTTCTATTATTGTTAGTTTTTTTTTATTTATTTATAACATTAACCATATTATTATTATTGATATTTATCAAATATTAATAGGAATTAAATACAAAAGATAAATACTGATAAGGATACATAAAACCTGATGTATATATAATCAATCAAATATAGATCTAAAAACTGATATATATTTCGACATATACAGATACCAAAACAAATATATATTATGAAATTATATATAAGAATAATTATATGAATATAAATACAGAAAAGTAGTAATATGTTTTCAATCACTTTCCAAGCTGTAGCTGATTAAACTCTTGCCATTTGGGTCGTACCAATCAAGGAATCATTTACTGGATGAATCCAAATTCTGTTATCTATCTCCTCACCTTATTCATTTATTCATTTTTTCTCTTGTACCTGCGAATATTTCTATGTCGACAGGTTAACTACAAAACAAATACTAAATGAGTCACGTTAGTAGTAATACTGTCTATCAGCCTCTATATCACTCTGTGAGTGCAATTCAATCGAGCACAGCAAGAAATCAAATTAAATTCCAATAAAAATGCACGACCCCTCTGTTATTGTGACTTTTTGCCCAAACCTCGATTTCGATTGAATTTTACAAAACTAAAAATGTGATTTTGTTAGGAATTGTATATGTAAACTTCCTGTAAATTTTCAGAGTTCAATTCATCGAATTGAATACTAATTTTGGAGTCAAACTTTTGTGTCAAAAAGTCAAACGTATGAACACTAATCAAATTCGAATTCATATGAACGTTTCAAGGTAAATTGACGATTCCATTAGTTTCTATAAACAAGTTACAAACAAATTCGTGTTATAACCTTTATCTAAATCGTAGCCATTTGAAATATCAATTTTTTTTAAAAACTATAGCAGCGACGGCAATGAAGTTCTAAATTTTATTTTTTCATTTTATTCTTTTGTGTTTTGTTTCTGTTAGTCACCACAGGTCGTCCCTTATTTGATTTAGGAATCTAAAACTCAGTTTTGATTCAGTTTTGATATTAAGATGAGTTCAAGGTCGAATTGTTTGTCTTGAGAGAGAAGATGAACAAAGAGAAGGAAAGATAATAGTTATATATATATTTAAGTGGATATTAAAACCGAAAAGCAGAACTGGAGGAGTGGTATGTGTAGTGACCCGAACTTTTCCATGTTTATATATATTAATTGAGATTGATATTTACATGATTAAATGTTTCCAACATGTTAAGCAATCAAACTTGTTAAGACTTGATTAATTGAAATATGTTTCATATAGACAATTGACCACCCAAGTTGACCGGTGATTCACGAACGTTAAAACTTGTAAAAACTATATGATGACATATATATGGATATATATATATACAGTTAACATGATACTATGATAAGTAAACATATCATTAAGTATATTAACAATGAACTACATATGTAAAAACAAGACTACTAACTTAATGATTTTTAAACGAGACATATATGTAACGATTATCGTTGTAAAGACATTTAATGTATATATATCATATTAAGAGATATTCATACATGATAATATCATGATAATATAATAATTTAAAATCTCATTTGATATTATAAACATTGGGTTAACAACATTTAACAAGATCGTTAACCTAAAGGTTTCAAAACAACACTTACATGTAACGACTAACGATGACTTAACGACTCAGTTAAAATGTAAATACATGTAGTGTTTTAATATGTATTTATACACTTTTGAAAGACTTCAATACACTTATCAAAATACTTCTACTTAACAAAAATGCTTACAATTACATCCTCGTTCAGTTTCATCAACAATTCTACTCGTATGCACCCGTATTCGTACTCGTACAATACACAGCTTTTAGATGTATGTACTATTGGTATATACACTCCAATGATCAGCTCTTAGCAGCCCATGTGAGTCACCTAACACATGTGGGAACCATCATTTGGCAACTAGCATGAAATATCTCATAAAATTACAAAAATATGAGTAATCATTCATGACTTATTTACATGAAAACAAAATTACATATCCTTTATATCTAATCCATACACCAACGACCAAAAACACCTACAAACACTTTCATTCTTCAATTTTCTTCATCTAATTGATCTCTCTCAAGTTCTATCTTCAAGTTTTAAGTGTTCTTCATATATTCTATAAGTTCTAGTTACATAAAATCAAGAATACTTTCAAGTTTGCTAGCTCACTTCCAATCTTGTAAGGTGATCATCCAACCTCAAGAAATCTTTGTTTCTTACAGTAGGTTATCATTCTAATACAAGGTAATAATCATATTCAAACTTTGGTTCAATTTCTATAACTATAACAATCTTATTTCAAGTGATGATCTTACTTGAACTTGTTTTCGTGTCATGATTCTGCTTCAAGAACTTCGAGCCATCCAAGGATCCGTTGAAGCTAGATCCATTTTTCTCTTTTCCAGTAGGTTTATCCAAGGAACTTAAGGTAGTAATGATGTTCATAACATCATTCGATTCATACATATAAAGCTATCTTATTCGAAGGTTTAAACTTGTAATCACTAGAACATAGTTTAGTTAATTCTAAACTTGTTCGTAAACAAAAGTTAATCCTTCTAACTTGACTTTTAAAATCAACTAAACACATGTTCTATATCTATATGATATGCTAACTTAATGATTTAAAACCTGGAGACACGAAACACACCGTAAAACCGGATTTACGCCGTCGTAGTAACACCGCGGGCTGTTTTGGGTTAGTTAATTAAAAACTATGATAAACTTTGATTTAAAAGTTGTTATTCTGAGAAAATGATTTTTATTATGAACATGAAACTGTATCCAAAAATGACTACCTTTACAAAAACGACTTGTAATTTATTTTTCCGACTATAAACCTATACTTTTTCTGTTTAGATTCATAAAATAGAGTTCAATATGAAACCATAGCAATTTGATTCACTCAAAACGGATTTAAAATGAAGAAGTTATGGGTAAAACAAGATTGGATAATTTTTCTCATTTTAGCTACGTGAAAATTGGTAACAAATCTATTCCAACCATAACTTAATCAACTTGTATTGTATATTATGTAATCTTGAGATACCATAGACACGTATACAATGTTTCGACCTATCATGTCGACACATCTATATATATTTCGGAACAACCATAGACACTCTATATGTGAATGTTGGAGTTAGCTATACAGGGTTGAGGTTGATTCCAAAATATATATAGTTTGAGTTGTGATCAATACTGAGATACGTATACACTGGGTCGTGGATTGATTCAAGATAATATTTATCGATTTATTTCTGTACATCTAACTGTGGACAACTAGTTGTAGGTTACTAACGAGGACAGCTGACTTAATAAACTTAAAACATCAAAATATATTAAAAGTGTTGTAAATATATTTTAAACATACTTTGATATATATGTATATATTGTTATAGGTTCGTGAATCAACCAGTGGCCAAGTCTTACTTCCCGACGAAGTAAAAATCTGTGAAAGTGAGTTATAGTCCCACTTTTAAAATCTAATATTTTTGGGATGAGAATACATGCAGGTTTTATAAATGATTTACAAAATAGACACAAGTACGTGAAACTACATTCTATGGTTGAATTATCGAAATCGAATATGCCCTTTTTATTAAGTCTGGTAATCTAAGAATTAGGGAACAGACACCCTAATTGACGCGAATCCTAAAGATAGATCTATTGGGCCTAACAAACCCCATCCAAAGTACCGGATGCTTTAGTACTTCGAAATTTATATCATATTCGAAGGGTGTCCCGGAATGATGGGGATATTCTTATATATGCATCTTGTTAATGTCGGTTACCAGGTATTCACCATATGAATGATTTTTATCTCTATGTATGGGATGTGTATTGAAATATGAAATCTTGTGGTCTATTATTATGATTTGATATATATAGGTTAAACCTATAACTCACCAACATTTTTGTTGACGTTTTAAGCATGTTTATTCTCAGGTGATTATTAAGAGCTTCCGCTGTCGCATACTTAAATAAGGACGAGATTTGGAGTCCATGCTTGTATGATATTGTGTAAAAACTGCATTCAAGAAACTTATTTTGTTGTAACATATTTGTATTGTAAACCATTATGTAATGGTCGTGTGTAAACAAGATATTTTAGATTATCATTATTTGATAATCTACGTAAAGCTTTTTAAACCTTTATTGATGAAATAAAGGTTATGGTTTGTTTTAAAATGAATGCAGTCTTTGAAAAACGTCTCATATAGAGGTCAAAACCTCGCAACGAAATCAATTAATATGGAACGTTTTTAATCAATAAGAACGGGACATTTCAGTTGGTATCAGAGCGTTGGTCTTAGAGAACCAGAATTTTGCATTAGTGTGTCTTATCGAGTTTGTTAGGATGCATTAGTGAGTCTGGACTTCGACCGTGTTTACTTGAAAAATGATTGCTTAACAAATTTTGTTGGAAACTATATATTTTTAACATGTGAATATTATGTGATATATTAATCTCTTAACGCGTTTGATATTATGTGATAGATGTCTACCTCTAGAACAAGTCCCATTGACTCACCTAATAATAATGAAGAGTCAAATGTAAATTGGAATGATTCGTGGACTGATTCACAAGTTCCCGAAGAGGAACCGGAAGAAGAGTCGGAACCGGAAGAAGAATCGGAACCGGAAGAAGAATCGGAACCGGATGAAGAAATAGAATCGGTGGGAGAAATAATAAAACGGTTAAGTAAAATAAAATCCTCAACCAACCGACCAAGGTTAATTATGGTCAATGGTGTTTTCGCCAAGGAAGCAAAATATTGGGAGGATTACCAATTCTCCGATGAATCGGATTCCGACGAGAATTCTGATGATGTTATAAAAATTACCCCAACTGAATTTAAAAAGGCAAAAGAAAATAATAAGGGAAAGGGCATAAAAATAGAGAAATCTAATTCCAACCCCGATGAACTTTATATGTATCGTCAACCCCCGAAGTCCTTAAGTTGTAACAATGACCCGGGAACCTCTAAACCACCAGGTTTTTCTAAACCAATGTGGAAAACGACGGCTCGTATTAGGGGAACATCATATATCCCTAGAAACTTGGCAAAACGAACCAAAACCGAAGAAGAAGAAACAAGCGAGTCGGAATAAGATAGTTGTATTCGTGTGGTGTAATATATGTAATATAGTGTGCTTATGCTTTATGATATATGTAAAAATTGCTTGTATTAATAAGTATTTTTTTTTATGAATCTAACTCTTATCTATTTTACAGTATAAAAACACAAAATGGATAGATAACCCAATATTTTAAGAGACCTACCCGGAGACATGATTGATGAAATCTTGTCTAGAGTCGGTCAGAATTCTTCGGCACAACTATTTAAGGCGAGATCAGTTTGTAAGACATTCGAAGAACGTTCCAAGAATGCCTTGGTTTATAAAAGGCTTTCGTTCAAAATATGGGGGATATCACATTGGGAAATCCATAAGTTACGATGTGTTTACTTTGACGCATATATTGCGAGGAACCCAAATGCTATTTTACGCAATGGGTTAAGAAATTATTTTGACTCAATATATCCGAATATTGGACTTCGTGATTTAGAAAAAGCGGCTAACATGCAACATAAAGAAGTATGTTATGCTTACGGATTAGTAATGTTCGCTTCTCACCAAAGTGAGAACAAGAACATCGGGCTACAACTATTAAACAAAACGTTCCCACAAGTAACGGAGTCGGTAATTGGGGTAAGAAATGAGGTTTTTAGATTGTTACGGGACTGTTGGACATTACGTAACCCTCGTCCCTTTGACGACGTTACAACACGATGTCTTATCAATGGCCATAACGGTTATGTTCCACAAGACCAAGGATGGGAAGTAATCCTAGTAAAACCAGAATGCATGACTTGTTTCTGGACGTATGAATTACGTGTCTATATTGCCTTTGCTGAATGATTTGTGTACTAGCTAGAATTATCTTCACAACCATCTTGTATCAAATTTATTGTGTGCTATATTTCATGCTATATGTAAAATAAGCGGTATTGTAAGTTTGTAAAATATTGTGTAAAAGTTTGAACGCGAAATATTATTATAATCAGTTTTTCATATAGAATTGTAGTAGTTGAATTGTATATTAGCTACTAAGTATGAACTTAACGGGTAGGTACTACCCGAATTTAAACTTATAAAATGCTAATATGAAGAAAAAGCTTTTATAAATGAGTTCATATTATGCTACGAAATACTATTAACTACTCTTAATATTCTGTATGATTAACTTGTTCCATTTGACTATTTTGAAGGAAATGGCACCGACTACTCGACACACTGTGAATATGAATGAAGAGGAATTCCGTACTTTTCTAGCTTCAAACATAGCCGCAGTACAGGCTGCGCTACATACCAACAATAACCTTGGATCTAGCAGTACAGGAAATCGTGTAGGATGCACCTACAAAGAATTCACTGCCTGCAAACCTTTGGAATTTGATGGAACCGAAGGACCGATCGGATTGGAACGGTGGACCGAGAAGGTCGAATCGGTGTTTGCCATAAGTAAGTGTACTGAAGAGGACAAAGTGAAGTATGCTACGCATACCTTCACAGGTTATGCGTTAACATGGTGGAATACCTATCTAGAGCAAGTGGGACAAGACAATGCGTACGCACTACCGTGGTCAGCATTCAAGCACTTGATGAACGAGAAGTACCGTCCCAGAACCGAGGTCAATAAGCTCAAGACAGAACTTAGAGGGTTACGAACCAAAGGATTTGATATTACCACGTACGAAAGACGATTCACAGAATTGTGCCTATTGTGTCCGGGAGCATTCGAAGATGAGGAAGAGAAGATCGACGCGTTTGTGAAAGGATTACCGGAAAGAATCCAAGAAGATATAAGTTCACACGAGCCCGCCTCCATACAACAGGCATGTAGAATGGCTCACAAACTAGTGAACCAGATTGAAGAAAGAATTAAAGAATAGACTGCTGAAGAGGCCAATGTGAAGCAAGTCAAAAGAAAGTGGGAGGAAAACGGTGATAAGAATCACCAATACAACAACAACAGCAATTACAACAATAATCGCAACAATTATCCCAACAATCGCAACATCAATCGCAACTACAACAAACGGCCCAACAACAACAACAACAACAACAGCAACTACAAAAATCATCCCAACAACAATAATAACCGCAACAACAACAACAATCAGAAGCAGCTATGCCAAAGGTGTGAAAAGTATCACTCGGGTTTCTGCACCAAATTTTGCAACAAGTGTAAAAGAAATGGTCATAGCGCGGCGAAGTGTGAGGTCAACGGACCAGGGGTTAATAGAACGAAAGGAACAAATGGTGTCGGAACGAGTAATGGCGGAGCAAGTAGTGTCGGAGCAAGTTATGCCAATGTAGTTTGTTATAAATGTGGAAAACCGGGCCACATTATTAGAAATTGCCCGAACCAGGAGAACACGAATGGACAAGGCCGCGGAAGAGTTTTCAATATTAATGCGGCAGAGGCACAGGAAGACCCGGAGCTTTTTACGGGTACGTTTCTTATTGACAATAAATCTGCTTACGTTTTATTTGATTCGGGTGCGGATAGAAGCTATATGAGTAGAGATTTTTGTGCTAAATTAAGTTGTCCATTGACGCCTTTGGATAGTAAATTTTTACTCGAATTAGAAAATGGTAAATTAATTTCAGCAGATAATATATGTCGGAATCGAGAAATTAAACTGGTTAGCGAAACATTTAAGATTGATTTGATACCAGTAGAGTTAGGGAGTTTTGATGTGATAATCGGTATGGACTGGTTGAAAGAAGTGAAAGCAGAGATCGTTTGTTACAAAAATGCAATTCGCATTATACGAGAAAAAGGAAAACCCTTAATGGTGTACGGAGAAAAGGGTAACACGAAGCTACATCTTATTAGTAATTTGAAGGCACAAAAACTAATAAAAAAAGGTTGCTATGCTGTTCTAGCACACGTCGAGAAAGTACAAACTGAAGAAAAGAGCATCAATGATGTTCCCATTGCAAAAGAATTTCCTGATGTATTTCCGAAAGAATTACCGGGATTACCCCCACATCGATCCGTTGAATTTCAAATAGATCTTGTACTAGGATCTGCACCAATAGCTCGTGCTCCTTACAGACTCGCAACCAGCGAGATGAAAGAACTGCAAAGCCAATTACAAGAACTTTTAGAGCGTGGTTTCATTCGACCAAGCACATCACCGTGGGGAGCTCCTGTTTTGTTTGTCAAGAAGAAAGATGGTACATTCAGGTTGTGTATCGACTACCGAGAGTTGAACAAACTTACCATCAAGAACCGCTACCCACTACCGAGAATCGACGACTTATTTGATCAACTACAAGGCTCGTCTGTTTATTCAAAGATTGACTTACGTTCCGGGTATCATCAAATGCGGGTGAAAGAAGATGATATTCCAAAGACTGCTTTCAGAACACGTTACGGTCATTACGAGTTTATGGTCATGCCGTTTGGTTTAACTAATGCACCAGATGTGTTCATGGACCTTATGAACCGAGTGTGTGGACCATACCTTGACAAGTTTGTCATTATTTCCATTGATGACATACTTATTTACTCAAAGAATGACCAAGAACACGGTGAACATTTGAGAAAGGTGTTAGAAGTATTGAGGAAGGAAGAATTGTACGCTAAGTTTTCAAAGTGTGCATTTTGGTTGGAAGAAGTTCAATTCCTCGGTCACATAGTGAACAAAGAAGGTATTAAGGTGGATCCGGCAAAGATAGAAACTGTTGAAAAGTGGGAAACCCCGAAAACTCCAAAACACATACGCCAGTTTTTAGGACTAGCTGGTTACTACAGAAGGTTCATCCAAGACTTTTCCAGAATAGCAAAACCCTTGACTGCATTAACGCATAAAGGGAAGAAATTTGAATGGAATGATGAACAAGAGAAAGCGTTTCAGTTATTGAAGAAAAAGCTAACTACGGCACCTATATTGTCATTGCCTGAAGGGAATGATGATTTTGTGATTTATGGTGACGCATCAAAGCAAGGTATCGGTTGTGTATTAATGCAACGAACGAAGGTGATTACTAATGCGTCTAGACAATTGAAGATTCACGAACAAAATTATACGACGCATGATTTGGAATTAGGCGCGGTTGTTTTTGCATTAAAGACTTGGAGGCACTACTTATATGGGGTCAAAAGTATTATATATACCGACCACAAAAGTCTTCAACACATATTTAATCAGAAACAACTGAATATGAGGCAGCGTAGGTGGATTGAATTATTGAATGATTACGACTTTGAGATTCGTTACCACCCGGAGAAGGCAAATGTGGTAGCCGATGCCTTGAGCAGGAAGGACAGAGAACCCATTCGAGTAAAATCTATGAATATAATGATTCATAATAACCTTACTACTCAAATAAAGGAGGCGCAACAAGGAGTTTTAAAAAAGAGAAATTTAAAGGATGAAATACCCAAAGGATCGGAGAAGCATCTTAATATTTGGGAAGACGGAACCCGGTATAGGGCTGAAAGGATTTGGGTACCAAAATTTGGAGATATGAGAGAAATGGTACTTAGAGAAGCTCATAAAACCAGATACTCAATACATCCTGGAACGGGGAAGATGTACAAGGATCTCAAGAAACCTTTTTGGTGGCCGGGTATGAAAGCTGATGTTGCTAAATACGTAGGAGAATGTTTGACGTGTTCTAAGGTCAAAACTGAGCATCAGAAACCATCAGGTCTACTTCAACAACCCGAAATCCCGGAATGGAAATGGGAAAACATTACCATGGATTTCATCACTAAATTGCCAAGGACTGCAAGTGAGTTTGATACTATTTGGGTAATAGTTGATCGTCTCACCAAATCAGCACACTTCCTGCCAATAAGAGAAGATGACAAGATGGAGAAGTTAGCACGACTGTATTTGAAGGAAGTCGTCTCCAGACATGGAATACCAATCTCTATTATCTCTGATAGGGATGGTAGATTTATTTCAAGATTCTGGCAGACATTACAGCAAGCATTAGGAACTCGTCTAGACATGAGTACTGCCTATCATCCACAAACTGATGGGCAGAGCGAAAGGATGATACAAACGCTTGAAGACATGCTACGAGCATGTGTTATTGATTTCGGAAACAGTTGGGATCGAAATCTACCGTTAGCAGAATTTTCCTACAACAACAGCTACCATTCAAGCATTGAGATGGCACCGTTTGAAGCACTTTATGGTAGAAAGTGCAGGTCTCCGATTTGTTGGAGTGAAGTGGGGGATAGACAGATTACGGGTCCGGAGATTATACAAGAAACTACCGAGAAGATCATCCAAATTCAACAACGGTTGAAAACCGCCCAAAGTCGACAAAAGAGCTACGCTGACATTAAAAGAAAAGATATAGAATTTGAAATTGGAGAGATGGTCATGCTTAAAGTTGCACCTTGGAAAGGCGTTGTTCGATTTGGTAAACAAGGGAAATTAAATCCAAGGTATATTGGACCATTCAAGATTATTAATCGTGTCGGACCAGTAGCTTACCGACTTGAGTTACCTCAACAACTCACGGCTGTACATAACACTTTCCACGTCTCGAATTTGAAGAAATGTTTTGCTAAAGAAGATCTCACTATTCCGTTAGATGAAATCCAAATCAACGAAAAACTTCAATTCATCGAAGAACCCGTCAAAATAATGGATCGTTAGGTTAAAAGACTTAAGCAAAACAAGATACCAATTGTTAAGGTTCGATGGAATGCTCGTAGAGGACCCGAGTTCACCTGGGAGCATGAAGATCAGATGAAGAAGAAATACCCGCATCTATTTCCAGAAGATTCGTCAACACCTTCAACAGCTTAAAATTTCGGGACGAAATTTATTTAACGGGTAGGTACTCTAGTGACCCGAACTTTTCCATGTTTATATATATTAATTGAGATTGATATTTACATGATTAAATGTTTCCAACATGTTAAGCAATCAAACTTGTTAAGACTTGATTAATTGAAATATGTTTCATATAGACAATTGACCACCCAAGTTGACCGGTGATTCACGAACGTTAAAACTTGTAAAAACTATATGATGACATATATATGGATATATATATATACAGTTAACATGATACTATGATAAGTAAACATATCATTAAGTATATTAACAATGAACTACATATGTAAAAACAAGACTACTAACTTAATGATTTTTAAACGAGACATATATGTAACGATTATCGTTGTAAAGACATTTAATGTATATATATCATATTAAGAGATATTCATACATGATAATATCATGATAATATAATAATTTAAAATCTCATTTGATATTATAAACATTGGGTTAACAACATTTAACAAGATCGTTAACCTAAAGGTTTCAAAACAACACTTACATGTAACGACTAACGATGACTTAACGACTCAGTTAAAATGTAAATACATGTAGTGTTTTAATATGTATTTATACAATTTTGAAAGACTTCAATACACTTATCAAAATACTTCTACTTAACAAAAATGCTTACAATTACATCCTCGTTCAGTTTCATCAACAATTCTACTCGTATGCACCCGTATTCGTACTCGTACAATACACAGCTTTTAGATGTATGTACTATTGGTATATACACTCCAATGATCAGCTCTTAGCAGCCCATGTGAGTCACCTAACACATGTGGGAACCATCATTTGGCAACTAGCATGAAATATCTCATAAAATTACAAAAATATGAGTAATCATTCATGACTTATTTACATGAAAACAAAATTACATATCCTTTATATCTAATCCATACACCAACGACCAAAAACACCTACAAACACTTTCATTCTTCAATTTTATTTATCTAATTTATCTCTCTCAAGTTCTATCTTCAAGTTCTAAGTGTTCTTCATATATTCTACAAGTTCGAGTTACATAAAATCAAGAATACTTTCAAGTTTGCTAGCTCACTTCCAATCTTGTAAGGTGATCATCCAACCTCAAGAAATCTTTGTTTCTTACAGTAGGTTATCATTCTAATACAAGGTAATAATCATATTCAAACTTTGGTTCAATTTCTATAACTATAACAATCTTATTTCAAGTGATGATCTTACTTGAACTTGTTTTCGTGTCATGATTCTGCTTCAAGAACTTCGAGCCATCCAAGGATCCGTTGAAGCTAGATCCATTTTTCTCTTTTCCAGTAGGTTTATCCAAGGAACTTAAGGTAGTAATGATGTTCATAACATCATTCGATTCATACATATAAAGCTATCTTATTCGAAGGTTTAAACTTGTAATCACTAGAACATAGTTTAGTTAATTCTAAACTTGTTCGCAAACAAAAGTTAATCCTTCTAACTTGAATTTTAAAATCAACTAAACACATGTTCTATATCTATATGATATGCTAACTTAATGATTTAAAACCTGGAGACACGAAACACACCGTAAAACCGGATTTACGCCGTCGTAGTAACACCGCGGGCTGTTTTGGGTTAGTTAATTAAAAACTATGATAAAATTTGATTTAAAAGTTGTTATTCTGAGAAAATGATTTTTATTATGAACATGAAACTATATCCAAAAATTATGGTTAAACTCAAAGTGGAAGTATCTTTTCTAAAATGGTCATCTAGACGTCGTTCTTTCGAATGAAATGACTACCTTTACAAAAACGACTTGTAATTTATTTTTCCGACTATAAACCTATACTTTTTCTGTTTAGATTCATAAAATAGAGTTCAATATGAAACCATAGCAATTTGATTCACTCAAAACGGATTTAAAATGAAGAAGTTATGGGTAAAACAAGATTGGATAATTTTTCTCATTTTAGCTACGTGAAAATTGGTAACAAATCTATTCCAACCATAACTTAATCAACTTGTATTGTATATTATGTAATCTTGAGATACCATATACACGTATACAATGTTTCGACCTATCATGTCGACACATCTATATATATTTCGGAACAACCATAGACACTCTATATGTGAATGTTGGAGTTAGCTATACAGGGTTGAGGTTGATTCCAAAATATATATAGTTTGAGTTGTGATCAATACTGAGATACGTATACACTGGGTCGTGGATTGATTCAAGATAATATTTATCGATTTATTTCTGTACATCTAACTGTGGACAACTAGTTGTAGGTTACTAACGAGGACAGCTGACTTAATAAACTTAAAACATCAAAATATATTAAAAGTGTTGTAAATATATTTTGAACATACTTTGATATATATGTATATATTGTTATAGGTTCGTGAATCAACCAGTGGCCAAGTCTTACTTCCCGACGAAGTAAAAATCTGTGAAAGTGAGTTATAGTCCCACTTTTAAAATCTAATATTTTTGGGATGAGAATACATGCAGGTTTTATAATTGATTTACAAAATAGACACAAGTACGTGAAACTACATTCTATGGTTGAATTATCGAAATCGAATATGCCCTTTTTATTAAGTCTGGTGATCTAAGAATTAGGGAACAGACACCCTAATTGACGCGAATTCTAAAGATAGATCTATTGGGCCTAACAAACCCCATCCAAAGTACCGGATGCTTTAGTACTTCGAAATTTATATCATATCCGAAGGGTGTCCCGGAATGATGGGGATATTCTTATATATGCATCTTGTTAATGTCGGTTACCAGGTGTTCACCATATGAATGATTTTTATCTCTATGTATGGGATGTGTATTGAAATATGAAATCTTGTGATCTATTATTATGATTTGATATATATAGGTTAAACCTATAACTCACCAACATTTTTGTTGACGTTTTAAGCATGTTTATTCTCAGGTGATTATTAAGAGCTTCCGCTATTGCATACTTAAATAAGGACGAGATTTGGAGTCCATGCTTGTATGATATTGTGTAAAAACTGCATTCAAGAAACTTATTTTGTTGTAACATATTTGTATTGTAAACCATTATGTAATGGTCGTGTGTAAACAGGATATTTTAGATTATCATTATTTGATAATCTACGTAAAGCTTTTTAAACCTTTATTGATGAAATAAAGGTTATGGTTTGTTTTAAAATGAATGCAGTCTTTGAAAAACGTCTCATATAGAGGTCAAAACCTCGCAATGAAATCAATTAATATGGAACGTTTTTAATCAATAAGAACGGGACATTTCAGTATGGGATGATTTCAAGTGAGCGGGTGGTCGAGGGTTCGAACCTCGTCTTAGGCATATCTTTTTAGAGAAAGCTTGGAAAGGGTATATGTTTTTATCTTATTTCTATCATTATTATTATTAGTAGTTGTTATTATTATTATTATTATTATTATTATTATTATTATTATTATTATTATTATTATTATTATTATTATTATTATTATTATTATTATTATTATTATTATTGTTGTTGTTGTTGTTGTTATTATTGTTATCATTAATGTTATAAGTATTATTATTGTTATCAAATGTATAAGTATTAAAACTAATATCATTATCATTATTATTATTACCATTATTACTTATTATTAATATTGTCATAATTATTAGTATTATAATTATTATTATTATTATTACTATCATAACCCTAGTTACAATATCAATTATTATTAGTATTATTGTTAATACTAATATTAATATCAAATTAAATATTATTATTAAGTAATATGAACAATAATAATATCATTATTAATGAGATTTCTATTATTATTATAAGTACTAGTATTAACAAAAATCATTATTAGTATTAATATTAATGAAATTATTATTATTATTATTATTATTAGTAAACCATTATTATTATCAAAACTATTTTTTTTTTTAAAACAAAAAAATTTTCTGTGCATAAAATATACTTATTATGTATACTATAATTATAATAATATTTTACATAACTATATATATATAAAACCTATTAATATCATTTATATAAATACTTACATATAACAAACTATTGATTTTTAAATATAACACTAAATAATTATATATATAAATATGAATATATTAATATAACTATATAAATATTAATCATTATGAATATATACACAAATTAAATATACATAATATATAAATTAAAGATATAATAAATTTATACATATATTGTTCGATTTCAACTATGAATATTAATAAATATACAAATGATATAGGTTCGTGAATCCGAGGTCAACCCTACACTTGTTTAATGTCGTCATATGTATTTTTACTACAAAATACATTAGGTGAGTTTCATTTTCCCTTTTACTCTTTACATTTTTGGGGCTGAGAATACATGCAAATGCTTTATTAACTGTTTTACAATAAATATATGCGTGAGTTTCATTTGCCTTTTTACTCTTTATATTTTTGGGCTGAGAATACATGCGCTGCTTTTATAACTGTTTTACAAAATAGACACGAGTAAATGAAACTACATTCTATGGTTGAATTATCCAAATCGAATATGCCCCTTTTTATTAAGTCTGGTAATTTAAGAATTAGGGAACAGACACCCTAATTGACGCGAATCCTAAAGATAGATCTATCGGGCCCAACAAGCCCCATCCAAAGTACCGGATGCTTTAGTACTTTGAAATTTATATCATGTCTGAAGGAGGATCCCGAAATGATGGGGATATTCTTATATGCATATTGTGAATGTCGGTTACCAGGTGTTCAATCCATATGAATGATATTTTTGTCTCTATGTATGAGACGTATGTTTATGAGAAATGGAAATCTTGTGGTCTATTAAAATGATGGAAATGATTATTTATGTTAAACTAATGAACTCACCAACCTTTTGGTTGACACTTTAAAGCATGTTTATTCTCAGGTATGAAAGAAATCTCCCGCTGTGCATTTGCTCATATTAGAGATATTACTTGGAGTCGTACATGACATATTTCAAAAGATGTTGCATTCGAGTCTTTGAGTTCATCAAGATTATTATTAAGTCAATTATATTTGGATATATTATGAAATGCTATACATGCCAGTCAACTGCCGATGTAACGAAAGTTTATCTTTTAAAAACGAATGCAATGTTTGTAAAATGTATCATATAGAGGTCAATTACCTCGCGATGTAATCAACTGTTGTGAATCGTTTGTAATCGATATGGACTTCGTCCAGATGGATTAGGACGGGTCTCTACATAATGTTTGCGGATGTACGGCTCTATTGAGTCGAAAACAATCATCGATTTATTGGCGACTTGACTGACTCTTAGAGCCTAAATTAAATTTCAGGCAGGATTTAAAACCCATGGAAATTTGATTCTACCATTTTCATGGCGTCAATTATTATTATTTTTATTTTAGTATTTAAAAAATTTTTTTTTTTCCTACTTAAAGGCCGGAGGTCCTCTCGGAAGCAATCTCTTTATCCGTCGAATAAAGAGAGGGATGACTTTCTCTACTCTTGAGAGTGTTGCACTCTGGGTGGAGAAATGACTTGTCTTTATTCTCGGATAGGAGAAGGATTGTCTACATCTCACCTCCCCCATACACCACTCATTGTGGTATTGAGTTTTGTTGTTGTTGTTGTTTGCGGATGAGTCCCGTGCAACGCACGGGCTCATAGATCTAGTGTGTGTGTGTGTGTATATATATATATATATATATATATATATATATATATATATATATATATATATATATATACGGAGAGGATCCAGTGAGAACTTTTTTAGTGTGAGAACTCTAGGAACTCCAAAAACACTCCAAATACACTGAAATTCGAGCAAAAAAGGTGCACGGATGAGAAAAAAAAAAGAAATTCAAGAAAAATTCAAAAACACGGACGAACAAAAAATTCATAGTCGAGCAAAAAAAAAAAATTTGTTCGAATTTCAAAATGTAGAACACATTTTTGTTCGAATATCAGCATTTTTGTTTGACTACCCGTGTGTTCTACATTTTTTTGTTCGACTATCAAAAATGTATAACACAAATTTGTTCGCCCGCCTTTTTTTTGTTTGAATATCACTTTTTTGTTCGAATTGCTCGTTTTTTGTTCGCCCTTGTCCCATTTTTTGCTCGAATTGCTCTTTTTTTGTTCGCCCGTGTCCCATTTTTGTTCGAATTTCCTTTTTTTTTGCTCGAATTTCAATGTATTTTTGAGTTCTCATTGTTCTCACACAAAAAAAGTTCTCATTTGATCCCTCTACTATATATATATATATATATATATATATATATATATATATATATATATATATAGTGGTAGGATCAAGAGGGAAGTAACCATTCGGGGGGAAGCCGGGGGAAGCAAAAACGTTTTTTTTTTCGTTTTTTGAAAAAACTTTGTTCACGAACATTATAAATGAGATGAAAATATAAACATTTAGTAGAGACACTTTGTGATAAATGTTTTTATTTTAGCGGGAAAATGCTCGAAGAAGTAATATATAACAATTATCGTGTTTTTCGAGTGTATTTTGAGGTTTTAGCTATTAGGGTTTAGATATTAGGGTTTAGATATTAGGTTATATAGGGTTTAGATATTAGGGTTTAGAAATTTAGGGTTTAGGGTTTAGATTTAGGATTTAGATTGAGTTTTTAACACGAACGGTTTAGAGTTTAGGGTTTAGGGTTTAGGGTTTGGTGTTTTGGGTTTATGGAATAAACCCAAAACACCAAACCCTAAACCCTAAACCCTAAACTCTAAATCGGGCTAAATTTTACTTCACAAAACATGAAAAAAAACGTTCATATTCTTCACGAACAATATTATCTTGAATGTTATTTTTGTCGATCGTTTTCCCGCCTAAATAATAACATTCATCACGAAGTGTCTCTTCTAAATGTTCATATTTTCGTGTGATCTTGATGCCGGAAAAAAAATTTCAAAAAAAACGAAAAAAATTTTTTTTTTGCTTCCCCCCGATTGGTTACTTCTCCATTGATCCTGCCCTTATATATATATATATATATATATATATATATATATATATATATATATATATATATATATATATATATATATATATATAATCAAGACGGAAGCACTTTTTTGTCGATCGTTTTCCCTCCTAAATAAGAACATTCATCACGAAGTGTCTTTTTTAATGTTCATATTTTCGTGTAATCTTTATTCCTGAAAAAAAATCGAAATAAAATTTTTTTTTGCTTCCCCCCGCTTCTCCGCAATTGGTTACTTCCTCATTGATCCTACCCATATATATATATATATATATATATATATATATATATATATATATATATATATATATATATATATACATACATATACAAAATTTACGTGTACGGATCATCAACAACAGGATCATTACAAAGTTAAACACTATATGATGTTTTAAAATAAGTTTGCATTCATAAAAAGGGGTGACGTCTTTACCGACATCAAATGTTTTACAAACGATAGTATGCCTCTACGAATAGAAAGCAATTAACATAAGTACGAGACCCAAAGGTCATTACAAATTTATTGTTTAAAAGTAACATAGTTCGTGAATGCAAGGTAAAAGTTTCATGCAGAGACATCTCTAACAAAAGCAGCGGGAGTCTACACAGCAAGACTACTACTGCGGAAGCATCAAACCTCTAAGCACCTGAGAAAACATGCTTAAAAATGTCAACACGAATGTTGGTGAGCTATAGTTTAATTATAACAGTAATGTAAGGTAGGCCACGAGATTTCAGTGTTTCAAAACAGTATGAAAAGTATATGTTTATCTGTGGGCACTTGGTAACTAACTTAACATTATATCACCCCCTAAAAGTACACTTGGCGAGTGCATAAGTCTACGAAGTATTAAATACCCATTAAATGCTAGCGCGACTAGCCCGAGTGGGGATGTCAAACCCTATGGATCCATATCTAAGATTCGCGTTCACCGGTCCAAAAACCAATGACTAAACGTTACCGAGCTAAGGGGAAAGTTTATGCCGTTATATAACCCACACATACAATAAGTTTAAGTACTCGTGACTAGTAAGTAAAACGTAAAAAGCGTATATATTCTCAGTCCCAAAAATAGTTGAAGTAAAAAGGGATGCTATAACTCACAGTGAAAAAGCAGTAAAAGTCGATACGAGAGTGTGCAAGTAGTAAGTCGGTCCGAAAGGTCGTCAACCTAAGTCAAAGGTCACTAGGCCAGTATGTTGTCCTTATAAGTCTTAAAAGTGCATAAAATAAGTTTAAGTGTCATCATCATCATCATTCATCATCGTAAAAGCTAAGTAAGATTAACAAGTATAGAGATCGAAACAATAGGCTGACTTTGATCAGCTGCTACGACCTCTATGTAAACCGAAAAGAAACGTAGTCAGTGGCTATGGCTCCATATGTGAGTCCTCTAGTTTCTGACCAATTTCCAGACCCAAACTCGTCTTCGTTTGACCGTGGCGACGGTTTAAGTGAGAGTAGGTCAGAATTTTTCAGCACAACGTTACAACGGTGTAGTGATTTTAAAAAGGCCATAAATCCTAAACCGTAACTCGGATTGAGGCGAGTCTTAAACGAAAAGTCATCTACTCGAACCGAAATATCTGGAAATCAACTTTTCCAGTAGCCTAGGAGCCTGATCAGATCGATAAACAGTAATCAAAGTGCTCCAGTGGGATTCTTGGTGCTTGATGCTCATCACGGTTCTCATTCTTGATGCTTGTAGCTTCAAGTGTACAACTCGTTGATGTGTTTGCATCACTTTGACCAAGGTTCTACCATCAACACACAATAATCAAAACTAAGAATTAAAACACAACTCATGTAAGAGTTTGAGCAAGGTGATGAACCAAGGTTACATCAATTTTCTTAGTTTCAACACAAGTACAAGTTCCATTAAGCTACAATCTTTGAGTCAAACTAAATAAGCAAGACCTTAAGCTAGAGAGCTTAGATCTTAACTAGGTATGTTAAAGATCTTAGACCAAAAGGTCTAGATCTCATGATCTTGATGAAACCCTAAGTTATAACACTTAGACCTTCAATCTTTACACTACCATAAGTTAGGAAACTTAGATCTTGTAAAGTAAGTGACCATAAGCTAAGAAGCTTTCTCTTAAACAAAATAGAAGATCATAAGTTACACAACTTAGATCAAATACAAAAATGAAACCCTAAGCTAGTGAGCTTGTATTTCTAACAACACTTATGAGATCTCAAGCTAGTGAGCTTGCATCTTTTGTTTCATGAAACACAAGTCACAAATCTAAACTACAACAAACAAAAGAAGATCATAAACTTACAAACTTTGAACTTATCTCAACTTTTTGTAGAAACATCAAGCTAGTAAGCTTGTATTTCAAACTTTCTTGAAGATCCATAAAGTAAAGTGTTGGGTCTTTAAGTTACATGAAGATCTTAAACATGAGTTTTGATCTTAAAGCATAAATAAAGAGATCTTAAGTAATTAAACTTAGATCTAACATAAGTAAGGAAGATTAAAAGCTAAAAAGCATTAATCCTCCATGTTCTTGCATTTTTCAAATCAAAGTTTGAATCTACAAGTGTTATGAAGATTCAAATTACAAAACATGAATCTTTGATGATAATGATGATGGATCACGAAAAAGGAAGAAGAAAAAGAAAACCAAAAATACTTACAATTTCTTCAAGTTTGAGAGAAAAACTTTAGAGTGAGAAAGTAGAGAGAAGTGTGTGTGTTTGAAATGAAATGCAAATGAGAGAAATGAGCCTTAAAAACAAAATAAAGTGAGGGTGAGGGTGGTGATGGTGGCCGACGGTTTGGGGCAAGGGGAGACCATTTTGGCCTCATGTGGTGGTGGCATGGTGTGGTCCATGGTGGTGGTACAAAAGAATGTTGGAATGTTGGGTGGCATGCAACAAAGGATAAGGATTAGTACATAAGCATGCACATTACTTGTCTCATTACTTCATGGGCTTAATTATAATTACATGGGCTAATTAACCCATTACTAGCCCACTTAAGTTGAGTATGTTGCGTCATGGAAGTCCATTAAGGTGTTAAGCCCAATAAGGTAACTAGTAAGCCTTAGTAGGCACTAAGCATAATTAAAGGGCCATAAAACTAAGTAATTGTCATTAGTAAGTAACAATTATGCTTTCGTAGCCTTAATATCCCAATCATGGCAAAAGTTCATCGTGTACTAAGTTCGTATCTCGTTTAAAGCGATAAGTGACACTAACGGTCGTAAAAGCAATTTAGGATCACGTTAAGTAACCTAGTACTTAAAAACACGTAGTAAGGCATTAACGAAAGTAATTAACATAATTAATGATCCTAGAAAATAATCTATCACAGTACGCACAAATACGCAGTTTAGTGAAAGAAATAAGTACAATTAAAAGTCGAAAAAGTCGGGTCGTTACATTACCCACCTGTTAAAGAAAATTTCGTCCCGAAATTTTAAGCTGAGGTAGATGGAGGAGTCGGGAAAAGGTGAGGATACTTCTGCATCATTTGATCCTCTCATTCCCAGGTAAACTCAGGTCCTCGTTTGGTATTCCAACGGACTCGGACAATTGGGATCTTATTGTGCTTCAAAGTCTTAACCTCACGGTCCATGATTTCGACAAGTTCTTCCACGAAGTGGAGTTTGTCATCAATTGTGAGTTCTTCTAATGGTATGACAAGTTCTGGTTCAGCAAGATATTTCTTCAAATTCGATACATGGAAGGTAGGATGAACGGAGCTCAATTGAGTCGGAAGATCCAAACGGTAAGCAACGGGTCCAACAGGCTCTAAGATTTCGAAATGACCAATGTATCGCGGGTTTAACTTTCCATGCTTTTCGAAACGAATTACACCCTTCCAAGGTGCGACTTTCAACATTACACGGTCACCCACGTTGAATTCGAAGTCTTTTCGTTTAAGGTCGGCATAACTCTTTTGACGATCACGGGCCATCTTGAGCCTTGATTGGATTTGGACAATCTTCTCCGTTGTCTCATGGACTAACTCGGGTCTGGTGATTTGCTTCTCACCTACTTCGGCCCAGCAAATAGGAGAACGGCATTTGCGGCCATACAACGCTTCAAAAGATGTGGCATTAATGCTCGAATGATAACTGTTGTAAGAGAATTCGGCTAGCGGCAAATGCTTTTCCCAAGCTTTTATAAAATCAATAACACAAGCACGCAACATGTCCTCCAAAGTCTGAATCGTTCGTTCGCTTTGTCCACCAATTTGCGGGTGATATGCAGTGCTCATGTCGAGACGAGTTCCCAAGGCTTTTTGCAAAGAACGCCAAAATCTAGAAGCGAAACGGGTGTCGCGATATGAGATAATCGATAAGGGCACACCATGACAAGATACAATCTCCTATATGTATAGCTGAGCGAGCTTTTCCATTGTATCAGTCTCCTTCATGGCTAAGAAGTGTGCAGATTTGGTAAGACGGTCAATAATAACCCAGATGGTATCGTATCCGCCTACCGTCTTTGGTAGTTTCGTAATGAAGTCCATCGTTATCCTTTCCCATTTCCATTGTGGGATTTTTGGTTGCTGAAGTAATCCAGATGGCCTTTGATGTTCGGCCTTAACTTTCGAACAAGTCAAACACTTCCCAACATAAGTAGCAACATCCTTCTTGAGATTAGGCCACCAATACTGTTCCTTGAGATCGTGGTACATTTTACCAGCTCCCGGATGAATCGAATATCTCGACTTGTGGGCCTCGTCTAGAATAAGGCTTTGTAAATCCCCATAAATAGGCACCCAGATTCTTCCGGCAAAGTACCGGAGTCTAGTCTCCTTGACCTCAAATCGAGAAACGAGGATGTTCAAATGTTCTTGAGAAATATTCTCCTCTTTGAGAGCCTCATCTTGGGCTACTTGGATCTGGCTATTGAGGTTCGAATGAATGGTGATGTTCAGGGCTCGGACACGGAGAGGTAGCATTCTCTCTTTTCGGCTCAAGGCATCAGCTACAATATTTTCCTTTCTGGGATGATAACGTAGTTCACAATCATAGTCGTTCAATGTTTCGATCCATCGTCATTGTCTCATATTCAGTTGTTTCTGATCGAAAATGTGTTGGAGGCTTTTGTGATCGGTGAAGATGGTACTCTTTGTTCCATAAAGATAGTGTCTCCACAGTTTAAGTGCAAAGACAACGGCTCCAAGCTCAAGATCGTGCGTTGTGTAACTTCGCACTTGAATCTTCAGTTGTCTAAAGGCATAAGCAATAACTTTCGTTCGTTGCATTAGTACACACCCAAAACCATTTTTCGAGGCATCGCAATAAACAACAAAATCATCACTGCCTTCGGGAAGAGATATGATAGGTGCGGTGGTCAACTTTGAAATGTCCCGTTCTTATTGATTAAAAACGTTCCATATTAATTGATTTCGTTGCGAGGTTTTGACCTCTATATGAAACGTTTTTCAAAGACTGCATTCATTTTTAAAACAAACCATAACCTTTATTTCATAAATAAAGGTTTAAAAAGCTTTACGTAGATTAAATGATAATCTAAAATATCCTGTTTACACACGACCATTACATAATGGTTTACAATACAAATATGTTACATCAAAATCAGTTTCTTGAATGCAGTTTTTACACAATATCATACAAACATGGACTCCAAATCTTGTCCTTATTTTAGTATGCAGCAGCGGACGCTCTTAGTATTCACCTGAGAATAAACATGCTTTAAACGTCAACAAAAATGTTGGTGAGTTATAGGTTTAACCTATATATATCAAATCGTAACAATAGACCACAAGATTTCATATTTCAATACACATCCCATACATAGAGATAAAAATCATTCATATGGTGAACACCTGGTAACCGACATTAACAAGATGCATATATAAGAATATCCCCATCATTCCGGGACACCCTTCGGATATGATATATATTTCGAAGTACTAAAGCATCCGGTACTTTGGATGGGGTTTGTTAGGCCCAATAGATCTATCTTTAGGATTCGCGTCAATTAGGGTGTCTGTTCCCTAATTCTTAGATTACCAGACTTAATAAAAAGGGGCATATTCGATTTCGATAATTCAACCATAGAATGTAGTTTCACGTACTTGTGTCTATTTTGTAAATCATTTATAAAACCTGCATGTATTCTCATCCCAAAAATATTAGATTTTAAAAGTGGGACTATAACTCACTTTCACAGATTTTTACTTCGTTTGGAAGTAAGACTTGGCCACTGGTTGATTCACGAACCTATAACAATATAAACATATATATCAAAGTATGTTCAAAATATATTTACAACACTTTTAATATATTTTGATGTTTTAAGTTTATTAAGTCAGCTGTCCTCGTCAGTAACCTACAACTAGTTGTCCACAGTTAGATGTACAGAAATAAATCGATAAATATCATCTTGAATCAATCCACGACCCAGTGTATACGTATCTCAGTATTGATCACAACTCAAACTATATATATTTTGGAATCAACCTCAACCCTGTATAGCTAACTCCAACATTCACATATAGAGTGTCTATGGTTGTTCCGAAATATATATAGATGTGTCGACATGATAGGTTGAAACATTGTATACGTGTCTATGGTATCTCAAGATTACATAATATACAATACAAGTTGATTAAGTTATGGTTGGAATAGATTTGTTACCAATTTTCACGTTGCTAAAATGAGAAAAATTATCCAATCTTGTTTTACCCATAACTTCTTCATTTTAAATCCGTTTTGAGTGAATCAAATTGCTATGGTTTCATATTGAACTCTATTTTATGAATCTAAACAGAAAAAGTATAGGTTTATAGTCGGAAAAATAAGTTACAAGTCGTTTTTGTAAAGGTAGTCATTTCAGTCGAAAGAACGACGTCTAGATGACCATTTTAGAAAACATACTTCCACTTTGAGTTTAACCATAATTTTTGGATATAGTTTCATGTTCATAATAAAAATCATTTTCTCAGAATAACAACTTTTAAATCAAAGTTTATCATAGTTTTTAATTAACTAACCCAAAACAGCCCGCGGTGTTACTACGACGGCGTAAATCCGGTTTTACGGTGTTTTTCGTGTTTCCAGGTTTTAAATCATTAAGTTAGCATATCATATAGATATAGAACATGTGTTTAGTTGATTTTAAAAGTCAAGTTAGAAGGATTAATTTTTATTTGCGAACAAGTTTAGAATTAACTAAACTATGTTCTAGTGATTACAAGTTTAAACCTTCGAATAAGATAGCTTTATATGTATGAATCGAATGATGTTATGAACATCATTACTACCTCAAGTTCCTTGGATAAACCTACTGGAAATGAGAAAAATAGATCTAGCTTCAAAGGATCCTTGGATGGCTTGAAAGTTCTTGAAGCAGAATCATGACACGAAAACAATTTCAAGTAAGATTTCCACTCGAAATAAGATTGTTATAGTTATAGAAATTGAATTAAAGTTTGAATATGATTATTACCTTGTATTAGAAAGATAACCTACTGTAAGTAACAAAGGTTTCTTGATCTTGGATGATTACTTGGAATGTATTTAGAAAACTTAGAAGTAAACTTGCAATCTTGGAAGTATTCTTGATTTTATGAAACTAGAACTTTTGGAATTTATGAAGAACACTTAGAACTTGAAGATAGAATTTGAGAGAGATCAATTAGATGAAGAAAATTGAAGAATGAAAGTGTTTGTAGGCGTTTTTGGTCGTTGGTGTATGGATTAGATATAAAGAATATGTAATTTTGTTTTCATGTAAATAAGTCATGAATGATTACTCATATTTTTGTAATTTTATGAGATATTTTATGCTAGTTGCCAAATGATGGTTTCCACATGTGTTAGGTGACTCACATGGGCTGCTAAGAGCTGATCATTGGAGTGTATATACCAATAGTACATACATCTAAAAGCTGTGTATTGTACGAGTACGAATACGGGTGCATACGAGTAGAATTGTTGATGAAACTGAACGAGGATGTAATTGTAAGAATTTTTGTTAAGTAGAAGTATTTTGATAAGTGTCTTGAAGTCTTTCAAAAGTGTATGAATACATATTAAAACACTACATGTATATACATTTTAACTGAGTCGTTAAGTCATCGTTAGTCGTTACATGTAAATGTTGTTTTGAAACCTTTAGGTTAACGATCTTGTAGAATGTTGTTAACCCATTATTTATTATAACAAATGAGATGTTAAATTGTTATATTATCATGATATTATGATATATAATATATCTTAGTATGATATTGATAATGCTAAAAACGAACATATATTTCATAGCATTATTCCTCAAGAAAGACAAGCTTTTAGTTGCAATTGTTCTATTTACAAGAGATATTCGTTTAAATAATAAAAGGTGAAGACAAAAGACAGATTCGACGAATTGAAGACGCAAACGACCAAAAAGCTCAAAAGTACAAAAGATAATCAAAAAGGTTCAAAATATTGATGAGGAACGTCTCAAAATGACAAGAGTACAAGTTACAAGACGCAAAGTACACGATATAAAATAATACGCGAAGACGTCCGAAAATCCGGAACCGGGACCTAAGTCAAGAAGAAACGCCCGACGCAACGGACCAAAAATATCTAGTCTACTATGCACAAGAATATAATATAATATATATATAATTATATATAATTATATATTATTTTATATATTATTATTATATTACGTCGGCAAGAAGAAAACAAACCAATTTGGCTGGATCCAGGGTGGCCATGTGACTCGCATGGCCAGAGGCACAAATCCATGCGAGTCGCATGGAGTGAGATTGCTGGTCAGGTCCTATATAAAGCCAGTTTTCTGCCGAGTTTTAATCATCTTTTTTTCTTCTCTTCATACGTAAAATTTATATTTATATTTATAATTTATATTTTAATTTTAATTATAATTCTAATAATAAGGGTATGTTAGCGAATGTTGTAAGGGTGTAAGTCGAAATTCTGTCCGTGTAACGCTACGCTATTTTTAATCATTGTAAGTTATGTTCAACCTTTTTATATTAATGTCTCGTAGCTAAGTTATTATTATGCTTATTTAAAACGAAGTAATCATGATGTTGTGCTAATTACTAAAATTGGGTAATTGGGCTTTGTACCATAATTGGGGTTTGGACAAAAGAACGACACTTGTGGAAATTAGACTATGGGCTATTAATGGGCTTTATATTTGTTTAACTAAATGAAAGTTTGTTAATGTTAATATAAAGATTTACAATTGGGCATCCCTATAAACTACCATATACACTCAATCGGACACGATGGGCGGGGTATTTATATGTACGAATAATCGTTCATTTAACCGGACACGGGAATGGATTAATAGCCACTAGAATAATTAAAACAGGGGTGAAATTACATTCAAGGGTAATTGGTGTAATTGTTAACAAAGTGGTAAAACCTTGGTTTACACGCAGTCGATAACCTGGTGTATTCATTAAACAAAGTATTAAAACCTTGTTACAATTCGAATCCCCAATTAGTTGGAATATTTAACTTCGGGTATAATAATAATTTGACAAGGACACTTGCAATTTATATTTATGACTGATGGACTGTTATGGACAAAAACCAGACGGACATATTAAATAATCCAGGACAAAGGACAATTAACCCATGGGCATAAAACTAAAATCAACACGTCAACCATCATGATTACGGAAGTTTAAATAAGCATAATTCTTTTATTTCATATTTAATTTCCTTTATTTTATATTTAATTGCACTTCTAATTATCGCACTTTTATTTATTGTTATTTTATTTTAATTGCACTTCTAATTATCGTACTTTTTAATTATCGCAATTTTATTTTATCGCATTTTTATTATTCGCAATTTCATTATCGTTATTTACTTTACGCTTTAATTTTAGTCTTGTATTTATATTTTACATTAGGTTTTAACTGCGACTAAAGTTTTAAAATCGACAAACCGGTCATTAAACGGTAAAAACCCCCCCTTTATAATAATAATATTACTTATATATATATTTGTATTTTTATAAAAGTAAACTAATATAGTGTTGAGCTTTGTTTAAAGATTTCCCTGTGGAACGAACCGGACTTACTAAAAACTACACTACTGTACGATTAGGTACACTGTCTATAAGTGTTGTAGCAAGGTTTAAGTATATCCATTCTATAAATAAATAAATATCTTGTGTAAAATTGTATCGTATTTAATAGTGTTTTCTAGTAAAATATAAGCTATTTTATATACCCCTCGTTGCACATCAAGTATTTTTGGCGCCGCTGCCGGGGAAATTCGCCGAAGCGAAACGCCATATTTTTAAATTTTAAATTATAATTTGTTTTTTTTTTATATTTTTGTTTTAAAAAAAAAAAAAAAAATTAAAAAGATATAAAAAATTAAAAAATCTTTTAAAACCGAAAAAAAAAAAAGTATTTTAAATATATTTTTAAGTTTTTCTTTTATTTTTTTACAAAATTATAAAGTATTTTAAGTTTATTTTTAAGTTTTTATTTTAATTATATATATATATTTTATTTAAATTTAAAACAGAAAAAAAAAGAAAATAAAATATTAAATATTACGTGACCTGTCATTTGAACCAGTCCAATTGAACCGGTCCAGTTCAGTCATGCGACTCGCATGACCCACCCCCTTAAACCATGCGACTCGCATGAGGGGTCTGACAGGGCCACAACCAAACCCTAAAAACGCATTTATTACGGAGTATAATATATTATTATTAATTAAACCCTAATTTGATTTTATTATTATTAATTAAGTTTTTAGTTTAATTAATTTTAACTACTTTTAATTAGTTTTATTATATTTAAAACTTAATACTTTAATATAATTAATATAAAAATAATATTTTAATAAAAATTGTATTTTTTTTATCACTTTTTATTTCTTTTTATATTTTGTCCCTTTTTAATCGTTGTAGCGTAATATTTGTATTTTTTCGCTCATATTTAATTTTAAACTTAGTTTTTGCTATAGTCATTTTTACTCCTAGATTTTTAGGCTTTGCCGTAAAATTACTTAAGTGCTTTTTCTTTAGACTAAGATTTAGGTGCTTTAGAATTTTGTGACGCCTTTTTAAGTTTTAGTTTCTTTTTAAGTTATTGCCATTTGGGATTTAGTTTTTCCTGTAAGCTTTAATATTTTTAGACCTTTTACTATGTATCAATTATCATTCCAATTAGTAATTTCAATTTGCGATTATAATTTTAAGTTAGTTGTAGTAATAAGGTTAGGTTAGTAAAGTATTTTTAAGTTTTTATAAGTTTCTTTTATTTTTCCGTCGTCTTTTATTTTTCAACCATTTTTTCTTTTTCAACCCTTTTCGACGAACTCTTTTTCTCTCTTATTTCTCGCCATTCTAGTTTTTAGGACTTAGAATTTTTTCTACTTCTTATCTAAATTTCTTAAAATTACGAAAATTTATTTTAAGTGGTTAAATTAATAGACATCAAAATTTTCTGGTTCGTAGTAATAGTTGGATTTGTACGTGGACCGGGTTATTGGAGCCAAACAGTCCTCAATTATATTGAGACCAAACGAATCCTGCCCCTCTGCTGCATCTTTTGGCTATTCGAAACGTGGGCAAAATCAGAAAAGTCTATTGATTGGATAACTTATTATAATTTTTCTTTCCTTTTTAAAACTAATAGGATATTCAGTGAATGCACCGAGCAAGACGTTCATCACCTTTTGTACGTTCACCACCTGTAACTCGATCAAGACATCGTTTAACAAATATAACCTCCGTTGATTTTTCTTTAGAATCGTCATCCAGTCGACCAAGTACTTCAGTTCAAATTTCCGATAATCCATTTTTTGAACCCGACCTCACAATTGAGAATCCAGAAAATATTCAGGAACGGTTCGTAGATCCTGAACCATTAAACTTTCCTCCGGAACCACCAATCATTCAAACAGAGATTGTTGAGGAACGAACTATTAAATCAGAACCATCTAGTGATACCGAGTCAACAAATTCAATTATGGAGAATCTGGAACCTTTAAGTATGGAAGACCGAATGAGAGCTAAACGCACTGGCCAAGGTCACGCAATTACTCATCCAGACATTAATGCGCCAGATTATGAAATCAAAGGACAAATTCTACACATGGTGACTAATCAATGCCAATTTAGTGGTGCGCCGAAGGAAGATCCAAATGAACATCTACGTACCTTTAATAGGATCTGCACACTATTTAAAATCCGAGAAGTGGAGGATGAACAAATATATCTCATGTTATTTCCCTGGACTTTAAAGGGAGAAGCCAAAGATTGGTTGGAATCGTTACCTGAAGGGGCGATCGATACATGGGATGTTTTAGTTGACAAATTTCTTAAACAATTTTTTCCTGCATCTAAAGCCGTAAGACTTCAAGCAGAAATTGTTACGTTCACACAGAAGCCAAATGAAACTCTATATGAGGCGTGGACAAGATATGGAAAGTTGTTAAGAGGATGTCCGCAACATGGTTTAGACACCTGTCAAATAGTACAAATATTCTACCGAGGATGCGACATCACTACAAGAAAAGACATAGATATAGCAGCTGGTGGTTCTATTATGAAGAAAACCGAAACTGATGCTTACAAAATTATTGATAACACTGCTTCCCACTCACATGAGTGGCACCAAGAAAAAGATATCATTAGATCATCTAAAGCAGCTAGAGCCGATTCTAGCCATGACTTAGATTCCATTTCGGCAAAGATAGATGCTTTCGAGAGACGAATGGAAAAGATGACTAAAGATATTCATGCTATACGAATTAGTTGTGAGCAGTGTGGAGGACCACATTTGACAAAAGATTGTCTCAGTATTGAATTAACAATGGAACAAAGAGAGAATATTTCATACATAAACCAAAGGCCTGGAAATAATTATCAGAATAATTATCAACCGCCAAGACCGATTTACAATCAAAACCAGAATTATAACCGAAATATTCCATACAACAACCAACAAGGTCCTAGCAATCAACAAGTATCCAATAATACTTATAATCAGCAAAGACCGAATTTTCAAAACAAACCACCACAACAAACCGATGATAAAAAGCCGAATTTAGAAGATATGATGACAAAGCTAGTTGAAACTCAAACGCAGTTTTTCACATCTCAGAAACAAACAAATGAACAAAATGCTCAAGCATTTAGAAATCAACAAGCTTCTATTCAAAATCTGGAACAAGAAGTAAGTAACCTAGCAAGGTTAATAGGTGAAAGAAAACCGGGAAGTCTACCTAGTGATACAAATGCTAACCCCCGGAATGAAACAGCTAAAGCTATTACCACAAGAAGTGGTACAACACTTAAACCACCTGAAATACCTGTAACTTCTGATGAAACTATTCCTACTCCACAAGAACCACAACCTGATCAAGATAAGGAAAAAGAACCGGTAGTTGAAAAGGTTAATGAAGATAACACAGTTAAGGATAAACCTTATGTTAAACCATACCAACCACCACTTCCTTATCCGAGTAAAATGAAGAAAGAAAAACTTGAAGCCGAGCAATCCAAATTCTTGGATATGTTTAAACAGATAAATGTAAATCTTCCTTTCATTGATGTGATTTCAGGAATGCCTAGATATGCTAAATTCTTGAAAGATCTAATCACGAATAGAAAGAAAATGGAAGAACTCTCGGCTGTTACTATGAATGCTAATTGTTCAGCAGTGCTGTTGAATAAGATACCAGAAAAACTATCTGATCCAGGAAGTTTCACAATTCCATGTTTTCTGGGTAGTCTTAGTTCAATAGAAGCATTGGCAGACTTAGGTGCTAGTATAAATCTAATGCCATATTCACTATACGCTAAACTAGACCTTGGAGAATTGAAACCAACCAGAATAAGCATACAACTAGCCGATAGATCAATAAAATATCCTAGAGGGATAATGGAGAACATGCTAGTTAAAGTTGGAACTTT
Organism: Rutidosis leptorrhynchoides; assembly: GCF_046630445.1. Lineage (NCBI taxonomy): Eukaryota > Viridiplantae > Streptophyta > Magnoliopsida > Asterales > Asteraceae > Rutidosis > Rutidosis leptorrhynchoides. The sequence continues at coordinate 143,305,540 of NC_092334.1, read as the reverse complement.
AGTATTTCCAGTAGATTTTGTTGTTTTGGACATGGAAGAAGATTCTCAAGTTCCTCTCATATTAGGAAGACCATTCTTAAACACGGCTAAAGCAATGATAGACGTGTTCGGTAAGAAACTGACCCTAAGTATAGAGGATGAGAGTGTTACCTTTTCAGTTGATAGAGCAATGCAACAACCACAATCTGCAGATGATACATGTTATTATATTCAAACTATAGATGCACATGCAGAATTATTAGAAGAATTTCCAGAATTACAAGGAACAGGAGAATGTTCTTTAGGAGAAGGTAATGAACCAATTGATGAAGCTGAAATGTTAGCTACACTTATAGCTAATGGATATGAACCAACAACAGAAGAAATTCAAATGCTAAAAGAAGAAGACAGATATCGATATAAATCATCGATAGAAGAACCCCCGAAATTAGAGTTAAAGCCACTTCCAAACCATTTGGAATACGCTTATTTACATGGTGAATCTGAATTACCTGTAATAATATCGTCTTCTCTTACTGAAAATGAGAAATCACAACTCATTTCTGTGTTGAAAGCTCATAAACCAGCCATTGCATGGAAGATTCATGATATTAAAGGAATAAGTCCTTCGTATTGCACACATAAAATCCTTATGGAAGAAGGTCATAAAACGTATGTACAACGCCAACGAAGACTAAATCCTAATATGCAAGATGTAGTTAAGAAAGAGATTATTAAACTGCTAGATGCATGTTTGATATATCCAATTTCTGATAGTCCATGGGTAAGCCCAGTTCAATGCGTACCTAAGAAGGGTGGCATGACTGTCATTACAAATGAGAAAAATGAGCTTATTCCTACTAGGACTGTAACAGGATGGCGTGTATGTATTGATTATAGAAAATTAAATGACGCCACCAGAAAAGATCACTTTCCCTTACCTTTCATAGATCAAATGTTGGAAAGATTAGCCGGAAATAGTTACTATTGTTTTCTAGATGGATTTTCCGGATATTTTCAAATTCCAATAGCACCCGAGGATCAAGAGAAAACCACATTCACGTGCCCTTATGGTACTTTTGCTTACAAAAGAATGCCATTTGGACTTTGTAACGCCCCTGCAACCTTTCAAAGGTGTATGATGGCGATTTTTCACGACATGATAGAAGAATGCATGGAAGTTTTCATGGATGACTTTTCAGTCTTCGGTGATACATTTAAATCATGTCTAGTTAATCTGGAACGAATGCTAATTAGATGCGAAAAATCAAATCTAGTACTTAATTGGGAGAAATGCCATTTCATGGTTAAAGAAGGCATCGTTCTTGGACATAAAATTTCAAAAGAAGGAATTGAAGTGGATAGAGCTAAAGTAGATGTAATTGCTAAACTTCCACATCCCACCAATGTTAGAGGAGTTAGGAGTTTTATAGGGCATGCCGGTTTTTACCGACGTTTCATAAAAGATTTTTCAAAAATTGCCACTCCTATGAATAAACTCCTAGAAAAGGATGCGCCATTCATCTTTTCAGATGAGTGTATCAAATCTTTTAATATTCTTAAAGAAAAACTCACTAATGCACCGATCATGATAACACCAAATTGGAATCTACCATTTGAACTAATGTGCGATGCAAGTGATTTTGCAATGGGAGCCGTTTTAGGACAAAGGATTGAAAAACGATTTCAACCTATATATTATGCTAGTAAGACGTTACAAGGAGCACAAACGAACTATACAACTACTGAAAAAGAACTCCTTGCTATTGTCTTTGCTTTTGACAAATTTCGATCATATCTCGTTCTAGCAAAAACGGTGGTCTATACCGACCATTCTGCTCTTAGATACCTATTTTCAAAACAAGATGCTAAACCAAGATTAATCCGTTGGATCTTACTCTTACAAGAGTTTGATATTGAAATTCGAGATAAAAAAGGAGCAGAAAATCTCGCCGCTGATCATCTTTCTCGTCTTGAAAATCCCGAATTAGAAGTTCTGAATGAATCGGCCATACAAGACAACTTTCCTGATGAATATCTATTGAAGATAGATTATAAAGAAATCCCATGGTTTGCAGACTATGCAAACTACTTAGTTTGTGGATTCCTTGAAAAAGGATTATCGTACCAAAGACGAAAGAAATTCTTCAGTGATATAAAACACTATTTCTGGGAAGATCCACATCTGTTTAAAAGTTGTCCCGATGGAATAATACGCCGATGTGTATTTGGAGATGAAGCTAGTAAAATTTTAAACCATTGTCACACAGGACCAACAGGAGGGCATTATGGGCCTCAACTAACAGCAAGAAAAGTTTATGAAGCTGGATTCTATTGGCCAACAATTTACAAAGACGCACACCTTCTTTGCAAATCCTGTGATGCATGTCAAAGGGCCGGAAAAATAAGTCAACGTGATGAAATGCCACAAAATGTCATCCAAGTATGTGAAGTATTTGACATTTGGGGTATTGACTTTATGGGTCCATTTCCAAAATCTCATAATAATTTATATATACTCGTAGCCATTGATTATGTATCTAAATGGGCGGAAGCACAAGCTCTCCCAACTAACGATGCACGAGTTGTAGTCAACTTTTTAAAACGTCTTTTTGCAAGGTTTGGAACACCGAAAGCTTTAATAAGTGATCGGGGTACTCATTTCTGTAATAATCAACTTGAGAAAGTTCTTAAAAGATATGGAGTAACTCATAAAATCTCCACCGCATATCATCCACAAACAAGTGGACAAGTTGAAAATACCAACCGAGCTTTAAAACGTATTCTAGAGAAAACCGTAGGATCAAATCCGAAGGAATGGTCCATTAAATTGGAGGATGCACTCTGGGCTTTTAGAACAGCCTACAAAACTCCAATTGGAACCACACCTTTTAGACTTGTTTATGGAAAAGCGTGTCATCTTCCAGTAGAAATTGAACACAAAGCATTTTGGGCTTTGAAAACATGTAATCTTGATTTACATGAAGCCGGACGTCTACGATTAAGTCAACTAAACGAATTAGAAGAATTAAGACATGAAGCATACGAAAATTCGTTAATCTATAAAGAAAGAACGAAGAAATGGCATGATAAAAGAATCAGAAATTCAAAAGAATTTAAAGAAGGAGACAGAGTTCTTCTTTTCAATTCACGATTCAAGCTATTTCCTGGAAAATTGAAATCAAGATGGTCTGGACCATTCATAGTCAAAAGAGTTTTCCCATACGGAACGATAGAATTGATAAATTCAAATGGGATTGAATTTAAAGTTAATGGTCACAGAGTTAAACATTACATACATGGTCCGATGGAAGTCGACAATGAAGTTAATCACAATTTCGACACCACAGCTAACTAAGTGTGGGGAGAATCAAGTCTTTAAAGGATAATATCTATTTCTGTTAGAGTTAGATTGTCTGTTTTCGTGTAGTTCTCGAAAATGGAACACGTATGGTCTTTCCCTAGCAGACCCTAAAGAACTAGTCTTCTCCCCCCATTCTGAATTTTTATTTTTTTTAGGTTTTTACGAAATGAAGACTGCCTGTGAATTAAACCATGGTCTAATGCTACACGCTTTGATCACTAAACGTAATAATGACATACTACCGAGTGAATTAGTATCAGTAATCAGAGAAAGAATGGACGGAGTTAGAAAAGGATCCAGATGCGAAGATAATAAGTTACAATTTGGTAAAGGAAAATCAAAATCCGCAGCGAAAAGAAGAGCACGACACCTAGAAAGATGTCACAAATGCGGAAAATGGTCACATGGAGGTAAATGTTCAAATAATCAAACCTATTCAAATACCGAATTTGTTACTTTATGCAGAGAAGGACCGTTCATATGTTTAGAAGAAAAGACACTGAATGCTCGAGGTTACGCCTTTGGAGCCATGGAAAATCAATTAAACCGACTATCTTATGAATATAATAGATCATATAACTAAGAAATCTATTTCACAGGTATGTCTGTACAGTTTTTATTTTTATTTTTATTTTTAACCTTTTGATAATAAACGCTAATTTGTTCGCTAAAAAGTATTAAATTGGTATTAAATAAAATTAGGTTTGGCGACCGAAATTATTGATATTGTTCAAAAATTTATTACATCACTGCGAAATTTAACGTTTATTCTTAAGGTATAAATATCTTTAATCAATCAACCCAAAATATTTCAAAAATTCGTCATGAGTCAAATTAGGTCTTGGAACCGAAATTACTTTACCGAAAAGAGGGGCGCATATTTTTGATAATATTTGATTGATTAAAGTGGGATAAAAAGACAAAAAGATTTTTAATTTTATTTTTACCATGTTTTTAAAATTAATATTTAAACCTTAAATTAATATTGTAAATTTTGTAAAAACAATATATTTAAAATTGTAAATATTTGAAAAATTAATATAAGTTTGGTATGAATTTATAATATGAATTTTTAAATTAAGTTTGGTGTGAATTTTTAATTTTTAAAATATGAAATTTTAATTTTATGCATTTCAAATTTTAAGTTTGGTGTGAATTTTTAATATTAATTTTGAATTTTATATTTAAGTTGTGTGAATTTAAAAACAAAAATTTACTTTATCTCATTAAGTTAAGAATATGATTTTTAAAATTCATCGTAAGTTGAAGACTAGGTCTTTGAACCGAAATTGCTTTACCCGAGGGAGGGACGAGAACTTTTATTATCATTATTTTTAATCTTTTTGATTTAAAGTATGCCAAAAAAATTAAAAAAATCCAAAAATCTAAGCTTTTAAAACAATCGCTTGAAAATGACAAAATTTTAAAATTTTGTCGAGGGACGGACTAGGGCATCGTCCCGAAACGACCTCGTCTTAAAAAGAAACAAAATTTTTAAAATTTTATTAAATTTTATGTTTTAAAAGTATAAGGTTATTATTAAAAAAAAAAAAAAAAAAATATAAAAAAACCTGGAAAATACCCCCATGCGACTCGCATGGGGGAAAGGCTTATGCCATGCGAGTCGCATGGAAGCCAAAAACTGGACAGGATCAAATTATCCAGCGATTCTGCTTCTTTCACAATACACACACAAACACATACGAAAACCTCCCAAACTCTCTCAATTTTTCACCAATTTTCACCAAATTTCTTGCAAAAATTTCACAATAATCATGCCTAGATTCAGTAGTCTCAACCCCTTCAGGAGAAAGGTAAAGATTTCACCCCTAATCTCTTTAAATTCGAATTTTTGTGTTCTTGAGCTAGAAAATTTATATTTTGATTTTGTTAAATTTAGGTGTAATTAGAGCTAAATTGTTGTTATATTATGCATGTATATCCTAGATAGAAGCTATTTAACATGAATTGAAGCTAAAAACTTCAAATTTTTAAGAATCTAGGGTTTGTGTTCTTGAGCAATTTGGGGCTTTTTGATATAAACAGGTTATGGCCGATTTTTGTCATGAATTGTTGCTAAATTAGGTAGTGTAACATGTTTAGGTAGTTAATTGATCCAAACTTTGAGCCTAAACATGTTTTTGAGAATTAAAGTGGACTTTTTAAGTCTAAAAATTCATGAACTTGGATAATTTGATATAAAGGCCATTTGAAACTTGTTTCATTGCTAGTAGTGATTATTTTGGCATGTTATTTGAGATAAATGCTTATGAACTTGATGTACATTTTTCGTATATGTTTATTTAACAAAGTGTAGACTTGACAAAAATATGAAAATGAGCACTAGTTTGATTTGAATGCCATGTAACAAGTGTTTAATTGCTATAATGATTATTGTTGACATGTTTAAGAGTTTAAATGTGATAAAACATTGTACACATTTTCGTATATAAAAGTGTAGAATTGTTATTGTTAAGAAAATGTGTATAAAATGTGTTATGAATTGAACATGTCATCATAATTGTTTCAAGTTATTATTTTGCTAACACTAAAGCATATTTGGATGCACAATTTTTGTGTTTAATGTGTTTTACAGAGAGCCGATACTGGAGGTTCAGGAGCATCATCGTCCAGGCAACCAGAGCCCGAACCGGAAATGTTTCATGAACAAGAACAACATATGCAACAAGAAGAAGAAGAACAGGAGGAGCAACATATTCCATATCACGATCAAGATCAATTATTCATGAATCAGTTTCGTCAATTCGCTCCACATCAAAGGATTCTGAGTTTAGACATTAATGAAGATCAGTTACACCCAAATCTGAGATTTGATCGATGTTGGATAGAGTATCCAGATTATCAAAAGAACATGCACATTCTCTACTTTAAGGTTGTTGAAATGCCAAGGGCAATTGACTGGGTACCTTTGGAAACAGTTAACCTTGCCGAACCGATTCGGGAATTATTGGTGCAAAGGTATGGTAATTCTCAGTTTAACGATTGGATGCGCCTATTTTCCATTCGTAGAACCATATATAGGGAATGATGTATAGAATTACTTAGTACTATTAAGTTAAACAGTGATGTTAGGAGGATAGATGATAGAAGCTTTATTAGATTTCTGTTAGGTGGACGAATGTACAGAATGTCCATGATAGATTTAGCCAGGGCCTTACAGATTTACACCCCTGCTGAACTTTTGAGCCCCGACTGTAATAGCCTGATTGCCCAAGGAGAAAGGGTAGATAGGGAATTTGATATTAACGCCGTCTGGAGGCGTATGTCCCACTTTAATGAATTTCACGCCAGTGGAAATCATACATACTTAGATATAGACAGAGCTGAACTCCGGGTGATTCATAGATTCTTAGCAAACACAATTACACAAAGGGGTAGGAATAAGGAGAAATTGACCGTAAACGATTTGTTCTACCTCAAGTGTATTAGAGACCCGAGGAGTTTCGTTAACATTCCCTATTGTGTTGGTTATTATCTCGCTAATGTAGTTTCGGGGATGAAATCGGGGAGTATTATAGGTGGTGGTATTTTCATTACTCTCATTGGAGAGTATTTAGGTGTGGATAAGCACCAAGGGGGTCCAATGAACGAAATAGAGGACGAAGGTGAAACTATAAGTTCAAACCTTTATCACGGTGCAAGGGTATTATTGATGAGACGTGGTCGGGTATATCGATACGAGGGACCTCAGCGACAGGTAGAGAGAGGTTCGGATGACGAGATGGAAGAGGCGAACAACATTATAGGAGTTGTTCGGGAGACTGCTCTTGATTTAGGCGTTCGTATGGAGGATGAATACATGACGAACTATGATAGGCATATGCAGTACGAGGCATGGCAACGTCGGAATGACTACGAGCATTCCCGGCAACGAGAGCATGGCCGATGGGATTATCATCAGCGCCAAATTATAAGCCAGTTGCAGCCTGGCGAGATGTATTATCCGACCCGACCCGCATACTATCCCGCACATCAGCCAGAAATGAGACCACCCTATGATTCATATGATTATGACGCAGCATACCAGTTCACCTATAATCAGCCATGGAACCCGGACGCGAACATGAATTGGGATCCATATCCTAATTTTCCTCCTAACCCACCTCCTGATCAGTAGAGATAAGTTGGTAATTTTTATTTTAAACACTTAACATTTTATTACGTTTATGTAATGTTTGATATTTCTATTATTATTGTGTACTAATATTTTTCTTATAATTTGAAAGTGGGATGCCAAAGTTCCATTTCAAATTGCATGTATGATTATATTTGTATTGTATGTATTTTATGTTATGTCCACAACAGGGTAAAAACAACGCGTTTTCAAAGACTGGCATTAAGTTCAGCAAAAGCAAGTAATTTTGACGACAATGATGCAAAATATATGTGAAATAACAACAAGACGGAATGAACAAATGACGTGCACCATTTATCATTCAGCAAACAAACGCCAATATATTTGGAAACTTTGGTAAAAATTTAATCATTTTCATACAAATCACCCTCAATAATTTAAATTGTTACTAATTTCTTGCAAATGAGGGCATTGCAAGATCTTAAGTGTGGGAAGGGGTTAAATTCTTTCGGATTTTAAAATTTTTATATTAAACACTTGGTTACCATTAAAAATACTAGTAAAGCAGTAGTTGTATTAGAATCTAGTGCTCTCTGATAAAAAAGAACAGCCCTAGTCTTATATACTGACTACCCAATTCTAGTAAAATTTTTCAAAATTTTCAATTAAATGAATTCAAATCATGTTTATACATATTTATGAACGATAAAACTAGGTTTTAACACCGAAATTATTGTTACCTCGGAAAGGACATAAATTGAGAAACAAACTAAAATGTCAAAATTCATTTAAAATGGAATAGAGGACGATAAAAAGGAAAATAAAAGCCAAGTGTGGGAAAATTTACCAAGTTATCTTAAACATATGTCACATATATCTGTAACAAATAACTAAAAATACTTTTGCTTTGAACTAAACTAAACTGTTTTACCCGATGAAAGAAAAGAAGAGATGGATCTACACGATGAATCAATTCCATCATTAAAAGGAAGTAAAGTCTTCCGAAAAAGACACGCGCTTCTTGATTTAGGTCATGAAGTTGTCGTTCAGACCAGCTGTAGGTTGACGAAAAATCTAGAAAAGTCATCACTAAAATCAGCAGGAAATCCACGGACCTCAGCATTAAACAGGGTCGCCAAGTGGTCAGATTTATCCTAACCATGAGAAGGATTTATCTCGTACAATGGGGAGGCACCGTGCAAATTAGCTGGATAAGACTAATGAATCAGATCCCCAGAAAGGATAATCTCCTTAAAGATTAAAAATCAGCTTTTAAGACTGATATTACTCAATCCTAGAGATTGACCTTAAAGATTGAGAATTACAAACTCATGGAATTCGATGATATCTAAGCTCGAGCTTAAACGAGAAAATATTTTGATCAAAACTACAAACCGATTTGTTTTCTGAAAACCCTATTTTCAATGCGTTCATTACCATTGAACGTAAAATCCTAGGAATTCACCTGGAATTCATTAGGTCACCTGAACTAAATCGGGTGTCAACCGTAAGAACGGTGGTTACATAGTGGTCAAAAACAGGACCTTGTGCCAGACTGAAAAATTATAAGGGTGAGCTTTACTATTGCTCCTACCAAGAATAGTAATTGCGTCCGACACGTTATAGACCATAATCAAAAGCATGTCACGGGACATTGCCTTAACAGTTGCTTGTTCAACGCTTTCCTTTACAACCGGACGGTAGTTTACCGAAAGGTAATATACGGAACAAGTAAACTGGACGTGTTGCTTTCCTAATACAAGGTTAGCAAGTGGGTGACACAAAACCGCAAGTTTTGAGCTAAAATTTTCAAATCTGAAACCCACCAAACCCACAAAAATATTTTGCAAACACCGGTAAAGGGTTATTCCGGAAAACTTATCTAGGGTAAAAACTAGATTTAATTTTCAAAAGATCAAATGTTTTCATAAAGATCCAATTTCCTTAATGGATCTAAATTTTTATAGTCATGTGGGACTGTAAACCATATCGTTACTACCATTGTTTATACCGCCGTATAGAAATCACTGATGTACAAAGTGTGAAGAATAAAGAAGTGATTCTAGTATTTCAAGACAATATTGCTTGAGGACAAGCAACGCTCAAGTGTGGGAATATTTGATAATGCTAAAAACGAACATATATTTCATAGCATTATTCCTCAAGAAAGACAAGCTTTTAGTTGCAATTGTTCTATTTACAAGAGATATTCGTTTAAATAATAAAAGGTGAAGACAAAAGACAGATTCGACGAATTGAAGACGCAAACGACCAAAAAGCTCAAAAGTACAAAAGATAATCAAAAAGGTTCAAAATATTGATGAGGAACGTCTCAAAATGACAAGAGTACAAGTTACAAGACGCAAAGTACACGATATAAAATAATACGCGAAGACGTCCGAAAATCTGGAACCGGGACCTAAGTCAAGAAGAAACGCCCGACGCAACGGACCAAAAATATCTAGTCTACTATGCACAAGAATATAATATAATATATATATAATTATATATAATTATATATTATTTTATATATTATTATTATATTACGTCGGCAAGAAGAAAACAAACCAATTTGGCTGGATCCAGGGTGGCCATGCGACTCGCATGGCCAGAGGCACAAATCCATGCGAGTCGCATGGAGTGAGATTGCTGGTCAGGTCCTATATAAAGCCAGTTTTCTGCCGAGTTTTAATCATCTTTTTTTCTTCTCTTCATACGTAAAATTTATATTTATATTTATAATTTATATTTTAATTTTAATTATAATTCTAATAATAAGGGTATGTTAGCGAATGTTGTAAGGGTGTAAGTCGAAATTCTGTCCGTGTAACGCTACGCTATTTTTAATCATTGTAAGTTATGTTCAACCTTTTTATATTAATGTCTCGTAGCTAAGTTATTATTATGCTTATTTAAAACGAAGTAATCATGATGTTGTGCTAATTACTAAAATTGGGTAATTGGGCTTTGTACCATAATTGGGGTTTGGACAAAAGAACGACACTTGTGGAAATTAGACTATGGGCTATTAATGGGCTTTATATTTGTTTAACTAAATGAAAGTTTGTTAATGTTAATATAAAGATTTACAATTGGGCGTCCCTATAAACTACCATATACACTCAATCGGACACGATGGGCGGGGTATTTATATGTACGAATAATCGTTCATTTAACCGGACACGGGAATGGATTAATAGCCACTAGAATAATTAAAACAGGGGTGAAATTACATTCAAGGGTAATTGGTGTAATTGTTAACAAAGTGGTAAAACCTTGGTTTACACGCAGTCGATAACCTGGTGTATTCATTAAACAAAGTATTAAAACCTTGTTACAATTCGAATCCCCAATTAGTTGGAATATTTAACTTCGGGTATAATAATAATTTGACAAGGACACTTGCAATTTATATTTATGACTGATGGACTGTTATGGACAAAAACCAGACGGACATATTAAATAATCCAGGACAAAGGACAATTAACCCATGGGCATAAAACTAAAATCAACACGTCAACCATCATGATTACGGAAGTTTAAATAAGCATAATTCTTTTATTTCATATTTAATTTCCTTTATTTTATATTTAATTGCACTTCTAATTATCGCACTTTTATTTATTGTTATTTTATTTTAATTGCACTTCTAATTATCGTACTTTTTAATTATCGCAATTTTATTTTATCGCATTTTTATTATTCGCAATTTCATTATCGTTATTTACTTTACGCTTTAATTTTAGTCTTGTATTTATATTTTACATTAGGTTTTAACTGCGACTAAAGTTTTAAAATCGACAAACCGGTCATTAAACGGTAAAAACCCCCCCTTTATAATAATAATATTACTTATATATATATTTGTATTTTTATAAAAGTAAACTAATATAGCGTTGAGCTTTGTTTAAAGATTTCCCTGTGGAACGAACCGGACTTACTAAAAACTACACTACTGTACGATTAGGTACACTGCCTATAAGTGTTGTAGCAAGGTTTAAGTATATCCATTCTATAAATAAATAAATATCTTGTGTAAAATTGTATCGTATTTAATAGTGTTTTCTAGTAAAATATAAGCTATTTTATATACCCCTCGTTGCACATCAGATATATATACAGTTAAATGTCGTTACAACGATAATCGTTACATATATGTCTCGTTTCGAAATCATTAAGTTAGTAGTCTTATTTTTACATATGTATTTCATTGTTAATACACTTAATAATATATTTACTTATCATTTAACATAATTAACCTAGTGTATCAATATCTTAATATGATTCATATGTACCTAGTAAGACGTTGTTATAACGATAATCGTTATATATATCGTTTTCGAGTTTCTTAAATTAATAGTCTCATTTTTATGTATATAACTCATTGTTAAAATACCTAATGAGATACATACTTATAATAAAATCATGTTAACTATATATATAACCATATATATGTCATCGTATAGTTTTTACAAGTTTTAACGTTCGTGAATCACCGGTCAACTTGGGTGGTCAATTGTCTATATGAAACCTATTTCAATTAATCAAGTCTTAACAAGTTTGATTGCTTAACATGTTGGAAACACTTAATCATGTAAATAACAATTTCATTTAATATATATATAAACATGGAAAAGTTGGGGTCACTACAAACTTCTGCTTCAAGGTTTGAAATGCTGACTCTTGCTCGGTTGCCCAAACGAACTTCTTCCCTTTGTGAGTCGGTGTGGTTAATGGGCGTGCAATCAGAGAGAAACCTTCAATGAATATTCGGTAATAACCAGTGAGGCCTAAAAATTGGAGGATATGAGTAGGAGTAGTAGGAGTTTCCCACTTGCTGATAGCTTCGATCTTTGCGAGATCAACTTTGATACCCTGGTCGCTCACAATATGACCCAGAAATTGGAATTCCTTCAACCAAAACTCACACTTGGAGAATTTGGCATAAAGTTGCTCTTGTCTCAAAATTTCCAACACTAGTCGAAGATATTGTTCATGTTCTTCTTCGTTTTTGGAGTAGATGAGGATAATGAAGACGATAATGAACTTGTCCAGGTATGGTTTGCATACTTGATTCATGTGATCCATGAATACAGCAGGTGCGTTGGTTAAACCGAATGGCATCATGAGAAACTCATAATGACCATAACGGGTTCTGAACACAGTCTTCATCACATTGCTCTCCTTCACCCTCAACTGGTGATAACCGGATCGCAAATCGATCTTAGAGTAAACGCTTGATCCTTGCAGCTGATCGAAAAGATCATCAGTTCTGGGAAGGGGATACCGATTCTTAATCGTCAATTTGTTGAGTTCGCGGTAGTCGATACCTATGCGGAAAGATCCGTCCTTCTTCTTCACAAACAAAACAGGAGCGCCCCAAGGCGAAGATCTTGGTTGGATAAATCAACGGTCTAACAATTCTTGTAGTTGACTCTGCAACTCTTGCATTTCAGGAGGTGCAAGTCGATAAGGTGCGCGAGCTACAGGTGCAGCTCCTGGTACTAGATCAATCTGGAATTCCACTGGTCACGACGGCGGTAATCCAGGTAACTCTTCTAGAAAGACGTCGGGAAATTCGTTCACAATCCGTACATCATCAACACTCTTCTCCTCGGTTTCTAACTTCTTTACATGTGCCAGAATAGCAAAACGCCCTTTCCTCATGACTTTTTGTGCCTTCATGCAACTAATAAGTTCATCTTTGGGCTACCTTTCTCTCCGTGTACGATCAATGGAACACCGTCTTCGCGAGGCATACGGATAATCTTCTCTCCACAAACAACTTCTGCTCTTACTTTGGAAAACCAGTCCATACCAACTATCACATCGAAACTTCCCAACTTGATGGGTATCAAATCAATCTCAAGGTCCACACCGGCTAGGTTTATTATACCTCCTCGTCCAATTTGGCCAGCCTTCTCAAGCTTCCCATTGGCTACTTCAACTAGAATACTCTCGTCTAAAGGCACTAATGACCAGTCTATCTTAGAACAAAAATGTCTACATACGTAACTTCTATCGGTACCAGTATCAAATAAGACAGAAGTAAGTAGATTATTGACAGTGAATGTACCTGTGATCAAATCAGGATCCTCACGGGCATCCCTGGCGTTCATGTTGAAAACTCTCCCACGTGCTGGTCAGGCATCCTTCTTCTTGTTCGAGCACTCATTCTTGAAGTGGCCCTGTTAACCGCACTCAAAACACTTTCTTGGTCCAGTAGGGTTTATATTCACAGATGGGGTGGTGATCTTGCAGTCATTGCCAATGTGCACAGTCCTCTTACACTTTTCACAGACCACGTTGCAGTACCCTGTATGATGCTTGTAGCATCTCTTGCACTGCAGGAGACTACCCTTGTAATTAGGGTTCGAGCTAGGGTTCGGGTTGAGGTTCCTCCAGTCGTTGTTTCTCTTGAAATCCTCATGCCTCTTAGCTGGGTTCTGATCAAAGACCTTTCCTTTGGTGCCTTCCCACTTACGCTTCTCATAACTAGCTCCTGATTCAGATTTCGCTTTCTCTGGTTCCTTGCGGATGATCTGGTTCATCAGGGTGTGCGCTATGTGCATAGCTTCCGGGACATCTGCTGGTTTCGAAGAGGTAATGAAATGTCCCGTTCATATTGATTATAAACGTTTCATATTAATTGATTTCTTTGCGAGGTTTTTGACCTCTATATGAGACGTTTTTCAAAGACTGCATTCGATTTTTAAAACAAACCATAACCTTTAAAATATTACGACGATTATCAAATAATGATAATCTAAAATATAGCATTTTCACACGACCATTACATAATGGTTTACAATCATATTACACAACAATATATGTCTTCGAATGCAGTTTTTAAATAATATTATACAAGCATGCAGACTCCAATCATGTCTTTATTTAGCATGCAACAGCGAAAGCTCTTAATAATCACCTGAGAATAAACATGCTTAAAACGTCAACAAAAATGTTGGCGAGTTATAGGTTTAACCTATATATTTATCAAATCATAATAATAGACCACAAGATTTCATTTATTCAATAATCATACACTCGCAAGTGTTTAAAATTCATTCGTATGATGAACACCTGGTAACCGACATTAACATAATGCATATAGAATATCCCCCGCATACTCGCAAGTATGCCATAAATATTGGCAATCGCAATCACCATTTAAATCGAAGTACTAAAGCATTCCAAATTCCAGAATGGGGTTTGTTAGGCCCATAGATCTATCTTTAGGATTAGCGTCAATTAGGGGCCATTTCCCTAATTCTTAGGCTACCAGACTTGAAGGGGCAATATTCGGTTTAATAATCCAACCATAGAATGTAGTTTGGCATACTTGTGTCTATTTTGTAAAACATTTATAAAGCTGCATGTATTCTCATCCCAAAAATATTAGATTTTAAAAGTGGGACTATAACTCACTTTCACAGATTTTTACTTCGTTGGAAATAAGACTTGGCCACTGGTCGATTCACGAACCTGTAAAAAATATATACATATATGTCAAAGTATGATCGAAATATATTCACAATATGTTTTATTATGTTTTAACGATTTAAGTTTGTTAAGTTAGCAGTCCAACGTTAGTAATCTACAGCTAGTTGTCCACAGTTAGATGTACAGAAATAAATCAATATAAATTATCTCAAATCAATCCATAACCCAGTGTATACAACTCTCAGGCTCGATCACAACTCAAAGTATATATATTATTTTGGAATCAACCTCAACCCTGTATAGCTAACTCAAGCATTACTGTATATAGAGTGTCTATGGTTGTTCCCAAATAATATATATAGATGGGTCGATATGATATGTCAAAACATTGTATACGTGTCTATGGTATCCCAAGATTACATAATATATGTTAGAATACATGTATAATACAATATACGTTAGTTAAGTTATGATTTGTATAGATTTGTTACAAATTTCACGTAGCTACAACAAGCAAAATTATCCAATCTTGTTTTACCCATAACTTCTTCGTTTTAAATCCGTTTTGAGTGATTCAAGTTGCTATGGTTTCATAATGAACTGAAATTTATGAAACAAAACAGAAAAAGTATAAGTTCATAGTCAGAAATACAGGTTACAAGTTATTTTTTAAAGAGGTAGTCATTTCCGTCGAAAGAACGACATCTTGATGACCATTTTGAAAAACATACTTCCACTTTGAGTTTAACCATGATTTTTGGATATAGTTTCATGTAAATAATAAAAATCATTTTCCCAGAAGAACAACTTTTAAATCAAAGTTTATCATAGTTTTTAATTATCAAACCCAAAACAGCCCGCGGTTTTACTATGACGGCGTATGTCCGGTTTTACGGTGTTCATCGTGTTTCCAGGTTTTAAATCATTAAGTTAGCATATCATATAGATATAGTACATGTATTTAGTTGATTTTAAAAGTCAACTTAGAAGGATTAACTTTATTTGCGAACAAGTTTAGAATTAACTAAACTATGTTCTAGTGATTACAAGTTTAAATCATCGAATAAGATAGTTATGTATATATGAATCGAATGATGTTATGAACATCATTACTACCTCAAGTTTAGTAGGTAAACCTACTGGAAGTGATAAGAAATGATCTAGCTTCAAAGGATCTTAGATGGCTTGAAAGTTCTTGAAGTAGAATCATGACACGAAAACAAGTTCAAGTAAGATTTTTACTCGAATTAAGATAGTTTATAGTTATAGAAATTGAATCAAAGTTTGAATATGAGTATTAAATTGAATAAGAAAGATAACCTACTGTAAATAACAAAGGTTTCTTGATCTTAGATGATTACTTGGAAGGGATTTGAAAGCTTCGAAGTAGACTTGCAAACTTGAAAGTATTCTTGATTTTATGAAACTAGAACTTATAGAATTTATGAAGAACACTTAGAACTTGAAGATAGAACTTGAGAGAGATTAATTAGATGAAGAAAATTGAAGAATGTAAGTGTTTGTATGTGTTTTTGGTCGTTGGTATATGGATTAGATATAAAGGATGTGTAAGTTTGTTTTCTTGTAAATAATTCATGAATGATTTATAATACTTTTGTAATTTTGTGAGATATATCATGTTAGTTGCCAAATGATGGTTCCCACATGTTTGATGACTCATTAAGGGCTGCTAAGAGCTGATCATTGAATGTATATACCAATAGTATATACAATTAGAAGCTGGGTATTGTACGAGTACGAGTACAGAACGAATACGAGTAGAATTCTTGATGAAAATGTATGAGAATGCAATTGTAACCAATTTTGTTAAGTATAAGTATTTTGATATGTGTCTTAAAGTATTCCAAAAGTATATTAATACATCTTAATACACTACATATATATACATTTTAACTGAGTCGTTAAGTCATTGTTAGTTGTTACATGTAAGTGTTGTTTTGAAACCTTTAAGTTAACGATCTCAATTAATGTTGTTAACCCATATTATGAGTCGTTACATTATCATGATATTATGATGTATGAATATATCTTAATATAATTTATATACATTAAAATGTTGTTACAACGATAATCGTTACATATACGTCTCGTTTCGAAATTCTTAAGTTAGTAGTCTTGTTTTACATAAGTAGTTCATTGTTAATATACTTAATTATATATATAATTATCATTTTATCATTTTAAATATATTGTAACAATATCTTAATATGATACATATGTATTTAGTAAGACGTTGTTATAACGATAATCGTTATATATATCGTTTCGAGTTTCTTAACTTAGTAGTCTCATTTTTATGTATATAACTCATTGTTAATATACCTAATGAGATACTTACTTATCATAATATCATGTTAACTATATACATATCCATATATATATCATCATATAGTTTTTACAAGTTTTAACTTTCGTGAATCGCCGGTCAATTTGTGTGGTCAATTGTCTACATGAAAGCTATTTCAATTAATCAAGTCTTAACAAGTTTGATTGCTTAACATGTTAGAAAATTCAATCATGTAAATATAGTTTTCATTTAATATATATAATCATAGAAAAGTTCGGGTCACTACAGTACCTACCCGTTAAATAAATTTCGTCCCGAAAATTTTTAAGCAGTTGGAGGTGTTGACGCATCTTCTGGAAATAGGTGCGGGTATTTCAGCTTCATTTGATCTTCACACTCCCAGGTGAACTGGAGTCCTCTACGAGCATTCCATCGAACCTTAACGATTGGTATTTTATTTTGCTTAAGTCTTTTAACCTCACGATCCATTATTTCAACGGGTTCTTCGATGAATTGAAGTTTTTCATTAATTTGGATTTCGTCTAACGGAATAGTGAGATCTTATTTAGCAAAACATTTCTTCAGATTCGAGACATGAAAAGCATTATGTACCCCGACGAGTTGTTGAGGTAAGTCAAGTCGGTAAGCTACTGGTCCGACACGATCTATAATCTTGAATGGTCCAATGTACCTTGGATTCATTTTCCCCCGTTTACCAAATCGAACAACACCTTTCCAAGGTGAAACCTTAAGCATGACCATCTCTTTAATTTCAAATTCTATAACTTTTCTCTTAATGTCCGCGTAGCTCTTTTGTCTACTTTGGGCGGTTTTCAACCGATGTTGAATTTGAATGATTTTCTTGGTAGTTTCTTGGATTATCTTCGGACCCGTAATTTGTCTATCTCCAACTTCACTCCAACAAATTGGAGACCTGCACTTTCTACCATAAAGCACTTCAAACGGCGCCATCTCAATACTTGAATGGTAGCTGTTGTTGTAGGAAAATTCTGCTAACGGTAGATGTCGATCCCAACTGTTTTCGAAATCAATAACACATGCTCGTAGCATGTCTTCAAGGGTCTGTATCATCCTTTCACTTTTCCCATCAGTTTGTGGATGATAGGCAGTACTCATGTCTAGACGAGTTTCCAATGCTTGCTGTAATGTCTGCCAGAATCTTGAAAAAAAAAAATCTGCCATCCCTGTCAGAGATAATAGAGACTGGTATTCCATGTCTGGAGATAACTTCCTTCAAGTATAAACGTGCCAATTTTTCTATTTTATCATCTTCTCTTATTGGCAGAAAGTGTGCTGACTTGGTGAGATGATCGACTATTACCCAAATAGTATCATAACCACTTGCAGTCCTTGGTGTAACATCCCACATTTTTCAGTTAAATTATTTTAACGCCCGTCTTTTTTTTAGATAATATCTTCCGTTATCTAAATTCGTACCTTTCATTGACTAACGTTCTAATATTTTCGTTATTTAATTATAACATCACTCGTTTACTCGACCGTTTTTAAAATAATTCGTTTGGTTAATTCCTGCACCCGACTACAAACTTGAGGGACTAAACTTGCCAAGAGGGCAAAGGGATGACTAGGTCAACTAGTCAACCTTCCCCCTCCTCCATTCATTTCACCTCCCCATTTCATTACTTCCACTTTTATTCTCTCAAATCCTCAAACACAAAATCATCATGTAAATTCGATCTAGGAAGCTTGCAACAAAACAAATTACATATTTGGAATCCTCTCTTCATCCTCTACAATTTGATACCAACTTCATCTCGTTTGGGTAACATTTCTAAAACTCTAGATTTCTCTAAACTCGTGTTTTTGACTTGAAATTGTATTAGTTAGTGTCTATGGCTCGTGTCTAGCATGAATATATGATTTATTTGCTCGATTTGTTGTTTTGAGTAACTAGTTTGAACATTTGAAATGGGTGTGCTTAATCTTGAGTTTTGGGTGATTAAATGTTGTTAAATTGTTAAAGTTCATGTTTTAATTGTGTTACTAGTATCACTAGCTTTGTTTTGATGTATAGGTTGATTAAGAAAACTTCAAACACATGAATATTGATTTTGTGAGTTTTGGTTAGGGTTTGATAACTCTTAAAATGGACTTTTGATGATTTGAATGCCATGAAATGTTGTTGGTAAGTGTTTGGTTGGATTGTATGCTTGATTACCTTCAAAACGGCATATCATATGTATAAATTGGATTCTCGAATCATGAAATGCATTTTGCAAACTTGAGACTTTGATTATGAACATTTAACGATCTTTTGACGAGGTTTTTGTTGTTGTAAATGATGAACTCAATTGATGATATGTGGTTAGTTGTTTTCCTCGTCAAAATACCTTCCTGATGATATAAGATACATGTTTTGATTATTTGCGGGTCATAAATTGGGATTGTTTGAGTTTTGGTTCGTGCATTTGGTTGTTGCAGTAAAACAGGGTCTGCCTACAGATCTGGACGCCGTCCAGGCCTTCAATACTGGACGCTGTCCAGCAAATCTGGACGCCGTCCAGATGCACTGCCAGTTGCTGTTTTGTTTGGTCATTTTACGAAAAATGTTTGCTATGCTACGCACCTCCGATTCACATGTAACTTGTTCTAACATGCTTATATATGATTAGAAACCTGAGAAAAATAGTTCGAGACTCGACCCGAACGTGTTGACTTTTTCATTGACTTTGTCCAAGTTTGACTTTTAGTCAAACTTAACAAAACACTTATGCAATTGTTCTAATCTTATTTTATACTTGATTCTTGCATGAAACTTGACAACGTGATTCACATACTATACAATCGAGTCGTAACGAGCCATAGGACTAATTGAACACATTTCGCACGACCTTGTGTCGTAACCGGTTAATTGATACAACTTACTTGTTTAGGTCAAGGCTAAACAACTTTCATGCACACGTTTACTTTGTGAAGTACATTTATACTCGTGCACTCGAGGTGAGATCATAGTCCCACCTTTTCATCAACTTTTTATGCTTTTAAATTGTGGGCTGAGAAACATATACTTTGTTACATTTTGTACTACCTACTTTTATACTTTGAACACAAGTACGATGAAACAAACATTCCACAGCGAGTTAGAACAAAAATCCTCAATTCGATTATCATTATTTACACTTGCAGGGTGTAAGCGAGAACTTATATTGTGTGGCCATACGGGTTTGACAAACCCTCATTACGGACGGTTCGCTACCGTCTACGGATAAAATATATTTTTGAGAAACAATGTATGTTCTAACACTATTGTGATGGGGTTCTATGGAAGGAAACGTTAAGTCTTGATAATTGGGTGCTCGTGAACAAACTTTTGGAATGCAAACGATTTAGATAATCAACGTTATGGAAATACAAAATCTTGTGGTTCAAAAACAACGTTTACAAACACCTATGATTTCACCAACATTTTTCGTTGACAGTTTTCTATATGTTTCTCAGGTTCATGAATGGCTATTTGATACATGCTTCCGCGTACACTCATACTTGCTTGGGGTCAAGCATACATGCATACACTCTGATTACTTGCTTGGAGTCAAGCATACATACATACTTACGCTATTTATAGCAACTGTGATTTTAAACTAATTATGTCGCAAGTTATTTCATTTATACTTTTTACTGTTGTAAACTTAAACTTGTTGTTGATCCATTGGTAAACTAAACTTTGTAAGTCTTGTACTTTTCAAATGAATGCGACATAATTTTTGGTCAAACGCATCTCATTTAGGGACTATGACCACGTAACTGGACCTAAGTTAACGGCGCCGTCAATGACGATTTTGTCAGGTCGTTACAGATGGTATCAGAGCTGAAACAACCCAACCTGTATTAAAACCAGCCCATAAAAATTTTTCCTTTTAATACGCTTTAAATAACACTTTAGGTCCCAATTGTGTTTCCATAAACAATAGAAGGTTTAATAAACCTTAAAACATTTAATACATTGATTAATTGTCCAAACGGACATACACGACCCGACTAGTTTAGTTTCCAACCAAAACCGAGCATGGTGATTTGGGACTACGCTACCCAAATCCTAATCGAATACAAAAGCAAGATCTTCTAAGCAACCTAGCCAAGATCTCTAATCCCCAAGCTTACCCGAGCCGCCAAGCATGCAAACCTATAAAAATGTAAACAACGAGAGGGTAAGCTAACGCTTAGTGAATGATAATATACTACATACATATATATGTATAAAATGGACACGCCACACAAATATCAAATACCGCATACCGAAGCATCCATGTATAAGGCAACTACACTAAGCATACCGTACGATCTCTAAGCAACAAGCTAAAGATATCAACAAAGTATAAGTTCACCAACGACGATGTGAACAACGCCAATAAGCTACACCCGGAGGGTTAGCTACAACACAACATTACATTAATATATATATAACAATATAAAACGAATAAGGTTAACCCCTTAACCCATTACAGAATACCAAATGCCACAATGAAGATTGGCCGAGCTACACGAGCCTTAGTAATCCGAACCCACACGAGATTACTATCTTCACAACATCGAGGTTGGCCGAACTACACGAGCCTTAGTAATCTGAAACCACACGAGATTACTACCTCAATAAGATGACCGAACTACACGAGTCATCGTGAATTCGAACTACACGCGATTCACTTCTCAACATCAAAACCCACGGTCACGGGATTATAAAATCCACCACATCGGGGTCATCCACTTCACAACAATATCAACCCTTCGCCATTGGGGTTATAACCTCCAAATCACAACCACGTGTAATAACGTACACACAAGCGTGTACCTCGCCAAAGGTGGTCAACCAAAACGCACAACCGTGCCAATTGGACTCATACAAAAGTCCATCAAATCCTTCTATATGTGAAGTGAGCTCTATGACCGAGAACCACTTCACCCGACCTGCACCCATCCTACACATACATATGCACATAGGATATTAACACTCACCTTGTCGCCTTGAAGAATGCTTCCAAGTAATCCGCAACTCGTCAATGGAAAGTACCTATTCCATTATCACAAATTCAACAACACACTTAGATTGGATTTAAAAACCAACCCAATTTGACACTTAGTGCAAATTCGACCCAAATGCACTTCCAAAGACAAACCGCGCCCAAACTAACCAATAATCACTAACACAAGTGATAATGGTCCTAATATGCCAATTAAACCCAAACACAAGTGTTAAACATGTGTCTCACCCATTTTGACACCAAAACCCTAATTTTGACCCATTAAGTCAAAATCTCACCATTTACAAGTCTTGGCACCAAAACACATTTAACTCGGGTTTATACTTCAACTTAATCCATTTTAAGTTCATAAACCTCATTAATTCACAATCGGGTCATAATCATCACCAAAACCCTAATTTTGACTCTAGTCAAAATTAGTCAACCAAGAGAACCCTAATTTCTTCCAACACCTCAATAATCACTAAATACTAGTGATTACACCCAATTGTAAGTCTCACAAGCATGAACTTGCACACCAAACCCAAAACCTGACATTAACAACAATCAACCTGAATCTTGGTGTTAATCTTCAATTAACAACTAAATGGGTTCTATCTATGAATCATACAATCAAAAGCCCTAAACTTGAATGAAGAACACAAAAATGAATTTCGGAGTTAGAGCTTACCACTAGTATCACCGTGTAGCTAAGAACAAGAAGAACAAACTTGTCAACTACGCCAAAGATCAAAACCCGCTTCTTCCTTTCCAAAATCCCACTTGAATCACTTGGGGTATTTGAGTTTCTGTAGTGATCCGAACTTTTCCATGTTTATATATATATTAAATGAAATTGTTATTTACATGATTAAGTGTTTCCAACATGTTAAGCAATCAAACTTGTTAAGACTTCATTAATTGAAATAGGTTTCATATAGACAATTGACCACCCAAGTTGACCGGTGATTCACGAACGTTAAAACTTGTAAAAACTATACGATGACATATATATGGTTATATATATAGTTAACATGATTTTATTATAAGTATGTATCTCATTAGGTATTTTAACAATGAGTTATATACATAAAAATGAGACTATTAATTTAAGAAACTCGAAAACGATATATATAACGATTATCGTTATAACAACGTCTTACTAGGTAGATATGAATCATATTAAGATATTGATACACTTGGTTAATTATGTTAAATGATAAGTAAATATATTATTAAGTGTATTAACAATGAAATACATATGTAAAAATAAGACTACTAACTTAATGATTTCGAAACGAGACATATATGTAACGATTATCGTTGTAACGACATTTAACTGTATATATATCATACTAAGATATATTATATATCATAATATCATGATAATATAACAATTTAACATCTCATTTGTTATAATAAACAAAGGGTTAACAACATTCAACAAGATCGTTAACCTAAAGGTTTCAAAACAACATTTACATGTAACGACTAACGATGACTTACCGACTCAGTTAAAATGTATATACATGTAGTGTTTTAATATGTATTCATACACTTTTGAAAGACTTCAAGACACTTATCAAAATACTTCTACTTAACAAAAATGCTTACAATTACATCCTCGTTCAGTTTCATCAACAATTCTACTCGTATGCACCCGTATTCGTACTCGTACAATACACAGCTTTTAGATGTATGTACTATTGGTATATGCACTCCAATTATCAGCTCTTAGCAGCCCATGTGAGTCACCTAACACATGTGGGAACCATCATTTGGCAACTAGCATGAAATATCTCATAAAATTACAAAAATATGAGTAATCATTCATGACTTATTTACATGAAAATAAAATTACATATCCTTTATATCTAATCCATACACCAACGACCAAAAACACCTACAAATACTTTCATTCTTCAATTTTCTTCATCTAATTGATCTCTCTCAAGTTCTATCTTCAAGTTCTAAGTGTTCTTCATAAATTCCAAAAGTTCTAGTTTCATAAAATCAAGAATACTTCCAAGATTGCAAGTTTACTTCCAAGTTTTCTAAATCCATTCCAAGTAATCATCCAAGATCAAGAAACCTTTGTTACTTACAGTAGTTTATCTTTCTAATACAAGGTAATAATCATATTCAAACTTTAATTCAATTTCTATAACTATAACAATCTTATTTCGAGTGGAAATCTTACTTGAAATTGTTTTCGTGTCATGATTCTGCTTCAAGAACTTTCAAGCCATCCAAGGATCCTTTGAAGCTAGATCTATTTTTCTCATTTCCAGTAGGTTTATCCAAGGAACTTGAGATAATAATGATGTTCATAACATCATTTGATTCATACATATAAAGCTATCTTATTCGAAGGTTTAAACTTGTAATCACTAGAACATAGTTTAGTTAATTCTAAACTTGTTCACAAATAAAAGTTAATCCTTCTAACTTGACTTTTAAAATCAACTAAACACATGTTCTATATCTATATGATATGCTAACTTAATGATTTAAAACCTGGAAACACGAAAAACACCGTAAAACCGGATTTACGCCGTCGTAGTAAGACCGCGGGCTGTTTTGGGTTAGTTAATTAAAAACTATGATAAACTTTGATTTAAAAGTTGTTATTCTGGGAAAATGATTTTTATTATGAACATGAAACTATATCCAAAAATTATGGTTAAACTCAAAGTGGAAGTATGTTTTCTAAAATGGTCATCTAGACGTCGTTCTTTCGACTGAAATGACTACCTTTACAAAAACGACTTGTAACTTATTTTTCCGACTATAAACCTATACTTTTTTCTGTTTAGATTCATAAAATAGAGTTCAATATGAAACCATAGCAATTTGATTCACTCAAAACGGATTTAAAATGAAGAAGTTATGGATAAAACAAGATTGGATAATTTTTCTCATTTTAGCTACGTGAAAATTGGTAACAAATCTATTCCAACCATAACTTAATCAACTTATATTGTATATTATGTAATCTTGAGATACCATAGACACGTATACAATGTTTCGACCTATCATGTCGACACATCTAT
Organism: Rutidosis leptorrhynchoides; assembly: GCF_046630445.1. Taxonomy (NCBI): domain Eukaryota; kingdom Viridiplantae; phylum Streptophyta; class Magnoliopsida; order Asterales; family Asteraceae; genus Rutidosis; species Rutidosis leptorrhynchoides. Next base: position 143,280,297 of record NC_092334.1, on the reverse strand, counting down.
ATATATTTCGGAACAACCATAGACACTCTATATGTGAATGTTGGAGTTAGCTATACAGGGTTGAGGTTGAGATAGATCTATTGGGCCTAACAAACCCCATCCAAAGTATCGGATGCTTTAGTACTTCGAAATTTATATCATATCCGAAGGGTGTCCCAGAATGATGGGGATATTCTTATGTATGCATCTTGTTAATGTCGGTTACCAGGTGTTCACCATATGAATGATTTTTATCTCTATGTATGGGATGTGTATTGAAATATGAAATCTTGTGGTCTATTGTTACGATTTGATATATATATAGGTTAAACCTATAACTCACCAACATTTTTGTTGACGTTTAAAGCATGTTTATTCTCAGGTGAATACTAAGAGCTTCCACTGTTGCATACTAAAATAAGGACAAGATTTGGAGTCCATGTTTGTATGATATTATGTAAAAACTGCATTCAAGAAACTGATTTCGATGTAACATATTTGTATTGTAAACCATTATGTAATGGTCATGTGTAAACAAGATATTTTAGATTATCATTATTTGATAATCTACGTAAAGCTTTTTAAACCTTTATTTATGAAATAAAGGTTATGGTTTGTTTTAAAAATGAATGCAGTCTTTGAAAAACGTCTCATATAGAGGTCAAAACCTCGCAACGAAATCAATTAATATGGAACGTTTTTAATCAATAAGAACGGGACATTTCAGTTGGTATCCGAGCGTTGGTCTTAGAGAACCAGAAAATTTGCATTAGTGTGTCTTATCAAGTTTGTTAGGATGCATTAGTGAGTCTGGACTTCGACCGTGTTTTCTTTAAAAATGATTGCTTAACATTTTTGTTGGAAACTATATATTATTAACATGTATATATTATGTGATATATTAATCTCTTAACATGTTTGATATTGTGTGATAGATGTCTACCTCTAGCACAAATCCCATTGACTCACCTAATAATAACGAAGAGTCGAATATATATTGGACTGATTCACAAGTTCCCGAAGAAGAACCGGAAGAAGAATCAGAACCGGAAGAGGAGGAACCGGAGGAGGAAATAGAACCGGTGGGGGAAATAATAAAACGGTTAAGTAAAAGAAAATCCTCAACCAACCGACCAAGGTTAATTATGGTCAATGGTGTTTCTGCCAAGGAAGCAAAATATTGGGAGGATTACCAATTCTCCGATGAATCGGATTCCGACGAGAATTCCGATGATGTTATAGAAATTACCCCAACTGAATTTAAAAAGGCAAAAGAAAATAATAAGGAAAAGGGCATAAAAATAGAGAAATCTAATTCCAACCCCGATGAACTTTATATGTATCATCAACCCCCGAAGCCCTTAAGTTGTAACAATGACCCGGGAACCTCTAAACCACCAGGTTTTTCTAAACCGTTGTGGAAAACGACAGCTCGTATTAGGGGAACATCATATATCCCTAGAAACTTGGCAAAATGAACCAAAACCGAAGAACAAGAAACGAGGGAGTCGGAATAAGATAGTTGTATTCGTGTGGTGTAATATATGTAATATAGTGTGCTTATGCTTTATGATATATGTAAAAATTGCTTGTATTAATAAGTATTTTTTTTATGACTCTAACTCTTGTCTATTTTACAGTATAAAAACACAAAATGGATAGACAACCCAATATTTTAAGAGACCTACCCGGAGACATGATTGATGAAATCTTGTCTAGATTCGGTCAGAATTCTTCGGCACAACTATTTACGACGAAATCAGTTTGTAAGACATTCGAAGAACGTTCCAAGAATGTCTTGGTTTATAAGAGACTTTCGTTTGAAAGATGGGGGATATCACATTGGGAAACCCATAAGTTACGATGTGTTTACTTTGACGCATATATTGCGGGGAACCCAAATGCTATTTTACGCAACGGGTTAAGAAATTATTTTGACTCAATGTATCCGAATATAGGACTTCATGATTTAGAAAAAGCGGCTAACATGCAACATAAAGAAGCATGCTATGCTTACGGGTTAGTAATGTTCGCTTCTCACCAAAGTGAGAAAAAGAACATCGGGCTACAACTATTAAACAAAACGTTCCCACAAGTGACGGAGTCGGTAATTGGGGTAAGAAATGAGGTTTTTAGGTTATTACGAGACTGTTGGTCATTACGTGTAACGACCCGTCCTTATCCACCTGGACGAAGTCATCAACATTTGGTCCCATTGCGATGATCGACTCCAAGTAATGTCCTTAAATTGAGCAAATGCACAGCGGAAGACTTAATTCGTACCTGAGAATAAACATGCTTTAAAGTGTCAACCAAAAGGTTGGTGAGTTCATAGGTTTATCATAACAATCATTTCAATATTTTAATAGACCACAAGATTTCATAATCATAAACATAATACACTCGCAAGTGTATGTAAAGCATTCTAAGTGGTTGAGCACTTGGTAACCATACTTAACATTTAATCACGTCGCATATTCCCTTTATTATGAAATCTCACTACACCGTACCAAGTGTAGTCACCGAAACGAAGTACTGTGCAACCGTTGAATACTGGTCGTCCAGTCCGGTTGGGGTTGTCAGGCCCGATAGATCTATCAACAGGATTCGCGTTTACAATACCCATGTAAATAGTAGTTACCAAGCTACAGGGAAATATGCCAGTGGTACAACTCAACGTAGAATATATTTTTAAGTACTTGCGTCTATTTTGTAAACATTTATAAAAGCAGCGCATGTATTCTCAGCCCAAAATATATATTGCAAAAGCAATTAAAAAGGGAGCAAATGAAACTCACCATACTGTATTTTGTAGTAAAAATACATATAACGTCATTTAACAACCGAACAATGTAGGTTAACCTCGGATTCACGAACCTATATCATATATATGTATATATATTAACTCATATAATAACATTTAAACAAGTTCATATATTAATATTTGTTTATGAATAACTTAGTTATATCTAATGAGGTATTTTAAATAGATACTTAATTTGTTTATTAAATTCATATTAAAGTGTTTTAACTAAAATATATAATGTATTAAAGTTTATATATATGATTATATTAAGATATTTTTATATATTATATGTAACTTAAATAATAATAATATTTTAGTTTTTAAAAAAAATATTAGTATGTAATATGATATATATAATAAATATAGTTTTATAAAAACATTATATGTTTGCTAATATAATAATTATAATATTACTAGAATAATGATAATAAAAATAATGGTAATTCTAATAATAATGATAAATTTAATAAAAATAGTAATTTTAGTGATAATTTTAATGATAATGATGATCTTATTACTAATAATAAAATTTTTTTTTTAAATATAATAAAAATATTACTTTTAATAAAAATGATAATTCTCATAATTTTAATTATAATGATAATAATGATTATAATAATACTACCTTTAAATTATCAAATAAGCTTCCTAAAAAGAGTTGCTACTGCCCAGACTTGAACCTGAGACCTCTCGCTCAACACAAACACTTCCTAACCATTCCTTCATCTCCGTTTTCTTGGTTTAGATTAGCCATAAGTTATATATACCCCGTTACTTCTGTCTCAACCTAACCAAAGTCGCGGCCCAAATATAACCAAATTATAGGCCCAATCGAGATTTCCATTTGTAAATCTATTTAAGTTATAAACGGCCCAACAGCAAGATTACATGGGATCTGTGACCTTATAACCGTAACAAAAGCCCATGGTTCATAAAAAATTCGGTATACAACTTTTCAAGGAGGCTGTGGCCGACAGAAACAAGGATTAGACGACAGAAACAAGGATTATACAGCTGGTTCCAATTTACAGTTCATCAAGAAAGGTTTACTTTTTCATAAATTTATACGATCTTAATTATCATCAATTTTTCTTCATCATCAATCTAATTATCACTTGTTTATTATAAATATCATCACGTCATTGTCTTCTATCATCACGAACAAATCGTATATTACTTCCGGTTTTTCCCAATTTCACAAAACAGAAGTAGAAACAGATGTTACAGCAGCTAACAGGAGGCATAGGGTGTCGTTGCAGGTTCGTTCTTGATGAGAAATCAAGATAAATAGTTATGTAACTGCAGTAGCAATCGGTTTTAAGGGTGATGGTTGTTGTCATTTGAAGCAGAAAAGAGAATAAACGCAGGTCGTTCGAATGGTGGTGATCATGGGTTTGAAACCAACAAGTGGGTTTTATTCTTGGAGCTTTTGAATAGCAAACTAAACCAGCAAAATATATGTGGTGGTTGTCGTGAGGTTGCGAGTGGTTTTCAAGGTTCACGAAAAGGAAATTTTAGAGAGAGAAAAGAGAGTGAGAGAGATAAGTGGGAGATAAGGGTAGCGGTTTCAAATGGTTTTCAACGAAAACAGGAACATAAGAAGTGGTGGTGTTTGCAAGTTATATGTGGTGGGTGTTTGGCGTTCATAGGTGGCGGTTGGTGAATAAGTGGTGGTGGTTTGCAGTCGGGGTGGTATGTGGCGGTGTAATGGAGAAGAAAGGTTGTGTTGATGATAGACGGTGATAAGGTGAAGGGGTTGAAGATGGTGATCGTGGTGGGTTCATGATGGTTGCAAGAGGTGGTGACATGGTGAGTCGTTTTGGTGGTGGTTTGATGTGATCATGGAGATTCGATGGTTTATGGACAAAGAAGGTGACCCGATTAGGGTGTTGTAGGGTGGTGGTGGCATGGAGATGGAAAGAAGAGAATGGTTCTTGTGGTTTGATTATATCTATATTCTCTTATATATATGTAAATAGATAGATATATAGTAATTTGATAGATAATAATATTTACATACATTGTATAATAATGGCATGATCATAATTCCAATCAATAATAGTAACCATTTAACATTGTATGATTAAAGTTGGAGATAAACACCGTTCATGTATCAATCAATCAAATATATATTATTATATATTATCTAATTGCAATGGACAAATATAATAACGTGTAAATAACATAAAATAATAAAAAAATATAATAGCATCCTTAGGTTTGTTTTATTCTGGTCGACATCTAATTTACACGGGTATTATTTCATGCCCGTTGTTAATCAGTGGCAAATAAAAAGTCTTCAGAAAAGTTCCATATTTTAGATTAAATATATTTATTTATTTTTGGCATTAAGGTATAAAATTTGATCATTAACTAAAAATAAACAAAAATCAACTCACTATCCTCTCCCGATCCCAGGTAAAATATAAAAGAAATTAAAACTTAACAAATAGTTCTTAAATACATATTTAATAAGTCTATAATTCATAGAACTCGGTTTCGGATCACCGTTTATTTTAGATTCACATAAGTTCGTTTTTAATTTGCTTAATATTTATTTTTAATATACTTTAGTTATATATAAATATGTTATAAATGATAATTATTGTAATATCATATTTTTATTTAATTTTAAATAGTTAATTCTAACCACTAAATCATTTAGTATTTCAAAATATATATCTATTTAAATATATATGTATCTATTTATAATTAATGGTTCGTGAATCGTCGAGAACAGTCGAAGGTCAATTTAATATATGAAACAGTTCAAAATTTTTGAGACTCAACCTAACAGACTTTGCTTATCATGTCAAAGATAATGAATCGTATCGAGAATTTGGTTCAAAATAAGTCGAAATTTTCCGGGTCGTGACAGTACCTACCCGTTAAAGAAATTTCGTCCCGAAATTTGAGTGAGATGGTCATGGCTAACACTAAAAATGTTTTTCATGACGAATATGAGTTGATTAATAGAGTTTTATCATTTTTTATTAATATAGATAAAACAATTCGATTACTCGAAGAGTACGAGTGAAGCTATCACAAAAGAGTGAAATTAGGAATCAAAGATTCGTCTTAACTTTTGACGTGGTAACGGTTGAATTCCGGAATTCCAGGGATTTAGGGAAAATCTTCGAAATCTAGAAGATTTGATTTTTCGGCGAATAAGGAAATTAAGATCTCTGTAATTAAATGCAGAAATCTGTTTTGATTTCTTTGTCTAGTATTTTCACTATAAATGGACTTCTTCCGTTTCATTACTTCCCACCACTCCCATACTTTCTTTCTTAGTTCATATTTCCAAAAGATTGCGAAAATGCTTAATTCCATTCTAATCCTTGATATTTTTCTAATTATTAATTCTGTCATCCTTCTCTTCCACCCGAAAAATCTATTTACTTCTACTATTACCTTGGGTGATACTATTCTTAATTATACCGTGTCTTTATATTGCTATTTGTATTAATATTCACGGTTTGTAACCTCCGTGTTGTTATTGGGCTTTATATTTTCTCTTATATTTTGGAGCTCTTTGCCTTCCTATTCTCCTCTCGACTCCTAGTAAAGCGAGTAATGGTTCAGAATTCGTAAGTATGGAGTTTAGAATGATTATAATGTTCTAAGCAGGAAGGAACGTGATAGCACAATTTGATTTTCAAATTTATCAAAATCACTGAAGATAGAACTATCAATAATATACTTTCTTGATATGTTCAGAAATTAAGCAGAATGACAGAGTTATGTAACATGGCACATGATGACGTTATGATCTATGAATCATCACGTTCCATTAGAAACTCAGCATGACTTACTGTAATATAATCACGTTGGCCAAGTGTCATTATATTATACTAACTCATGCTTCAATTCCCAACATTTCTCCACAACTCATTCATAATTTATACTTATATTTTACAGGAGTTTTCAATATAATGAAATAAAGAAAACACGAAGAGGTAGATAATTTCGGACAAGAATATTTATGAAAATATCCTCAGAAATATCGAAGATATTTTATGATGATATTTTGGAATTTCTAAGTTCGAAAGATGATGATGAAAAATTTTCCGCAAGATTTTAACATGACTTCGGAGCAAGATATTCTCTAAAGATTTCATCGGATCCAGAATTACCTGGATTCTTTGAATATAGGGTTTGATCCTTGTATTTGTTCTTTGTTTCCTTCATGGTGTGCTCAATTCGATTTTCAGTACCAAATATTTTCTATCGAGCGTTCCTAACATTCCCTTCTTTATCATCAAACTTTTGGCCATTTAGGCCATCTACAATTTTACTGTTTCCTCTGCATTTAATGCAGCCATATCTGATTTGTCGGTTATCATTTCGAAGTGTTTTCAGGAGAATTGTGTTTTTAGATGATTAAACGCTGATGGTAATATGGTGGAATATAAAAGGTTCCCGAGTAACAATAAAGAGTACGCATATATATCAAGGTTATAATAAGGTTATTTCGAATGAAAAGTCGGAGTTGACTTGCTGGAGCTGTGACAAAATTTGATACTTTGAAAGGGATTACCAAATCATTTTGGGTAATAACAACACTAAAGGAATTAGCACAGCTACGTGTTAAACGTTTACTCAGTTTCCGAGGGTTTTTCAGGTGTATAACTATATGCATCAATCTTTTCTTCCGTAGATGAAGTGCGGCTGGTTCATGCTCTCGATCGAACGGTTTTCAAGAATCGTGAAAGGTTTGAACGCAGATTGTAATTGTCAAGATACGAATGAGGTTTAAGATGAAATCAAGTGGCAAACTTGAAGAATTATTTAGTTTCATATGTTATAATCAGTATTTTAATTCATTTTAATTGTCCAATATTATTTGCCCACAGTCTATAGTCCACATTTAACAGTCCAATAGTTCGTACATAGTTTAATATATATCATTCGAATTAATTAATACGTACGTGACCCGTGTACTGGTCTCAGTATTGATCACAACTCAAACTATATATATATTTTGGAATCAACCTCAACCCTGTATAGCTAACTCCATCATTTGCATATAGAGTGTCTATGGTTGTTCCAAGATAAATATATAGATGGGTCAATATGATATGTCGAAACCTTGTATACGTGTCCCGTTATTTAAAGTGCGTAAAATAAATACAGAAATTAAATGACGATAAATAAAATTGCGAGAATGTAAATTGCGATAATTAAATTGCGATAAATAAAATGTAACCAGTTAGCTAGGAATAGTTAGCTAGGAACAGTTAGCGTGGATTCTTAACAATATTTCAATTAGTTAGTTCGTTTGTTTCTAACAAATTTTACTTTGTCCGATGTTTTCTTCATTATGCCACTTGTTGGATCCTGATAGATCAAAATCCAAATATGAAATTGAATGAAAATGATTATTCTGTGGTGAACGGATACGTATATCGGTGGATGTAAGTAGGATAGTAAACGACTGTTGAATCAGCTTTGAAGAATGTACATTGTAACTTTTTAATGTGAAATCTGAATATTCCTCGGGTATTACCTACCCGTTAAAATATTTTCGCAATTAACACTTTATACTAAAGAATTTTTAATTACAATCTTTATGAAAACATATATACATATATATTTTCTTCAGATGCAATCATGGATTTAATGAGTTAATATGATATTAACTCATCTGATTTACCGTTAGAACAAGAATATATAATCTCTAAAACATTAGAGGTTACATAATCACTATGTCGAACTAAGATAAATGATGTAGAACGTCATGTAGAACGATGATTATACTCGAGGTACAGAATGAAATGTTGAAGCTAGTGACGCGGATGTTGTTCTTGGTGGTACTAGTGCTGTTGGTGCTGAGGCTGGTGATGTTACTGGTGTTGATGATACTGCTAGTGCTTGCAAATTGTGTACCGTGCTCTCTAAAGTTATCACTCGAGCTCGGAGTTCTTTAACTTCTTCTACTAACCCTGGTTGGTTATCAGTGTGAAGTAGAGGTCGGATATCTTCTCTAGTTCCGTTAATGGTAGCCTCAAGACGAAAAATTCTTGCAAAAAGGGTATAAACGGTGTTGCGAACAGGTTCGCCGGTGAGCGGGTCGAGCACTCCGACGTTAGGTGGTAAGTTCGGCTCGTGATATGGAGTACCTTCTTCATTTCTCCATAGGGTAAGTATTTCGCGAACCCATCCCCACTTTCTAAAGAAATCACGGTAGTTGATCGGTTGGTGCGCTCCCGTCACGCTATCTTCGAAGTCAGAAGAACTTGGTCGATTCGTAGAGGCCATCGTACGCGATCACAGAAAAGATTTTTGGTATGAAAAGCTTAGTGACAGCAAATGATAGTTGGATGGTATTCTCAATGCATAATATGCCTAGATATATATAGTACCAGGATCCCTTAAATTACGGAGAAATTTACGGAAGATATCAGGCAAAGTTTACCGTAATAGATACGCTAAGATATGAATTAGCAGATACGCTAAGATATGGATTTATCGGTACACTATCTTTCGAATAAGTGCAGGAAGTTGTGTCTAGACTTAAAAATGATAAGCAGATAAATTTCCACTTAGAATGATAAACAATACGTATAATATGCAGCTAAGGTCGAAGTCCAGACTTGCTAATGCATCCTAACAACTATCAGTTAGACACGCTAATGCAAGACCTGGTTCGCTAGGACCAACGCTCTGATACCACCTGTAACGACCCGTCCTTATCCACCTGGACGAAGTCATCAACATTTGGTCCCATTGCGATGATCGACTCCAAGTAATGTCCTTAAATTGAGCAAATGCACAGCGGAAGACTTAATTCGTACCTGAGAATAAACATGCTTTAAAGTGTCAACCAAAAGGTTGGTGAGTTCATAGGTTTATCATAACAATCATTTCAATATTTTAATAGACCACAAGATTTCATAATCATAAACATAATACACTCGCAAGTGTATGTAAAGCATTCTAAGTGGTTGAGCACTTGGTAACCATACTTAACATTTAATCACGTCGCATATTCCCTTTATTATGAAATCTCACTACACCGTACCAAGTGTAGTCACCGAAACGAAGTACTGTGCAACCGTTGAATACTGGTCGTCCAGTCCGGTTGGGGTTGTCAGGCCCGATAGATCTATCAACAGGATTCGCGTTTACAATACCCATGTAAATAGTAGTTACCAAGCTACAGGGAAATATGCCAGTGGTACAACTCAACGTAGAATATATTTTTAAGTACTTGCGTCTATTTTGTAAACATTTATAAAAGCAGCGCATGTATTCTCAGCCCAAAATATATATTGCAAAAGCAATTAAAAAGGGAGCAAATGAAACTCACCATACTGTATTTTGTAGTAAAAATACATATAACGTCATTTAACAACCGAACAATGTAGGTTAACCTCGGATTCACGAACCTATATCATATATATGTATATATATTAACTCATATAATAACATTTAAACAAGTTCATATATTAATATTTGTTTATGAATAACTTAGTTATATCTAATGAGGTATTTTAAATAGATACTTAATTTGTTTATTAAATTCATATTAAAGTGTTTTAACTAAAATATATAATGTATTAAAGTTTATATATATGATTATATTAAGATATTTTTATATATTATATGTAACTTAAATAATAATAATATTTTAGTTTTTAAAAAAAATATTAGTATGTAATATGATATATATAATAAATATAGTTTTATAAAAACATTATATGTTTGCTAATATAATAATTATAATATTACTAGAATAATGATAATAAAAATAATGGTAATTCTAATAATAATGATAAATTTAATAAAAATAGTAATTTTAGTGATAATTTTAATGATAATGATGATCTTATTACTAATAATAAATTTTTTTTTTAAATATAATAAAAATATTACTTTTAATAAAAATGATAATTCTCATAATTTTAATTATAATGATAATAATGATTATAATAATACTACCTTTAAATGATCAAATAAGCTTCCTAAAAAGAGTTGCTACTGCCCAGACTTGAACCTGAGACCTCTCGCTCAACACAAACACTTCCTAACCATTCCTTCATCTCCGTTTTCTTGGTTTAGATTAGCCATAAGTTATATATACCCCGTTACTTCTGTCTCAACCTAACCAAAGTCGCGGCCCAAATATAACCAAATTATAGGCCCAATCGAGATTTCCATTTGTAAATCTATTTAAGTTATAAACGGCCCAACAGCAAGATTACATGGGATCTGTGACCTTATAACCGTAACAAAAGCCCATGGTTCATAAAAAATTCGGTATACAACTTTTCAAGGAGGCTGTGGCCGACAGAAACAAGGATTAGACGACAGAAACAAGGATTATACAGCTGGTTCCAATTTACAGTTCATCAAGAAAGGTTTACTTTTTCATAAATTTATACGATCTTAATTATCATCAATTTTTCTTCATCATCAATCTAATTATCACTTGTTTATTATAAATATCATCACGTCATTGTCTTCTATCATCACGAACAAATCGTATATTACTTCCGGTTTTTCCCAATTTCACAAAACAGAAGTAGAAACAGATGTTACAGCAGCTAACAGGAGGCATAGGGTGTCGTTGCAGGTTCGTTCTTGATGAGAAATCAAGATAAATAGTTATGTAACTGCAGTAGCAATCGGTTTTAAGGGTGATGGTTGTTGTCATTCGAAGCAGAAAAGAGAATAAACGCAGGTCGTTCGAATGGTGGTGATCATGGGTTTGAAACCAACAAGTGGGTTTTATTCTTGGAGCTTTTGAATAGCAAACTAAACCAGCAAAATATATGTGGTGGTTGTCGTGAGGTTGCGAGTGGTTTTCAAGGTTCACGAAAAGGAAATTTTAGAGAGAGAAAAGAGAGTGAGAGAGATAAGTGGGAGATAAGGGTAGCGGTTTCAAATGGTTTTCAACGAAAACAGGAACATAAGAAGTGGTGGTGTTTGCAAGTTATATGTGGTGGGTGTTTGGCGTTCATAGGTGGCGGTTGGTGAATAAGTGGTGGTGGTTTGCAGTCGGGGTGGTATGTGGCGGTGTAATGGAGAAGAAAGGTTGTGTTGATGATAGACGGTGATAAGGTGAAGGGGTTGAAGATGGTGATCGTGGTGGGTTCATGATGGTTGCAAGAGGTGGTGACATGGTGAGTCGTTTTGGTGGTGGTTTGATGTGATCATGGAGATTCGATGGTTTATGGACAAAGAAGGTGACCCGATTAGGGTGTTGTAGGGTGGTGGTGGCATGGAGATGGAAAGAAGAGAATGGTTCTTGTGGTTTGATTATATCTATATTCTCTTATATATATGTAAATAGATAGATATATAGTAATTTGATAGATAATAATATTTACATACATTGTATAATAATGGCATGATCATAATTCCAATCAATAATAGTAACCATTTAACATTGTATGATTAAAGTTGGAGATAAACACCGTTCATGTATCAATCAATCAAATATATATTATTATATATTATCTAATTGCAATGGACAAATATAATAACGTGTAAATAACATAAAATAATAAAAAAATATAATAGCATCCTTAGGTTTGTTTTATTCTGGTCGACATCTAATTTACACGGGTATTATTTCATGCCCGTTGTTAATCAGTGGCAAATAAAAAGTCTTCAGAAAAGTTCCATATTTTAGATTAAATATATTTATTTATTTTTGGCATTAAGGTATAAAATTTGATCATTAACTAAAAATAAACAAAAATCAACTCACTATCCTCTCCCGATCCCAGGTAAAATATAAAAGAAATTAAAACTTAACAAATAGTTCTTAAATACATATTTAATAAGTCTATAATTCATAGAACTCGGTTTCGGATCACCGTTTATTTTAGATTCACATAAGTTCGTTTTTAATTTGCTTAATATTTATTTTTAATATACTTTAGTTATATATAAATATGTTATAAATGATAATTATTGTAATATCATATTTTTATTTAATTTTAAATAGTTAATTCTAACCACTAAATCATTTAGTATTTCAAAATATATATCTATTTAAATATATATGTATCTATTTATAATTAATGGTTCGTGAATCGTCGAGAACAGTCGAAGGTCAATTTAATATATGAAACAGTTCAAAATTTTTGAGACTCAACCTAACAGACTTTGCTTATCATGTCAAAGATAATGAATCGTATCGAGAATTTGGTTCAAAATAAGTCGAAATTTTCCGGGTCGTGACATTACGTAACCCTCGTCCCTTTGACGACGTTACAACACGCTGTCTTATCAACGGCCATAACGGTTATGTTCCACAAGACCAAGGATGGGAAGTAATCCTAGTAAAACTAGAATGCATGACTTGTTTCTGGACGTATGAATTACGTGTCTTTATTGCCTTTGCTGAACGACTTGTGTACTAGCTAGAATTATCTTCACAACTATCTTGTATCAAAGTTATTGTGTGCTATATTTCATGCTTTATGTAAAATAAGCGGTATTGTAAGTTTGTAAAATATTGTATAAAAGTTTGAACGCAAAATATTATTATAATCAGTTTTTCATATAGAATTGTAGTAGTTGAATTGTATATTAGCTACTAAGTATGAACTTAACGGGTAGGTACTACCCGAATTTAAACTTATAAAATGCTAATATGAAGAAAAAGCTTTTATAAATGAGTTCATATTATGCTACGAAATACTATTAACTACTCTTAATATTCTGTATGATTAACTTGTTCCATTTGACTATTTTGAAGGAAATGGCACCGACTACTCGACACACCGTGAATATGAATGAAGAGGAGTTCCGTACTTTTCTAGCTTCAAACATAGCCGCAGTACAGGCTGCGCTACATACCAACAATAACCTTGGATCTAGCAGTACAAGAAATCGTGTAGGATGCACCTACAAAGAATTCACTGCCTGCAAACCTTTGGAATTTGATAGAACCGAAGGACCGATCGGATTGAAACGGTGGACCGAGAAGGTCGAATCAGTGTTTGCCATAAGTAAGTGTACTGAAGAGGACAAAGTGAAGTACGCTACGCATACCTTCATAGGTTCTGCGTTAACATGGTGGAATACCTATCTAGAGCAAGTGGGACAAGATGATGCGTACGTACTACCGTGGTCAGCATTTAAGCACTTGATGAACGAGAAGTACCGTCCCAGAACCGAGGTCAATAAGCTCTAGACAGAACTTAGAGGGTTACGAACCCAAGGATTTGATATTACCACGTACGAAAGACGATTCACAGAATTGTGCCTATTGTGTCCGGGAGCGTTCGAAGATGAGGAAGAGAAGATCGACGCGTTTGTGAAAGGATTACCGAAAAGAATCCAAGAAGATATAAGTTCACACGAGCCCGCCTCCATACAACATGCATGTAGAATGGCTCACAAACTAGTGAACCAGATTGAGGAAAGAATTAAAGAACAGACGGCTGAAGAGGCCAATGTGAAGCAAGTCAAAAGAAAGTGGGAGGAAAACGGTGATAAGAATCACCAATACAACAATAACATCAATTACAATAATAATCGCAACAATTATCCCGACAATCGCAACATCAATCGCAACTACAACAAACGGCCCAACAAAAACAACAACAACAACAACAACAACAACAACAACAACAGCAACTACAACAATCATCCCAACAACAATAACAACCGCAACAACAACAACAATCAGAAGCAGCTATGCCAAAGGTGTGAAAAGTATCACTCAGGGTTCTGCACCAAATTTTGCAACAAGTGTAAAAGAAATGGTCATAGCGCGGCGAAGTGTGAGGTTTACGGACCAGGAGTTAACAGAACAAAAGGAACAAATGGTGTCAGAACGAGTAATGGCGGAGCAAGTAGTGTCGGAGCAAGTTATGCCAATGTAGTTTGTTATAAATGTGGAAAATCGGGCCACATTATTAGAAATTGCCCGAACCAGGAGAACACGAATGGACAAGGCTGCGGAAGAGTTTTCAATAGTAATGCGGCAGAGGCACAGGAAGACCCGGAGCTTGTTATGGGTACGTTTCTTATTGACAATAAATCTGCTTACGTTTTATTTGATTCGGGTGCGGATAGAAGCTATATGAGTAGAGATTTTTGTGATAAATTAAGTTGTCCATTGACGCCGTTGGATAGTAAATTTTTACTCGAATTAGCAAACGGTAAATTAATTTCAGCAGATAATATATGCCGGAATCGAGAAATTAAACTGGGTAGCGAAATATTTAAGATTGATTTGATACCAGTAGAGTTAGGGAGTTTTGATGTAATAGTTGGCATGGACTGGCTGAAGAAGGTGAAAGTAGAGATCGTATGTTATAAAAATGCAATTCGCATTGTACGAGAAGAAGGAGAACCCTTAATGGTGTACGGAGAAAAGGGCAACATGAAGCTACATCTTATTAGTAATTTGAAGGCACAAAAACTAATAAGAAAAGGTTGCTATGCTGTTCTAGCACACGTCGAGAAAGTACAAACTGAAGAAAAGAGCATCAATGATGTTCCCGTCACAAAAGAATTTCCCGATGTATTTCCGAAAGAATTACCGGGACTACCTCCACATCGATTTGTTGAATTTCAAATAGATCTTATACCAGGAGCTGCACCAATAGCTCGTGCTCCTTATAGAGTCGCACCCAGCAAGATGAAAGAACTGCAAAGCCAACTGCAAGAACTATTAGAACGTGGTTTCATTCGACCAAGCACATCACCATGGGGAGCTCCTGTTTTGTTTGTCAAGAAGAAGGATGGTACATTTAGGTTGTGTATTGACTACAGAGAGTTGAACAAACTTACCATCAAAAACCGTTATCCACTGCCGAGAATTGATAACTTATTTGATCAACTACAAGGCTCGTCGGTTTATTCGAAGATCGATTTACGTTCTGGATATCATCAAATGCGAGTAAAGGTGGATGATATTCCAAAAACTGCTTTTAGGACGCGTTATGGTCATTACGAGTTTATGGTTATGCCGTTTGGATTGACTAACGCACCAGCTGTGTTCATGGACCTTATGAACCGAGTGTGTGGGCCATATCTTGAGAAGTTTGTCATTGTTTTCATCGATGACATACTTATTTACTCAAAGAATGATCAAGAGCACGAAGAACATTTGAGAAAAGTGCTAGAAGTATTGAGGAAAGAAAAACTGTACGCTAAGTTTTCAAAGTGTGCATTTTGGTTGGAAGAAGTTCAATTCCTAAGTCACATAGTGAACAAAGAAGGTATCCAGGTGGACCCGGCAAAGATCGAAATCGTTGAAAAGTGGGAAACCCTAAAAACTCCGAAGCATATACGTCAATTTTTAGGATTGACTGGTTACTACAGAAGATTCATCCAAGATTTTTCCAAAATAGCGAAACCCTTGACTGCATTAACGCATAAAAGGAATAAATTTGAATGAAAGGATGAACAAGAGAAGGCGTTTCAATTATTGAAGAAAAAGCTAACTACTGCACCTATATTGTCATTGCCTGAAGGGAATGATGATTTTGTGATTTATTGTGACGCATCAAAGCAAGGTCTCGGTTGTGTATTAATGCAACGGATGAAGGTGATTGCTTATGCGTCTAGACAATTGAAGATTCACGAGCAAAATTATACGACGCATGATTTGGAATTAGGCGCGGTTGTTTTTGCATTAAAGACTTGGAGGCACTACTTATATGGGGTCAAAAGTATTATATATACCTACCACAAAAGTCTTCAACACATATTTAATCAGAAACAACTGAATATGAGGCAGCGTAGGTGGATTGAATTGTTGAATGATTACGACTTTGAGATTCGTTACCACCCGGGGAAGGCAAATGTGGTAGCCGACGCCTTGAGCAGAAAGGACAGAGAACCCATTCGAGTAAAATCTATGAATATAATGATTCACACTAACCTTACTACTCAAATAAAGGAAGTGCAACAAGGAGTTTTAAAAGATGGAAATTTAAAGGATGAAATACCCAAAGGATCGGAGAAGCATCTTAATATTCGGGAAGACGGAACCCAATACCCAAAGGATCGGAGAAGTATCTTAATATTCGGGAAGACGGAACCCGGTATAGGGCTGAAAGAATTTGGGTACCAAAATTTGGAGATATGAGAGAAATGGTACTTAGAGAAGCTCATAAAACTAGATACTCAATACATCCTGGAACGGGGAAGATGTACAAGGATCTTAAGAAACATTTTTGGTGGCCAGGTATGAAAGCCGATATTGCTAAATATGTAGGAGAATGTTTGACGTGTTCTAAGGTCAAAGCTGAACATCAGAAACCATCAGGTCTACTACAACAACCTGAAATCCCGGAATGGAAATGGGAAAACATTACCATGGATTTCATTACTAAATTGCCAAGGACTGCAAGTGGTTATGATACTATTTGGGTAATAGTTGATCGTCTCACCAAGTCAGCACACTTCCTGCCAATAAGAGAAGATGACAAGATGGAGAAGTTAGCACGACTGTATTTGAAGGAAGTCGTCTCCATACATGGAATACCAATCTCTATTATCTCTGATAGGGATGGCATATTTATTTCAAGATTCTGGCAGACATTACAGCAAGTATTGGGAACTCGTCCAGACATGAGTACTGCCTATCATCCACAAACTGATGGGCAGAGCAAAAGGATGATACAAACGCTTGAAGACATGCTACGAGCTTATGTTATTGATTTCGGAAACAGTTGGGATCGACATCTACCGTTAGCAGAATTTTCCTACAACAACAGCTACCATTCAAGCATTGAGATGGCACCGTTTGAAGCACTTTATGGTAGAAAGTGCAGGTCTCCGAATTGTTGGAGTGAAGTGGGGGATAGACAGATTACGGGTCCGGAGATAATACAAGAAACTACCAAGAAAATCATCCAAATTCAACAAAGATTGAAAACCGCCCAGAGTCGACAAAAGAGCTACGCGGACAGTAAAAGAAAAGATATAGAGTTTGAAATTGGAGAAATGGTCATGCTTAAGGTTTCACCTTGGAAAGGCGTTGTTCGATTTGGTAAACGGGGGAAACTAAATCCAAGGTACATTGGACCATTCAAGATTATAGATCGTGTCAGACCAGTAGCTTACCAACTGGAGCTACCTCAACAACTCGCGGCTGTACATAACACTTTCCATGTCTCAAATTTGAAGAAATGTTTTGCTAAAGAAGATCTCACTATTCTGTTGGACGAAATCCAAATCAATGAAAAACTTCAATTCATTGAAGAACCCGTCGAAATAATGGATCGTGAGGTTAAGAGACTTAAACAAAGCAAGATACCGATTGTTAAGGTTCGATGGAATGCTCGTAGAGGACCCGAGTTCACCTGGGAGTGTGAAGATCAGATGAAGAAGAAATACCTGCATTTATTTCCAGAAGATACGTCAACACCTCCAACTGCTTAAAATTTCGGGACGAAATTTATTTAACGGGTAGGTACTGTAGTGACCCGAACTTTTCCATGTTTATATATATATTAAATGAAATTGTTATTTACATAATTAAGTGTTTCCAACATGTTAAGAAATCAAACTTGTTAAGACTTGATTAATTGAAATAGGTTTCATATAGACAATTGACCACCCAAGTTGACCGGTGATTCACGAACGTTAAAACTTGTAAAAACTATACAATGACATATATATGGTTATATATATAGTTAACATGATTTTATTATAAGTATGTATCTCATTAGGTATTTTAACAATGAGTTATATACATAAAATGAGACTATTGATTTAAGAAACTCGAAAACGATATATATAACGATTATCGTTATATCAACGTCTTACTAGGTACATATGAATCATATTAAGATATTGATACACTTGGTTAATTATGTTAAATGATAAGTAAATATATTATTAAGTGTATTAACAATGAAATACATATGTAAAAATAAGACTACTAACTTAATGATTTCGAAACGAGACATATATGTAACGATTATCGTTGTAATGACATTTAACTGTATATATATCATACTAAGATATATTATATATCATAATATCATGATAATATAACAAATTAACATCTCATTTGTTATAATAAACAATGGGTTAACAACATTCAACAAGATCGTTAACCTAAAGGTTTCAAAACAACATTTACATGTAACGACTAACGATGACCTAACGACTCAGTTAAAATGTATATACATGTAGTGTTTTAATATGTATTCATACACTTTTGAAAGACTTCAAGACACTTATCAAAATACTTCTACTTAACAAAAATACTTACAATTACATCCTCATTCAGTTTCATCAACAATTCTACTCGTATGCACCCGTATTCGTACTCGTACAATACACAGCTTTTAGATATTTGTACTATTGGTATATACACTCTAATGATCAGCTGTTAGCAGCCCATGTGAGTCACCTAACACACATGTAGGAACCATCATTTGGCAACTAGCATGAAATATCTCATAAAATTACAAAAATATGAGTAATCATTCATGACTTATTTACATGAAAACAAAATTACATATCCTTTATATCTAATCCATACAACAACAACCAAAAACACCTACAAACACTTTCATTCTTCAATTTTCTTCATCTAATTGATCTCTCTCAAGTTCTATCTTCAAATTCTAAGTGTTCTTCATAAATTTCAAAAGTTCTAGTTTCATAAAATCAAGAATACTTCCAAGATTGCAAGTTTACTTCCAAGTTTTCTAAATCCATTCCAAGTAATCATCCAAGATCAAGAAACCTTTGTTACTTACAGTAGGTTATCTTTCTAATACAAGGTAATAATCATATTCAAACTTTAATTCAATTTCTATAACTATAACAATCTTATTTCGAGTGGAAATCTTACTTGAAATTGTTTTCGTGTCATGATTCTGCTTCAAGAACTTTCAAGCCATCCAAGGATCCTTTGAAGCTAGATCTATTTTTCCCATTTCCAGTAGGTTTATCCAAGGAACTTGAGGTAGTAATGATGTTCATAACATCATTCGATTCATACATATAAAGCTATCTTATTCGAAGGTTTAAACTTGTAATCACTAGAACATAGTTTAGTTAATTCTAAACTTGTTCGCAAATAAAAGTTAATCCTTCTAACTTGACTTTAAAAATCAACTAAACACATGTTCTATATCTATATGATATGCTAACTTAATGATTTAAAACCTGGAAACACGAAAAACACCGTAAAACCGGATTTACGCCGTCGTAGTAACACCGCGGGCTGTTTTGGGTTAGTTAATTAAAAACTATGATAAACTTTGATTTAAAAGTTGTTATTCTGGGAAAATGATTTTTATTATGAACATGAAACTATATCCAAAAATTATGGTTAAACTCAAAGTGGAAGTATGTTTTCTAAAATGGTCATTTAGACGTCGTTCTTTCGACTGAAATGACTACCTTTACAAAAATGACTTGTAACTTATTTTTCTGACTATAAACCTATACTTTTTCTCTTTAGATTCATAAAATATAGTTCAATATGAAACCACAGCAATTTGATTCACTCAAAACGGATTTAAAATGAAGAAGTTATGGGTAAAACAAGATTGGATAATTTTTCTCATTTTAGCTACGTGAAAATTGGTAACAAATCTATTCCAACCATAACTTAATCAACTTGTATTGTATATTATGTAATCTTGAGATACCATAGACACGTATACAATGTTTCGACCTATCATGTCGACACATCTATATATATTTCGGAACAACCATAGACACTCTATATGTGAATGTTGGAGTTAGCTATACAGGGTTGAGGTTGATTGCAAAATATATATAGTTTGAGTTGTGATCAATACTGAGATACGTATACACTGGGTCGTGGATTGATTCAAGATAATATTTATCGATTTATTTCTGTACATCTAACTGTGGACAACTAGTTGTAGGTTACTAACGAGGACAGCTGACTTAATAAACTTAAAACATCAAAATATATTAAAAGTGTTGTAAATATATTTTGAACATACTTTGATATATATATATATATATATATATATATATATATATATATATATATATATATATATATATATATATATATATATATGTATATATTGTTATAGGTTCGTGAATCAACCAGTGGCCAAGTCTTACTTCCCGACGAAGTAAAAATCTGTAAAAGTGAGTTATAGTCCCACTTTTAAAATCTAATATTTTTGGGATGAGAATACATGCAAGTTTTATAAATGATTTACAAAATAGACACAAGTACGTGAAACTACATTCTATGGTTGAATTATCGAAATCGAATATGCCCCTTTTTATTAAGTCTGGTAATCTAAGAATTAGGGAACAGACACCCTAATTGACGCGAATCCTAAAGATAGATCTATTGGGCCTAACAAACCCCATCCAAAGTATCGGATGCTTTAGTACTTCGAAATTTATATCATATCCGAAGGGTGTCCCGGAATGATGGGGATATTCTTATATATGCATCTTGTTAATGTCGGTTACCAGGTGTTCACCATATAAATGATTTTTATCTCTATGTATGGGATGTGTATTGAAATATGAAATCTTGTGGTCTATTGTTACGATTTGATATATATAGGTTAAACCTATAACTCACCAACATTTTTGTTGACGTTTAAAGCATGTTTATTCTCAGGTGAATACTAAGAGCTTCCGCTGTTGCATACTAAAATAAGGACAAGATTTGGAGTCCATGTTTGTATGATATTGTGTAAAAACTGCATTCAAGAAACTGATTTCGATGTAACATATTTGTATTGTAAACCATTATGTAATGGTCGTGTGTAAACAAGATATTTTAGATTATCATTATTTGATAATCTACGTAAAGCTTTTTAAACCTTTATTTATGAAATAAAGGTTATGGTTTGTTTTAAAAATGAATGCAGTCTTTGAAAAACGTCTCATATAGAGGTCAAAACGTCGCAACGAAATCAATTAATATGGAACGTTTTTAATCAATAAGAACGGGACATTTCAGTTTCTTGGGAGAAAACGAAAGAAAAAGGAAAAGAAAATAAGAAATGAAATGAATGGATGAGGTTAAATCCTCAAATCTGTCTCAAACGCAAAAAGACTAAATTGCCCTTGAACTTCATTTGAAATTACAAGAATCGGGTGCCAGTTCGTGCAGTATGCCGCGCCGCGGCATTAATGGTCGCGTCGCGACCTTTGCCTGAGTCTGGTGCCTTCTTTACCACACTTTCTGATCTGAATTCTAGTTGATTGCCGCGCCGCGGCCTCATTTGTCGCGCCGCGACACACGGCGTGATCTGAGTCATTTTCTTGCATACAAGACCTCAACACCCGAACATGTCCCGAACCCTTCATACGCCTATCGTACATACACAATACACCTATAAGTCATGTACGGGGAAAACGGGGTGTTACAACTCTCCCCCACTTAGATTCGATCACGTCCTCGTGATCCTAGTCACGAACCCACACTCAATGGTCGTCGAATATGCATTTCAAACCGACTTCTACCACAAATTTGCTAACCCGATGGTTAATCCAATGACAAATTACACACTTGATCGCATCCCGAGACGTACAATACACGCAACAACTTAAGTCTACAACGATCCCTTACATAATTCTTCTCAAAGAGTTACCCTTAACAGCTAAATAGTCACCCGCGATTTATCAAATTCTATAATTCTGAGCACTAGCACTAACTCAATCCCTCACATCGGGAAAACTCAACCAATCTCATATCGAGATATCAATTCCTTAGCATACCCTTACCGAGTACGACGCTAAAAACAACCAAGTATCAACCTAAGGTCAACAACCCGAAACGATGAAGACCGAACCAAACGAATCCTGACAGATAACACCAATCACTAAACATCCCCTGTAGTGCGCAATACGACCAATACGTAACTACCGTAACATCATAAGCAACGGCTAAAACCAAAAGCGCCCAAAACGACTATGCCAACGCTAATCCTAAGGTGTACAAAATTGACTATTGTCACACCCGTAACAACATGTTAGCGAAACACGGCTATCACATCACTAATCACGCAACATGGTCCTCACGACCCCACCATCGGTGTATAAAACAACCGATAGATCACACAACCCGAAGGCTGGCTGAAAACACACACGCCTTAGTGAATCCGAACTACACGCGACTCACTACCTTCCCCACAACAACAATCGGGATTGGCCGAACTACACGCGCCTTAGTGAATCCGAACTACACGAGAGTCACTATCCCGGAGGAATGACCGAACTACACGAGTCATTTGTGAATCCGAACTACACGAGACTCACTCCTCAATACAATGACCGAAACCACACGAGTCATTTGTGAATCCGAACTACACGAGATTCACTTCCACAATAAGATGACCGAAACCACACGCGTCATCGTGAATCCGAAACCACACGCGATTCACTACCATGATGAAGTCAGCGGACCCGAAGATCATGCATCACCAATCAATAAACCCATGATGAAGTCAGCGGACCCCGAAGGTCATGCTTCACCAATCTCAACACTGGATGAAGTCAGCGGACTCCGAAAGTCATGCTTCACCGATATAACACCTCGCTCATGATGAAGTCAGCGGACCCCGAAGGTCATGCTCCACCAATCGCATACTCCCATGATGAAGTCAGCGGACCCCGAAGGTCATGCTCCACCAATCAACAATACCATGATGAAGTCAGCGGACTCCGAAAGTCATGCTTCATCAATCAACGCCCTTTTGGCCTCGAACAACGAGTAGCGTAACATCACGCTCAGCTACGCCATAGTGAATCCTAACGGATACCACTAGCCATTCACACAATCGAGCAAGAACCGCCTATATCAAACATAGGTACCCAACAATAATTCTCCAAAAGAGAACCCGTCTCACACACATCCCTTAACCGAGGGATTTCACTATGCTCACCAAACACGTCCATCATCTCTCAACGAGATTTACCACATTACCACATCGGTGATAATTCAAATCCAAACTATATGTACAATTTATCCGAAATTGTAATCTACCACAAATCGACCAAAACCAGGTCTCGACAACATTTTCCGGATCTACCAAAAGCATCATCCGAAATCTCACACTAAAACTTCCTCGTGCGGGAGTGTAACTCCCCCACTTGGAACTACGTCCCATATCTATAACTCGTACAACCGTACAATGCTACCAAGGGTAGACTTTACAAACGATTGGGCTCACACGACCCATCGCCATATCTTGCTCCAGCCTTGAGCACACGAAAGATTTCAATCAATTCTTAAACACTTCGAACAAAAAGTGTACCACGATTACACAAACCACACCCTCGCAATCATCCAATTGCTCTAGTTTGTCAATTTCCACTTAGTCACTCATGTACCTAAGGGTTTCACTCCGGTACCCTAAGTACAATGTAACCACAACACAATCGGAGTCGAACACCACGCTAGTAGGTATAAAAGGGCACCTAATGTCGCGTCACGTAGACTCCTTTACCAACATACATCGAGATTCAAAACACTCGATCTCAAGGTTTTCAGCCCACCCGTCGAACCTCACGGTTCATCGACCTCCACACAAAAGCGAACACGCGCTTAACAACCGAACACCAAAACCCATTTCCATGGCTTGGTAGACACATTTCCCAATACTAAGGAATGCTTGGTGGCACCAAGTCTTACGCCCTTCGCCCGACAATCAACGTCACCATTGGGTACTTCCATTAGGAACGTCACCCATAACAACAACATGCACAACACAATGCATTTAATAAACTCAAAATCAACGGAGCATAATAAATAATCAAAGGGAATATTTATTAAAACGAAACGTACCTTAACATCTCCTTGCCACCCCCGTCCCCGCTAACTTGGGACATTCCGACTTACGATGTCCTTCTTCTTGGCAATTGAAGCACACCACACCATCACCCTTTGGCACCGAACATTCCCAAGACTTGTGACCCCTCATGCCACAATTGTAACATCTAGATGCACTAGAATCCGGTATACCCGTCCGCGTACCACCCGTGCTCACACTCGGACCCTTAATCCCCTTACTCGGAGCACCATACGAAACAACCCTTCTCTCACTTGAAGGTTCACCAATCTTTGATCGCGTATACGACTCGAAACCTCTAGCCAAGGCGAATAATTCCGCAAATGATTTCGCGTGACCCCGGCTAATCTTATTCTTCAAGTCATCATTCAAGGTTCAATAGAAATCTTGCATCAACAAATTATCATTCCCCAAATACTCCGGGCAAAAACGAGCCTTCGCCATAAAGGTCGTCTTGAGAGTATTCAAATCCATAGAACCCTGTTGCAAATTTCGTAACTCATTACGCATTTCCGACAAATCGGCTGAAGTCCAGAACTCCTCGAAGAATTCCTTCTTAAACTCATCCCATGATAACGCCATAAACGGTTCACCACCGACAAGATCAATCTTACCATCCAACCAATCCTTTGCCCTACCCCGCAACAAGCTCGTAGCGAGTCTTGTCCTCTTCTCAGGAGGGCATTCAATGGTACGAAAATACCCTTCAACATCCGAGATCCAAGTTGTGCTTACCAAAGGATCCGGTTTTCCGTCATACATCGGGGGTTTAGTCCTCATGAAGCTCTTAAGACAATGCTCCATTTCCCCACTACTCCGAGATTCGGAATACTTCCTATCCATTTCTTCTCGAAATGCACTCATTTGCTCCACAACGGCGGCCGCAACTCTAGCGTTAAACTCCAAATCGTTCGTCTCGGTCCCGTTTCCCGTCGCCATTCTAAGGAATGCAAAGCGATTAGATCACGAACGTATAAAGCACACACACAATACCGCCCCCATCTTGCTAAACACTCGTCGTACATCACTTGCTAGACACGATTTGCACCCGTAATAAGGTTTGCAAGTCCTTATTACGCACACACGCCGTATCAACTCGTTAGTACAACGACCGCCTCGTTCGATGATATAAACAAACACAAACAAAATTCTACGCGATATGCACATACGCGAGAATTATTATCACAACACAATTAATATATTAATAATATCCGCATTACTAATATAAACGTTAGTCAACCTATAAACAAGGCACTTACTAAACCCATTTCGACCCGTAATCCTACAAGTCCCGCAACAAATTAAGCACACACAAAAGTCTAAGTCTAGGCACCTATCTCAAGTCACCTAAATCATTAGACCATGCTCTGATACCACTTGAAATAACCCAACCCATATTAAAACCGGCCCATAAAATTTTTTCCTTTTAATACGCTTTAAATAACACTTTAGGTCCCAATTGTGTTTCCATAAACAATAGAAGGTTTAATAAACCTTAAAACATTTAATACATTGATTAATTGTCCAAATGGACATACACGACCCGACTAGTTTAGTTTCCAACCAAAACCGAGCATGGTGATTTGGGACTACGCTACCCAAATCCTAATCGAATACAAAAGCAAAATCTTATAAGCAACCTAGCCAAGATCTCTAATCCCCAAGCTTACCCGAGCCGCCAAGCATGCAAACCTGTAAAAATGTAAACAACGAGAGGGTAAGCTAACGCTTAGTGAATGATAATAAACTACATACATATATATGTATAAAATGGACACGCCACACAAATATCAAATACCGCATACCGAAGCATCCATGTATAAGGCAACTACACTAAGCATACCGTACGATCTCTAAGCAACAAGCTAAAAATGTCAACAAAGTATAAGTTCACCAAAGACGATGTGAACAACGCCAATAAGCTACACCCGGAGGGTTAGCTACAACACAACATTACATTAATATATATATAACAATATAAAACGAATAAGGTTAACCCCTTAACCCATTACCGAATACCAAACGCCACAATGAAGATTGGCCAAGCTACACGAGCCTTAGTAATCCGAACCCACACGAGATTACTATCTTCACAACATCGAGGTTGGCCGAACTACACGAGCCTTAGTAATCCGAAACCACGCGAGATTACTACCTCAATAAGATGACCGAACTACACGAGTCATCGTGAATCCGAACTACACGCGATTCACTTCTCAACATCAAAACCCACGGTCACGGGATTATAAAATCTACCACATCGGGGTCATCCACTTCACAACAATATCAACCCTTCGCCATTGGGGTTATAACATCCAAATCACAACCACGTGTGATAACGTACACACAAGCGTGTACCTCGCCAAAGGTGGTCAACCAAAACGCACAACCGTGCCAATTGGACTCATACAAAAGTCCATCAAATCCTCATATATGTGAAGTGAGCTCTATGACCGAGAACCACTTCACCCGACCCGCACCCATCCTACACATACATATTCACATAGGATATTAACACTCACCTTGTCGCCTTGAAGAATGCTTCCAAGTAATCCGCAACTCGTCAATGAAAAGTACCTATTCCATTATCACAAATTCAACAACACACTTAGATTGGATTTACAAACCAACCCAATTTGACACTTAGTGCAAATTCGACCCAAATGCACTTCCAAGGACAAACCGCGCCCAAACTAACCAATAATCACTAACACAAGTGATAATGGTCCTAATATGCCAATTAAACCCAAACACAAGTGTTAAACATGTGTCTCACCCATTTTGACACCAAAACCCTAATTTTGACCCATTAAGTCAAAATCTCACCATTTACAAGTCTTGACACCAAAACACATTTAACTCGGGTTTATACTTCAACTTAATCCATTTTAAGTTCATAAACCTCATTAATTCACAATCGGGTCATAATCATCACCAAAACCCTAATTTTGACTCTAGTCAAAATTAGTCAACCAAGAGAACCCTAATTTCTTCCAACACCTCAATAATCACTAAATACTAGTGATTACACCCAATTGCAAGTCTCACAAGCATGAACTTGCACACCAAACCCAAAACCCGATATTAACAACAATCAACCCGAATCTTGGTGTTAATCTTCAATTAACAACTAAATGGGTTCTATCTATGAATCATACAATCAAAAGCCCTAAACTTGAATGAAGAACAAAAAAATGAATTTCAGAGTTAGAGCTTACCACTAGTATCATCGTGTAGCTAAGAACGAGGAGAACAAACTTGTCAACTACGCCAAAGATCAAAACCCGATTCTTCCTTTCCAAAATCCCACTTGAATCACTTGGGGTATTTGAGTTTCTTGGGAGAAAATGAAAGAAAAAGGAAAAGAAAATAAGAAATGAAATGAATGGATGAGGTTAAATCCTCAAATCTGGCTCAAACGCGAAAAGACCAAATTGCCCTTGAACTTCATTTGAAATTACAAGAATCTGGTGCCAGTTCATGCAGTATGCCGCGCCGCGGCATTAATGGTCGCGCCGCGACCTTTGCCTGAGTCTGGTGCCTTCTTTACCACACTTTCTGATCTGAATTCTAGTTGATTGCCGCGCCGCGACCTCATTTGTCGCGCCGCGACACACGGCGTGATCTGAGTCATTTTCTTGCATACAAGACCTCAACACCCGAACATGTCCCGAACCCTTCATACGCCTATCGTACATACACAATACACCTATAAGTCATGTACGGGGAAAATGGGGTGTTACAAGAGCGTTGGTTGTAGGGATCTAGGATGTGCATTAGTGTGTCTGACAGAGTTGTTAGGACGCATTAGTGAATCTAGACTACAACCGGATGGTTAGCCATTGCATTCTGACATACATTTGCTATATATAGCAATTACTTGACTACTTGTGCATTTATACTTGAATCATTGTTAGGCAAACTTTTTAATGGTACCAAACTTTCATCATACGAACCCGTATTTTACCACATTCTGGTAACACACGTAAATTCATGATTCATACGCATAAGGATGATGCCGACTTCATTAGTCACACTTGTTCGGGAACTCTGTCTCCCAGATTGTTATTCGCCACTGCTTCAACTTACTATCAGTGTCGCACCGGTGTTCCTTACTATCTACCACTTCTTGTT
Organism: Rutidosis leptorrhynchoides; assembly: GCF_046630445.1. Classification (NCBI taxonomy): domain Eukaryota; kingdom Viridiplantae; phylum Streptophyta; class Magnoliopsida; order Asterales; family Asteraceae; genus Rutidosis; species Rutidosis leptorrhynchoides. Next base: position 143,251,641 of record NC_092334.1, on the reverse strand, counting down.
ACTACCATCACTACTCTAGGTGAGTATCGTCATCACTATTTATCACTACGATTGTGTACTATTCGTTATCATGATTCGTTACACTTCCCGTACCGAAATACACTATTGTTTGACTTGAACCGCTTTGACGTGAACAATCATTTACACACTTTCCTCGGGTAACGCATCTTCAAAGTTGCACTAATTCTTTCGAATCAATACGAGTCACGTTAGAGACGTCGTTACACTTTGTTCATTTTAAAACTTCACGATTACACGAACTTGAATCTATGGAGTGATGTAGGAATGGAGGTATGAGTTAGCGTAATATAACGACACTCGATCAACGTGGTTATATTACGGTAAGTCATACCAAAGTTCTAATGACTCGTGATGGTGATTGGACTCGATCAACCTAATCACCACCATGTGCCATGTACATGACTTCATTTTTCTTGTTTGTGATATCCGAAAACTCTGAGAATATTGATAACAACCGTACCCGGGACACATCGTCGATTATTGTCGAACCATATTTATGCTTCCGAATGAATGACAAATTCTTTCAACTTCAAACATATGTTACACGTGTATACTATCTCGTTTTCGCACCGTTTTATAGACGGACTACAATATGCTTGTTATGCTCACATCGAGGCGGAAACTTCTCTCGCATCACACTCGTACTTCAGTAAAAGGAAATCTTTATTCTAAATTCTCAATGGAGAGAGAGACTCTTCACACTATACTAGTATTCGCCTCGAGGGTGAATAGTCATAACGAACGTTTTCGGAAACCGATAAATCTTCCGCGGCGCGAAATTCTTGAGAAACAAAAACTTGTTCAAAATATATCTTGAGGAGATATACTTCGTTTTGGATCGAGATCCTCGTTTCACTTCTAGATTTCGGGGTGCCTTACAAAAAGCCTCGGGACCACGTTTAAACATGAGTACAACACATCAACCACAACCCGACAGACCGAGCAAACATACGATTCAAACCTTGGAAACCATAATACGAATTTGCGTTATCAACTTCAATTTACTTGAGAAAAGTAGTTGCCTTTAGCCGAATTCTCTTACTACATAAGTTTCATTCGAGTATTAACGTCACACTTTTCGAGGACCCGTATAGTCGAAATTGTCGTTTTCTTAATCGTTGAGCCGAAGTAGCTGACAAGCAAACCACCGGACCCGAACTCATTCATGAAACAACCTAAAAATTATTCAATTCCAAGAAGGGCTCAAGACGGCCCGTAGTCGCCAAAAGAGCTACACCAATATTAGACGTAAACATTTCAAATTCCAAGTGGGTAACCGTGTAACGTTAAAAGTCGCACCTTGAGAAGGTGCAATCCGTTTCGGGAAACGTAGAAAGCTAAATCTGTGATACATAAAACCTTTTAAAATCCGGCGGCGTTTTGAACCCGTTACTAGCCGTTTAGATTTTCCGACACGTTTGAGTCTCCGTTCATCCTACATTCTATGAATCAACTTACAGAAGTGTCTTGCGAAACAAGAACTTGTTATTCCTTTCGATGAGCTTACTATCGATGACAAACTTTACTTCCTAGGAGGACCGGTTGAATTATAAATCGTGAAACCAAACTTTAAAACAACGTAAAATCCCAAATGTCAAGGTTCGTTGAAATGCTCAAGGAAGTACCTTCACTTATCCGTAGAATTGACAACGCAAGAGCTCGAGGGAGAAACAACGACTACTACTTCCAACTAAATTTTGGGACGAAATTTCTTTTAAGGTGTAGGTAATGTAACATCCCGCGTTTTTCCGTTAAATTATTTTAACGCCCGTCTTTTTTTTTTAGATAATATCTTCCGTTATCTAAATTCGTACCTTTCGTTGACTAACATTCTAATATTTCCGTTATTTAATTATAACATCACTCGTTTACTCGAGCGTATTTAAAATAATTCGTTTGGTTAATTCCTGCACCCGACTACAAACTTGAGGGACTAAACTTGCGAAGAGGGCAAAGGGATAACTAGGTCAACTAGTCAACCTTCACCCTCCTCCATTCATTTCACCCTCCCCATTTCATTACTTCCACTTTTATTCTCTCAAATCCGCAAACACAAAATCATCATCTAAATTCGATCTAGGAAGCTTGCAACAAAACAAATTACATATTTGGAATCCTCTCTTCATCCTCTACAATTTGATACCAACTTCATCTCGTTTGGGTAACATTTCTAAAACTCTAGATTTCTCTAAACTCGTGTTTTTGACTTGAAATTGTGTTAGTTAGTGTCTATGGCTCGTGTCTAGCATGAATATATGATTTATTTGCTCGATTTGTTGTTTTGAGTAACTAGTTTGAACATTTGAAATGGGTGTGCTTAATCTTGAGTTTTGGGTGATTAAATGTTGTTAAATTGTTAAAGTTCATGTTTTAATTGTGTTACTAGTATCACTAGCTTCGTTTTGATGTATAGGTTGATTAAGAAAACTTCAAACATGTAACATCCCGCGTTTTTCCGTTAAATTATTTTAACACCGTCTTTTTTTTAAAATAACATCCCTCGTCACCTATACTCGTGCACTTCGTTAACTAGTGTTCATGATAATCCCGTTACTCGATTATAACATCTCTCGTTAACTTGCGTTTTAAAAATATTCGTTTGGTTATTTCCCGCACCCGACAACAAACTTGAGGGACTAATCTCGCCACTCGGGTAAACTTGGCTAACTAGTGACTCCTCACCACCACACACTTCATTTCACCATCTTCTTCCTCTTTTTCTTTCTTCCTTTTCTCTCAAGAACACAAACACAAAATTCATCATCTAATTTTGATCTTGGAAGCTCACAACAAATCCGACTACATATTCTTAATCCTCTCGTCATCCTCTACGATTTGATACTAACTACACCGATTTTGGGTAACATCTCTAAAACTCTAGATTTCTCAAATTCATGTTTTTGACTTGATATGTTGTTAGTTAGTGTCTATGGCTCGTGTATAACATGAATATATGATTTGTATGCTCGATCTTGATGTTTTGGTGTAACTAGCTTGAAAATGAAAAGTGTATGCTTAATCTTTGATTTTGGATGATGAAATGTGTTTAGATGTTAATGTTTGTGTGTTCAAAGTGTTAGTTACTTCAATAGCTTCGTTTTGGTGTGTTGATTGACATGAAAACCTTACATTAACATGATTAGTGATTTTGAGGTTTTGGTTAGGGTTTGACAACTCTTAAAACGAACTTTTGATGCGTTGAATGCTTGTTAATGTTATTGGTAAGTGTTTAGTTGGATTGTATGCTTGATTACCTTCAAAACGGCATATCATATGTGTGAATTGGTTTCCCGAAACTCAAAATGCAATTGATGAACTTGAAACTTTGAAAATGGACTTTTATTGTTCGCTTGATGAGTTTTCGGCTATTGTAAATGATGTTATTGTTGGACCATAAGTGCTTAGTTGTATTCCTCGTCAAAATACCTTTCCAACGATATATGATAGGCATTATAAGTGTTTGCGGGTCAAGAGTTGGGTTGGAAAAGGTTTTGGTTCGTGCATACTTTGAAAAACTGACCAGAATTCTCTGCCCAGATGGTGGCGCCGCGCGGCGCGCGGATTGGCCTGGACAGATTCTGACCTCTTGGTCCCAATTCACGCGAAATGTTTGACTAGTTACCGACCTCCGATTCACATGAAACTTGTTTTAATATACTTGTATATGAATAATTAGCATAGAAAATTTGTCCGGGACCCGACCCGAACATGTTGACTTTTTCGTTGACTTTGACCCGACCAAGTTTGACTTTTTGTCAAACTTAACCAAATAATTGTGCAATCGTTCTAACATGTTTTTATACTTGTACCTTGCATGAAACATGACAATTTGATTCACATGCTATTATGATCGAGTCTTAACGAGCCATAGGACTAATTGAACATCTTTGACCGTTTGTGTTTACCGTTATTGATACAACCTATATGTTTAGGTCAAGACTAGCTTTGTCTTTGCACGCGTCTACTTGTTGAAGTACTTTATTAACTCTTGCACTCAAGGTGAGATCATAGTCCCACTTTTACTCTTTTTGAACTTATATTGGGATGAGAAAACATAAACGATTCTTTTGAACTAAGTGAACACAAGAACGGGAAAACAAACATTCTACATACGAGTTTAGAACAAAAATCCTCAATTCGATTATCATTAGTTACACTTGCCGGGTGTAAGCGAGAACTTATGTTATATGGCCATATGGGTTGACAACCCTCATCTTTGACGGTTCGCTACCGTCTACGGATGAAATATATTTTCGAGAATCAGTGTTTGTTCTAGCACTAAGTGATGGGGTATACAATGGAAGGAATGTTAAGCTTTGATAATTGGGTGCTCGTGAAACAAACTTTTGGAATGTATTACTATTATTTCATTGATGCAAATCTTGTGGTTCACTTGTACTTACTTACTTAAACCTATGATTTCACCAACGTTTTCGTTGACAGATTTCTATGTTTTTCTCAGGTCTTGCACGATATGTGAAACATGCTTCCGCTTACTATTTGATACTTGCATCCGATGTCGAGTATACATGCATTTCATGGAGCGTCTTTTGACTTTACTTTAAACCGTGTCGCCTAGATTTCAATCGTACTTATAACGTTGTGACTTAACTTTTGGTTGAACAATTCTTGTAAACTTTGAAACAATCTTTATTTTGAAATGAAGGCGACATATTTTGGTCAAACGTTATCTGAAAGACTTATAATCAGGTAATGGGACCCACGTAGCCGACGCCGTCACTTGACGATTTGTCGGGGTCGCTACAAGTGGTATCAGAGCCTTGGTTGTAGGGATTTAGAGTTCATTTGTGTCCACCCCGAGTCATAGGGTACATAGGTGAATCTAGACTACAACCGGCATATAGACTGAAGTAGGAATTATTTGACTAATTGTGCATTTATACTCGAACTCTTCTATCATATCTAACTCGTATTCGATCTTGATCTGACGTTGATAAATTTTGTTGATGCGCCACCTTGACTTTATGAAGTAATGTTAAATGCACATGAGAATCAGGGTAATATAATTTCCGGGATTATATTACGGTGATTCACATGGACGTTCCGACATTATGACATAAAGAATTTAAGGCGAGTCAAGGAAAAATTTTCTCTATATCTTTATTCCATATCACGGTTAGTATTGTTAAGAATACTAATCAACGATATTCTTGTGTCATGAAGGAACAATGGCTCACCAAGGTCAACACAATACTCCTCTCGAAACTCTAGAACAAACTCTTCAACGAATGATAACCACCGCCGTGGGTACGGCCGTGGCCGATCACTTTTCCAACAACACCAATCGTGGAGCCGGTAATTCAAGCGAAGGTTGCTCCTACAAGAACTTCATGAAGTACAACCCTCCCACTTTCGATGGAACCGGAGGACCGGTTGTTCTCACCCGATGGTTTGAACAAATGGAGACCGTTTTTAACACAAGCGGTTGTCGAGACCAAGATAAGGTCAAGTTTTCCACCCTCACCTTCACCGGCATTGCTCTCTCGTGGTGGAACACGTATGTACAATTGGTGGGAAGCGATGAAGCCCACACACTCTCTTGGACCGAATTAAGAGAAAGAATGATCACCGAATATTTTCTGCGCGACGAGACTCGAAGGCTCGAACAAGGTCTAAGGAATTTAAAAACGGTCGGGAATGACCTCGGAACTTATAATCAACGGTTCACCGAACTAGTCTCAATGTGTCCAAATCTCATGACTCCCGAATCCCTAAGAGTCGAACTTTACATGGATGGCCTCCCTAAGAGCATTCAACACAAGGTAATGACATCTCAACCCACTAACCTACAAGAGGCTTTAACAATGGCCCGCCAAGCCTTAGAAACGGTGAATGAAATGGAAGCACCGGCACCAATGGTCGAGAACCACCCGAGTAACAACAAAAGAACATGGGAAGCCTCTCAATCAAGCAACCACAACAATAACAACAACCCCGCCAAGAAGCCTTTTACCTCCAACGACAAGAAAGGCTATACCGGAAAACTACCTTTTTGTAACGAATGCCACAAGCATCACTTTGAAAAATGTGGCAGGTTTCGCCACCGGCGCCAAGGACCCGTCGCTCGAAAGATGCCCAACGCACACAGAACGGGTGCTTGCTTCGAATGTGGCCAACTGGGTCATTTTAGGAATGTGTGCCCAAATAAGAAAATCAACCCCAACGCACGCCGTTGAACCTTCAACATCAACACCTAGGATGCCCGGAACGACGATGGACTAGTAACGGGTACGTTTCTTCACAACAAACCGTATATTTCATACTTATTCGATTCGATTACCGCTAGACGTTTTACAACCGAGACCTTGACTTGTACTCTTTGCATTCCACCTTTTTCCCCTAGATACTACTTAGGCAATGTAAGCGACCAACGGAAAGGTATTGTGTGTCTATAAATTTTATCGGAGGATATGCGTTAAGAAATTGGACTCGACACCTATAGAACTAAGGAGCTCAGAACCTATTCGTGAGGGAGAAATTGTTTCCCTACAACTAGGTATAGATTATTGTGAACCGAGTAATTTTCGGTTGGAAACCGATACCCTCTTCCTCGTATCCATTACCTCATGATTTTTTTTTTTTGCGTGGATCCCGTGTATTCCAAATCGACCTCCGTTCCGGTTATCATCAATTGGGGGTTAAGGGAGACGATGTCTCCTAAGCCATTTTTCCGAATTCGCAACGTTAGTTGTAAATCTCTCTTAGTACCGTTTGATTTATTTAGGACTCCGTCCGTATTCATGAACCTCCTAAACCACGTATGCAACTTATCTAGACAAAGCTGTTATCATATTTATGGATGACATCTTAACTTATTTAAGTAAAGAAGGAAAACGAACAACATCACCATCTTACGCTCGAACTTTTGAGAAAAGAGCAACTCTATACCAAATTCTCCGAGTGAGAATTTCTGTTGAACGAAGTCCAATTTTCTAGACCATGATGTTAATGGTCAAGGCATTACAATCAATCTCGAAATCAAGCCACATGTAATCAGGAAACTCTACCAACTCGGACTTGTATTCGTAAAAATCTTAGATCTCGTCTGTTATTACCGAAGATTCATTTCTGACTTTTCTCGTGTTACACTACTTTTAAACTCGTTAACTCACTAAGGAAAACTCTAAACCTCTCCGTGTTCGAACCTTGAGCGTGATTCTTCACACCAACATTTCTAGTTAAAATCGTATAGCAACAGATGGAACTCGAACATGGAAATATTCTATTTGAACGCCGAAAGGCATACTCTCTCAAAAAAAAAAAAAAAAAAAAAAAAAAAAAAAAAAACATAACTAAAATTCGTTATTTTACACGAAGAATTCGAATACTAAATTGTGGATCCGATCAAACTTCTCGTCATCACGTACCACACTACATACCTCTATTATTTCACCGTCACCGTCTGATATTACTGGAATTTAAGATAACACACAATCCAACGACACTTCACTCTTCTTTGACTTAACGCCCTTGTGTTTCTGATAATCGGTCAACTATTATTCAACCCCGAACTATACAACTACGTGTACTACCTCGTTTCTCTTTCAGACTTCAACTTTTGACAACTAGAGGCACGTTATAGCAACCTCGAGATGCAAACTCATCCTATTCTAAGTCCTCATTTCACTCCTATCTTTATCGCTCGCATTTCCGTTTAAAGAAATTCCTCATATTACCTAAGTATTCGCCACGAGGGTGAATAGTCCTAACGAACATTTTTCGAACCCTAACTAACTTGTTCAAACGTATCTTAAGAGATTCTATTCCAACACGGTGTATCTTTGTCAATTATTCCGTATCGAAATACTCGTTTCACTTCTAGTTTTACAAGAAACCTTGGAGACCCGTTTAGACATGAGTACCGCGTACCACCCACAAACCGACGAACCGAGCAAACGAACGATTTACGTCTTGGAAAGACATGTCACAAACTCGTATTGTCACCTTTAGTAGATCACTCTTACAACAGTAGATACCACTCGTGTGTTCACACGCACTTTCCGAAACCCTATATGACCGCTAATGTCATACCCCTGTTCATTTAACCAAAGCATCAACCACCGAAATCTGAACTCCATCAAAAAAAAAAAAAAAAAAAAAAAAACAACAATTGAGATCGATCAAGTCCGAGAAGGGCTCGAGACAACCCATTGTCGCCAGAAGAGTTATACCAAACTTAGATGAAAACCTCACAAATCCCAGTGTGTAATCGCGTAATATTGAGAAACCGCACCTTGGAAAGGTAAAATCCATTTTAGGAAATCGAGAAAGGCTATAGCCGCAATATTGAACCTTTTGAAACCTTGGGGCGTATTGGAACCGCTTCCTATCGTTTAGAACTTCCGACTCAATTAAGTTTCCGTTTACCCTACATTTCGTGTAACAAACTTAGAAACGTGTCCTGCGGAACAGGAACGTGCAATCCTTCTAGATGCACCAACTATTGATGACAAACTCCTCCTCATAGGAAAAACCGGCTGAACTTGTGGATCGTAAAACCAAGCCCTAATACAACGTAACACCCCGACTATCCGGATTCGTGGAATGTCCAAGAAAGTACCTTCAATCATTCGTAGAGTTACTACACTAGGTCTCGAGTAAGACACATCGACTATTACTTCCAACTAAATTTCGGGACGAAATTTCTTTTAAGGTGTGGATAATGTAACATCCCGCGTTTTTCCGTTAAATTATTTTAACACCGTCTTTTTTTTTAAAATAACATCCCTCGTCACCTATACTCGTGCACTTCGTTAACTAGTGTTCATGATAATCCCGTTACTCGATTATAACATCTCTCGTTAACTTGCGTTTTAAAAATATTCGTTTGGTTATTTCCCGCACCCGACAACAAACTTGAGGGACTAATCTCGCCACTCGGGTAAACTTGGCTAACTAGTGACTCCTCACCACCACACACTTCATTTCACCATCTTCTTCCTCTTTTTCTTTCTTCCTTTTCTCTCAAGAACACAAACACAAAATTCATCATCTAATTTTGATCTTGGAAGCTCACAACAAATCCGACTACATATTCTTAATCCTCTCGTCATCCTCTACGATTTGATACTAACTACACCGATTTTGGGTAACATCTCTAAAACTCTAGATTTCTCAAATTCATGTTTTTGACTTGATATGTTGTTAGTTAGTGTCTATGGCTCGTGTATAACATGAATATATGATTTGTATGCTCGATCTTGATGTTTTGGTGTAACTAGCTTGAAAATGAAAAGTGTATGCTTAATCTTTGATTTTGGATGATGAAATGTGTTTAGATGTTAATGTTTGTGTGTTCAAAGTGTTAGTTACTTCAATAGCTTCGTTTTGGTGTGTTGATTGACATGAAAACCTTACATTAACATGATTAGTGATTTTGAGGTTTTGGTTAGGGTTTGACAACTCTTAAAACGAACTTTTGATGCGTTGAATGCTTGTTAATGTTATTGGTAAGTGTTTAGTTGGATTGTATGCTTGATTACCTTCAAAACGGCATATCATATGTGTGAATTGGTTTCCCGAAACTCAAAATGCAATTGATGAACTTGAAACTTTGAAAATGGACTTTTATTGTTCGCTTGATGAGTTTTCGGCTATTGTAAATGATGTTATTGTTGGACCATAAGTGCTTAGTTGTATTCCTCGTCAAAATACCTTTCCAACGATATATGATAGGCATTATAAGTGTTTGCGGGTCAAGAGTTGGGTTGGAAAAGGTTTTGGTTCGTGCATACTTTGAAAAACTGACCAGAATTCTCTGCCCAGATGGTGGCGCCGCGCGGCGCGCGGATTGGCCTGGACAGATTCTGACCTCTTGGTCCCAATTCACGCGAAATGTTTGACTAGTTACCGACCTCCGATTCACATGAAACTTGTTTTAATATACTTGTATATGAATAATTAGCATAGAAAATTTGTCCGGGACCCGACCCGAACATGTTGACTTTTTCGTTGACTTTGACCCGACCAAGTTTGACTTTTTGTCAAACTTAACCAAATAATTGTGCAATCGTTCTAACATGTTTTTATACTTGTACCTTGCATGAAACATGACAATTTGATTCACATGCTATTATGATCGAGTCTTAACGAGCCATAGGACTAATTGAACATCTTTGACCGTTTGTGTTTACCGTTATTGATACAACCTATATGTTTAGGTCAAGACTAGCTTTGTCTTTGCACGCGTCTACTTGTTGAAGTACTTTATTAACTCTTGCACTCAAGGTGAGATCATAGTCCCACTTTTACTCTTTTTGAACTTATATTGGGATGAGAAAACATAAACGATTCTTTTGAACTAAGTGAACACAAGAACGGGAAAACAAACATTCTACATACGAGTTTAGAACAAAAATCCTCAATTCGATTATCATTAGTTACACTTGCCGGGTGTAAGCGAGAACTTATGTTATATGGCCATATGGGTTGACAACCCTCATCTTTGACGGTTCGCTACCGTCTACGGATGAAATATATTTTCGAGAATCAGTGTTTGTTCTAGCACTAAGTGATGGGGTATACAATGGAAGGAATGTTAAGCTTTGATAATTGGGTGCTCGTGAAACAAACTTTTGGAATGTATTACTATTATTTCATTGATGCAAATCTTGTGGTTCACTTGTACTTACTTACTTAAACCTATGATTTCACCAACGTTTTCGTTGACAGATTTCTATGTTTTTCTCAGGTCTTGCACGATATGTGAAACATGCTTCCGCTTACTATTTGATACTTGCATCCGATGTCGAGTATACATGCATTTCATGGAGCGTCTTTTGACTTTACTTTAAACCGTGTCGCCTAGATTTCAATCGTACTTATAACGTTGTGACTTAACTTTTGGTTGAACAATTCTTGTAAACTTTGAAACAATCTTTATTTTGAAATGAAGGCGACATATTTTGGTCAAACGTTATCTTAAAGACTTATAATCAGGTAATGGGACCCACGTAGCCGACGCCGTCACTTGACGATTTGTCGGGGTCGCTACAAAACACATGAATATTGATTTTGTGAGTTTTGGTTAGGGTTTGATAACTCTTAAAATGGACTTTTGATGATTTGAATGCCATGAAATGTTGTTGGTAAGTGTTTGGTTGGATTGTATGCCTGATTACCTTCAAAACGGCATATCATATGTATAAATTGGATTCTCGAATCATGAAATGCATTTTTCAAACTTGAGACTTTGATTATGAACATTTAACGATCTTTTGACGAGGTTTTTGTTGTTGTAAATGATGAACTCGATTGATGATATGTGGTTAGTTGTTTTCCTCGTCAAAATACCTTCCAGATGATATAAGATACATGTTTTGATTGTTTGCGGGTCATAAATTGGGATTGTTTGAGTTTTGGTTCGTGCATTTGGTTGTTGCAGTAAAACAGGGTCTGCCTACAGATCGAGACGCCATCCAGATTATTGGATGCCGTCCAGGCCTTCAATGCTGGACGCCGTCCAGATGCACTGCCAGTTGCTGTTTTGTTTGGTCATTTTACGAAAAATGTTTTCTATACTACGCATCTCCGATTCACATGTAACTTGTTCTAACATGCTTATATATGATTAGGAACCTCAGAAAAATAGTTCGAGACCCGACCCGAACATGTTGACTTTTTCGTTTACTTTGACCAAGTTTGACTTTTAGTCAAACTTAACAAAACACTTATGCAATCGTTCTAATCTTATTTTATACTTGATTCTTGCATGAAACTTGACAACGTGATTCACATGCTATACAATCGAGTCGTAACGAGCCATAGGACTAATTGAACACATTTCACCCGACCTTGTGTCGTAACCAGTTAATTGATACAACTTACTTGTTTAGGTCAAGGCTAAGCAACTTTCATGCACACGTTTACTTTGTGAAGTACATTTATACTCGTGCACTCGAGGTGAGATCATAGTCCCACATTTTCAACAAGTTTTTATGCTTTTAAATTGTGGGCTGAGAAACATATACTTTGTTACATTTTGTACTACCTACTTTTATACTTTGAACACAAGTACGATGAAACAAACATTCCACAGCGAGTTAGAACAAAAATCCTCAATTCGATTATCATTAGTTACACTTGCAGGGTGTAAGCGAGAACTTATATTGTGTGGCCATACGGGTTTGACAAACCCTCATTACAGACGGTTCGCTACCGTCTACGGATGAAATATATTTTTGAGAAACAGTATATGTTCTAACACTATTGTGATGGGGTTCTATGGAAGGAAACGTTAAGTCTTGATAATTGGGTGCTCGCGAACAAACTTTTGGAATGCAAATGATTTAGATAATCAACGTTATGGAAATACAAAATCTTGTGGTTCAAAAACAACGTTTACAAACACCTATGATTTCACCAACGTTTTTCGTTGACAGTTTTCTATATGTTTCTCAGGTTCATGAATGGCTATTTGATACATGCTTCCGCGTACACTCATACTTGCTTGGGGTCAAGCATACATGCATACACTCTGATTACTTGCTTGGAGTCAAGCATACATACATACTTACGCTATTTATAGCAACTGTGATTTTAAACTAATTATGTAGCAAGTTATTTCATTTATACTTTTTACTGTTGTAAACTTAAACTTGTTGTTGATCTGTTGGTAAACTAAACTTTGTAAGTCTTGTACTTTTCAAATGAATGCGACATAATTTTTGGTCAAACGCATCTCATTTAGGGACTATGACCACGTAACGGGACCTAAGTTAACGGTGCCTTCAATGACGATTTTGTCGGGTCGTTACACTTGGCAGTTTAGTAATGAAATCCATGGTAATGTTTTCACATTTCCATTTCGGGATTTCGGATTGTTGAAGTAGACTTGATGGTTTCTGATGTTCAGCTTTGACCTTAGAACACGTCAAACATTCTCCTACATATCTAGCAATATCGGCTTTCATACCCGGCCACCAAAAGTGTTTCTTGAGATCTTTGTGCATCTTTCCCGCTCCGGGATGTATTGAGTATCTGGTTTTATGTGCTTCCTTAAGTACCATATCTCTCACATCTCTAAACTTTGGTACCCAAATTCTTTCAGCCCTATACTGGGTTCCGTCTCCCCAAATATTTAGATGTTTCTCCGATCCTTTGGGTATTTCATTCCTCAACTTTCCTTCTTTTATAACTCCCTGCTGCACCTCCTTTGTTTGAGTAGTAAGGTTAGTATGAATAACTATATTCATAGCTTTTACCCGCATAGGTTCTCTATCCTTTCTACTAAGAGCGTCGGCTACCACATTCGCCCTCCCCGGGTGGTAAGGAATCCCAAAATCGTAATCGTTCAACAGTTCAACCCACCTACGCTGCCTCATGTTCAGTTGTTTCTGATCAAATATGTGTTGGAGACTTTTGTGTTCGGTATATATAATACTTTTGACCCCATATAAGTAGTGCCTCCAAGTCTTTAATGCAAAAACAACAGCACCCAATTCCAAATCATGAGTCGTATAATTTTGCTCGTGAATCTTCAATTGTCTGGACGCATAGGTAATCACCTTCGTTCGTTGCATCAATACACAACCGAGGCCTTGCTTTGAGGCGTCACAATATATCACAAAATCATCATTCCCTTAAGGCAATGACAATATAGGTGTCGTAGTTAACTTTTTCTTCAACAACTGAAAAGCTTTCTCTTGTTCATCCTTCCATTCAAATTTCTTCTCTTTATGCGTTAATGCAGTCAAGGGTTTTGCTATTTTGGAAAAATCTTGGATGAATCTTCTGTAGTAACCAGCCAATCCTAAAAATTGGCGTATCTGCGTAAGAGTTTTCGGTGTTTCCCACTTCTCAACGGTTTCAATCTTTACCGGATCAACTTGAATACCTTCTTTGCTCACTATATGACCGAGGAATTGAACTTCTTTCAACCAAAATGCACACTTTGAAAATTTAGCTTACAATTTTTCCTTCCTCAACAATTCTAGCACTTTTCTCAAATGTTCTTCGTGTTCTTGATCATTCTTTGAGTAAATAAGTATGTCATCAATGAAAACAATGACAAACTTGTCAAGATATGGTCCACACACTCGGTTCATGAGGTCCATGAACACAGCTGGTGCGTTAGTCAATCCAAACGGCATAACCATAAACTCATAATGACCGTAACGAGTTCTAAAAGCAGTCTTCGGAATATCATCCTCCTTCACCCGCATTTGATGATACCCGGAACGTAAATCAATCTTCAAATAAACCGACAAACCTTGTAGTTGATTAAATAATTCATCGATTCTCGGTAGTGGATAACGGTTCTTGATGGTAAGTTTTTTCAACTCTCGGTAGTCGATACATAGCCTAAATGTACCATCCTTCTTTTTGACAAACAACACCGGAGCTCTCCATGGTGATGTACTTGGTCGAATGAAACCACGCTCTAAAAGTTCTTGTAATTAACTTTGTTATTCCTTCATTTTGCTAGGTGCGAGTCTCTAAGGAGCACGAGCTATTGGTGCAGCTCCTGGTACAAGATCTATTTGAAATTCAACAGATCGGTGTGGAGGTAGTCCTGGTAATTCTTTCAAAAATACATCGGGAAATTCTTTTGCGACGGGAACATCATTGATGTTCTTTTCTTCGGGTTTGACTTCTTTGATGTGTACTAGAATGGCATAGCAACCTTTTCTTATTAGATTTTGTGCCTTCAAATTACTAATAAGATATAACTTCGCGTTGCTCTTCTCTCCGTACACCATTAAGGGTTTTCTCTTTTCTCGCATAATGCGAATCGCATTTTTGTAACAAACGATCTCTGCTTTCACCTCTTTCAACCAGTCCATGCCAATTATCACATCAAAACTCCCTAGCTCTAATGGTATCAAATCGATCTTAAACGTTTCGCTAACCAGTTTAATTTCTCGATTTCGACATATTTTATCAGTTGTAATTAATTTACATTTTGCTAATTCGAGTAAAAACTTATAATCCAATGGCGTTAATGAGCAGCTTAATTTAGCACAAAAATCTCTACTCATATAGCTTCTATCCACCCCCGAATCAAATAAAACATAAGCAGGTTTATCGTCAATAAGAAACGTACCCGTAACAAGCTCCAGGTCTTCCTGCGCTTCTGCCGTATTAATATTGAAAACTCTTTCGCGGCCCTGTCCATTAGTATTCCCCTGATTTGGGCATTCGTTTCTGATATGACCTGGCTTCCCACATCCATAACAAATAATGGCAGTATTATTTGTTCCGACATTATTTGTTCCTTTATTCTTGTTAGCCATTGGTCCATAAACTTCACACTTCATTGTACCATGACCCTTTCTATTACACTTAGTACACGATGTCGTACAAATCCCAGTCGGATGGTATCCTTCACACCTCTAGCATGGTTTCTGCCTCTGGTTGTTATTGTTGGGATTGTTGTTGTTGCGGTTGTTGTTATTGTTGGAACGGTTGTTGTAGTTGTTGTTGGGATTGTTATTGTTGTTGTGGTTAAAGTTGCGGTTGTGGTGCTAGTTATTGCATTTGTAATTGCGATTATTGTTGTTGTTATTGTTGTTGTTCTTGTTGTTGTATTGGTGACTCTTATCACTGTTTTCTTCCCACTTCCTCTTAACTTGTTTCGTGTTGGCTTCTTCGGCCGCCTGCTCTTTAATTCTTCCCTCAATCTGATTAATGAGTTTATGAGCCATTCGACTCGCCTTTTGTATAGAGGCGGGTTCGTGTGAACTCACATCTTCTTGAATTCTTTCTGGTAACCCTTTTACAAATGCGTCGATCTTCTCTTCTTCATCTTCGAACGCTCCCGAACACAATAGGCACAACTCTGTGAATCATCGTTCGTACGTGGTAATATCAAACCCTTGTGTCTGTAACCCTCTAAGCTCTACCTTGAGCTTATTAACCTCGTTTTTGGGATGGTACTGCTCGTTCATTAAGTGTTTGAATGCTGACCACGGTAGTGCGTAAGAAGCATCTTGTCCCACCTGCTCGAGATAGGTGTTCCACCATGTTAACGCAGTACCTGTGAAGGTATGCGTATCGTACTTTACTTTATCTTCTTCAGTGCACTTACTTATGGCAAACACTGATTCGACCTTCTCGGTCCACCGTTTCAATCCGATTGGTCCTTCAGTTCCATCGAATTCTAGAGGTTTATAGGCAGTGAATTCTTTGTAGGAGCATCCTACACGATTTTTTGTGGAATTAGTTCCACTGCTAGATCCAGAGTTATTGTTGTTATTTTGCATTGTGGCCTGCACTGCGGCTATGTTCGCAGCAAGAAAAGCACGGAAGTCTTCCTCACTCATGTTTAAGTTCTGACGAGTCGTCGGTGCCATTTCCTTCAAAAATAGCCAAAAGAATTGAGTTAATCATATAGAATATTAAGATTAGTCAATAGTATTTATTTATAAAAGCTTTTTCTTTATATTAGCGTTTTATAAGTTTTAATTTGGGTAGTACGTACCCGTTAAGTTCATACTTAGTAGCTAATATACAATTCAACTAGTACAATTCTATATGAAAAACTGATTACAATAAATTTCACGTTCAAACTTTTATACAAATAATTTACAAAAGTACAATACCGCTATTTTACATATAGCATGAAATATAGCACACAATAACTTTGATACAAGGCAATTGCGAAGACAATTCTAGTTTAACGCTAGTCGTTCCGCGAAGGCAATAAATATACGTAATTCATAGGTCCAGAAGCAAGTCATGCATTCGGGTTTTACTAATACTATTTCCCATCCTTGGTATTATGAAAAATAACCGTTATGGCCGCTGGCTAGGCAGCATGTTGTAACGTCATCAAAAGGACGGGGGTTACGTAATGCCCAACAGCCCCGTAACAATCTAAAAACCTTGTTTCTCACCCCAACTACCGAATCCGTCACTTGTGGGAATGTTTTATTTAGTAGTTGCAATCCTATGTTCTTTTTCTCAATTTGGTGAGAAGCGAACATTACTAACCCGTAGACATAACATGCTTCTTTATGTTGCATGTTTGAAGCTCTTTCTAAAGAACGAAGT
Organism: Rutidosis leptorrhynchoides; assembly: GCF_046630445.1. Lineage (NCBI taxonomy): Eukaryota > Viridiplantae > Streptophyta > Magnoliopsida > Asterales > Asteraceae > Rutidosis > Rutidosis leptorrhynchoides. The sequence continues at coordinate 143,234,607 of NC_092334.1, read as the reverse complement.
CCTATGTTGGGATAGGTAGAGTCAAAATAGCTCTCAACCCGTAGCGTAAAATTGCATCTGGGTTCCCCGCATTCAATGCTTTAAATAAAACACGGCGTAACTTATGGTCTCCCCAATGTGATATACCCCATCTATCAAAGGAAAGCCTTTTATTAGATAAGGCATTCCTGGAACATCTTTCAAATGTTCGACAAACTAATTTCGCAGTAAATAATTGTGCCGATGAATTCTGACCGACTCTAGACAAGATTTCATCAATTATATCCCCTGGTAGGTCTTCTAAAATTTTTGGTTGTCTATCCTTAACGTCCATTGTGTGTTTTATACTGTAAAATAGACAAGGATTAGATTTGTAAAAGATAATTAACAAACAATACAAGCAATTTTTACATATAACATAAAAATACAAGCACGCTACAATACATATATTACACATCATTGTTACTACTCTTCATTCCGACTCACTTGTTTCTTCTTCTTCAGACTCATTTCGTTTTGCTAATTTTATAGGGATAGATGGTGCTCCTCTAATACGAGCCGTCCTTTTCACAAATGGTCTAGAAAAACCTGGTGGCTTAGATGTTCTCGGGTTATAGTGAAAGTTTAAGAAATACAGGTGTTTACGATATATCCCATCGGGATATTTCATGTTAACATAGAGTTCATCGGGTTTGGAATTAGGTTTCTCTATTTTGATGCCTTTTCCTTTATTATTTTCTTTTGCCTTATTAAATTGAGCCGGGGTAATTTCTATAACATCATCGGAATTCTCGTCGGGATCCGATTCATCGGAAAATTGGTAATTTTCCCAATATTTTTCTTCCTTGGCAGAAACACCATTGACCATTTTAACTTTGGTCCATTGGTTGAGGATTTTCTTTTATTTAACCATTTTTCTGTAGTTATTAATATTTCTTCCTCCAGAACCTCTTCTTCTTCCGGTTCCTCTTCTTCCGGTTCCTCCTCTTCCGGTTCCTCCTCTTCCGGTTCCTCCTCTTCCGGTTCTTCCTCGGGAATTTGTGAATCTTCCCAAAATATATTCGACTCTTCATTATTATTAGGTGAGTCGATGGGATTTGTACTAGAGGTAGACATCTATCACACAATATCAAACACGTTAAGAGATTAATATATCACATAATATTTACATGTAAAAATATGTAGTTTCCAACAAAAGTGTTAAGCAATAGTTTTTCAAGTAAACACGGTCGAAGTCCAGACTCACTAATGCATCCTAACAAACTCGGTTAGACACACTAATGCAATTTTTCTGGTTCTCTAAGACCAACGCTCAGATACCAACTGAAATGTCCCATTCATATTGATTATAAATGTTTCATATTAATTGATTTCTTTGCGAGGTTTTTGACCTCTATATGAGACGTTTTTCAAAGACTGCATTCGATTTTTAAAACAAACCATAACCTTTAAAATATTACGATGATTATCAAATAATGATAATCTAAAATATAGCATTTTCACACGACCATTACATAATGGTTTACAATCATATTACACAACAATATATGTCTTCGAATGCAGTTTTTAAACAATATTATACAAGCATGCACACTCCAATCATGTCTTTATTTAGCATGCAACAGCGGAAGCTCTTAATAATCACCTGAGAATAAACATGCTTAAAACGTCAACAAAAATGTTGGTGAGTTATAGGTTTAACCTATATATTTATCAAATCGTAATAATAGACCACAAGATTTCATTTATTCAATAATCATACACTTGCAAGTGTTTAAAATTCATTCGTATGATGAACACCTGGTAACCGACATTAACATAATGCATATAGAATATCCTCCGCATACTCGCAAGTATGCCATAAATATTGGCAATCACAATCACCATTTAAATCGAAGTACTAAAGCATTCCAAATTCCAGAAAGGGATTTGTTAGGCCCATAGATCTATCTTTAGGATTCGCGTCAATTAGGGGCATTTCCCTAATTTTTAGACTACCAGACTTGAAGGGGCAATATTTGGTTTAATAATCCAACCATAGAATGTAGTTTCGCTTACTTGTGTCTAATTTGTAAAACATTTATAAAGCTGCATTTATTCTCATCCCAAAAATATTAGATTTTAAAAGTGGGACTATAACTCACTTTCACAGATTTTTACTTCGTCGGAAATAAGACTTGGACACTGGTCGATTCACGAACCTATAACAAATATATACATATATATCAAAGTATGATCGAAATATATTCACAATATGTTTTATTATGTTTTAACGATTTAAGTTTGTTAAGTTAGCAGTCTAACGTTAGTAATCTACAACTAGTTGTCCACAGTTAGATGTACAGAAATAAATCAATATAAATTATCTCGAATCAATCCACAACCCAGTGTATACAAGTCTCAGGCTCGATCACAACTCAAAGTATATATATTATTTTGGAATCAACCTCAACCCTGTATAGCTAACTCAAGCATTACTGCATATAGATTGTCTATGGTTGTTCCCAAATAATATATATATATGGGTCGATATGATATGTCAAAATATTGTATACGTGTCTATGGTATCCCAAGATTACATAATATATGTTAGAATACATGTATAATACAATATAAGTTAGTTAAGTTATGATTTGTATAGATTTGTTACAAATTTCACGTAGCTACAACAAGCAAAATTATCCAATCTTGTTTTACCCATAACTTCTTCGTTTTAAATCCGTTTTGAGTGATTCAAGTTGCTATGGTTTTACAATGAACTGAAATTTATGAAACTAAATAGAAAAATTATAAGTTTATAGTCGGAAATACAGGTTACAAGTCAATATTGTAAGAGGTAGTCATTTCAGTCGAAAGAACGACGTCTTGATGACCATTTTAAAAAACATACTTCCACTTTGAGTTTAATCATGATTTTTGGATATAGTTTCATGTTAATAATAAAAATCATTTTCCCAGAAGAACAACTTTTAAATCAAAGTTTATCATAATTTTTAATTATCAAACCCAAAACAGCCCGCGGTGTTACTATGACGGCGTATGTCCGGTTTTACGGTGTTCATCGTGTTTCCAGGTTTTAAATCATTAAGTTAGCATATCATATAGATATAGAACATGTGTTTAGTTTATTTTAAAGTCAAGTTAGAAGGATTAACTTTATTTGCGAACAAGTTTAGAATTAACTAAACTATGTTCTAGTGATTACAAGTTTAAATCATAGAATACGATAATTATGTATATATGAATCGAATGATGTTATGAACATCATTACTACCTCAAGTTTAGTAGGTAAACCTATTGGAAGTGATAAGAAATGATCTAGCTTCAAAGGATCTTGGATGGCTTGAAAGTTCTTGAAGTAGAATCATGACACGAAAACAAGTTCAAGTAATATTTTTACTCGAATTAAGATAGTTTATAGTTATAGAAATTGAATCAAAGTTTGAATATGAGTATTACCTTGAATAATAAAGATAAACTACTATAAATAACAAAGGTTTCTTAATCTTAGATGATTACTTGGAATGGATTTGAAAGCTTGGAAGTAGACTTGCAAACTTGAAAGTATTCTTGATTTTATGAAACTAGAACTTATAGAATTTATGAAGAACACTTAGAACTTGAAGATAGAACTTGAGAGAGATTAATTAGATGAAGAAAATTGAAGAATGAAAGTGTTTGTATGTATTTTTGGTTGTTGGTATATGGATTAGATATAAAGGATGTGTAAGTTTGTTTTCTTGTAAATAATTCATGAATGATTAATAATACTTTTGTAATTTTGTGAGATATTTCATGCTAGTTGCCAAATGATGGTTCCCACATGTTTGATGACTCATTAATGGCTTCTAAGAGCTGATCATTGAATGTATATACCAATAGTATATACAATTAGAAGCTGGGTATTGTACGAGTACGAGTACCGAACGAATACGAGTAGAATTCTTGATGAAAATGTATGAGAATGCAATTGTAACCAATTTTGTTAAGTACAAGTATTTTGATATGTGTCTTGAAGTCTTCAAAATGGATATTAATACATCTTAATACACTACATATATATACATTTTAACTGAGTCGTTAAGTCATCGTTAGTTGTTACATGTAAGTGTTGTTTTGAAACCTTTAAGTTAACGATCTCAATTAATGTTGTTAACCCATTGTTTATTATATCTAATGAGATGTTAAATTATTACATTATCATGATATTATGATGTATGAATATATCTTAATATGATTTATATACATTAAAATGTTGTTACAACGATAATCGTTACATATACATCTCGTTTCAAAATTCTTAAGTTAGTAGTCTTGTTTTACATATGTAGTTCATTGTTAACATACTTAATGATATATATAATTATAATTTTACCATTTTAAATATAGTGTAACAATATCTTAATATGATACATATGTATTTAGTAAGACGTTGTTATAACGATAATCATTATATATATCGTTTCGAGTTTCTTAACTTAGTAGTCTCATTTTTATGTATATAACTCATTATTAATATACCTAATGAGATACTTACTTATCATAATATCATGTTAACTATATATATATATCCATATATATATCATCATATAGTTCTTACAAGTTTTAACTTTCGTGAATCGCCGGTCAATTTGTGTGGTCAATTGTCTACATGAACCTATTTCAATTAATCAAGTCTTAACAAGTTTGATTGCTTAACATGTTGGAAACATTCAATCATGCAAATATAGTTTTCATTTAATATATATAATCATGGAAAAGTTCGGGTCACTACAGGTAACATTTCCCTGAATGGTCTTGGAAAGTCCCCACAAGTATCGTTCCATTCGCTTAAATTTAGGGGTAACCATCGTGGGGCACATCAAAGCTAACTCTAAATACCTTCGGTTATAGCCATCAAGGTCGGTTCCCACAACCTTCAGCTCCCAAAACTCAGCTTCCATTTTCTGAATCTTCGTTCTGGAGCAGTAATCCTCGATCATAGCCCCTTTGAATTCCTCCCACGGGGTAGCATAAGCATCGTCAATTCCTTTAGCCTGAGCAAGCGTGTTCCACCAGCTTAAAGCGCCGTTCGACAGAGTACAGGAGGCGTACTTAGTTTTGTTCACTTCCGAGCAGTTGCTCGCACAGAACACAGCTTTCAACTTCTCAAACCACCTTGTCAGTCCAACTGGCCCCTCAGTACCACTGAAATTGTGGGGCTTGCAGCTCTGAAATTCCTTATAGGTGCACCCGTTATGATTGTTCTGGTTAGCGGGTGGAGCTTGGGGGTTGGCATTCACCATAGCTGCAGCTACTCGAGCAGCAATCATTTCCTCAATCTGTGCCGCTGTGGGTGTTTCCCTTGGGACTCTTCCGTTTGCCATTGTTCCTCTGAACAAAAGTTTCGACTCAAGTCAAAATCCAACATTCAATAATATTATAGCATAAGGCACCCAGTATGGAATCAACACAACATACAATTAATTAAGTAAGGCAACTAGATACAGATACCACAAAATCATCATACAGTAGTGTAAATAGAACACTGTACAAAATTTAAACAACATTAAGTTCTATGCATTAATAAGAAAGTTGCATACATCCGCATAAGGTTCGTACAATACATGAGTAAAACATGAAACTACTAACAGAGTAACATAAGGAAATCTAATACAATAATCCTATGGTGATGGTGGGTAAATGATGTCCATCAGGTGGGACATCTGTTCCTCAAGCTCAGTTACCCGAGCACGGAGGATATGCACTTCCCTCGTCAGTTCCTCGACGACGAGGGATGCTGGTGGAGCAGGTGGTGCAGATGGTGCTGGTGGTGCCGGTGGTGTAGCAGCACCAGAAGTAGATGGTGATTAACGGGCAACCTTACTCACGAATGGATCAGCAGGATATGGCACAACCCACTTACGGGCGGTAACCCTAACTAACTGTCCACGTGCATCTAAGAACGGCCTACCTCCGTTAACCCCTGGAATAACGGTACCAGTGAAACGATACCACTTCTTCAGCAGGGTAGAGGGCGGCTGCACGGGCGCCTCCTCAGGTTCCTCCTCGAAATCATCCTCGGAATCCTCCTCGGAATCCTCCTCGCTGGAGTTATCGGATGATGAATCGTCTGAATCATCTGAAGGTGGATCTGCCCGGCCGGTGGTCATAAGTCGATATCTGAAAGGTGGAATCGGCACGAAACATCCATCAGGAAGGCGTCAGACCCAAGAATCACAGTACCACCGGGATGGTGTTATGGCCCCTGGAGTCTAGGGCTAGGTGGAACTGGAATCTCCTCTGGATCCTCATCTCTGTCTGAGACGTCCATAAGGTCAAGCACGAGTCCACTGGAAGGTGAATCGCCAGAGTCGTCGGAGGGTAGCGGTGACAGGATCTGTGAGTCAGCAACAATGGTAGGTGATGCAGCGGACGAATCTGAGTCAGTCTCCAAATCAACGAAAATGGGCGGTATGTCTGACATCTGAACAAGGAAAAATAACTTTTTCCATGTCAGTAAGACATATAGCAAGTACGTAATTAGGCACTACAGCATCCTAGCAGTACATATCATGGCAATATTAACAAAATCCTACAAAAGTATCATGCAATCGAAAGCAGATAGTAGCATGTAGTAGCGAGAATAAGCAGTAGCATACAGCAAGTTCACATATTAGTAAAAGTAAGTAGTAGCATGCAGTAAGTTCCGCAAAAACAGTTAAACAAGCAAGTTGTAGATTGGTCCTATCAGTGAATCCTACTTGGCTCGGTCAAGACTCACTAATGCAACCTAATTCCCTACAACCAATGCTCTGATACCAAATGTGACACACCATACAAAATTAACGTGTACGGATCATCAACAACAGGATCATTACAAGGTCAAACACTATATGCTGTTTTAAAATAAGTTTGTATTCATAAAAAGGGGTGACGTCTTTACCGACATCAAATGTTTTACAAACGATAGTATGCCTCTACGAATAGAAAGCAATTAACATAAGTACGAGACCCAAAGGTCATTACAAATTCATTGTTTAAAAGTAACATAGTTCGTGAATGCAAGGTAAAAGTTTCATGCAGAGACATCTCTAACAAAAGCAGCGGGAGTCTACACAGCAAGACTACTACAGCGGAAGCATCAAACCTCTAAGTACCTGAGAAAACATGCTTAAAAATGTCAACACGAATGTTGGTGAGCTATAGTTTAATTATAACAGTAATGTAAGGTAGGCCACGAGATTTCAGTGTTTCAAAACAGTATAAAAAGTATATGTTTATCCGTGGGCACTTGGTAACTAACTTAACGTAATATCACCCCCTAAAAGTACACTTGGCGAGTGCATAAGTCTAATAAGTATTAAACACCCATTAAATGCTAGCACAACTAGCCTGAGTGGGGATGTCAAACCCTATTAATCCATATCTAAGATTCGCGTTCACCGGTTCAAAAACCAATGACTAAATGTTACCGAGCTAAGGGGAAAGTTTATGCCGTTATATAACCCACACATTCAATGAGTTTAAGTACTCATGCCTAGTAAATAAAACGTAAAAAGCGCATGTATTCTCAGTCCCAAAAATAGTTGAAATAAAAAGGGATGCTATAACTCACAGTGAAAAAGCAGTAAAAGTCGATACGAGAGTGTGCAAGTAGTAAGTCGGTCCGAAAGGTCGTAAACCTAAGTCAAAGGTCACTAGGTCAGTATGTTGTCCTTATAAGTCTTAAAAGTGCATAAAATAAGTTTAAGTGTCATCGTCATCATCATTCATCATCGTAAAAGCTAAGTAAGATTAACAAGTATAGAGATCAAAACAATAGGCTGACTTTGATCAGCTGCTACGACCTCTATGTAAACCAAAAAGATGCGTAGTCAGTGGCTATGGCTTTGTATGTAAGTTCTCTAGTTGCTTACCAATTTCCAGACCCAAACTTGTCTTCTTTTGACCGTGGTGACGGCTTAAGGGCGAGTAGGTCAGAAATTTTCAGCACAACGTTACAAAGGTGTAGTGATATTAAAAAGGCCATAAATCCTAAACCGTAACTCGGATTGAGGCAAGTCTTAAATGAAAAGTCATCTACTCGAATCGAACTATCTGGAATTCTACTTTTACAGTAGCCCAGGAGCCTGATCAGATCCAGAGAACAGTAAGCAAAGTGCTCCGGTGGGATTCTTGGTGCTTGACGCTCATCACGGTTCTCATCCTTGATGCTTGTAGCTTTAAGTGTACAACTCGTTGATGTGTTTGCATCACTTTGACCAAGCTTCTACCATTAACACACAATAATCAAAACTAAGAATTAAAACACAACTCTTGTGAGAGTTTGAGCAAGGTGATGAACCAAGGTTATGAAATGACCCGTCCTAATCCATCTGGACGAAGTCACCAACAACTGGTTCCATTGCGATGATCGACTTCAAATACTGTCTTTAAAATGAGTAAATGCACAGCAGAAAGTTTCTTTCATACCTGAGAATAAACATGCTTTCAAGTGTCAACCAAAAAGTTGGTGAGTTCATAAGTTTATCATAAAACAATAAAATTCATCATTTTGATAGACCACAAGACTTAAATGCTGCATGGTACAAATGGGCCCGAAACCTATACCCACATGTAATGTACATGCGATATCTTTTAAATACAGTACACCTTTCTCTTGTACGACATCCTTTTTCATAAAACTTAGTAACCGTACACATATCTCGTGCACAAAACTAATACACATAAGCTGTGCATAAAAATCATTCTCTCGATACATAACATTCATATCAATTGGTGGCAATTATCATGTCCACATAATTTAACGGCGGCAATTATCATGTCCACATAATTCAACGGTGGCAATTATCATGTCCACATAATTCAATAATAATCCGCAGAACTTCTGTCTGCATAATAATTCATTCGAGGAATGTTTTGCTTGTGTCTATCTTGTCAAACATTTATAAAATCATTTCATGTATTCGCAGTACAAAACATATTTCAAAAGCATTTAATAAAGCAGTTGTAAAAACAGCGCATGTATTCTCAGTTCCAAAAATGTAAAGAGTAAAAGGGAGCAAATGAAACTCACTATAATGTATTTTGTAGTAAAAATACATATGACGGCATTGAACAGTTGTAGGGTTGGCCTTGAATTCACGAACCTATATCATTTGTATTTGCATATCCATTAAAACATATAATGGAAATTTCATAATCTCATTTATAAATTATATAATATTTATGTGTTTGTAGTTATATAAGTTTTATACTAAATTCCATTTGAAAACATATCTTATTTATATATATATATTATATCTTATGTTATATATGTTTATTTAGTATATATATTTAAAATAATTATTATCTATACAATTAGTTATATTACCATATCTATATCTATCTATATGTTTAGTATTAAATGTAAAATTCAATAATTTGTTATAAAAAATTATATGTTTGATATATGGTTATATAGTTAGAATATGTGTAATAAGTATATTTCATGTACATTATTTATCGATTAAAAAAAATGATAGTTTTGATAATATTAATGATAATACATGTGATAATAATAATGATAATAATGATATTAACAATAATAATAATAATACTACCTTAAGAAGCAAGCTCTTCAAAAAAATAAAGATAGGCCTCTGCACGGACTCGAACTCGAGACCTCTCGCTCAACGCAAACACCACATCCTAACCACTGATCTATTAACGTTTTTCTGATCTACTTAGGAATCTAATAGGTTATAACCATCGAAATTGTATCTAATCTTTCATTCATCATCACCAACATCATAATCACCAACATCATAACTTCATTATCATCATCACCTCATCTTATCTTCATTTTCTATCATGACTCATATGAACTATCATCATCATCGTTTATATCATAATACCATCATCACTTTAATCATCTACTATGGTCATAATCAAATCATCATAACATCACCAAATTTATTTATCCATCTGTTTCAGCCCTTAAGTAGATCAGTTGGGCCTCGGTCTGATATACACAGAATCTCGGCTCAATAAGCCAAGGAAACATGGCCCATCAAGCTAATAATCACAACCCGTTAATGAAATTACTAAACCCATTCAATCTAGATTGTTTTAGACTTGTATATGCTCGTTTGTAAGTCTAATACCAACTGCTAGAGAACAAAGGAAAACGTATGTAATTATTGGTATTACATCATCATCAAATCGTCACTCCTTAACTTTATCAATATCAATATGGCCTAATCTTCCTAAATAATATTATACAGTAGGATAAAATCTTCACCTAGTGCTTCGGCAAATTGAAAAAATATAAGTGGCCCCATCAAAAGGAAAAAAAATTCGTGTATGTAAACCGGATAAATCATTTGACAGATAATCTTTCCATTTATCTCTAACTTTATTGAATACTTTCGGTCCAATATATAAACTAAATATGGCCGTCCATATATTGAACGTTTTATGATTTTGAGTATAGCATGGGTTCACTTCCATGAGGGTTGATTAATCAATTGTCGGCCATCATCAAAAGCAAACAAAAGAATGGAATGGCAGTACCTTATTTGAATCGGTCTCCAAGAAGTTTATAATAGTTTATCAATTTGAAAATGGGTATTATGATGGCTTAGTGGGTGTCGGTCCTACTACAATTCAATCATTTAACTAAATCATTCTATTCTTCTATCCATATCATCTTGTAGTTGTAATTGTTTGGAGATAAAAGACACGCATGCAGTAAAAGATTTGCCTCTCGAACGGATAGGGAACAGAAAGAAGAATAGATGTTGCAGGTGGTGGTGATTAATAGTTGTGATGGTGATCATAAGGTGGTGATTTTCTCATGGGTTCGATGGTTACTTGAATTAAAAACAGAAATATAGAGAACGTACGTATAGCAGCTCGAAGGTGGTGATGGTTGTTCTTTTGTTAAGCCGAAGGTATAGTGTTCAAAGATGGTGGTATAATAAGGTGTCGGGTTCAAGTAAGAAACATAAAAGCGTGTTAATGATTGTGGAGGAAGTTGGTTGTTGGGTTCACTCTTGGTCCGTCAAAGAAGGAATTAGAAACAGGAATAACGAAGGCTACAAGTTGTGGTTGTTTAGTTTTAAAATAGCAGTAGTGATTTAGTTGGCTCGAAGAAGAAGTGGTGGTGGCATTGGTTATCGAGTTCACAGAAGAAGATGAGATATGTAAGGGTGATTGGTTTTAATGTGGTGAGGGAAATCGGTGGTGTTCTTAGGAAACAAGAAGTAGAAGTTGTCCATGTTGATCGAAGGGTTTCTTGTTAAGTATCTCCTGTCTATGTATGCATAGTTATATGGATGTTAACAGATATAATTACATATAATGTAACTCCTTCAACGTTTGTTTGCTAGCTTAATTGGTACGACCAAATTAATCAAATCAGAAGAAAATTTAGGAAAACTCCAATCGATCCTAATAGAATTTGGATTCTTTCCAGTGATTGAATCCCTGATTGGTACGAATTTGAAGACAAGAAATCAACTCATCTACAGATTGAAAACGATTTAAAACTGAATACGTAATTTTCTGTATTTATTTATATTTATATATTTAAAAAGATATTATATCCGTATTTGTATTTATACATATATATATCTCAGTATTTTGTATATGTATATATATATTGAATTAAAATCTGTATATAACAATTATTCATATATCTATTTTTTTTATATCCATATTTGCATATCTCTTTTATTTATATAATTACATTTATAATTATGATTAGTTTTATTAGTAAATGTAATTATAATAATAATCTAAACACAAATAATAATAATAATAATAATAATAGAATTAATAATAATAATAATAATAATAATATTAATAATACTAATAACAAAATAAGACTAATCATAAAAAGATATTAATATTGGTAATAATAATAATACCTTTTATGTATTTTACAATATACATGTAATATTAATTGTATATATAAGTCATATAATATTTATTTTGATAACAACTTAATTACTCTATATATTATTTAATATTTTAATTTAAATGATTAAAGTATACTTTATTAATTTTTAAAATATTATAAATATACTTATATTTATATTTGTACATATATATGTATATTTACATCCGGTTGTTCGTGAATCGTCGGGAATGGTCAAAGGGTAATTGATTACATGAATATAAATTTTAAAACTTTCGAGACTCAACATTACAGATTTTGCTCATCGTGTCGGGAACATATAAAGATTAAAGTTTAAATTTGATCGTAAATTTCCGGGTCATCACAGTACCTACCCGTTAAAGAAATTTCGTCCCGAAATTTGAGTGTGGTGGTCATGGTTAACAATAAAAATGTTTTCATGATGAATATAAGTTGATAAATAGAGTTTCATCATCATTGAGTAATATGGATAAAACAATTCGATTATTCGATGAGCACGAATGAAGCTATTACCAAAAGTGTGAAATGAATAAATGAGATTCGTCTTAACCGGTGACGTAGTCACGGTTGATTTTAGAATTTAAGGTGCGTCTTAACTTTTGACAGAGTCAGGGTTGAATTCCGGAATTCAAGGGATTAAAGAAAATCTTTGAAATCTAAAGGATTTGATTCTTCGGCGAGTAAGGAAAATTAAGATCTCTAAAATTAAACACGGTGATCCGCCTCGATTACTCTGTCTGATATTTTCATTATAAATTAAGCTCTTCCGTTCCCTTATTCTCACCATTTCTATACAATACCCAAATTTAAAAGATTATGAAAATGCTTAATCCAATTCTAAACTCTGATATTTTCCTAATTATCATTTTTGTCATCCTTCTTTTTAATCTTCCACCAGAAGAATCTGTTTACTTCTACTATTACCTTGGGATGATACTATTCTTAATTCTACCTTGTCTTTATATTACTACTTGAAGATAAAACTTGAGAGAGATCAATTAGATGAAGAAAATTGAAGACTGAAAGTGTTTGTAGGTGTTTTTGGTCGTTGGTGTATGGATTAGATATAAAGGATATGTAATTTTATTTTCATGTAAATAAGTCATGAATGATTACTCATATTTTTGTAATTTTATGAGATATTTCATGCTAGTTGCCAAATGATGGTTCCCACATGTGTTAGGTGACTCACACGGGCTGCTAAGAGCTGATCATTGGAGTGTATATACCAATAGTACATACATCTAAAAGCTGTGTATTGTACGAGTACGAATACGGGTGCATACGAGTAGAATTGTTGATGAAACTGAACGAGGATGTAATTGTAAGCATTTTTGTTAAGTAGAAGTATTTTTATAAGTGTCTTGAAGTCTTTCAAAAGTGTATGAATACATATTAAAACACTACATGTATATACATTTTAACTGAGTCGTTAAGTCATCGTTAGTCGTTACATGTAAATGTTGTTTTGAAACCTTTAGGTTAACGATCTTGTTGAATGTTGTTAACCCATTTTTATTATAATAAATGAGATGTTAAATTGTTATATTATCATGATATTATGATATATAATATATCTTAGTATGATATATATACAGTTAAATGTCGTTACAACGATAATCGTTACATATATGTCTCGTTTAAAAATCATTAAGTTAGTAGTCTTATTTTTACATATGTATTTCATTGTTAATACACTTAATAATATATTTACTTATCATTTAACATAATTAACCAAGTGTATCAATATCTTAATATGATTCATATGTACCTAGTAAGACGTTGTTATAACGATAATCGTTATATATATCGTTTTCGAGTTTCTTAAATTAATAGTCTCATTTTTATGTATATAACTCATTGTTAAAATACCTAATGATATACATACTTATAATAAAATCATGTTAACTATATATATAACCATATATATGTCATCGTATAGTTTTTAGAAGTTTTAACGTTCGTGAATCACCGGTCAACTTGGGTGGTCAATTGTCTATATGAAACCTATTTCAATTAATCAAGTCTTAACAAGTTTGATTGCTTAACATGTTGGAAACACTTAATCATGTAAATAAAAATTTCATTTAATATATATATAAACATGGAAAAGTTTGGGTCACTACAGTACCTACCCGTTAAATAAATTTCGTCCCGAAATTTTAAGCAATTGGAGGTGTTGACGTATCTTCTGGAAATAAATGCTGGTAGTTCTTCTTCATCTGATCTTCACGCTCCCAGGTGAACTCGGGTCCTCTACGAGCATTCCATTGAACCTTAACAATCGGTATCTTGTTTTGTTTAAGTCTTTTAACCTCACGATCCATTATTTCTACGGGTTCTTCAATGAATTGAAGTTTATCATTGATTTGGATTTCGTCCAATGGAATAATGAGATCTTCTTTAGCAAAACATTTCTTCAAATTTGAGACATGGAAAGTATTATGTACAGCCGCGAGTTGTTGAGGTAGCTCCAGTTGGTAAGCTACTGGTCCGACACGATCTATAATCTTGAATGGTCCAATGTACCTTGGATTTAGTTTCCCACGTTTACCAAATCGAACAACGCCTTTTCAAGGTGAAACCTTAAGCATGACCATTTCTCCAACTTCAAACTCTATATCTTTTCTTTTACTGTCCGCGTAGCTCTTTTGTCGACTCTGGGCGGTTTTCAATCTTTGTTGAATTTGGATGATTTTCTCGGTAGTTTCTTGTATTATCTCCGGACCCGTAATCTGTCTATCCCCCACTTCACTCCAACAAATCGGAGACCTGCACTTTCTACCATAAAGTGCTTCAAACGGCGCCATCTCAATGCTTGAATGGTAGCTGTTGTTGTAGGAAAATTCTGCTAACGGTAGATGTCGATCCCAACTGTTTCCGAAATCAATAACACAAGCTCGTAGCATGTCTTCAAGCGTTTGTATCGTCCTTTCACTCTGCCCATCAGTTTGTGGATGATAGGCAGTACTCATGTCTAGACGAGTTCCCAATGCTTGCTGTAATGTCTGCCAGAATCTTAAAATAAATCTGCCATCCCTATCAGAGATAATAGAGATTGGTATTCCATGTACGACTTCCTTCAAATACAGTCATGCTAACTTCTCCATCTTGTCATCTTCTCTTATTGGCAGGAAGTGTGCTGACTTGGTGAGATGATCAACTATTACCCAAATAGTATCATAACCACTTGCAGTCCTTGGCAATTTAGTAATGAAATCCATGGTAATGTTTTCCCATTTCCATTCTGGGATTTCAGGTTGTTGTAGTAGACCTGATGGTTTCTGATGTTCAGCTTTGACCTTAAACCCGTCAAACATTCTCCTACATATTTAGCAATATCGGCTTTCATACCTGGCCACCAAAAATGTTTCTTAAGATCCTTGTACATCTTCCCCGTTCCAGGATGTATTGAGTATCTAGTTTTATGAGCTTCTCTAAGTACCATTTCTCTCATATCTTCAAATTTTGGTACCCAAATTCTTTCAGCCCTATACCGGGTTCCGTCTTCCCGAATATTAAGATGATTCTCCGATCCTTTGGGTATTTCATCCTTTAAATTTCCCTCTTTTAAAACTCCTTGTTGCGCCTCCTTTATTTGAGTAGTAAGGTTAGTGTGAATCATTATATTCATAGATTTTACTCGAATGGGTTCTCTGTCCTTTCTGCTCAAGGCGTCGGCTACCACATTTGCCTTCCCCGGGTGGTAACGAATCTCAAAGTCGTAATCATTCAACAATTCAATCCACCTACGCTGCCTCATATTCAGTTGTTTCTGATTAAATATGTGTTGAAGACTTTTGTGGTCGGTATATATAATACTTTTGACCCCATATAAGTAGTGTCTCCAAGTCTTTAATGCAAAAACAACCGCGCCTAATTCCAAATCATGCGTCGTATAATTTTTCTCGTGAATCTTCAATTGTCTAGACGCATAAGCAATCACCTTCGTTCGTTGCATTAATAAACAACCGAGACCTTGCTTTGATGCGTCACAATAAATCACAAAATTATCATTCCCTTCAGGCAATGACAATATAGGTGCCGTAGTTAGCTTTTTCTTCAATAATTGAAACGCCTCCTCTTGTTCATCCTTCCATTAAAATTTCTTCCCTTTATGCGTAAATGCAGTCAAGGGTTTTGCTATTTTGGAGAAATCTTGGATGAATCTTCTGTAGTAACCAGCCAATCTTAAAAATTGACGTATATGCTTCGGAGTTTTTGGGGTTTCCCACTTTTCAACGGTTTCGATCTTTGCCGGGTCCACCTGGATACCTTCTTTGTTCACTATGTGACCGAGGAATTGAACTTCTTCCAACCAAAATGCACACTTTGAAAACTTAGCGTACAGTTTTTCTTTCCTCAATACTTCTAGCACTTTTCTCAAATGTTCTTCGTGCTCTTGATCATTCTTTGAGTAAATAAGTATGTCATCGATGAAAACAATGACAAACTTGTCAAGATATGGCTCACACACTCGGTTCATAAGGTCCATGAACACAGCTGGTGCGTTAGTCAATCCAAACGGCATAACCATAAACTCGTAATGACCATAACGCGTCCTAAAAGCAGTTTTTAGTATATCCTCCTTCTTTACTCGCATTTGATGATATCCAGAATGTAAATCGATCTTCGAATAAACCGACGAGCCTTGTAGTTGATCAAATAAGTCGTCAATTCTCGGCAGTGGATAACGGTTTTTGATGGTAAGTTTGTTCAACTCTCTGTAGTCAATACACAACCTAAATGTACCATCCTTCTTCTTGACAAACAAAAGAGGAGCTCCCCATGGTGATGTGCTTGGTCGAATGAAATCACATTCTAATAGTTCTTGCAGTTGGCTTTGCAGTTCTTTCATCTCGCTGGGTGCGAGTCTATAAAGAGCACGAGTTATTGGTGCAGCTCCTGGTACAAGATCTATTTGAAATTCAACAGATCGATGTGGAGGTAGTCCCGGTAATTCTTTCGAAAATACATCGGGAAATTCTTTTGCGACGGGAACATCATTGATGCTCTTTTCTTCAGTTTGTACTTTCTCGACGTGTGCTAGAACAGCATAGCAACCTTTTCTTATTAGTTTTTGTGCCTTCAAATTACTAATAAGATGTAGCTTCATGTTGCCCTTTTCTCCGTACACCATTAAGGGTTTTCCTTTTTCTCGTATAATGCGAATTGCATTTTTGTAACAAACGATCTCTGCTTTCACTTCTTTCAACCAGTCCATACCGATTATCACATCAAAACTCCCTAACTCTACTGGTATCAAGTCAATCTTAAATATTTCGCTAACCAGTTTAATTTCTCGATTCCGACATATATTATCTGCTGAAATTAATTTACCGTTTGCTAATTCGAGTAAAAATTTACTATCCAACGGCGTCAATGGACAACTTAATTTAGCACAAAAATCTCTACTCATATAGCTTCTATCCGCACCCGAATCAAATAAAACGTAAGCAGATTTATTCTCAATAAGAAACGTACCCGTAACAAGCTCCGGGTCTTCCTGTGCCTCTGCCGCATTAATATTGAAAACTCTTCCGCGGCCTTGTCCATTCGTGTTCTCCTGATTCGGGCAATTTCTAATAATGTGGCCCAGTTTTCCACATTTATAACAAACTACATTGGCATAACTTGCTCCGACACTACTTGCTCCGCCATTACTCGTTCCGACACCATTTGTTCCTTTCGTTCTGTTAACCCCTGGTCCGTAGACCTCACACTTCACCGCGCTATGACCATTTCTTTTACACTTGTTGCAAAATTTGGTGCAGAACCCCGAGTGATACTTTTCACACCTTTGGCATAGCTGCTTCTGATTGTTGTTGTTGTTGCGGTTGTTATTGTTGTTGGGATGATTGTTGTAGTTGCTGTTGTTATTGTTGTTGTTGTTGGGCCGTTTGTTGTAGTTGCGATTGATGTTGCGATTGTGGGATAATTGTTGCGATTAATATTGTAATTGCTGTTGTTGTTGTATTGGTGATTCTTATCACCGTTTTTCTCCCACTTTCTTTTGACTTGCTTCACATTGGCCTCTTCAGCAGTCTGTTCTTTAATTCTTTCTTCCATCTGGTTCACTAGTTTGTGAACCATTCTACATGCCTGTTGTATGGAGGCGGGCTCGTGTGAACTTATATCTTCTTGGATTCTTTCCGGTAATCCTTTCACAAACGCGTCGATCTTTTCTTCCTCATCTTCGAAAGCTCCCGGACACAATAGGCACAATTCTGTGAATCGTGTTTCGTACGTGGTAATATCAAATCCTTGGGTTCGTAACCCTCTAAGTTCTGTCTTGAGCTTATTGACCTCGGTTTTGGGACGGTACTTCTCGTTCATCAAGTGCTTGAATGCTGACCACGGTAGTGCGTACGCATCATCTTGTCCCACTTGCTCTAGATAGGTATTCCACCATGTTAACGCAGAACCTGTGAAGGTATGCGTAGCGTACTTCACTTTGTCCTCCTCAGTACACTTACTTATGGCAAACACCGATTCGACCTTCTCGGTCCACCGTTTCAATCCGATCGGTCCTTCGGTTCTATCAAATTCCAAAGGTTTGCAGGCAGTGAATTCTTTGTAGGTGCATCCTACACGATTTCTTGTACTGCTAGATCCAAGGTTATTGTTGGTATGTAGCGCAGCCTGTACTGCGGCTATGTTTGAAGCTAGAAAAGTACGGAATTTCTCTTCATTCATATTCACGGTGTGTCGAGTAGTCGGTGCCATTTCCTTCAAAATAGTCAAATGGAACAAGTTAATCATACAGAATATTAAGAGTAGTTAATAGTATTTCGTAACATAATATGAACTCATTTATAAAAGCTTTTTCTTCATATTAGCGTTTTATAAGTTTAAATTCGGGTAGTACCTACCCGTTAAGTTCATACTTAGTAGCTAATATACAATTCAACTACTACAATTCTATATGAAAAACTGATTATAATAATATTTCGCGTTCAAACTTTTATACAATATTTTACAAACTTACAATACCGCTTATTTTACATATAGCATGAAATATAGCACACAATAACTTTGATACAAGATAGTTGTCAAGATAATTCTAGCTAGTACACAAGTCGTTCAGCAAAGGCAATAAAGACGCGTAATTCATACGTCCAGAAACAAGTCATGCATTCTGGTTTTACTAAGACTACTTCCCATCCTTGGTCTTGTGAAACATAACCGTTATGGCCGTTGATAAGACAGCATGTTGTAACGTCGTCAAAGGGACGAGGGTTACGTAATGACCAACAGTCTTGTAATAACCTAAAAACCTCATTTCTTACCCCAATTACCGACTCCGTCACTTGTGGGAACGTTTTGTTTAATAGGTGTAGCTCGATGTTCTTTTTCTCACTTTGGTGAGAAGCGAACATTACTAACCCGTAAGCATAGCATGCTTCTTTATGTTGCATGTTTGCCGCTTTTTCTAAATCATGAAGTCCTATATTCGGATACATTGAGTCAAAATAATTTCTTAACCCGTTGCGTAAAATAGCATTTGGGTTCCTCGCAATATATGCGTCAAAGTAAACACATCGTAACTTATGGGTTTCCCAATGTGATATCCCTCATCTTTCAAATGAAAGTCTCTTATAAACCAAGACATTCTTGGAACGTTCTTCGAATGTCTTACAAACTGATTTCGCCGTAAATAGTTGTGCCGAAGAATTCTGACCGACTCTAGACAAGATTTCATCAATCATGTCTCCGGGTAGGTCTCTTAAAATATTGGGTTGTCTATCCATTTTGTGTTTTTATACTGTAAAATAGACAAAAGTTAGATTCATAAAAGATACTTATTAATACAAGCAATTTTTACATATATCGTAAAGCATAAGCACACTATATTACATATATTACACCGCACAAATACAACTATCTTATTCCGACTCACTCGTTTCTTCTTTTTCGAACTTGGTTCTTTTTGCTAAGTTTTTAGGGATATATGATGTTCCCCTAATACGAGCTGTCGTTTTCCACAACGGTTTAGAAAAACCTGGTGGTTTAGAGGTTCCCGGGTCATTGTTACAACTTAAGGGCTTCGGGGGTTGACGATACATATAAAGTTCATCGGGGTTGGAATTAGATTTCTCTATTTTTATGCCCTTTCCCTTATTATTTTCTTTTGCCTTTTTAAATTGAGTTGGGGTAATTTCTATAACATCATCGGAATTCTCGTCGGAATCCGATTCATCGGAGAATTGGTAATCCTCCCAATATTTTGCTTCCTTGGCGGAAACACCATTGACCATAATTAACCTTGGTCAGTTGGTTGAGGATTTTCTTTTACTTAACCGTTTTATTATTTCTCCCACCGGTTCTATTTCCTCCTCCGGTTCCTCCTCTTCCGGTTCTGATTCTTCTTCCGGTTCTTCTTCGGGAACTTGTGAATCAGTCCAATATATATTCGACTCTTCATTATTATAAGGTGAGTCAATGGGATTTGTGCTAGAGGTAGACATCTATCACACAATATCAAACATGTTAAGAGATTAATATATCACATAATATATACATGTTAATAATATATAGTTTCCAACAAAAATGTTAAGCAATCATTTTTAAAGAAAACACGGTCGAAGTCCAGACTCACTAATGCATCCTAACAAACTCGATAAGACACACTAATGCAAATTTTCTGGTTCTCTAAGACCAACGCTCGGATACCAACTGAAATGTCCCGTTCTTATTGATTAAAAACGTTCCATATTAATTGATTTCGTTGCGAGGTTTTGAACTCTATATGAGACGTTTTTCAAAGACTGCATTCATTTTTAAAACAAACCATAACCTTTATTTCATAAATAAAGGTTTAAAAATCTTTACGTAGATTATCAAATAATGATAATCTAAAATATCCTGTTTACACACGACCATTACATAATGGTTTACAATACAAATATGTTACATCGAAATCAGTTTCTTGAATGCAGTTTTTACACAATATCATACAAACATGGACTCCAAATCTTGTCCTTATTTTAGTATGCAACAGTGGAAGCTCTTAGTATTCACCTGAGAATAAACATGCTTTAAACGTCAACAAAAATGTTGGTGAGTTATAGGTTTAACCTATATATATCAAATCGTAACAATAGACCACAAGATTTCATATTTCAATACACATCCCATACATAGAGATAAAAATCATTCATATGGTGAATACCTGGTAACCGACATTAACAAGATGCATATATAAGAATATCCCCATCATTCTGGGACACCCTTTGGATATGATATAAATTTCGAAGTACTAAAGCATCCGGTACTTTGGATGGGGTTTGTTAGGCCCAATAAATCTATCTTTAGGATTCGCGTCAATTAGGGTGTCTGTTCCCTAATTCTTAGATTACCAGACTTAATAAAAAGGGGCATATTCGATTTCGATAATTCAACCATAGAATGTAGTTTCACGTACTTGTGTCTATTTTGTAAATCATTTATAAAACCTGCATGTATTCTCATCCCAAAAATATTAGATATTAAAAGTGGGACTATAACTCACTTTCACAGATTTTTACTTCGTCGGGAAGTAAGACTTGGCCACTAGTTGATTCACAAACCTATAACAATATATACATATATATCAAAGTATGTTCAAAATATATTTACAAAACTTTTAATACATTTTGATGTTTTAAGTTTATTAAGTCAGCTGTCCTCGTTAGTAACGTACAACTAGTTGTCCACAGTTAGATGTACAGAAATAAATCGATAAATATTATCTTGAATCAATCCACGACCCAGTGTATACGTATCTCAGTATTGATCACAACTCAAACTATATATATTTTGGAATCAACCTCAACCCTGTATAGCTAACTCCAACATTCACATATAGAGTGTCTATGGTTGTTCCGAAATATATATAGATGTGTCGACATGATAGGTCGAAACATTGTATACGTGTCTATGGTATCTCAAGATTACATAATATACAATACAAGTTGATTAAGTTATGGTTGGAATAGATTTGTTACCAATTTTCACGTAGCTAAAATGAGAAAAATTATCCAATCTTGTTTTACCCATAACTTCTTCATTTTAAATCCGTTTTGAGTGAATCCGTTTCCGTCGAAAGAACGATATCTTGATGACCATTTTAAAAAACATACTTTCACTTTGAGTTTAACCATGATTTTTGGATATAGTTTCATGTTCATAAGAAAAATCATTTTTCCAGAAATATAGCTTTTAAATCAAAGTTCTTCTTAGCTTTTAATTATCCCAACCAAAACAGACCCCGGTTTTACTACGACGGCGTATATCCAGTTTTATGGTGTTTTTCGTATTTCCAGGTTTTAAATCATTAAGTTAGCATATGATATAGATATAGAACATGTGTTTAGTTGATTTTAAAAGTCAAGTTAGAAGGATTAACTTTTATTTGTGAACAAGTTTAGAATTAACTAAACTATGTTCTAGTGATTACAAGTTTAAACCTTCGAATAAGATAGCTTTATATGTATGAATCGAATGATGTTATGAACATCATTACTACCTCAAGTTCCTTGGATAAACCTATTGGAAATGAGAAACATAGATCTAGCTTCAAAGGATCCTTGGATGGCTTGAAAGTTCTTGAAGCAGAATCATGACACGAAAACAATTTCAAGTAAGATTTTCACTCGAAATAAGATTGTTATAGTTATAGAAATTGAATTAAAGTTTGAATATGATTATTACCTTGTATTAGAAAGATAACCTACTGTAAGTAACAAAGGTTTCTTGATCTTGGATGATTACTTGGAATGGATTTAGAAAACTTGGAAGTAAACTTGCAATCTTGGAAGTATTCTTGATTTTATGAAACTAGAACTTTTGGAATTTATGAAGAACACTTAGAACATGAAGATATAACTTGAGAGAGATCAATTAGATGAAGAAAATTGAAGAATGAAAGTGTTTGTAGGTGTTTTTGGTCGTTAGTGTATGGATTAGATATAAAGGATATGTAATTTTGTTTTCATGTAAATAAGTCATGAATGATTACTCATTTTTTTGTAATTTTATGAGATATTTCATGCTAGTTGCCAAATGATGGTTCCCACATGTGTTAGGTGACTCACATGGGCTGCTAAGAGCTGATCATTGGAGTGTATATACCAATAGTACATACATCTAAAAGCTGTGTATTGTACGAGTACGAATACGGGTGCATACGAGTAGAATTGTTGATGAAACTGAACGAGGATGTAATTGTAAGAATTTTTGTTAAGTAGAAGTATTTTGATAAGTGTCTTGAAGTCTTTCAAAAGTGTATGAATACATATTAAAACACTACATGTATATACATTTTAACTGAGTCGTTAAGTCATCGTTAGTCGTTACATGTAAATGTTGTTTTGAAACCTTTAGGTTAACGATCTTGTTGAATGTTGTTAACCCATTGTTTATTATAACAAATGAGATGTTAAATTGTTATATTATCATGATATTATGATATATAATATATCTTAGTATGATATATATACAGTTAAATGTCGTTACAACGATAATCGTTACATATATGTCTCGTTTCAAAATCATTAAGTTAGTAGTTTTATTTTTACATATGTATTTCATTGTTAATACACTTAATAATATATTTACTTATCATTTAACATAATTAACCAAGTGTATCAATATCTTAATATGATTCATATGTACCTAGTAAGACGTTGTTATAACGATAATCGTTATATATATCGTTTTCGAGTTTCTTAAATTAATAGTCTCATTTTTATGTATATAACTCATTGTTAAAATACCTAATGAGATACATACTTATAATAAAATCATGTTAACTATATATATAACCATATATATGTCATCGTATAGTTTTTAGAAGTTTTAACGTTCGTGAATCACCGGTCAACTTGGGTGGTCAATTGTCTATATGAAACCTATTTCAATTAATCAAGTCTTAACAAGTTTGATTGCTTAACATGTTGGAAACACTTAATCATGTAAATACCAATTTCATTTAATATATATATAAACATGGAAAAGTTCGGGTCACTACATAATGCTCTCTCTTATTTGCTGCGATTTATACCCCCTTTCTATTTCGAAGCTTCATGCTTTTGTTTTGTTTTCGCAAGTATTGGTCCAGAATTTGTAGGCATGGAGTTCTGAATGAACTTAATGTTACAAACAAGAAAGAACGTAATAGCACGATTTGATTTGTCAAATTACCAGATTCACTGAGAATAGAACTATCAAGAATATACTTTCTTGATATGTTCAGAAGTTAAGCAGAATGAAAGAGTTATGTAACATGGCACATGATGACGTTAAAATCTGTGAATCATCATGTCTCAATAGAAACTCAACATGACTTACTGTAATATAATCACGTTGATCAAGTGTCATTATATTATACTAATTCATGCATCAGTTCCCAACACTACTTCAAAATCATTCATAATTTAAACTCGAAAGTTTACAGAATATAGAAACTAATAGTTTCTTATATGATGTAACACTGATAGCGCGAAGAGATAAATGATTTCAGATAAGAATATTTTCAAATATATTGATGGTATTTAAAATAAAGGTACAATGATATCTTAGAATTTTTGAATCAAGTCGTGATGAAGAAATTTCATTCATAATTCAAACTCGAATTTTAAAGAAATTTAGAAACTAAAGTAGTTTCCTTTATGATGTAACATAGATAGCAGGAAGAGATAATTAATTTTTGGACAAGAATATTAATGAAAATATCCTCAGAAATATCGAAGATATTTATGATGATATTTTGGAATATCTAAGTTCGAAGGTTGATGAAGAGAATTTGTCCGTAAGAATTTAGAGTCAGGAGTAAGGTATTCGTTAATGACTTAAGTAAATACTGAATCATTTGGATTCTTTAAAGACAGATTTATTCTTTGTGATTTGTCTACAATTTCCTTCTTGATTTCCTCAATTAGTTTTCCAGTTTCAACTTTTCTGAGCTTTGCCAACACACTTATTCTTTATCTTTATACCTTCGACGGTTAAGGTCGTGTACAGTTTTTGCTGTTGTATTCAGCTTTTTCAGAATTTGGAGTAATGATTTGTAAACTGGGTGCCTTTCAAAATTTCAGAGTGGAAGATCATAATTCTAAGAGATAAGGGTTATATGTATACTTATAATTGTTGATGTAGACATGCTGCGAGATTTTTAAAATACTGATTGCTAAATCCCGGTAGTTGGTATAGTAATTCTCGTTATATGAGTAACTGATAGGGTTTTACTGAATATAGTGATTTTTCAGAAAATAGAAGATCAACGGAGTTGTTGGTAAATTTACTGTTAATGTGGTGAGATATAAACGGTTTCCCAGTATCGATGATGAAAGACAACTTATATATCAGGGTTATAATAAGTTAATCTGAGTGAAAAGTTGAAGTTGACTTGTTGGAGCTGTGACAAAATTTACTAATTTGGAAAGGGATTGCAAAGTTATTTTGGGTAATAATAACACCAAAGGAATTAACACAACTATGTGTTAAACGTTTACTCAGTTTTCGAGAGTTTTCAGGTGCATAACTATGTGCATAAATCTTTCCTTCCGTAGACGAAGTTGTGGTTGGTTCATCCTCTCGATTGTGGTGTTTTCAAAAATCATGAAAAGTTTGTACGCAGATTGGAATTGTCAAGATACAAATGAGGTTTAAGATGAAATCAAGTGGCAAACTTGAAGAATTGATTAGTTTCATATGTTATAATCAATATTTTAATTCATTTTAATTGTCCAATGTTGGTAGTCCTCAGTTGATAGTCCACAGTTAGCAATTTAATATTTCATATATAGTTTAATATATAATATTCGAATTAATTAATACGTATTGTGACCCGTGTATATGTCTCAGACTCGATCACAACTCAAAATATATATATTATTGTAGAATCAACCTCAACCCTGTATAGAGAACTCGATCATTACTGCATATAGAGTGTCTATGGTTATTTCAAATAATATATATATATATATATATATATATATATATATATATATATATATATATATATATATATATATATATATATATATATATATATATATATATATATATATATATATATATATATATATGCGTCCATATGATATGTCAAAACCTTGTATACGTGTCCCGATATTTAAAGTGCGTAAAATAAATACAGAAATTAAATGACGATAAATGAAATGCGTAAAATAAATAACAGGAATTAAATGACGATAAATAAAATTGCAAGAATATAAATTGCGATAATTGAATTGCAATAAATAAAATGTAATCAGTTAGCTAGGAACGGTTAGCTAGGAACAGTTAGCGTGGATTCTTAATAGAATTTTTCATAGTTAATTTGTTTGTTTCTAACAAATTTTATTTTGTCCAATGTTTTCTTTATTATGCCACTTGTTGAATTCTGGTAATTCAAAATCCAAATATGAAAATGGGTATTTTGTGGTAAACGGATTCGTATATCTGTGGATGTAAGTAGGATAGTAAATGATTGTTGAATCAGATTCGAAGAAGGTACAGTGTACTTATTAATGTGAAATCTAAATATTCCTCAGGTATTACCTACCCGTTAAAATATTTTCACCATTAACAGTTTGTACAATAAAAATTTTAATTACAATCTTTATGAAAACATATATACATATATATTTTCTTCAAACGTAATTATGAATTTAACGAGTCAATGTGATATTAAACTCATCAGATTTACGACTGGAACTAGAGTACATAATCTCTAAAACATTATAGATTACATAATCACCATGAAAGACGAAAATAGTTTATGTAAAACGATTCGTAGAACGATGATTATGCTTGAGGTATAGATTGCGAGGTTGAGACGTGTGATGAAGTTGTTGTTGTTGGTACTGGTTATGCTGCTGGTGCTGCTGATGGTGGTGATGTTGCTATTGGTGCTACAAGTGTTGTTGGTGCTAAGGTTGGTGATGATGTTGGTGTAGTAAGTATAGCTTGTAGATCACGCACCATTCTTGTCAGGTTTTCTATCCTACCCTCTATCATTTCTATCCATCCACTCATCTGATTTGATAGATCTTGATTATCAATTCGAAGTTCCCTAACTTCTTCTAATATTCACTTTCGATTAGTATTCGGAAGTAGAGGTTGAATATTTTCTGAGATTGCAGTAACGCGACCTTCGAGGTGAAAAACTTTAGCAAGAAGGGTGAATACAGTGTTGCGCATAGGTTCACCGGTGAGTACATCGTTTTCTCCGATGTTAGGAGGTAAGTTTGGTTCGCGGTAGGGCTCGCCTTCTTCATTTCTCCATCGAGTGAGTAAGTCTCGGACCCACCTCCATCTCCTCCAGAAAGAAAATTAACTAAATGGTTGAGGCACTTCTGGTTCATTGACTTCGGAGTCTGCTTCAATATACATCTCGAAATCGCTTACGGAACTAATGGAATCCAAGCTAGGTGTAGGGTCCATCTCTCACGATCAGTTAAAGGGTTTTGATATGAAATGATTTTCGAATATCGAATGATATTCTAATTATATATAGAATATCTATACATACTTTCAAAGATCCCGTGAATTACGGAGAAAATTAAGGAAACGTGTCAGATAAAGTCTACAATGACAGATACGCTAAGATATGGATTAGCAGATACGCTAAGATATGAATTTGTCTTTACACTATTCATGCAATCAATGTAGTAAAATGTGTCAAGACTAAGAATGATAAGCAGGTAATTTTCGACACGAAATGATAAGCAAAACTTTTTGACATGGGGACCAGGTTCAAGTCCAGACTCATTAATATAATCTAACAACTACTAGGTCGAAGTCCAGACTCACTAATTCTGTGACAACCCGGAAATTTCCAACCAAATTTAAACTTTAATCTTTATATGATTCCGACACGATAAGCAATATTTGTTAAGTTAAATTTCAAGAATTTTAAACTATATTCATACATTCATTCAACCTCGACCAAGTTCCAACGATTCACGAACCATTAAATGAATATGATTATATATGTATATGTGTATATATATTATAACTTGAAACGTAAACAAAATATTAGATTAAATACTTTATATGATTGTATCTGTTTCAAAATGTTTATCAATGGAATTAGAAGATAAGATCAAATGATTGAATTATCAGATATATTAAATTATGATTACAAGTCTCTGTTGAAAGGCCCACGTTGATTTGAGAAATCTTTTCATTTTAACAATATTCGGAAAATGGTAAAGTGATTTATAAATATGAACAAATTGTCAATCATTGAGAACTAGACAAAGGATAGTGGAAGATTGAATCTCATAAAGACTCGATTGATCTATTTAGTTTCAAACGTACAAAAACGTTTTTAGTTTAAAAAGAACTTTATTATTAAAACGTATATAACTTTTATAAATATCTAGAACCACTTTTGACAACTCATTACTTAACTAGTATGATAAAGATAACGATATTTATATTTTATTTTATTAAATATATATAACGATTTAAATTAATATTATATATATTTATACGCATATTATACGTACATAGTTTTATACTTTTACTATACTTAAACTTTACCTTTACTTTATTTTTACTTTACTTTAACTTTAATAATTCATACTTTAATAATTCACTTTAATAATTCATACTTTAATAATTCACTTTAATAATTCATACTTTAATAATTCACTTTAATAATTCATACTTTAATAATTCACTTTAATAATACATACTTTAATAATTCAAAAATATATTATAAATAGAATTCAATAGGTTTCATTATTTTATAGAAACTTGAAAATAGTTTTCTCTAAACTCTCTCAATCGATTTACATATATATATTTACTCCGTATTATCTCAAGATATTATTAGTATACATAAAATATTACGACGGAGTGCTGTCCGAGTGATTTCGAAGTTGTTTTTTTCGAGTGGGATAGGATTAAGGAAATTATGGGTTATAGCTATGGAGGTGATTGAGTATGGTTCATGGGTATGCTTGTGAGGTCAATATAGTGTTTATCATCTCCGTTGCGTTTACGTACCTTTCCTGCAATATTGAATCTCAATATTGATATGTGAGTACTCATAATTTAATTTTTACATACTAATAGTGTATCCCTGACTAGTGCTCGAGTATATAGGATTATGCATGCTTGTACTTTTGATATTGCCATTAGATAGGTTATGTTGATTCCTGAATTAGTTACATATACGATTGAGATAAGGTATAAGATATGCATGTCGTTGGAAAGCTAGCGAAAAATAGTTGAATTTTGGTTTAAGAATCACTTGAATCCAAGTAACGGTTAGAAAGTTATGAAATAAACAAATTGCATAATTAATTTCGTAAATAAAATTGCTGATGATAATTAGTGAACTAATTTTTTGGGTTATAAAAAGTGGTTATTTGGATTCTACTCGTCGAGTAGATGAATTTTCATATAAAGCACGTCTCGTTTCGTTGAACGGTTGCCAAGTTATGGACAAAAGAAGTTTTGCAAATTTTGATGAAATGTCGAAACGGGAACTGAAATTCTCGCTGATCTGCGTTGTTTCATATAAAAAAAAAATACCACTGAATTCTTTGCTGTAAGGTCTAACAAAAGACTCTGGCCGTTTGTCAATTCGAGTCTCGATGATTTTTCTAAAAATCATCAAAGTTGACGGTTTGGTCACATTTTAAAATTCTAAAAAGAGCTGAAACTTTTTTATTTAAAAATGTCAATTTTGTATCAGTTGTCATGGTCGGCCTGATATGTGTTTACTCTTGTCAAAAATCATGTTATATCTTTGTGGTAACGAGAATTTGCAGGCTTTGACCGTTTGTCAATACGAGTTTTGAGGAATTTTCTAAAAATCTCCAAAGTAGGCTACTCGGTCACTTTTGTAAATTTATTAAAGCTGAAAAATTAACTTTGAAACGCCGAAAACGCGTTGACAACTACGAGTTGTCTAGGTTTAGTTTACTTCTATAATATTTATGCTTAATCTTTTTGGTAATGTGTAACTTTTATCTTTGGCCGTTTATCAATCGGAGTTCCGATAATTTTTCTAAAAATAGCTGAAGTGGCCCGTTTAGTCATGTTTGACCGAAAATCATTTTTGTATAAGTTATTATATATTTGCATGCGACCTCATTTTTACTTTGACCTTTGACTTTTGACTTTAACCTTTGACTTTTAACTTTGAACTTTGACTTTTCCTGTTAACTTTTCAGTTAACTTTTTTGTGTTGATTTTCTATAAAAAAAAAAAAAAAAAAAAAAAAAAAAAAAAACCTTAAATACTATTTTATGATTATTAAACCATTTGTGTTACGTTGTTTCACACGTCACCTTTTACTAGAATCTTAATTGAGCATGAGTAATATAACATGTTACTATACTGTAGAGTCAGACTCGAGCTATAGGATAGGATTACACTATGACCTGACCTAAATTGCTATACAAATATTGACCAACATATAAATATATATAATTAATATAGGTTCGTGAATCCGAGGCCAACCTTGCACTTGTTCAATGACGTTATATGTATTTTTACTACGAAATACAGTATGGTGAGTTTCATTTGCCTTTTTACCCTTTATATTTTTGGGACTGAGAATACATGCGCTTTTATAAATGTTTGACGAAATAGACACAAGTAATTGAAACTACATTCTATGGTTGAATTATCGAAATCGAATATGCCCTTTTTTATTAAAGTCTGGTAATCTAAGAATTAGGAAACAGACACCCTAATTGACGCGAATCCTAAAGATAGATCTATTGGGCCTAACAAACCCCATCCAAAGTACCGGATGCTTTAGTACTTCGAAATTTATATCATGTCCGAAGGAGGATCCCGGAATGATAGGGGATATTCTTATATGCATATTGTTAATGTCGGTTACCAGGTGTTCACCATATGAATGATTATTTTTGTCTCTATGCATGGGACGTATATTTATGAGAACTGTAAATGAAATTCTTGTGGTCTATTAAAATGATGGAAATAAATGATTATGATAAACTAATGAACTCACCAACCTTTTGGTTGACACTTTGAAGCATGTTTATTCTCAGGTGTTAAAGAAATCTTCCGCTGTGCATTTGCTCATTTTAAAGATATTACTTGGAGTCTTTCATAGCATATTTCGAAGAACGTTGCATTCGAGTCATTGAGTTCATCAAAGATTATTATTAAATCAATTTATTGTTGGATAGTGGATATTATGAAATGGTATGCATGCCTGACAATTTTCGATGTAAAGAAAGATTGTCTTTTAAAAACGAATGCAATGTTTGTAAAATGTATCATATAGAGGTCAAATACCTCGCAATGTAATCAACTATTGTGAATCGTTTATAATGTATATGAACGGGTCCTTTCAGTTGGTATCAGAGCGGTGGTCTTAGCGAACCAGGTCTGCATTAGTGTGTCTAACAGATAAGTCGATAGGATGCATTAGTGAGTCTGGACTTCGACCGTGTCTGCACGTCAATAGTTTTGCTTATCATTTTGTGTCAAAAATTAGCTACTTATCATCCTCAGGAAATTACCTGCTTATCATTTTTAGTCTAAGACACGTCTTGCTGCATTGATTGCATTAATAGTGTATAGACAAAAATTCATATCTTAGTGTATCTGCTAAGTCATATCTTATCGTATCTATTACTGTAAACGTTGCCTGATATATCCCGTAAATTCCTCTGTAATTTACGAAATCTTTTGTTCTATATATATGGATATTCTATATAATTAGAATACCATCCAATAACCGAAAATCATTTCATATCGAAAAAAAAAATCCTTATTCAATCATACGAAATGGAATTTATCATTAATTCAAGTTCCTCGGATTTCGAAATGGAATCCCACTCCAGCTCCGAAAGCAGTGTGACCGGAATAGATCAACCAATCAGTAATCACCTATTCTGGATGAATTGGGGATGGGTTCGTAGCCTCCTCAATCATTGGAGACAAGAATAAGGTGATCCCTTCCATCCACCACATTGCCCTCTTGATGAAGAACCTGAAGCACTTACCGGCGAATCTGTTCGAAACACCATTTTCTCGATCATTTCCAGAGTATCTCGTCACGATTATATATTACATCAAATTTTAGATTTTATTTATCCGCTCGTCCGAACCGACAATCACCCCGGTGTAATAGAAGAAGTCAACGAGCTTCGCGCTCGGGTAGTGGCTTTGGAGAATATGGTGCAGAGATTACAAACACCAGCAGCAGCATCAGCAGCATAACCAGTAACACCATCATCAACGCCAATAGTACCATTACCACCCCAACCACAATCACGTCGTAAACCTCAACTTTACACTCTGTCCCACGAGCGCCAATGTCATACGCCCTGTAGATACCAAGGAATACCAACAACAATAACCGACGAAGTATTAATTCATAACTTCATTGGAGAAACATTTCACGCAGATTATGTAATCTCTAAAGTCTTAGAGATTATCTAATCTAGCCCTAACCATAAACCAGTTAAGCGAACTAAAATGATAGAAGGAAGAGTAGAAACCCTGACAAAAATGGTGTGTGATTAACAAGCTAAACTTGTTTTACCAACAACATCAACAGTACCGTCAGCGTCACCAGCATCATCAGTACAGTCAACATCAGAATCAACAACACCTATAACATCACAAACTCCGTCAGCTCAAGAATCACTATGGACATCAGTACGAATCAATAACCCGTATATTGTATCAACGAGTTATGAAGAATTAACTCATTCCCTATGAAGAAATTATATGTATATTTTATATATTTTGAAATAAAAATAAATCTTTCCGTGCTAAGCTATTGTGAGTGAATCTTAACTTCTCGGTTAATTCATATTACAAATATGCAATAATGTACGTCCTTCGGCCGCAACTTAACCAGCGTTAACTACAATCTCTGTCAATTCAACAAATTCCAATTCATAGTAAATCAAGTATATATTTGATTTTACACTTTCATCATAGATGTACCCGAAACTTTTCAGATAACATCATTCGTACTTTGCGAAATTCACAAGAATTCCACGAACCGAACATCATACATCAACAAATAACGAAGTATTGATTCATAATTTCAAAGTCATTAAAGAAATACTGTGTAAAAGTTATGTACTTTTTAAAGCCTTTAGGGATTATTCAATTCTAGTTTCAACCGTAAATCAAATGAGTTTAATTTAACATTAACTCATTAAATCTATGTTACATCTGAAGAAAATATACATATATATATTTTCATAAAGACTGTAATAAAATTCTTTTGTACAAAATATTAATTGTGAAATTTTTTTTAACGGGTAGGTAATACCCGAGAGATATATAAATTCACAATTAATATATTACATTCTTCGAATCTGATTCAGCAAATCATCCATTATACTCCCTACTTTCACAACAATATACATTCTTTTATAGAAATCAAAACAACCATACTCATTCAAAATTTAATTACATATTCTGATTTTGAAATCTCAAAATTCAACTTGAGATATGACCAAAATCATCACTCTTAGATCCTTACATCTTTCACAAGCTATATTTTGACTTCAAAACTGTGTTAGAACATCAAATGTATGTTAACGATTACAATCTGTGTTCAAACCCTTCGAAAATTTCTGAAGACACTTCGAATGATGAGCAATCGAGATGATGATCCAACCACATGTTACCCACAGTTATGTACCCGGAAAACTCTTGAAACCAAAGTAAAAGTTTAAACAACGTATCCGCGTCAGATTCTTTAGCATTTATTAGCAAAAATAACTTTGCGACTCCTATTCAAAGTAGCCAGTTTTGTCACAGCTCCAGCAAGTCAACTTCGACTTTTCAGTCAGACTAACCTTATTATAACCTTGAGATATACACCATCGTTATCAGGGAACCTTTTACATTCCACCACATTATTAACAGATGTATCAACAACTTCATTACCCTTTGACTTTAGCCTCTCCAAAAAGTCATTATAATTATACATTGAAACCCCATCATTTACTCATTCGCATCTTGTAATGAGAATTTCCATACGAATCATTGGGAATTAGCAATCAGTATTTTGAAATCTCGCAGCATGTCTACGCCAACAGTTATATGTGTATATATAACGTATATCTTCTGGACTTAATTTGAATGTGAAGATTCTGAAAAACACTTCGAACTACGAATTGGTTCTCCGAAAATGGAAAAATACTGATGAAGCAGCAAAAAAACTATAAACGACCTTAACAGTAAAAGTTTGATGATAATGAATAGGTGTGCTGGCAAAGTGCAGAAAAAGAGAAGTCTTGGAACTGGAAAACGGATTGAGTAGAGTAGGAAGGAGGCTGTGGACAAATTACAAAGACTGAACTCGACTTCAAAGGATCCAAATAATTCAGTATCTGCTGAAGTCATTAACGAATACCTTGCTCCTGACTCTAAACCCCTGCGAACAATATTCTTCATCATCCTCTGATATTAGAAATTCTAAAATATCATCATATCTTTCATTATAAATATCCTCCATATTTCTGAAGATATTTTCTTAATTTTTCTTATTTGAAATCATTTACCTCTTCGCGCTATCTGTATTACATCATAAAAGAAACTATTTTAGTTTCTAAATTCTGAAACATTCAAGTTTAAAATATGAATATTTTGAAGTAGTGTTGGGAACTGAAGTATGAATTAGTATAATATAATGACACTTGATCAATGTGATTATATTATAGTAAGTCATGCTGAGTTTCTAAATGGAACGTGATGATTCACAGATCATAACATCATCATGTGCCATGTTATACGACTCTTGTATTCTATTTAACCTCTAAAATATCAAGAAAATATTTCTTGATGATTCGGCCATCACAATTTCCTTCCTAGAACATTAACAATGTTCATTTCAAAATTCATATTTGTGAATTCTGGACCATTACAAGCGGTGCTTAATCGCAAGAAGAAGAAACGAAAGGACAAAACTCCGAAATAGAAATTGGGGTATAAATTGCAGCAAATAAAAGAGAGCATTAACTGTGAATGATAATGATTATAGAAGACAGAAGCAGAGACTTTGAAATATAAGGAAACATATAAAGCCCAACGACAAACCAGAAATTATAAACCATATATATCGATATATATATATAGCAATATAAAGACACGGGAGAACTAGGAACACTATAAACCCAAGAGCATAGTAGAAGTAAATAGATTCTTCCGGCGGTATATGAAAAAAAGAAGAATGACCGATATAAAAGTTAGAAGTATATCGAGAATCAGAACTGGATGGAGCATATTGATGAATACTTTAAAATATGAGTTGAGGGGGAAAGAATAGAAGGTGATGAAACATGACTAGGAACTTAGAAATCAACAGATTTAACTCACACAACTGCAGAATAAGTGAATCAAACCCTCTAGTGAATAGGTTAAGTTTTTTTTTGATTAATTTAGTCAAACCACAACTAAATCAAGTGTGATTAGATCAACACCTAGAGCTATTATTCACTACCTGGGTGATTTGGACTGAGAGAGAATCGAAGGAGCTCACTAGATCTAAGTGTGTGTAACAAATGAGTGGCTTAAACCTAAAATGAAGAAAATAAGACTTTATATACCCCTGCTGTTGATACACCCATACGATTCATTCATCACACGTACGAGTTGGCTTCATCAACCGTACGGGTGATCACTCACTCGTGTCTTATCATTTAGGTTGTAATTGTGACTTAGCTCAGCATCAACCATGCGTATGAGCCTGTCAGCTGTACTAGTGAGGCTTCGCTCATACGTCTGACTAAGTCTAACATAGTCAAACATCTAAATCTCGTTCCTGCAGTTCCTGTAACCACATACAAACACGGATAGGATAATAACGAGCAATCATGGTGGCCTGTAAACTGTTGTACCTGCAATGGACGTGGGTAGATGTCTAGGGACTTGCATAAAATGCATCAACAGATGGTGTGAGTTGTAAGGAAACGAAGGATGTGAATTTATAAGAAAATCTCCGACAGAACAATTAAAATGGATGATCGCATTTAAAGCGGATCCTAATTCCCTTGATTACCGGAGAGTCAAATCTTATTAAGAATATTTTCTTCAAATCCCTTAAAATCTGGGAATCAATCATATCTACGTCAAATGATAAGATGAATCTACACTTACTCATTTCACTCTTCTATGTTAGCTTCATTCGTACTCTTCATATAAATGGATTGTTTATCCAAATTATTCGCTGATGATAAAACTCTAATTTTCAACCCGTATGCATCATGAAAACATACTTATTATCATTCACGACCTTTCCACTCAAATTTCGGGACGAAATTTCTTTAACGGGTAGGTACTGTGACAACCCGGAAATTTCCAACCAAATTTAAACTTTAATCTTTATATGATTCCGACACGATAAGCAATATTTGTTAAGTTAAATTTCAAGAATTTTAAACTATATTCATACATTCATTCAACCTCGACCAAGTTCCAACGATTCACGAACCATTAAATGAA
This sequence comes from Rutidosis leptorrhynchoides, assembly GCF_046630445.1. NCBI lineage: Eukaryota > Viridiplantae > Streptophyta > Magnoliopsida > Asterales > Asteraceae > Rutidosis > Rutidosis leptorrhynchoides. The sequence goes on along the minus strand of NC_092334.1, from coordinate 143,198,273 downwards.
TATGATTATATATGTATATGTGTATATATATTATAACTTGAAACGTAAACAAAATATTAGATTAAATACTTTATATGATTGTATCTGTTTCAAAATGTTTATCAATGGAATTAGAAGATAAGATCAAATGATTGAATTATCAGATATATTAAATTATGATTACAAGTCTCTGTTGAAAGGCCCACGTTGATTTGAGAAATCTTTTCATTTTAACAATATTCGGAAAATGGTAAAGTGATTTATAAATATGAACAAATTGTCAATCATTGAGAACTAGACAAAGGATAGTGGAAGATTGAATCTCATAAAGACTCGATTGATCTATTTAGTTTCAAACGTACAAAAACGTTTTTAGTTTAAAAAGAACTTTATTATTAAAACGTATATAACTTTTATAAATATCTAGAACCACTTTTGACAACTCATTACTTAACTAGTATGATAAAGATAACGATATTTATATTTTATTTTATTAAATATATATAACGATTTAAATTAATATTATATATATTTATACGCGTATTATACGTACATAGTTTTATACTTTTACTATACTTAAACTTTACTTTTACTTTATTTTTACTTTACTTTAACTTTAATAATTCATACTTTAATAATTCACTTTAATAATTCATACTTTAATAATTCACTTTAATAATTCATACTTTAATAATTCACTTTAATAATTCATACTTTAATAATTCACTTTAATAATACATACTTTAATAATTCAAAAATCTATTATAAATAGAATTCAATAGGTTTCATTATTTTATAGAAACTTGAAAATAGTTTTCTCTAAACTCTCTCAATCGATTTACATATATATATTTACTCCGTATTATCTCAAGATATTATTAGTATACATAAAATATTACGACGGAGTGCTGTCCGAGTGATTTCGAAGTTGTTTTTTTTCGAGTGGGATAGGATTAAGGAAATTATGGGTTATAGCTATGGAGGTGATTGAGTATGGTTCATGGGTATGCTTGTGAGGTCAATATAGTGTTTATCATCTCCGTTGCGTTTACGTACCTTTCCTGCAATATTGAATCTCAATATTGATATGTGAGTACTCATAATTTAATTTTTACATACTAATAGTGTATCCCTGACTAGTGCTCGAGTATATAGGATTATGCATGCTTGTACTTTTGATATTGCCATTAGATAGGTTATGTTGATTCCTGAATTAGTTACATATACGATTGAGATAAGGTATAAGATATGCATGTCGTTGGAAAGCTAGCGAAAAATAGTTGAATTTTGGTTTAAGAATCACTTGAATCCAAGTAACGGTTAGAAAGTTATGAAATAAACAAATTGCATAATTAATTTCGTAAATAAAATTGCTGATGATAATTAGTGAACTAATTTTTTGGGTTATAAAAAGTGGTTATTTGGATTCTACTCGTCGAGTAGATGAATTTTCATATAAAGCACGTCTCGTTTCGTTGAACGGTTGCCAAGTTATGGACAAAAGAAGTTTTGCAAATTTTGATGAAATGTCGAAACGGGAACTGAAATTCTCGCTGATCTGCGTTGTTTCATATAAAAAAAAATACCACTGAATTCTTTGCTGTAAGGTCTAACAAAAGACTCTGGCCGTTTGTCAATTCGAGTCTCGATGATTTTTCTAAAAATCATCAAAGTTGACGGTTTGGTCACATTTTAAAATTCTAAAAAGAGCTGAAACTTTTTTATTTAAAAATGTCAATTTTGTATCAGTTGTCATGGTCGGCCTGATATGTGTTTACTCTTGTCAAAAATCATGTTATATCTTTGTGGTAACGAGAATTTGCAGGCTTTGACCGTTTGTCAATACGAGTTTTGAGGAATTTTCTAAAAATCTCCAAAGTAGGCTACTCGGTCACTTTTGTAAATTTATTAAAGCTGAAAAATTAACTTTGAAACGCCGAAAACGCGTTGACAACTACGAGTTGTCTAGGTTTAGTTTACTTCTGTAATATTTATGCTTAATCTTTTTGGTAATGTGTAACTTTTATCTTTGGCCGTTTATCAATCGGAGTTCCGATAATTTTTCTAAAAATAGCTGAAGTGGCCCGTTTAGTCATGTTTGACCGAAAATCATTTTTGTATAAGTTATTATATATTTGCATGCGACCTCATTTTTACTTTGACCTTTGACTTTTGACTTTAACCTTTGACTTTTGACTTTGAACTTTGACTTTTCCTGTTAACTTTTCAGTTAACTTTTTTGTGTTGATTTTCTCTAAAAAAAAAAAAAAAAAAAAAAAAAAAAAAAAAACTAAAATACTATTTTATGATTATGAAACCATTTGTGTTACGTTGTTTCACACGTCACCTTTTACTAGAATCTTAATTGAGCATGAGTAATATAACATGTTACTATACTGTAGAGTCAGACTCGAGCTATAGGATAGGATTACACTATGACCTGACCTAAATTGCTATACAAATATTGACCAACATATAAATATATATAATTAATATAGGTTCGTGAATCCGAGGCCAACCTTGCACTTGTTCAATGACGTTATATGTATTTTTACTACGAAATACAGTATGGAGAGTTTCATTTGCCTTTTTACCCTTTATATTTTTGGGACTGAGAATACATGCGCTTTTATAAATGTTTGACGAAATAGACACAAGTAATTGAAACTACATTCTATGGTTGAATTATCGAAATCGAATATGCCCTTTTTTATTAAAGTCTGGTAATCTAAGAATTAGGAAACAGACACCCTAATTGACGCGAATCCTAAAGATAGATCTATTGGGCCTAACAAACCCCATCCAAAGTACCGGATGCTTTAGTACTTCGAAATTTATATCATGTTCGAAGGAGGATCCCGGAATGATAGGGGATATTCTTATATGCATATTGTTAATGTCGGTTACCAGGTGTTCACCATATGAATGATTATTTTTGTCTCTATGCATGGGACGTATATTTATGAGAACTGTAAATGAAATTCTTGTGGTCTATTAAAATGATGGAAATAAATGATTATGATAAACTAATGAACTCACCAACCTTTTGGTTGACACTTTAAAGCATGTTTATTCTCAGGTGTTAAAGAAATCTTCCGCTGTACATTTGCTCATTTTAAAGATATTACTTGGAGTCTTTCATAGCATATTTCGAAGAACGTTGCATTCGAGTCATTGAGTTCATCAAAGATTATTATTAAATCAATTTATAGTTGGATAGTGGATATTATGAAATGGTATGCATGCCTGACAATTTTCGATGTAAAGAAAGATTGTCTTTTAAAAACGAATGCAATGTTTGTAAAATGTATCATATAGAGGTCAAATACCTCGCAATGTAATCAACTATTGTGAATCGTTTATAATGTATATGAACGAGTCCTTTCAAATGCATCCTAACGACTACTAGTTAGACACACTAATGCAAGACCTGGTTCGCTATGACCACCGCTCTGATACCAACTGAAATTACCCGTCCTAATCCATCTGGACGAAGTCACCAACAACTGGTTCCATTGCGATGATCGACTTCAAATACTGTCTTTAAAATGAGCAAATGCACAGCGGAAAGTTTCTTTCATACCTGAGAATAAACATGCTTTCAAGTGTTAACCAAAAAGTTGGTGAGTTCATAAGTTTATTATAAAATAATAAAATTCATCATTTTGATAGACCACAAGACTTAAATGCTGCATGGTACAAATGGGCCCGAATCCTATACCCACATGTAATGTACATGCGATATCTTTTAAATACAGTACACCTTTCTCGTGTACGAAATCCTTTTTCATAAAACTTAGTAACCGTACACATATCTCATGCACAAAACTAATACACATAAGCTGTGCATAAAAATCATTCTCTCGATACATAACATTCATATCAATTGGTGGCAATTATTATGTCCACATAATTTAACGGTGGCAATTACCATCTCCACATAATTCAACGGTGGCAATTATCATGTCCACATAATTCAATAATAATCCGCAGAACTTCTGTCTGTATAATAATTCATTCGAGGAATGTTTTGCTTGTGTCTATCTCATCAAACATTTATAAAAGCATTTCATGTATTCGCAGTACAAAACATATTTCAAAAGCATTTAATAAAGCAGTTGTAAAAACAGCGCATGTATTCTCAGTCCCAAAAATGTAAAGAGGAAAAGGGAGCAAATGAAACTCACTATAATGTATTTTGTAGTAAAAATACATATGACGGCATTGAACAGTTGTAGGGTTGGCCTTGGATTCACGAACCTATATCATTTGTATTTGCATATCCATTAAAACATATAATGGAAATTTCATAATCTCATTTATTAATTATATAATATTTATGTGTTTGTAGTTATATAAGTTTTATACTAAATTCCATTTGAAAACATATCTTATTTATATATATATATATATATTATATCTTATGTTATATATGTTTATTTAGTATATATATTTAAAATAATTATTATCTATACAATTAGTTATATTACCATATCTATATCTATCTATATGTTTAGTATTAAATGTAAAATTCAATAATTTGTTATAAAAAATTATATGTTTGATATATGGTTATATAGTTAGAATATGTGTAATAAGTATATTTCATGTACATTATTTATCGATTAAAAAAATGATAGTTTTGATAATATTAATGATAATACATGTGATAATAATAATGATAATAATGATATTAACAATAATAATAATAATAATACTACCTTAAGAAGCAAGCTCTTCAAAAAAATAAAGATAGGCCTCTGCACGGACTCAAACTCGAGACTTCTCGCTCAACGCAAACACCACATCCTAACCACTGATCTATTAACGTTTTTCTGATCTACTTAGGAATCTAATAGGTTATAACCATCGAAATTGTATCTAATCTTTCATTCATCATCACCAACATCATAATCACCAACATCATAACTTCATTATCATCATCACCTCATCTTATCTTCATTTTCTATCATGACTCATATGAACTATCATCATCATCGTTTATATCATAATACCATCATCACTTTAATCATCTACTATGGTCATAATCAAATCATCATAACATCACCAAATTTATTTATCCATCTGTTTCAGCCCTTAAGTAGATCAGTTGGGCCTCGGTCTGATATACACAGAATCTCGGCTCAATAAGCCAAAGAAACATGGCCCATCAAGCTAATAATCACAACCCGTTAATGAAATTACTAAACCCATTCAATCTGGATTGTTTTAGACTTGTATATGCTCGTTTGTAAGTCTAATACCAACTGCTAGAGAATAAAGGAAAACGTATGTAATTATTGGTATTACATCATCATCAAATCGTCACTCCTTAACTTTATCAATATCAATATGACCTAATTTGTAGAGACCCGTCCTAATCCATCCGGACGAAGTCCACATCGATTACAAACGAATCACAATAGTTGATTACATCGCGAGGTACTTGACCTCTATATGATACATTTTACAAACATTGCATTCGTTTTTAAAAGACAAACTTTCATTTCATTGAAAGTTGACGACATGCATACCATTTCATAATACATCCAACTATAATTGACTTAATAATAATCTTGATGAACACAACGACTCGAATGCAACATCTTTTGAAATATGCCATGAATGACTTCAAGTAATATTTCTAAAATGAGCAAATGCACAGCGGAAGATTTCTTTCGTACCTGAGAATAAACATGCTTTAAAGTGTCAACCAAAAGGTTGGTGAGTTCATTAGTTTAACATAAATAATCATTTCATAATTTTAATAGACCACAAGATTTCATATTTCCATTTCTCATAAACATACGTCCCATGCATAGAGACAAAAATATCATTCATATGGATTGAACACCTGGTAACCGACATTAACAATATGCATATAAGAATATCCCCATCATTCCGGGATCCTCCTTCGGACATGATATAAATTCCGAAGTACTAAAGCATCCGGTACTTTGGATGGGGTTTGTTAAGCCCAATAGATCTATCTTTAGGATTCGCGTCAATTAGGGTGTCTGTTCCCTAATTCTTAGATTACCAGACTTAATAAAAAGGGGCATATTCGATTTCGATAATTCAACCATATAATGTAGTTTCAATTGCTTGTGTCTATTTCGTCAAACATTTATAAAAGCGCATGTATTCTCAGTCCCAAAAATATATATTGCAAAAGCATTTAAAAAGGGAGTAATGAAACTCACGCATATAAATATTGTAAAACAGTTAATAAAGCATTTGCATGTATTGTCAGCCCAAAAACGTAAAGAGTAAAAGGGGCAAATGAAACTCACAGTACTGTATTTTGTAGTAAAAATACATATGACGACATTGAACAACTGAACAATGCAGGGTTGGCCCCGGATTCACGAACCTATATCATTCATATATATATTAATACATATACCTGTTTTCGAACTATTATATATATTATTTATTATTGATATTTGATATAATGTTTTATATTATTAATTTATATATTTCATTGTTACTATATAAAAATATAACGTTAGTTATGTTATATGTATCAAATATTTTATATGTATATAATACATCTGTTTGTTAAAATAGTAATTATAATAATACTAAAATAACATCAGTAGTGATTAAATTAGTGATGATGATAATACTAATATTAATAATAATGATAATAATATTAATGATTTTATTAATAATAATATTAATGATAGTTTTAATAATAAATCTTATGATAATAACAGTAGTTTTTAGTAAAATGAAAAGTTTAATAATAATCATAGTGAAAATAATAGTTTTGATAATGATACATTGGTTTAAATAATAATAATAATAATAATAATAATAATAATAATAATAATAATAATAATAATAATAATAATAATAATAACAATACTAATAGTTACAAAATTGATACTAATACTAATATTAATGAAAGTAATAATAATCCTTATTACTTTCATAACAATCTTAATAATAATCATATTTGTTTCTAACATTATATTAGTACTAGATGATATCTTTTATAAATACACTTTTATTAGTAATAATAATAATAATAATGATGATGATATTTATAATACTAATAATAATTATAGTTCTAATACCTAATAATAAAAATAATCATAATCTTCATAACATTTAATAATGATAATAATAACATTAGTAATACATATATTACTTATAACTATGATATTAATAATAATAATTACAATAATGCTAATAATAACAATAATAACAATAATCATAGTAATAACAATAATAATAATAATAATGATAATAATAATAAAAATAATAACAATAATAATAATAATAATAATAATAATAATAATAATAATAATAATAATAATAATAATAATAATAATAATAATAATAATAATAATAATAATGATAATAATAATAATAATAATAATAATAATAATAATAATAATAATAATAATAATAATAATAATAATAATAATAATAATAATAATAATAATAATAATAATAATAATAATAAATGTAAAAGAAATAATAAGGTATACCCTTTAAAAATTCGTCCTAAAAAGAATTGCACAAGACCAGGCTCGAACCCCCGACCTCTTGCTCACCTGAACACACACTCAACCATTCCTCCATTCACTGCTTTCCTGATTTTATACTAACCTAATTAAATTTAAACTGTATTTTTCTGATTTCTATTTTTCTTCTTCTTCATCATCAATTCAAAAACGACCAGGGTTCAATCCATATCAATAACTAATGTTTTCTTTAATTTAGGATTTAAAAACAATACAGGAATCATTAGTTAGTGATTAAATTAGTTAAATCAAAAATAGAATTTAAAAAAAAGAAGTCTGTACAGCTCGTTCATTCTCCTCATGAACTCAAACATCAATCTCGATTTTGAAAGGGTTTTAGATCACGACTTATAAATGAAAAAGGTTCTAAATGATCATTTGAAACTATCTGGATCGTCAATTAAAATCAAAACATCAAAAGGAACTCTAATTTCTATGAAAACAGAAGTTTGACTTTTTATTTCTAAAACTTTGACCTCTAAATTCGAAATCAATTGGAGGAATTAGAAGATGAAATTTTGCAGATAGTTAGACAAGAGAATTCCTAGCCAATCTGCATTTTTACTTTTTGAAATTGAAATCGTATTGAGCTTTTGGTAAAAATTGATCAAGAACAGAGATATCGTGTTCTTCTTCTTAATTTCTATTTAAAATTTAATCATACAAAGACTGTTAAAGATACTTGTAGTTGATAAATGGAAATGTAAGAGATATGGCATATCGTTTATCAACTGAAATGGGTTAATAACAGTTTAAGATCGAAAAAAATAACTTTGGCAGGAAGTAAAATAATTGAAGGAATATCATAAAGCTCGATTGATTTTTAATAGAATGTACGATCGATTATGATTTATAACAATTTAGGAGACAGAAACAAGAATTTGATACAGTATGGATTGAGATGGGAAACTGAATTGAAAGGAAACAACAAAAAATTATGCATAATCAGATTCTTTAAATATAAATACGTATATATCTATTTATATATATATAACTATATACTGTATTTAGATAATTATATATCAGTATATGTATTTAATTATATGCTTAGATGTATTTTAAATATATATATCTATATGTATTTGATTATATTCTGTATTGATACTAATATTAGTTATAGCTATAATAATAATAGTAAAGTTAATATTAAGGATAATAATATCAATAATTAATAATTACATATCTTAATAATGATACTAATAATATTAAAAATGATTTTATTAATAATAATAACAAATATAATAATAATATGATATTAATAATAATAATAATAATAATAATAAAATTAATCAAAATAACTAATTATATTTAAATTACATCTAATTAATAATTTTTAATCATCCTTATAGTAATATTTATTTTTAAGTATTTATTTTGATAATCATGATCTTAAATTTATTAAAATTTTAATATTTAACATTTATTAATATTACTAATAATAATATTAATAATAATGAAAGTAGTAATAATATAATTTGTCATTACTATTACATTTTTAACTTGTTGTTATTTTGTACATTATATATGTAAATATGAATTCATTAATAATGTTATATATAATTATTATTATATATCTATTTACTATAATTTTTCCATAATGGAAATAGATATTATAAATTTCAACACTTAATATTTATATCTTTTATATATATATTACAATATACATATAATAATAATTATGTATAGTTAGCATATATGTTTATATATATAGATTCTTTTTAATAACAACATTATTATATTATATAATATTTTACATATTTAATTCTATTGATTAGTTTGTAATTTATTATTTCTCATTATTATTTATACACATATATTTATATATATACATATTTATTAACCATAATTGTTCGTGAATCATCGGAAATAGTCAAAGGTCCACTGAATCAATATAATGAGTTCAAAGGTCAAATGTATACATGAACACAGTTCAATGTTTATGAGACTTCAATATTACAAACTTTGCTTATCGTGTCGGAAACATATTAAGATCAAGTTTAAATTTGGTCGGAAATTCCCGGGTCATCACAGTACCTACCCGTTAAAGAAATTTCGTCCCGAAATTTGAGTGAGGTGGTCATGGATAAAAATAAGAATGTTTTCCTGACAAATATGAGCTGATAAATAGAGTTTTATCATCATTGAGTAATATAGATAAAACAATTCGATAACTCGAAGCGTACGAATGAAGCTATCACAAAAGAGTGAAATGAGAAAGACAAGTTTCATCATAACTTTTGACTAGTCATGGTTGAATTTTGAAAATAAGGTTCGTCTTAACTTTTGACGTCGTCCTGATTGAATTCCGAAATTCAAGAGATTCAAAGAAAATCTTCGAAATCTAAAAGATTTGATTCTTCGGCGAATAAGGAAATTAAGATCTTTATAATTAAATACGATGATCTGCCTCAATTACTGTAACGACCCGCACTTTTTCGATCGTTCTATACTTATAAGATTAATATTTACATAAATTAAACCTTACCAACATGATAAGCAATCCAAATTGTCGAGACTTATGTTTTTCGAAAAGAGTTTTACACAACGTTTGACCGTCTAGTTTGACCGATGATATCACGAACTATACAATATATGATAATTATACGTTTGTGTATATATATGTATATATACATATTTAACATGACCTAAGAATGTTTTAATATCTCATTTTGTATTAATAACAATAAGTTATAAGTATATTTTGAAACTACTAACTTAAGTTTTCAAAACGATAACCATACGTAACGTTATTTGACTTAAATACTTATGACCTATAATGTTTATACATATATCGTATAAGTAATGTATTTAATCACTTTTAAAGACTTAAATACATAAAACAATATAAGTATATTTACAAAAGATAGCTATATTTGAATCCTCGTTCCGTTTTCTCAAAGATTTCTATACGTATACCTAGGGTATATGTACCCGTATCATACGCAGCTTCTAGATGTATTTACTATTGGTATATACCAATAAAAATCTGCTCCTTAGCAGCCTTAAATGATTAAGAAACATGTGGAACCAACCATTTGTCAAGTAGCATGAATTATTTAGCAAGAAAACAAAGTTAGGTATCTTTTTTTTCCTTTATAACTTAAAAACGTTTTTATGCATGCACACCATTTCTTCACCCCATTTTCTCATACTTACACTTCCATTTCTCTCTCAAAATACTCTTAACTTCATACTTGATCATCTCCAAGCATTTTCCCCATCATTTAGCTTCAAAAACAACACTTAAACCTCATAAGAAAACCTTACAAAAACACTTCAAGAAATCCTTCCAAGAACACCAACTTACTTTCAATCTTTCATCCACTTCCATCACCCTTTTGGTTCTAGGTTCTTACTCCTCTTTTACAACAACCTTGTCCAAGGAACTTGAGGTAGAATCTATGTTCATAACCTTATTCGATTCATATATATATAGCTATCTTATTTTGTGGTATAAAATTTTAACAACAAGAACATAGTTTGAATGTTTTCAAACTTGTTTGCAAACTAAATAGATCCTTCTAACTTAACTTTTAAAATACTCCAAGACCTGTAATATAACTTAAATATATGCTAATTTAACAAGGTATAACTTGGTTTTTCAAAGATTATCTTAAAAACTGTTTTTACGACGTCGGAGTGCCACCGGGGACTGTTTTGGGTTGGATAATTAAAAACCATCTTAAACTTTGAATTGGAGGTTTATTTTCTGGAAAAATGATTTTTACTATGAATATGATAACACATAAAAATTTCATGATTTAACTCACAGTATAAGTATTTTTAGAAAAATAATCATTTAAGGTTGTTTACATGATGGAAAATGATTAACTTCATAAGTTTCACTAAAGTTTGACCTATGCCGTGTGATTTTGAATACAAACTAAGGTATTTACAGTTCATAGTATTAAAGATGGACTCGATCCAAGGAGATGGCAAGTTGAATCAACGAAAACGGAGTTGTAACGAAGAAACTATGACCGAAACAAAATCGGATATCCAAGACTAGTTTAGCCACGAAAATAATTGGGAAAAATTAAATAAATCACATCTTTTTAAGTTAACATGATATTTTATATATATGTACTTATAATTCAATTTTATATGGTTCAGGATCACCCGTAAACAACACGAGAAGATTAATCATAAGATCCCATGATTGTACGCAACACGTCATTTGACAACACCGGTACTTTATGTACGCAACACGTCATTTGACAACACCGGTACCGTGGGTCAAGATTAATCTCGACCAATACATATACGATGGGGTTTTATTTATTTCGTTGGGGGTTTTATTTATTTCATTGCGGGTATATTAAACATCTAAAAATGAACCATTAAAATTGAATTACTAACAACGAACTGCTAACTACGGACTAAGGAATTATTCAAAGTATTAAAAGTATAACAAGTATATATATGTGACGTTTGTTTAAAAAGAAAAGGTATTGATATATTATATATGGATAGGTTCGTGATATCAACCGGAGACCAAGTCAAATTATATATATATCTTCAAGACGAAAGTGAGTATATAGTCCCACTTTTAAACTCTAAATATTTCGGGATGAGAATACATGTATTTTATGTTTTACGTTATGGACACAAGTAACTGAAAAATATATTCTACGTTGAGTTGTACCACTGGCATACTTCCCTGTAGCTTGGTAACTGTTATTTACTGCGGTATTGTAAACGCGAATCCTGTTGATAGATCTATCGGGCCTGACAACCTCAACCGGACTGGACGACCAGTATTCAACGGTTGCACAGTACTTCATTTCATGACTACACTTGATACGGTGTAGTAAGATTTCATAATAAAGGGAATATGCGACGTGATTAAATGTTAAGTATGGTTACCAAGTGCTCAACCACTTAGAATATTTTTATTAAACTGTTTATATACGAAATCTTGTGGTATATATATATATATTGCTGCCGGCATTAAACCTATATCTCACCAACTTTATGTTGACCTTTTAAAACATGTCTATTCTCAGGTGATTACTAAAGCTTCCGCTGCATTATGTTGAATTTGAGCAGGATCTTGCGTACGCATATTTGTGTCAAAAATAAAACTGCATACCCAAGGATTTGTGTTGTAAAATATGCTCGAAATCGTGTTGTTATCATTATATGTAAAGTTTGTAAGTCGAAGATTATCGCTAAACGATAATCATCTTTTTATTGTCTAAAGCTTGTAACAAAAATAATGGTTATGGTTTGTAATGTATAATATATGCAGTTTCTCTTTTAAAAATGTCGCATATAGAGGTCAATACCTCGCAATGAAATCATACGTTATCTAACACGTTCTTATGGTTAAGGACGGGTTATGACATGTGGTATCAGAGCGGTGGTCTTAGCGAACCAGGTTTGCATTAGTGTGTCTAACTGATAAGTCGTTAGGATACATTAGTAAGTCTGGACTTTGACCGGGTCTGATTTAAAAACCATTGCTTATCATTGTTGGTTAAAATTTATATGTAAATATTATGTAGTACTAATGGGTTAGTTGTTGTGTGATAGATGTCGGGCTCAAAACTTGTCATCACATTCAGCGACTCCGAACCAGAATCTTCAGATGGTGTTCCAGTCATTAACCTATCCGATGACGAAAATAATATCTTTGGGGAAGACTCACAAATTCCGGATGAACCGACTATAGAGAACCCGGAAAGTGAACCCGAGGAGGAAAGTGAACCCGAGGAGGAAAGTGAACCCGAGGAGGAAAGTGAACCCGAGGAGGAAAGTGAACCCGAGGAAGAAATACAGGAAATTACAAAAGACGAGTTCGAACTAGGAAAGAAACGAAAGGCTAATGAATTAGAAAATTCAAATCCCGAGTTTAGTAAGGATGATGTGGCACCAACTCCACTAGACACTACCACCCCTATTCCCGCTATTCCTATTCGTTCTATCCCGGCATCCAGTTCTTCAGCCCCACAGCCAAAATATAGGCAGACAGCCAGGATAAGCGTTAAGCGATTCTTTGAACCTAAACGTCCTAGAAAATAGACCAAACGATGCGCTGCCGTATTAAACCATGGGATCATATAATGTTTTGTATAATATTATTAGTGTGGTTTGCTTAATGTTTGATGTAAGATAAGCATATGTAAAATAGTGAAGTGTGAAATGCAATAATTTTCCATGGTTAAGTATTACTTAGATGGTAGTAATTGATTCTGTACTAAGCTATTAAGTATGGACATTAACGGGTAGGTACTACCCTAGATATAATTATAAAACGCTAATAAGAAGAAAAGGCTTTTATAATAATACATGGTTCATATTATTAATAAGCTATAATGTACTGTAAATATACACTACATCTATAATATTCCATGTGAATAATTATTTTCTTTTCATTCTTATAGAAGAATATGGCGCGATTGAACCGAATGACGGAACAAGAAATCCAGGAACTCATCAATCAGCGAGTGAACGACAGAATGTTATGGGTCGAGGCTGCAAGAGGTGCTGCAGTTAACCCAAATCCTCGTATGGGGTGCACTTACAAAACTTTTCAAGCTTGCAAGCCCTCATCATTCAGTGGAACAGAAGGACCAATCGGTTTAACCCGGTGGATAGAAAAGATGGAGACTGTGTTTAAAATCAGTGGTTGTGTTGAAAAGGACATGACCAAGTATGCATCGTGCACTTTACAAGATAGTGCACTCACGTGGTGGAAAAATTATGTGAAGGCTGTAGGAGGAGATGTAGCTTATGATACTCCGTGGGAAGAATTCAAAACAATGTTAATCAACGAATATTGTCCAAGGAACGAGGTTAGGAAGTTGGAAGATGAGTTACGAAGTCTGAAGGTTATTGGTACTGAAATCACCAACTACAATCAGCGATTCATGGAATTAGTTTTGCTATGTCCTGAATTGGTTCCAACCGAAGAACGGAAGATTGAAATGTACAAAGATGGTTTGCCCAAAAAGGTCAAGGCAAATGTTACAGCATCGAAACCTAAGACAATTCATGAAGCTATAACCATGGCAAACGAGCTAATGGATCAGGTCATCATGGATAAGAAAGTATCCAATACTGATGTGAAGGTATCAGGTAACAAAAGAAAGTGGAATGGAAATTATGATCGAGGTAACCAACAACAATCTTTTAAGAAACAAGAAAACACGCAAGGTGCGGGTAGTGGTTTAAGCTTTGGTTATAAAGGACAAAATCCTTTATGCAACCGATGCCACAAACATCACTCTGGTTACTGTAATGTGGTATGCAACAAATGTAATCGAAAGGGTCATCTTGCTGAAGATTGTAGGGCTCTCATTACAAATACAAATGGTACCAAGACTCTTGCCACCAATGCAAATAGAACTGCTTTGGCTACCATTACTTGTTTTGGGTGTGGAAAACAAGGTCACTATAAGAGCCAGTGCCCGAATCCAGAGAAGAATATCGGACCTGCACGTGGGAGAGCATTTATTATTAATGCTAGAGAGGCATGTGAAGACCCGGAGCTTGTGACGGGTACGTTTACCATTAATAACTTATCCGCATCTATTATATTTGATACTGGTGCTGATAGAAGTTACGTGTGTAGAGACTTTCACGCTAAATTGAATTGTTCATCATTACCTCTAGATGCTAAGTACATGATTGAGTTAGCTAATGGTAAACTAATTAAAGCCAATAAAATTTGCCGTGATTGTAAAATAAATTTAGCCGGAGAAACATTTAAGATTGATTTGATACCCGTAGAATTAGGAAGTTTTGATGTAATAGTCGGCATGGACTGGATGTCCAAAATAGGAGCTGAAGTTGTGTGCGCCAAGAAGGCAATTCGCATTCCTCGTAAGAATAAAACGCCAGTAATGATTTATGGAGAGAAGGGTAACTCAAAGCTAAAACTCATTAGTTATTTGAAAGCTCAAAAGTGCTTGAAGAAAGGGTGCTATGCTATCTTAGCACATGTTAATAAAGTCGAAAAGAAAGAAAAAGAGAAGTGCATCAATGACGTGCCTGTGGCAAGAGATTTTCCTGAAGTAGTTTCGGAAGAGTTGCCGGGATTACCTCCATTTAGATCTGTAGAATTTCAAATAGATCTTGTACCAGGAGCTGCACCGGTTGCCCGTGCTCCATATAGACTTGCACCGTCCGAGTTAAAAGAACTTCAGAGTCAGTTAAAAGAATTACTGGATCGTGGATTCATACGACCAAGTACTTCACCGTGGGGAGCTCCAATTTTATTCGTCAAGAAGAAAGACGGATCTTTCCGAATGTGTGTAGATTATCGTGAATTAAATAAGTTAACTATCAAGAATCGGTATCTACTACCGAGAATTGACGACTTATTTGATCAACTCCAAGGATCATGTGTGTACTCGAAAATTGACCTAAGATCGGGCTATCATCAATTACGTGTCAAAGAAGAAGATATACCGAAAACTGCTTTTCGGACACGTTATGGTCATTACGAATTTTTGGTCATGCCGTTTGGGTTGACAAATGCGCCAGCTGTATTCATGGACCTCATGAATCGAGTTTGTAGTCCATATTTAGATAAGTTTGTTATCGTTTTCATTGATGATATTCTTATCTATTCCAAGAGTGAGCAAGAGCATGAGCAGCATTTAAGGTTGATATTAGAGTTGTTAAGAAAAGAACAGCTATATGCTAAATTTTCTAAATGTGCTTTCTGGTTGAAAGAAGTGCAATTTCTTGGCCACGTTGTTAGTAGCAAAGGAATTCAGGTTGATCCAGCAAAAATTGAAGCCATTGAAAAATGGGAGACTCCTAAAACACCAATGCAGATACGCCAATTTTTGGGTTTAGCCGGTTATTATAGAAGGTTTATTCAAGATTTTTCCCGAATAGCTAAGCCGTTGACAGCATTAACGCAAAAAGGGAAGAAATACGAATGGACCTCGGAGCAGGAGAACGCATTTCAATTACTGAAGAAGAAGTTAACTACGGCGCCTATTTTATCGTTACCTGAAGGGAACGATGATTTTGAAATATATTGTGATGCTTCGCGACAAGGTTTTGGTTGTGTTCTTATGCAACGAAAGAAAGTTATTGCATACGCATCCCGACAATTAAAGATTCACGAGCGGAATTATACGACGCATGATCTAGAACTGGGAGCAGTCGTGTTTGCATTGAAGATATGGAGACACTACTTGTATGGGGTTAAATGCACTGTGTTTACTGATCATAAAAGCCTTCAACATATTTTCGATCAAAAACAGCTGAACATGAGGCAACGTAGGTGGGTTGAGTTAATAAATGACTATGATTGTGAAATTCGTTATCATCCCGGGAAAGCGAACGTGGTGGCCGACGCTCTAAGCAGAAAGGAACGAGAACCAATTCGAGTACGAGCGATGAACATAAAAATTCGCATGAATCTCAACTCACAAATCAAAGAAGTTCAACGAGAAGCACTTACTAAAGAAAATATAGGAAATGAAATAATGAAGAAGTATGAGAAGCAACTCGTTATGCGGGAAGATGGAATTCGATATTTTGCAAATCGTATTTGGGTACCGAAGTTGGGTGGATTAAGGAAGTTGATATTAAACGAGGCACATAAGACAAGATATTCGATACATCCTGGAGTTGGAAAGATGTACCAAGATCTTAAGACGCATTATTGGTGGCCTAATTTGAAGACAGACGTTGCAACATATGTTGGGGAATGTTTAACTTGTTCCAAAGTCAAAGCAGAACACCAGAAGCCGTCAGGGTTACTTCAACAACCAGAAATTCCAGAATGGAAATGGGACGGTATTACCATGGATTTCATCACGAAGTTACCAAAGACTGCCTGGGGATACGACACCATTTGGGTGATTGTTGATCGTCTCACCAAGTCTGCACATTTCTTGCCTATGAAGGAAACGGATAGAATAGAGAAACTATTACGATTGTATATAAAGGAAATTATTTCAAGGCATGGAATACCTATTTCCATTATATCTGATCGTGATAGTAGATTTACCTCAAAGTTCTGGCAATCACTACAGGAGGCCCTAGGAACTCGTTTGGATATGAGCACCGCATATCATCCGCAAACCGACGGGCAGAGTGAAAGAACAATTCAGACTCTTGAAGACATGCTCAGGGCATGTGTGATCGATTTTGGAAACGGATGGGATAAGTATTTACCCTTAGCAGAATTCTCGTATAATAATAGTTATCATGCGAGCATTAAAGCTGCACCATTCGAAGCATTGTATGGAAGGAAGTGTAGATCTCCTATCTGTTGGAATGAAGTAGGAGATCGACATTTAACTGGTCCCGAGATCATACACGAAACGACTGAGAAGATAGTACAAATCAAGGAGAGATTGAAAACAGCCCGTAGTCGCCAAAAGAGCTACGCCGATGTCCGAAGGAAACCATTAGAGTTTCAGATCGGTGACATGGTTATGCTAAAGGTGTCACCTTGGAAAGGTGTGATACGTTTTGGAAAAAGGGGTAAACTGAACCCAAGATATGTACGCCCGTTCAAGATCATCGAACGCATTGGACCGGTAGCTTATCGACTCGAGTTATTGCAACAACTCGCCGGAGTACATAATACCTTTCACGTCTCGAACCTTAAGAAGTGTCTTGCAAAGGAAGACCTCACCATTCCTCTTGAAGAAATCCATGTCGACGAGAAACTACAATTCGTCGAAGAACCAATCGAAATCATGGACCGTGAAGTTAAACAGCTCAAGCAGAGCAACATACCGATCGTTAAGGTTCGTTGGAATGCTCGAAGAGGTCCCGAGTTTATGTGGGAACGGGAGGATCAGATGAAACAAAAGTATCCACACTTGTTTCTCGATGACGCAAAATAGGTACAATTTTAAAATTTAGGGACGAAATTTATTTAACGGGGAGGTAATGTAACGACCCGCACTTTTTCGATCGTTCTATACTTATAAGATTAATATTTACATAAATTAAACCTTACCAACATGATAAGCAATCCAAATTGTCGAGACTTATGTTTTTCGAAAAGAGTTTTACACAACGTTTGACCGTCTAGTTTGACCGATGATATCACGAACTATACAATATATGATAATTATACGTTTGTGTATATATATGTATATATACATATTTAACATGACCTAAGAATGTTTTAATATCTCATTTTGTATTAATAACAATAAGTTATAAGTATATTTTGAAACTACTAACTTAAGTTTTCAAAACGATAACCATACGTAACGTTATTTGACTTAAATACTTATGACCTATAATGTTTATACATATATCGTATAAGTAATGTATTTAATCACTTTTAAAGACTTAAATACATAAAACAATATAAGTATATTTACAAAAGATAGCTATATTTGAATCCTCGTTCCGTTTTCTCAAAGATTTCTATACGTATACCTAGGGTATATGTACCCGTATCATACGCAGCTTCTAGATGTATTTACTATTGGTATATACCAATAAAAATCTGCTCCTTAGCAGCCTTAAATGATTAAGAAACATGTGGAACCAACCATTTGTCAAGTAGCATGAATTATTTAGCAAGAAAACAAAGTTAGGTATCTTTTTTTTCCTTTATAACCTAAAAACGTTTTTATGCATGCACACCATTTCTTCACCCCATTTTCTCATACTTACACTTCCATTTCTCTCTCAAAATACTCTTAACTTCATACTTGATCATCTCCAAGCATTTTCCCCATCATTTAGCTTCAAAAACAACACTTAAACCTCATAAGAAAACCTTACAAAAACACTTCAAGAAATCCTTCCAAGAACACCAACTTACTTTCAATCTTTCATCCACTTCCATCACCCTTTTGGTTCTAGGTTCTTACTCCTCTTTTACAACAACCTTGTCCAAGGAACTTGAGGTAGAATCTATGTTCAAAACCTTATTCGATTCATATATATATAGCTATCATATTTTGTGGTATAAAATTTTAACAACAAGAACATAGTTTGAATGTTTTCAAACTTGTTTGCAAACTAAATAGATCCTTCTAACTTAACTTTTAAAATACTCCAAGACCTGTAATATAACTTAAATATATGCTAATTTAACAAGGTATAACTTGGTTTTTCAAAGATTATCTTAAAAACTGTTTTTACGACGTCGGAGTGCCACCGGGGGCTGTTTTGGGTTGGATAATTAAAAACCATCTTAAACTTTGAATTGGAGGTTTATTTTCTGGAAAAATGATTTTTACTATGAATATGATAACACATAAAAATTTCATGATTTAACTCAAAGTATAAGTATTTTTAGAAAAATAATCATTTAAGGTTGTTTACATGATAGAAAATGATTAACTTCATAAGTTTCACTAAAGTTTGACCTATGCCGTGTGATTTTGAATACAAACTAAGGTATTTACAGTTCATAGTATTAAAGAGGGACTCGATCCAAGGAGGTGTCAAGTTGAATCAACGAAAACGGAGTTGTAACGAAGAAACTATGACCGAAACAAAATCGGATATCCAAGACTAGTTTAGCCACGAAAATAATTGGGAAAAATTAAATAAATCACATCTTTTTAAGTTAACATGATATTTTATATATATGTACTTATAATTCAATTTTATATGGTTCAGGATCACCCGTAAACAACACGAGAAGATTAATCATAAGATCCCATGATTGTACGCAACACGTCATTTGACAACACCGGTACTTTATGTACGCAACACGTCATTTGACAACACCGGTACCGTGGGTCAAGATTAATCTCGACCAATACATATACGATGGGGTTTTATTTATTTCGTTGGGGGTTTTATTTATTTCATTGCGGGTATATTAAACATCTAAAAATGAACCATTAAAATTGAATTACTAACAACGAACTGCTAACTACGGACTAAGGAATTATTCAAAGTATTAAAAGTATAACAAGTATATATATGTGACGTTTGTTTAAAAAGAAAAGGTATTGATATATTATATATGGATAGGTTCGTGATATCAACCGGAGACCAAGTCAAATTATATATATATCTTCAAGACGAAAGTGAGTATATAGTCCCACTTTTAAACTCTAAATATTTCGGGATGAGAATACATGTATTTTATGTTTTACGTTATGGACACAAGTAACTGAAAAATATATTCTACGTTGAGTTGTACCACTGGCATACTTCCCTGTAGCTTGGTAACTGTTATTTACAGCGGTATTGTAAACGCGAATCCTGTTGATAGATCTATCGGGCCTGACAACCCCAACCGGACTGGACGACCAGTATTCAACGGTTGCACAGTACTTCATTTCGTGACTACACTTGGTACGGTGTAGTAAGATTTCATAATAAAGGGAATATGCGACGTGATTAAATGTTAAGTATGGTTACCAAGTGCTCAACCACTTAGAATATTTTTATTAAACTATTTATATACGAAATCTTGTGGTCTATATATATATATTGCTGCCGGCATTAAACCTATATCTCACCAACTTTATGTTGACCTTTTAAAACATGTCTATTCTCAGGTGATTACTAAAGCTTCCGCTGCATTATGTTGAATTTGAGCAGGATCTTGCGTACGCATATTTGTGTCAAAAATAAAACTGCATACCCAAGGATTTGTGTTGTAAAATATGCTCGAAATCGTGTTGTTATCATTATATGTAAAGTTTGTAAGTCGAAGATTATCGCTAAACGATAATCATCTTTTTATTGTCTAAAGCTTGTAACAAAAATAATGGTTATGGTTTGTAATGTATAATATATGCAGTTTCTCTTTTAAAAATGTCGCATATAGAGGTCAATACCTCGCAATGAAATCATACGTTATCTAACACGTTCTTATGGTTAAGGACGGGTTATGACAATTACTCTATCCGATATTTCCATTATAAATTTAAACTTTTTCCGTTCCATTATTTTCATCATTCCTATGCTTTCTTTCTTAGCCCATACATCCAAAAGATTGTGAAAATGCTTAATCCAGTTCTAATCCTTGATATTTTCCTAATTATCATTTCTGTCATCCTCCTTTTCAATCTTCCTCCAGAAAAATCTGTTTGCTTCTACTATTACATTGGGGTGTTACTATTCTTAATTCTACCGTGTCTTTATATTGCTATTCGTATTAATATCCACGGTTTGTAATCTCCGTGTTGTTATCGGGCTTTATATTTTCTCTTATATTTTGGAGCTATTTGACTTTTTATTCTCCTCTCGACCTCTAGTAAAGCGAGTAATGGTCCAGAATTCATAAGTATGGAGTTTCGAATGAAATTAATGTTCTAAACGAGAAAGAACGTAATAGTACGATTTGATTTGTCAAATTACCAGAATCACTGAGAATAGAACTATCAAGAATATATTTTCTTGATATGTTTAGAAGTTAATTAGAATGAAAGAGTTATGTAACATGACACATGATGACGTTATAATCTGTGAATCATCATGTTCCATTTAGAAACTCAGCATGACTTGCTGTAATATAATCACGTTGATCAAGTGTCATTATATTATACTAACTCATGCATCAGTTCCCAACATTACTTCAATAACATTCATATTTTAAGCTCGAAAGTTTACAAAATATAGAAACTAACAGTTTCTATATGATGTAACACTGATAGCACGAAGGGATTAATGATTTCAGATAAGAATAGTTATGAAAATATCTTCAGAAATATGGAGGATATTTATAATGAAAGATACGATGATATCTTGGAATTTCTAATATCAAAGGATGGTGAAGAAAATTTGTTCGCAAGAGTTTGGAGTCAGAAACTGAAATGTCCCGTTCTTATTGATTAAAAACGTTCCATATTAATTGATTTCGTTGCGAGGTTTTGACCTCTATATGAGACGTTTTTCAAAGACTGCATTCATTTTAAAACAAACCATAACCTTTATTTCATAAATAAAGGTTTAAAAAGCTTTATGTAGATTATCAAATAATGATAATCTAAAATATCCTGTTTACACACGACCATTACATAATGGTTTACAATACAAATATGTTACATCGAAATCAGTTTCTTGAATGCAGTTTTTACACAATATCATACAAACATGGACTTCAAATCTTGTCCTTATTTTAGTATGCAACAGCGGAAGCTCTTAGTATTCACCTGAGAATAAACATGCTTTAAACGTCAACAAAAATGTTGGTGAGTTATAGGTTTAACCTATATATATCAAATCGTAACAATAGACCACAAGATTTCATATTTCAATACACATCCCATACATAGAGATAAAAATCATTCATATGGTGAACACCTGGTAACCGACATTAACAAGATGCATATATAAGAATATCCCCATCATTCCGGGACACCCTTCGGATATGATATAAATTTCGAAGTACTAAAGCATCCGGTACTTTGGATGGGGTTTGTTAGGCCCAATAGATCTATCTTTAGGATTCGCGTCAATTAGGGTGTCTGTTCCCTAATTCTTAGATTACCAGACTTAATAAAAAGGGCATATTCGATTTCGATAATTTAACCATAGAATGTAGTTTCACGTACTTGTGTCTATTTTGTAAATCATTTATAAAACCTGCATGTATTCTCATCCCAAAAATATTAGATTTTAAAAGTGGGACTATAACTCACTTTCACAGATTTTTACTTCGTCGGGAAGTAAGACTTGGCCACTGGTTGATTCACGAACCTATAACAATATATACATATATATCAAAGTATGTTCAAAATATATTTACAACACTTTTAATATATTTTGATGTTTTAAGTTTATTAAGTCAGCTGTCCTCGTTAGTAACCTACAACTAGTTGTCCACAGTTAGATGTACAGAAATAAATCGATAAATATTATCTTGAATCAATCCACGACCCAGTGTATACGTATCTCAGTATTGATCACAACTCAAACTATATATATTTTGGAATCAACCTCAACCCTGTATAGCTAACTCCAACATTCACATATAGAGTGTCTATGGTTGTTCCGAAATATATATAGATGTGTCGACATGATAGGTCGAAACATTGTATACGTGTCTATGGTATCTCAAGATTACATAATATACAATACAAGTTGATTAAGTTATGGTTGGAATAGATTTGTTACCAATTTTCACGTAGCTAAAATGAGAAAAATTATCCAATCTTGTTTTACCCATAACTTCTTCATTTTAAATCCGTTTTGAGTGAATCAAATTGCTATGGTTTCATATTGAACTCTATTTTATGAATCTAAACAGAAAAAGTATAGGTTTATAGTCGGAAAAATAAGTTACAAGTCGTTTTTGTAAAGGTAGTCATTTCAGTCGAAAGAACGACGTCTAGATGACCATTTTAGAAAACATACTTCCACTTTGAGTTTAACCATAATTTTTGGATATAGTTTCATGTTCATAATAAAAATCTTTTTCTCAGAATAACAACTTTTAAATCAAAGTTTATCATAGTTTTTAATTAACTAACCCAAAACAGCCCGCGGTGTTACTATGACGGCGTAAATCCGGTTTTACGGTGTTTTTCGTGTTTCCAGGTTTTAAATCATTAAGTTAGCATATCATATAGATATAGAACATGTGTTTAGTTTATTTTAAAAGTCAAGTTAGAAGGATTAACTTTTGTTTGCGAACAAGTTTAGAATTAACTAAACTATGTTCTAGTGATTACAAGTTTAAACCTTCGAATAAGATAGATTTATATGTATGAATCGAATGATGTTATGAACATCATTACTACCTTAAGTTCCTTGGATAAACCTACTAGAAAAGAGAAAAATGGATCTAGCTTCAACGGATCCTTGGATGGCTCGAAGTTCTTGAAGCAGAATCATGACACTAAAACAAGTTCAAGTAAGATCATCACTTGAAATAAGATTGTTATAATTATAGAAATTGAACCAAAGTTTGAATATGATTATTACCTTGTATTAGAATGATAACCTACTGTAAGAAACAAAGATTTCTTGAGGTTGGATGATCACCTTACAAGATTGGAAGTGAGCTAGCAAACTTGAAAGTATTCTTGATTTTATGTAACTAGAACTTGTAGAATTTATGAAGAACACTTAGAACTTGAAGATAGAACTTGAGAGAGATCAATTAGATGAAGAAAATTGAAGAATGAAAGTTTTTGTAGGTGTTTTTGGTCGTTGGTGTATGGATTAGATATAAAGGATATGTAATTTTGTTTTCATGTAAATAAGTCATGAATGATTACTCATATTTTTGTAATTTTATGAGATATTTCATGCTAGTTGCCAAATGATGGTTCCCACATATGTTAGGTGACTCACATGGGCTGCTAAGAGCTGATCATTGGAGTGTATATACCAATAGTACATACATCTAAAAGCTGTGTATTGTACGAGTACGAATACGGGTGCATACGAGTAGAATTGTTGATGAAACTGAACGAGGATGTAATTGTAAGCATTTTTGTTAAGTAGAAGTATTTTGATAAGTGTATTGAAGTCTTTCAAAAGTGTATAAATACATATTAAAACACTACATGTATATACATTTTAACTGAGTCGTTAAGTCATCGTTAGTCGTTACATGTAAGTGTTGTTTTGAAACCTTTAGGTTAACGATCTTGTTAAATGTTGTTAACCCAATGTTTATAATATCAAATGAGATTTTAAATTATTATATTATCATGATATTATCATGTATGAATATCTCTTAATATGATATATATACATTAAATGTCTTTACAACGATAATCGTTACATATATGTCTCGTTTAAAAATCATTAAGTTAGTAGTCTTGTTTTTACATATGCAGTTCATTGTTAATATACTTAATGATATGTTTACTTATCGTAGTATCATGTTAACTATATATATATATATCCATATATATGTCATCATATAGTTTTTACAAGTTTTAACGTTCGTGAATCACCGGTCAACTTGGGTGGTCAATTGTCTATATGAAACATATTTCAATTAATCAAGTCTTAACAAGTTTGATTGCTTAACATGTTGGAAACATTTACTCATGTAAATATCAATCTCAATTAATATATATAAACATGGAAAAGTTCGGGTCACTACAGTACCTACCCGTTAAATAAATTTCGTCCCGAAATTTTAAGCTGTTGAAGGTGTTGACGAATCTTCTGGAAATAGATGTGGGTATTTCTTCTTCATCTGATCTTCACGCTCCCAGGTGAACTCGGGTCCTCTACGAGCATTCCATCGAACCTTAACAATTGGTATCTTGTTTTGCTTAAGTCTTTTAACCTCACGATCCATTATTTCGACGGGTTCTTCGATGAATTGGAGTTTTTCGTTGATTTGGATTTCATCTAACGGAATAGTGAGATCTTCTTTAGCAAAACATTTCTTCAAATTCGAGACGTGGAAAGTGTTATGTACAGCCGCGAGTTGTTGAGGTAACTCAAGTCGGTAAGCTACTGGTCCGAAACGATCAATAATCTTGAATGGTCCAATATACCTTGGATTTAATTTCCCTCGTTTGCCAAATCGAACAACGCCTTTCCAAGGTGCAACTTTAAGCATGACCATCTCTCTAATTTCAAATTCTATATCTTTTCTTTTAATGTCAGCGTAGCTCTTTTGTCGACTTTGGGCGGTTTTCAACCGTTGTTGAACTTGGATGATCTTCTCGGTAGTTTCTTGTATAATCTCCGGACCCGTAATCTGTCTATCCCCCACTTCACTCCAACAAATCGGAGACCTTCACTTTCTACCATAAAGTGCTTCAAACGGCGCCATCTCAATGCTTGAATGGTAGCTGTTGTAGTAGGAAAATTCTGCTAACGGTAGATGTCGATCCCAACTGTTTCCGAAATCAATAACACATGCTCGTAGCATGTCTTCAAGCGTTTGTATCATCCTTTCGCTCTGCCCATCAGTTTGTGGATGATAGGCAGTACTCATGTCTAGACGAGTTCCTAATGCTTGCTGTAATGTCTGCCAGAATCTTGAAATAAATCTGCCATCTCTATCAGAGATAATAGAGATTGGTATTCCATGTCTGGAGACGACTTCCTTCAAATACAGTCGTGCTAACTTCTCCATCTTGTCATCTTCTCTTATTGGCAGGAAGTGTGCTGATTTGGTGAGACGATCAACTATTACCCAAATAGTATCAAAACCACTTGTAGTCCTTGGCAATTTAGTGATGAAATCCATGGTAATGTTTTCCCATTTCCATTTCGGGATTTCGGGTTGTTGAAGTAGACCTGATGGTTTCTGATGCTCAGCTTTGACCTTAGAACACGTCAAACATTCTCCTACGTATTTAGCAACATCGACTTTCATACCCGGCCACCAAAAATGTTTCTTGAGATCCTTGTACATCTTCCCCGTTCCAGGATGTATTGAGTATCTGGTTTTATGAGCTTCTCTAAGTACCATTTCTCTCATATCTCCAAATTTTGGTACCTAAATCCTTTCAGCCCTATACCGGGTTCCGTCTTGCCGAATATTAAGATGCTTCTCCGATCCTTTGGGTATTTCATCCTTTAAATTTCCCTCTTTTAAAACTCCTTGTTGCGCCTCCTTTATTTGAGTAGTAAGGTTATTATGAATCATTATATTCATAGATTTTACTCGAATGGGTTCTCTGTCCTTCCTGCTCAAGGCATCGGCTACCACATTTGCCTTCCCCGGGTGGTAACGAATCTCAAAGTCGTAATCATTCAACAATTCAATCCACCTACGCTGCCTCATATTCAGTTGTTTCTGATTAAATATGTGTTGAAGACTTTTGTGGTCGGTATATATAATACTTTTGACCCCATATAAGTAGTGCCTCCAAGTTTTTAATGCAAAAATAACCGCGCCTAATTCCAAATCATGCGTCGTATAATTTTGTTCGTGAATCTTCAATTGTCTAGACGCATAAGCAATCACCTTCGTTCGTTGCATTAATACACAACCGAGACCTTGCTTTGATGCGTCACAATAAATCACAAAATTATCAATCCCTTCAGGCAATGACAATATAGGTGCCGTAGTTAGCTTTTTCTTCAATAACTGAAACGCTTTCTCTTGTTCATCATTCCATTCAAATTTCTTCCCTTTATGCGTTAATGCAGTCAAGGGTTTTGCTATTCTGGAAAAGTCTTGGATGAACCTTCTGTAGTAACCAGCTAGTCCTAAAAACTGGCATATGTGTTTCGGAGTTTTCGGGGTTTCCCACTTTTCAACAGTTTCTATCTTTGCCGGATCCACCTTAATACCTTCTTTGTTCACTATGTGACCGAGGAATTGAACTTCTTCCAACCAAAATGCACACTTTGAAAACTTAGCGTACAATTCTTCCTTCCTCAATACTTCTAACACCTTTCTCAAATGTTCACCGTGTTCTTGGTCATTCTTTGAGTAAATAAGTATGTCATCAATGAAAACAATGACAAACTTGTCAAGGTATGGTCCACACACTCGGTTCATAAGGTCCATGAACACAGCTGGTGCATTAGTTAGACCAAACGGCATGACCATAAACTCGTAATGACTGTAACGTGTTCTGAAAGCAGTCTTTGGAATATCATCTTCTTTCACCCGCATTTGATGATACCCGGAACGTAAGTCAATTTTTGAATAAACAGACGAGCCTTGTAGTTGATCAAATAAGTCATCGATTATCGGTAGTGGGTAGCGGTTCTTGATGGTAAGTTTGTTCAACTCTCCGTAGTCGATACACAACCTGAATGTACCATCTTTCTTCTTGACAAACAAAACAGGAGCACCCCACGGTGATGTGCTTGGTCGAATGAAACCACGCTCTAAAAGTTCTTCTAATTGGCTTTGTAGTTCTTTCATCTCGCTGGGTGCGAGTCTGTAAGGAGCACGAGCTATTGGTGCAGCTCCTGGTACAAGATCTATTTGAAATTCAACAGATCGATGTGGGGGTAATCCCGGTAATTCTTTCGGAAATACATCGGGAAATTCTTTTGCAATGGGAACATCATTGATGCTCTTTTCTTCAGTTTGTACTTTCTCGACGTGTGCTAGAACAGCATAGCAACATTTTCTTATTAGTTTTTGTGCCTTCAAATTACTAATAAGATGTAGCTTCGTGTTGCCCTTTTCTCCGTACACCATTAAGGGTTTTCCTTTTTCTCGTATAATGCGGATTGCATTTTTGTAACAAACGATCTCTGCTTTCACTTCTTTCAACCAGTCCATACCGATTATCACATCAAAACTCCCTAACTCTACTGGTATCAAATCAATCTTAAATGTTTCGCTAACCAGTTTAATTTCTCGATTCCGACATATATTATCTGCTGAAATTAATTTACCATTTGCGAATTCGAGTAAAAATTTACTATCCAAAGGCGTCAATGGACAACTTAATTTAGCACAAAAATCTCTACTCATATAGCTTCTATCCGCACCCGAATCAAATAAAACGTAAGCAGATTTATTGTCAATAAGAAACGTACCCGTAACAAGCTCCGGGTCTTCCTGTGCCTCTGCCGCATTAATATTGAAAACTCTTCCGCGGCCTTGTCCATTCGTGTTCTCCTGGTTCGGGCAATTTCTAATAATGTGGCCCGGTTTTCCACATTTATAACAAACTACATTGGCATAACTTGCTCCGACACTACTTGCTCCGCCATTACTCGTTCCGACACCATTTGTTCCTTTCGTTCTGTTAACCCCTGGTCCGTAGACCTCACACTTCGCCGCGCTATGACCATTTCTTTTACACTTGTTGCAAAATTTGGTGCAGAACTCCGAGTGATACTTTTCACACCTTTGGCATAGCTGCTTCTGATTGTTGTTGTTGTTGCGGTTGTTATTGTTGTTGGGATGATTGTTGTAGTTGCTGTTGTTGTTTTTGTTGTTGTTGTTGTTGTTGTTGTTGTTGTTGTTGTTGTTGTTGTTGTTGTTGGGCCGTTTGTTGTAGTTGTGATTGATGTTGCGATTGTTGGGATAATTGTTGCGATTATTGTTGTAATTGCTGTTGTTGTTGTTGTATTGGTGATTCTTATCACCGTTTTCCTCCCACTTTCTTTTGACTTGCTTCACATTGGCCTCTTCAGCAGTCTGTTCTTTAATTCTTTCTTCAATCTGGTTCACTAGTTTGTGAGCCATTCTACATGCCTGTTGTATGGAGGCGGGCTCGTGTGAACTTATATCTTCTTGGATTCTTACCGGTAATCCTTTCACAAACGCGTCGATCTTCTCTTCCTCATCTTCGAACGCTCCCGGACACAATAGGCATAATTCTGTGAATCGTCTTTCGTACGTGGTAATATCAAATCCTTGGGTTCGTAACCCTCTAAGTTCTGTCTTGAGCTTATTGACCTCGGTTCTGGGACGGTACTTCTCGTTCATCAAGTGCTAGAATGCTGACCACGGTAGTGCGTAAGCATCATCTTGTCCCACTTGCTCTAGATAGGTATTCCACCATGTTAACACAGAACCTGTGAAGGTATGCGTAGCATACTTCACTTTGTCCTCTTCAGTACACTTACTTATGGCAAACACCGATTCGACCTTCTCGGTCCACCGTTTCAATCCGATCGGTCCTTCGGTTCCATCAAATTCCAAAGGTTTGCAGGCAGTGAATTCTTTGTAGGTGCATCCTACACGATTTCCTGTACTGCTAGATCCAAGGTTATTGTTGGTATGTAGCGCAGCCTGTACTGCGACTATGTTTGAAGCTAGAAAAGTACGGAATTCCTCTTCATTCATATTCACGGTGTGTCGAGTAGTCGGTGCCATTTCCTTCAAAATAGTCAAATGGAACAAGTTAATCATACAGAATATTAAGAGTAGTTAATAGTATTTCGTAGCATAATATGAACTCATTTATAAAAGCTTTTTCTTCATATTAGCGTTTTATAAGTTTAAATTCGGGTAGTACCTACCCGTTAAGTTCATACTTAGTAGCTAATATATAATTCAACTACTACAATTCTATATGAAAATCTGATTATAATAATATTTTGCGTTCAAACTTTTACACAATATTTTACAAACTTACAATACCGCTTATTTTACATATAGCATGAAATATAGCACACAATAAATTTGATACGAGATGGTTGTGAAGATAATTCTAGCTAATACACAAGTCGTTCAGCAAAGGCAATAAAGACACGTAATTCATACGTCCAGAAACAAGTCATGCATTCTGGTTTTACTAGGATTACTTCCCATCCTTGGTCTTGTGGAACATAACCGTTATGGCCGTTGATAAGACAGCATGTTGTAACGTCGTCAAAGGGACGAGGGTTACGTAATGTCCAACAGTCCCGTAACAATCTAAAAACCTCATTTCTTACCCCAATTACCGACTCCGTCACTTGTGGGAACGTTTTGTTTAATAGTTGTAGCCCGATGTTCTTGTTCTCACTTTGGTGAGAAGCGAACATTACTAATCCGTAAGCATAACATGCTTCTTTATGTTGCATGTTAGCCGCTTTTTCTAAATCACGAAGTCCAATATTCGGATATATTGAGTCAAAATAATTTCTTAACCCATTGCGTAAAATAGCATTTGGGTTCCCCGCAATATATGCGTCAAAGTAAACACCTCATAAATTATGAATTTCCCAATGTGATATCCCCCATCTTTCGAACGAAAGCCTTTTATAAACCAAGGAATTCTTGGAACGTTCTTCGAATGTCTTACAAACTGATCTCGCCTTAAATAGTTGTGCCGAAGAATTCTGACCGACTCTAGACAAGATTTCATCAATCATGTCTCCGGGTAGGTCTCTTAAAATATTGGGTTGTCTATCCATTTTGTGTTGTTATACTGTAAAATAGACAAGAGTTAGATTCATAAAAAATAACAAAATACTTATTAATATAAGCAATTTTTACATATATCATAAAGCATAAGCACACTATATTACATATATTACACCACACGAATACAACTATATTATTCCGACTCGCTTGTTTCTTCTTCTTCGGTTTTGGTTCGTTTTGCCAAATTTCTAGGGATATATGATGTTCCCCTAATACGAGCCGTCGTTTTCCACATTGGTTTAGAAAAACCTGGTGGTTTAGAGGTTCTCGGGTCATTGTTACAACTTAAGGACTTCGAGGGTTGACGATACATATAAAGTTCATCGGGGTTGGAATTAGATTTCTCTATTTTTATGCCCTTTCCCTTATTATTTTCTTTTGTCTTTTTAAATTCAGTTGGGGTAATTTCTATAACATCATCGGAATTCTCGTCGGAATCCGATTCATCAGAGAATTGGTAATCCTCCCAATATTTTGCTTCCTTGGCGGAAACACCATTGACCATAATTAACCTTGGTCGGTTGGTTGAGGATTTTCTTTTACTTAACCATTTTATTATTTCCCCCACCGGTTCTATTTCTTCATCCGGTTCCGATTCTTCTTTCGGTTCCGATTCTTCTTCCGGTTCCGACTCTTCTTCCGGTTCCTCTTCGGGAACTTGTCAATCAGTCCACGAATCATTCCAATTTACATTTGACTCTTCATTATTAATAGGTGAGTCAATGGGACTTGTTCTAGAGGTAGACATCTATCACATAATATCAAACGCGTTAAGAGATTAATATATCACATAATATTCACATGTTAAAAATATATAGTTTCCAACAAAATTTGTTAAGCAATCATTTTTCAAGTAAACACGGTCGAAGTTCAGACTCACTAATGCATCCTAACAAACTCGATAAGACACAATAATGCAAAATTCTGGTTCTCTAAGACCAACGCTCGGATACCAACTGAAATGTCCCGTTCTTATTGATTAAAAACGTTCCATATTAATTGATTTCGTTGCGAGGTTTTGACCTCTATATGAGACGTTTTTCAAAGACTGCATTCATTTTAAAACAAACCATAACCTTTATTTCATAAATAAAGGTTTAAAAAGCTTTATGTAGATTATCAAATAATGATAATCTAAAATATCATGTTTACACACGACCATTACATAATGGTTTACAATACAAATATGTTACATCGAAATCAGTTTCTTGAATGCAGTTTTTACACAATATCATACAAACATGGACTCCAAATCTTGTCCTTATTTTAGTATGCAACAGCGGAAGCTCTTAGTATTCACCTGAGAATAAACATGCTTTAAACGTCAACAAAAATGTTGGTGAGTTATAGGTTTAACCTATATATATCAAATCGTAACAATAGACCACAAGATTTCATATTTCAATACACATCCCATACATAGAGATAAAAATCATTCATATGGTGAACACCTGGTAACCGACATTAACAAGATGCATATATAAGAATATCCCCATCATTCCGGGACACCCTTCGGATATGATATAAATTTCGAAGTACTAAAGCATCCGGTACTTTGGATGGGGTTTGTTAGGCCCAATAGATCTATCTTTAGGATTCGCGTCAATTAGGGTGTCTGTTCCCCAATTCTTAGATTACCAGACTTAATAAAAAGGGGCATATTCGATTTCGATAATTCAACCATAGAATGAAGTTTCACGTACTTGTGTCTATTTTGTAAATCATTTATAAAACCTGCATGTATTCTCATCCCAAAAATATTAGATTTTAAAAGTGGGACTATAACTCACTTTCACAGATTTTTACTTCGTCGAGAAGTAAGACTTGGCCACTGGTTGATTCACGAACCTATAACAATATATACATATATATCAAAGTATGTTCAAAATATATTTACAA
Organism: Rutidosis leptorrhynchoides; assembly: GCF_046630445.1. Lineage (NCBI taxonomy): Eukaryota > Viridiplantae > Streptophyta > Magnoliopsida > Asterales > Asteraceae > Rutidosis > Rutidosis leptorrhynchoides. Next base: position 143,165,204 of record NC_092334.1, on the reverse strand, counting down.
CACTTTTAATATATTTTGATGTTTTAAGTTTATTAAGTCAGCTGTCCTTGTTAGTAACCTACAACTAGTTGTCCACAGTTAGATGTACAGAAATAAATCGATAAATATTATCTTGAATCAATCCACAACCCAGTGTATACGTATCTCAGTATTGATCACAACTCAAACTATATATATTTTGGAATCAACCTCAACCCTGTATAGCTAACTCCAACATTCACATATAGAGTGTCTATGGTTGTTCCGAAATATATATAGATGTGTCGACATGATAGGTTGAAACATTGTATACGTGTCTATGGTATCTCAAGATTACATAATATACAATACAAGTTGATTAAGTTATGGTTGGAATAGATTTGTTACCAATTTTCATGTAGCTAAAATGAGAAAAATTATCCAATCTTGTTTTACCCATAACTTCTTCATTTTAAATCCGTTTTGAGTGAATCAAATTGCTATGGTTTCATTTTGAACTCTATTTTATGAATATAAACAGAAAAAGTATAGGTTTATAGTCGGAAAAATAAGTTAGAAGTCGTTTTTATAAAGGTAGTCATTTCAGTCGAAAGAACGACGTCTAGATGACCATTTTAGAAAACATACTTCCACTTTGAGTTTAACCATAATTTTTGGATATAGTTTCATGTTCATAATAAAAATCATTTTTTTAGAATAACAACTTTTAAATCAAAGTTTATCATAGTTTTTAATTAACTAACCCAAAACAGCCCGCGGTGTTACTACGACGGCGTAAATCCGGTTTTACGGTGTTTTTCGTGTTTCCAGGTTTTAAATCATTAAGTTAGCATATAATATAGATATAGAACATGTGTTTAGTTGATTTTAAAAGTCAAGTTAGAAGGATTAACTTTTGTTTGCGAACAAGTTTAGAATTAACTAAACTATGTTCTAGTGATTACAAGTTTAAACCTTCGAATAAGATAGCTTTATATGTATGAATCGAATGATGTTATGAACATCATTACTACCTTAAGTTCCTTGGATAAACCTACTAGAAAAGAGAAAAATGGATCTAGCTTCAACGGATCCTTGGATGGCTCGAAGTTCTTGAAGCAGAATCATGACACGAAAACAAGTTCAAGTAAGATCATCACTTGAAATAAGATTGTTATAGTTATAGAAATTGAACCAAAGTTTGAATATGATTATTACCTTGTATTAGAATGATAAACTACTGTAAGAAACAAAGATTTCTTGAGGTTGGATGATCACCTTATAAGATTGGAAGTGAGCTAGCAAACTTGAAAGTATTCTTGATTTTATGTAACTAGAACTTGTAGAATTTATGAAGAACACTTAGAACTTGAAGATAGAACTTGAGAGAGATAAATTAGATGAAGAAAATTGAAGAATGAAAGTGTTTGTAGGTGTTTTTGGTCGTTGGTGTATGGATTAGATATAAAGGATATGTAATTTTGTTTTCATGTAAATAAGTCATGAATGAATATCTCTTAATATGATATATATACATTAAATGTCTTTACAGCGATAATCGTTACATATATGTCTCGTTTAAAAATCATTAAGTTAGTAGTCTTGTTTTTACATATGTAGTTAATTGTTAATATACTTAATGATATGTTTACTTATCATAGTATCATGTTAACTATATATATATCCATATATATGTCATCATATAGTTTTTACAAGTTTTAACGTTCGTGAATCACCGGTCAACTTGGGTGGTCAATTGTCTATATGAAACATATTTCAATTAATCAAGTCTTAACAAGTTTGATTGCTTAACATGTTGGAAACATTTACTCATGTAAATATCAATCTCAATTAATATATATAAACATGGAAAAGTTCGTGTCACTACAGAAGCAAGGTATTCGCTAAAGATTTTATCAGAAACAGAATCATCAGGATTCTTAACGTGCAAGTATAGTCCTTGTGATTTGTTCAGAGACTCCTTTGTAGTTTGGTCAATCAGTTTTTCAGTTTCAAACTTTTTCTGAGCTTTGCCAACATACAATTCTTTATCATCAACTTTTGGCTGTTGAGGTCTTTTACAGTTTTTGTTGCTTCATTCAACTTTTCAAAATTCAGAGCATTAATTCGCAGACTAGCTGTTTTCAGAATTTCAGAATGGAAGATTATAGTTCTAAGAGATAAATGTTATATGGATACATATAACTGTTGATGTAGAAACGTTGCAAGTCTCACAATACAGATTTGCTGGTTCTCGGTAATTGGTATGACAATTCTTGTTACAAGATGCGGATGAATACATGATGAGACTTCGATAGATAAATATAGTGATTTGTCGGAGATATTTAAGCCAAGGAGCAACGAGGTTGCTGATACATATACTGATAATATGTTGGAATATAAAAGGTTCCCCGGTAACAATAAAAGAGCACACATATATATCAAGGTTATAATAAGGTTGCTTCGAACAAAAATTCGAAGTTGACTTGCTGAAGCTGTGACAAGATTTGCTACTTTGAAAGGGATTACCAAGTTATTTTGGGTAATAATAGCACTAAGGAATTTGCACAGCTACGAGTTAAACGTTTACTCAGTTGCCGAAAGTTTCTCAGGTGCATAACTATATGCATAAATCTTTCCTTCCGTGGATGAAGTCCGGTTGATTCATCCTATCGATTGAGGTGTTTTCAAGAATCATGAAAGGTTTGAACGCAGATTGTAATCATCAAGATACAAATGAGGTTTTAGATGAAATCAAGTGGCAAACTTGAAGAAATGTTTAGTTTCATATGTTATAATCAATATTTTAATTCTTTTTAATTTTCCAATACTAGTAGTCCACAGTCGATAGTTCACAGTTAACAGTCCAATAATTCATATATAATTTAATATATAATATTTGAATTAATTTATACATATCGTGACCCGTGTACATGTCTCAGACTCGATCACAACTCAAAGTATATATATTATTTGAGAATCAACCTCAACCCTGTATAGCTAACTCGATCATTACTGCATATAGAGTGTCTATGGTGATTCCAAATAATATATATATATATATATATATATATATATATATATATATATATATATATATATATATATATATATATATATATATATATACGTCGATATGATATGTCAAAACCTTGTATACGTGTCCCGATATTTAAAGTGCGTAAAATAAATAAAGAAATTAAATGACGATAAATAAAATGCGTAAAGTAAATAACAGAAATTAAATGACGATAAATAAAATTGCGATAATTAAATTGCGATAAATAAACTGCGATAAATAAAATGTAATCAGTTAGCTAGGAACAGTTAGCTGGAATAGTTAGCGTGGATTCTTAACAAATTTTTTTTTTCGTAGTTAATATGTTTGTTTCTATCAAATTTTTATTTCGTCAAATGTGTTCTTCATTATGCCACTTGTTGGATTCTGATAAATCAAAATCCAAATATGAAATTTAATAAAAATTGTTATTCTGTGGTGAACGGATTCGTATATCGGTAGATGTAAGTAGGATAGTAAATGACTTGTTGAACCAGATTCGAAGAATGTACAGTGTAACTTATTAATGTGAAGTCTAAATATTCCTCGGGTATTACCTACCCGTTAAAATATTTTCACCATTAACAGTTTGTACGAAAGAATTTTTAATTACAATCTTTGTGAAAATATACTTACATTTATATTTTCTTCAGATGTAATCATGGATTTAATGAGTTAATATGATATTAATCTCATTTGATTTTCGGTTGGAACTAGAATAAATAATCTTTAAAACTTTAAAGATTACATAATCGCCGTGAAGAACGAAGATAATAGATGTACAACGATACATAGAACGATGATTATACTTGAAGTATAGATTGTGATGTTGAGGCGTGTGTTGTTGTGGTTTATGTTGTTGCTGGTGGTACTGTTGATGCTGTTGATGTTGCTGAAGCTGGTACGTTTTGCACCATATTTTCCAAGGCTACCACTCGGGCGCGAAATTCGTTGACTTTTATTACTCCGGAATGATTGTCGGTCGAAACGAGCGGATGAATAAGGTTTAGAATCTAAGTTATGATATAGTCGTGGCAAGATATTCGGGAAATGAGGGTGAAAATGGTGTTACGTACAGGTTCGCCGGTAAGTGCTTCAGGTTCTTTGCCAAAAGGGGAATTCGGTTAGTGGAAGGGATCGCCTTCTGCGAATCTCCATTGATTAAGTCGACTACGAATCCATCGGATGAATTGGGGATGGATGATTTGTTGATTCACTCTGGTGACACTGCTTTCGAAGCTTAGGTGAAACTCCATATCGAAATAGCTGTCGGAATCCGAGGAATTCGAACTGGTTGAGGGATTCATCTCGTACGATCAGATTAAGGATTTTCGATAGGAAATAGATTATAAGATGTAGATTAGTACCCTGTAATACATAATTTACATATGCATATATAATACTAAAATCCCATAAGTTACGGGTGAATCTACGGAAGCTGTTAGGTAAAGTCTATAGTAACAGATACGCTAGAATATAAATTAGCAGATACGCTAAGATATGAATTTTTGTCTTTACACTATTCATGCAATCATTGCAGTATGATGTGTCTAGACTAAGGACGATAAGCAAATGATTTTCTAATATTGATAAGCAGGTAATTTTCGACACGAAATGATAAGCAAAACTTTTGACATGCTGACACGGTCGAAATCCAGACTCACTAATGCATCTAAACAGCTATCAGTCAGACACGCTAATATAAGACCTGGTTCGCTAAGACCACCGCTCTGATACCAACTGTAGAGACCCGTCGTAATCCATCCGGACGAAGTCCACATCGATTACAAACGAATCACAATAGTTGATTACATCGCGAGGTACTTGACCTCTATATGATACATTTTACAAACATTGCATTCGTTTTTAAAAGACAAACTTTCATTTCATTGAAAGTTGAAGACATGCATACCATTTCATAATACATCCAACTATAATTGACTTAATAATAATCTTGATGAACACAACGACTCGAATGCAACGTCTTTTGAAATATGCCATGAATGACTTCAAGTAATATTTCTAAAATGAGCAAATGCACAGCGGAAGATTTCTTTCGTACCTGAGAATAAACATGCTTTAAAGTGTCAACCAAAAGGTTGGTGAGTTCATTAGTTTAACATAAATAATCATTTCATAATTTTAATAGACCACAAGATTTCATATTTCCATTTCTCATAAACGTATGTCCCATGCATAGAGACAAAAATATCATTCATATGGATTGAACACCTGGTAACCGACATTAACAATATGCATATAAGAATATCCCCATCATTCCGGGATCCTCCTTCGGACATGATATAAATTTCGAAGTACTAAAGCATCCGGTACTTTGGATGGGGTTGGTTAAGCCCAATAGATCTATCTTTAGGATTCGCGTCAATTAGGATGTCTGTTCCCTAATTCTTAGATTACCAGACTTAATAAAAAGGGGCATATTCGATTTTGATAATTCAACCATAGAATGTAGTTTCAATTGCTTGTGTCTATTTCGTCAAACATTTATAAAAGCGCATGTATTCTCAGTCCCAAAAATATATATTGCAAAAGCATTTAAAAAGGGAGTAATGAAACTCATGCATATAAATATTGTAAAACAGTTAATAAAATATTTGCAGGTATTCTCAGCCCAAAAACGTAAAGAGTAAAAGGGGCAAATGAAACTCACAGTACTGTATTTTGTAGTAAAAATACATATGACGACATTGAACAACTGAACAATGCAGGGTTGGCCTCGGATTCATGAACCTATATCATTCATATATATATTAATACATATACCTGTTTTCGAACTATTATATATATTATTTATTATTGATATTTGATATAATGTTTTATATTATTAATTTATATATTTCATTGTTACTATATGAAAATATAACGTTAGTTATGTTATATGTATCAAATATTTTATATGTATATAATACATCTGTTTGTTAAAATAGTAATTATAATAATACTAAAATAACATCAGTAGTGATTAAATTAGTGATGATGATAATACTAATATTAATAATAATGATAATAGTATTAATGATTTTATTAATAATAATATTAATGATAGTTTTAATAATAAATCTTATGATAATAACAGTAGTTTTAGTAAAATGAAAAGTTTAATAATAATCATAGTGAAAATAATAGTTTTGATAATGATACATTGGTTTAAATAATAATAATAATAATAATAATAATAATAATAATAATAATAATAATAATAATAATAATAATAATAATAATAATAATAATAATAATAATAATAATAACAATACTAATAGTTACAAAATTGATACTAATACTAATATTAATGAAAGTAATAATAATCCTTATTACTTTCATAACAATCTTAATAATAATCATATTTGTTTCTAACATTATATTAGTACTAGATGATATCTTTTATAAATACACTTTTATTAGTAATAATAATAATAATAATGATGATGATATTTATAATACTAATAATAATTATAATTCTAATACCTAATAATAATAATAATCATAATCTTCATAACATTTAATAATGATAATAATAACATTAGTAATACATGTATTTCTTACAACTATGATATTAATAATAATAATTACAATAATGCTAATAATAACAATAATAACAATAATCATAGTAATAACAATAATAATAATAATGATAATAATAATAAAAATAATAACAATAATAATAATAATAATAATAATAATAATAATAATAATAATAATAATAATAATAATAATAATAATAATAATAATAATAATAATAATAATAATAATAATAATAATAATAATAATAATAATAATAATAATAATAATAATAATAATAATAGTAATAATAATAAATGTAAAAGAAATAATAAGGTATACCCTTTAAAAATTCATCCTAAAAAGAATTGCACAAGACCAGGCTCGAACCCCCGACCTCTTGCTCACCCGAACACACACTCAACCATTCCTCCATTCACTGCTTTCCTGATTTTATACTAACCTAATTAAATTTAAACTGTATTTTTCTGATTTCTATTTTTCTTCTTCTTCATCATCAATTCAAAAACGACCAGGGTTCAATCCATATCAATAACTAGTGTTTTCTTTAATTTAGGATTTAAAAACAATACAGGAATCATTAGTTAGTGATTAAATTAGTTAAATCAAAAATAGAATTTAAAAAAAAGAAGTCTGTACAGCTCGTTCATTCTCCTCATGACCTCAAACATCAATCTCGATTTTGAAAGGGTTTTAGATCACGACTTATAAATGAAAAAGGTTCTAAATGATCATTTGAAACTATCTGGATCGTCAATTAAAATCAAAACATCAAAAGGAACTCTAATTTCTATGAAAACAGAAGTTTGACTTTTTATTTCTAAAACTTTGACCTCTAAATTCGAAATCAATTGGAGGAATTAGAAGATGAAATTTTGCAGATAGTTAGACAAGAGAATTCCTAGCCAATCTGCATTTTTACTTTTTGAAATTGAAATCGTGTTGAGCTTTTGGTAAAAATAGATCAAGAACAGTGATATCGTGTTCTTCTTCTTAATTTCTATTTAAAATTTAATCATACAAAGACTGTTAAAGATACTTGTAGTTGATAAATGGAAATGTAAGCGATACGGCATATTGTTTATCAACTGAAATGGGTTAATAACAGTTTAAGATCGAAAAAAAATAACTTTGGCAGGAAGTAAAATAATTGAAGGAATATCATAAAGCTCGATTGATTTTTAATAGAATGTACGATCGATTATGATTTATAACAATTTAGGAGACAGAAACAAGAATTTGATACAGTATGGATTGAGATGGGAAACTGAATTGAAAGGAAACAACAAAAAATTATGCATAATCAGATTCTTTAAATATAAATACGTATATATCTATTTATATATATAACTATATACTGTATTTAGATAATTATATATCAGTATATGTATTTAATTATATGCTTAGCTGTATTTTAAATATATATATCTATATGTATTTGATTATATTCTGTATTGATACTAATATTAGTTATAGCTATAATAATAATAGTAAAGTTAATATTAAGGATAATAATATCAATAATTAATAATTACATATCTTAATAATGATACTAATAATATTAAAAATGATTTTATTAATAATAATAACAAATAATAATAATAATAATATGATATTAATAATAATAATAATAATAAAATTAATCAAAATAACTAATTATATTTAAATTACATCTAATTAATAATTTTTAATCATCCTTATAGTAATATTTATTTTTAAGTATTTATTTTGATAATCATGATCTTAAATTTATTAAAATTTTAATATTTAACATTTATTAATATTACTAATAATAATATTAATAATAATGAAAGTAGTAATAATATAATTTGTCATTACTATTACATTTTTAACTTGTTGTTATTTTGTACATTATATATGTAAATATGAATTCATTAATAATGTTATATATAATTATTATTATTATATATCTATTTACTATAATTTTTCCATAATGGAAATAGATATTATAAATTTCAACACATAATATTTATATCTTTTATATATATTACAATATACATATAATAATAATTATGTATAGTTAGCATATATGTTTATATATATAGATTCTTTTTAATAACAACATTATTATATTATATAATATTTTACATATTTAATTCTAATGATTAGTTTGTAATTTATTATTTCCCATTATTATTTATACACATATATTTATATATATGCATATTTATTAACCATAATTGTTCGTGAATCGTCGGAAATAGTCAAAGGTCCACTGAATCAATATAATGAGTTCAAAGGTCAAATGTATACATGAACACAGTTCAATGTTTATGAGACTTCAACATTACAAACTTTGCTTATCGTGTCGGAAACATATTAAGATCAAGTTTAAATTTGGTCGGAAATTCCCGGGTCATCACATAATCTTCCTAAATAATATTATACAGTAGGATAAAAACTTCACCTAGTGCTTCGGCAAATTGAAAAAATATAAGTGGCCCCATCAAAAGGAAAAAAAATTCGTGTATGTAAACCGGATAAATCATTTGACAGATAATCTTTCCATTTATCTCTAACTTTATTGAATACTTTCGGTCCAATATATAAACTAAATATGGCCGTCCATATATTGAACGTTTTATGATTTTGAGTATAGCATGGGTCCACTTCCATGAGTGTTGATTAATCAATTGTCGGCCATCATCAAAAGCAAACAAAAGAATGGAATGGCAGTACCTTATTTGAATCGGTCTCAAAGAAGTTTATAATAGTTTATCAATTTGAAAATGGGTATTATGATGGCTTAGTGGGTGTCGGTCCTACTACAATTCAATCATTTAGCTAAATCATTCTATTCTTCTATCCATATCATCTTGTAGTTGTAATTGTTTAGAGATAAAAGACACGCATGCAGTAAAAGATTTGCCTCTCGAACGGATAGGGAACAGAAAGAAGAATAGATGTTGCAGGTGGTGGTGATTAATAGTTGTGATGGTGATCATAAGGTGGTGATTGTCTCATGGGTTCGATGGTTACTTGAATTAAAAATAGAAATATAGAGAACGTACGTGTAGCAGCTCGAAGGTGGTGATGGTTGTTCTTTTGTTAAGCCGAAGGTATAGTGTTCAAAGATGGTGGTATAATAAGGTGTCGGGTTCAAGTAAGAAACATAAAAGCGTGTTAATGATTGTGGAGGAAGTTGGTTGTTGGGTTCACTCTTGGTTCGTCAAAGAAGGAATTAGAAACAGGAATAACGAAGGCTACAAGTTGTGGTTGTTTAGTTTTAAAATAGCAGTAGTGATTTAGTTGGCTCGAAGAAGAAGTGGTGGTGGCATTGGTTATCGAGTTCACAGAAGAAGATGAGATATGTAAGGGTGATTGGTTTTAATGTGGTGAGGGAAATCGGTGGTGTTCTTAGGAAACAAGAAGTAGAAGTTTTCCATGTTGATCGAAGGGTTTCTTGTTAAGTATCTCCTGTCTATGTATGCATAGTTATATGGATGTTAACAGATATAATTACATATAATGTAACTCCTTCAACGTTTGTTTTCTAGATTAAAAGGTACGACCAAATTAATCAAATCAGAAGAAAATTTACGAAAACTCCAATCGATCCTAATAGAATTTGGATTCTTTCCAGTGATTGAATCCCTGATTGGTACGAATTTGAAGACAAGAAATCAACTCATCTACAGATTGAAAACGATTTAAAACTGTAATTTTCTGTATTTATTTATATTTATATATTTAAAAAGATATTATATCCGTATTTGTATTTATACATATATATATATCTCAGTATTTTGTATATGTATATATATTGAATTAAAATCTGTATATAACAATTATTCATATATCTATTTTTTTTATATCCATATTTGCATATCTCTTTTATTTATATAATTACATTTATAATTATGATTAGTTTTATTAGTAAATGTAATTATAATAATAATCTAAATACAAATAATAATAATAATAATAATAATAATAATAATAATAATAATAATAATAATAATAATATTAATAATACTAATAACAAAATAAGACTAATCATAAAAAGATATTAATATTGGTAATAATAATAATAACTTTTATGTATTTTACAATATACATGTAATATTAATTGTATATATAAGTCATATAATATTTATTTTGATAACAACTTAATTACTCTATATATTATTTAATATTTTAATTTAAATGATTAAAGTATACTTTATTAATTTTTAAAATATTATAAATATACTTATATTTATATTTGTACATATATATGTATATTTACATCCGGTTGTTCGTGAATCGTCGGGAATGGTCAAAGGGTAATTGATTACATGAATATAAATTTTAAAACTTTCGAGACTCAACATTACAGATTTTGCTCATCGTGTCGGAAACATATAAAGATTAAAGTTTAAATTTGATCGTAAATTTCCGGGTCATCACAGGTTACATCAATTTTCTTAGTTTCAACACAAGTACAAGTTCCATTAAGCTACAATCTTTGAATCAAACTAAATAAGCAAGACCTTAAGCTAGAGAGCTTAGATCTTAACTAGGTATGTTAAAAATCTTAGACCAAAAGGTCTAGATCTCATGATCTTGATGAAACCCTAAGTTATAACACTTAGACCTTCAATCTTTACACTACCATAAGTTAGGAAACTTAGATCTTGTAAAGTAAGTGATCATAAGCTAAGAAGCTTTCTCTTAAACAAAATAGAAGATCATAAGTTACACAACTTAGATCAAACACAAAAATGAAACCCTAAGCTAGTGAGCTTGGATTTCTAACAACACTTATGAGATCTCAAGCTAGTGAGCTTGCATCTTTTGTTTCATGAAACACAAGTCACAAATCTAAACTACAACAAACAAAAGAAGATCATAAACTAACAAACTTTGATCTTATCTCAACTTTTTGTAGAAACATCAAGCTAGTAAGCTTGTATTTCAAACTTTCTTGAAGATCCATAAAGTAAAGTGTTGGGTCTTCAAGTTACATGAAGATCATAAATATGAGTTTTGATCTTAAAACATAAATAAAGAGATCTTAAGTAATTAAACTTAGATCTAACATAAGTAAGGAAGATTAAAAGCTAAAAAGCATTAATCCTCCATGTTCTTGAATTTTTCAAATCAAAGTTTGAATCTACAAGTGTTATGAAGATTCAAATTACAAAACATGAATCTTTGATAATAATGATGATGGATCACGAAAAAGGAAGAAGAAAAAGAAGAAAAAGAAAACCAAAAATACTTACAATTTCTTCAAGTTTGAGAGAAAAACTTTAGAGTGAGAAAGTAGAGAGAAGTGTGTGTGTTTGAAATGAAATGCAAATGAGAGAAATGAGCCTTAAAAACAAAATAAAGTGAGGGTGAGGGTGGTGATGGTGATGGTGGCTGGTAGTTTGGGGCAAGGGGTGGGACCATTTTGGCCTCATGTGGTGGTGGCATGGTGTGGTCCATGGTGGTGGTACAAAAGAATGTTGGAATGTTGGGTGGCATGCAACAAAGGATAAGGATTAGTACATAAGCATGCACATTACTTGTCTCATTACTTCATGGGCTTAATTATAATTACATGGGCTAATTAACCCATTACTAGCCCACTTAAGTTGAGTAGGTTGGGCCATGGAAGTCCATTAAGGTGTTAAGCCCAATAAGATAATTAGTAAGCCTTAGTAGGCACTAACCATAATTAAGGGGCCATAAAACTAAGTAATTATCATTAGTAAGTAACAATTACGCTTTCGTAGCCATAATATTCCAATCATGGCAAAAGTTCATCGTGTACTAAGTTCGTATCTCGTTTAAATCGATAAGTGACACTAACGGTCGTAAAAGCAATTTAGGATCACGTTAAGTAACCTAGTACTTAAAAACACGTAGTAAGGCATTAACGAAAGTAATTAACATAATTAATGATCCCAGAAAATAATCTATCACAGTACGCACAAATACGCAGTTTTGTGAAAGAAATAAGTACAATTAAAAGTCGAAAAAGTCGGGTCGTTACAGATTGTGAGTTCAAGTTCAGGATTGGACATTCTTAATAAGTATAACTAGAAATAAATTCGACTGCACGTTACTGCGGTTGTATTCAATGCGCGGTCAAATTTGGATATACGTTGTTTGGTACCTAATATATCTAGTAGATTGGGTTGTTTGTTGGACGTGTATGTATATATATGAAATATAGCCCAAAACATTTAGTGCTTTTTTAACGATGTACGTTTCACGTATAGTTAGTCGCGTTGTGTTCGTAAAATTATTTCGAGTTGAATGATAGTCTCGGGAAAATTTAACTCGCACCGAGCGAGAATATAGGGCCTGTTATATAGTGTCTTTTTAACGATGTCCGCTTTGCGTATAGTTAGTCACGTTGTGTTCATCAGATTTTTTCGAGTTGAACGGTGGTCTCGAAAAAATTTAACTCGCACCGAGCGAGAAGATAGGGCCCGTTATAAATTCGGGTGGAATTAGTTTCTTTTATTTTAATAAAATTATATATTTACACTTTCCACACCTGAAAAAGTGTAAAGTTGAGGGGTTGTTGTGTGATTTGAAGGGAAGTTGAGGGACCGTTTGTATTGTGAACGCAAACTAAAAACGACGACGCGATAAAACTAATACGACCAAAATTCTGGTCACTTTTAGTATATAAGGTAAATAAATATCCATAGTTTGTGGGTCAATAGGAATAGTATCAAGCTGACATCAGCTCAGCTTACGTTAGCTATCTTGTCTTTCACCTATATTTTCTTTTAATTTTGAAAAAAAATCCGGCCCAACGAAGTGGGCCACCAAGCCACCCACTAGTTTATAAACGAGCAGAAAGTGTCCAAACGTTGCTGCAGGAAATAATTTCGCTCCATATAGTAAATATAATTGTTAATAATTTATAGTTACAATAAACACATTAACAACTTATATATATATATATATATATATATATATATATATATATATATATATATATATATATATATATATATATATATATATATATATATATATATATATATATATATATAAGATCTAGCGCTAAGGGAGATGTTGGGGATAAGTGATTTTGTGATTATTTATATATTTAGTTCCACAGCTCTGATTTTAAAAATAAAAAATAAAAAAAAATAAATCTCGTATCAATTTACATTGTATAGATTCATAAAATAAATTAAATTTTTTTTAACTGGCTTGTTAACATACTGATGTATGTTAACAACTGTTCCAGATGTATGATAACAAAAAAAAAGACTTTTGATTGATGAAAAATAGTGTTTAGGGTTTAGTAATGATTATGTTTTTTTGTCCTTAGACTTGAGATGTATATGTTGATTTCGATTGTATGACATATTATACTTTAATATGGTTAAACGCTGTCATGAAAAAGGTAGTTATAAAAGCCATCATTGAGTATGATGTGAAGTACATGACGAACGTATATAATCAAAATAGGATTTATTACTCCATATGAGAGTATGATATCACTGGGACCCTCAATGAAAGTGAATGGATATTTACACGGCCGTATCTAAACTATATTGATTGTTGATCAATTTTAACTTGGTGATCGCATTTGAGTTTTCTAGATCTAGAAACAAAATTGGTTGACAAATGAGAATGACTAGATCCATGTCTCATGTCCACTCCGTATCGGCAATAAAGGGACAACAGACACTCAATCATTAAATCATCTTTATTAATGATAGTTCGTTTAGCTGAAACAAATACTTGTATATTTTCGGGGGAATTGATGTGTTTCTAAACGCCAATACATGTCTGCATAGTTTTCAAGATGTTATGTCATGCACAAGTGGGAGTTTATTGACTTTGTTTGCACTTCCTAACACAAATCTATACTACCGCTTATATACAAACCTATTGGGTCACACACTTTAGCATTTAGACACTAGTTATTATGTATTGTTGATATATAATTATAACCTATAGTTTTTAACTAGAAATAAATTCGACCGCGCGTTGCTGCGGTTGTATTCAACGCGGGGTCAAATTTGGATATACGTTGTTTGCTACCTAATATATCTAGTAGATTGGGTTGTTTGTTGGACGTGTATGTATATGTATGAAATATAGCCCAAAATATTTAGTGTTTTTTTAACGATGTACGTTTCACGTATAGTTAGTCGCGTTGTGTTTGTAAAATTATTTCGAGTTAAACGGTGGTCTCGGAAAAATTTAACTCGCACCGAGCGAGAATATATGGCCTGTTATTTAGTGTTTTTTTAACGATGTCCGCTTTGCGTATAGTTAGTCGCGTTGTGTTTATCAGATTTTTTCAAGATGAATGGTGGTCTCGGAAAAATTTAACTCGCACCGAGCGAGAAGATAAGGCCCGTTATAAATTCGGGTGGAATTAGTTTCTTTTATTTTAACAAAATTATATATTTACACTTTCCACCCCTGAAAAAGTGTAAAGTTGAGGGGTTGTTGTGTAATTTGAGCGGAAGTTGAGGGACCGTTTGTATTGTGAACGCAAACTGAAAACGACGACGCGATAAAACTAAAACGACCAAAATTCTGGTCACTTTTACATAAAACTAAAACAACCAAAATTCTGGTCGCTTTTAGTATATAAGGTAAATAAATAAATAAATTAAATATATGATTTAATTAAATTTGATTAATATTAATATTTTTGGGCCGGTCAATGATTTTCAGATGGGCTTCTTTTGATCGCATATAAGACTTGTCAATTAAGTTTGTTATTTTAAATTCAAATATAGTTTAACATAAAATGCTAAAAAAAAGTGATATTTAGGGATGGCAAAAAAATCCGTAACCGATGGGGAAATCCGAAACCCAATATTTTGGGTCGGGTAAATAGGTCTACGGTCGAGTATGAGATAGTTTTTAATTTTTTTGCGGGTCCGGCTCTGGGGATGGTTTTAGACACGGGATTATAGTCAAAATGCCCATTCCCAGCAAGTTTCTTGCGCTGGAGCGCAAAAAAAAAATTGCCAGGTTGCCCTCGCAAGACGCAAGGTGCCTTGCGAGTTGCCCTCGCAAGGCGCAAGCTTGCGTCCTTGCGTCTTGCGAACTTGCAACCTTATCTGATAAGATGTTGGATTTTCAGATAAGATTTAGTAAGATTTCTTAGATTTTTGTCGGATAAGATTTTACCCTATTTATAGTATGACTCTGGAACTTTGATTTCAGAGTCTCATAAAAATTCCATCCTTGTGCAATTCATTGATTAAAGGCACTTTAAGGTACTAAATTAAGCATTTTTCTTCACTAATTATAGTATTTATTATATGTTTGTATGATGATTATTTTTAATTAGTTTGTTATTTACAGTTAATCTCAGTTAATATCCATGGACAGAAGAGCTAGAGCTTCACACCGACCATCACAAGGAGAGTCATCACTATGTGTTTGATCCACGTAAACTGAAATGTGTTCACGTGAACATGTTTGGTTATTCCTACGATTGGACGTTGGAGGAGTTTGGTGAGATTCTGGATATTCCAGATGGAGATTTCAAGTTTTTCAGTCTTAGCAAGGATGTGAAAAAGGCCCCGAGGAGGTCAGCTACAGCAATTCCATAAGCCAATGGCAAAATTCCATTATTGCCATCCATCGCAACAGCAACTAAATTCGTACCCAAATATCCAGCCTTCAAATGCGCTCCATCGACGATGATTATCGGGCGACAATGTTGAACAAATGATTGAATCTGCAGGAATTAACAATGTTAAAACCAATATGTTTTTAATTTTTTAATCGATACGCAAGGAACGCAAACATTAAAATTTTTATTAAATGGTAATAGTGATACTTACAACTATGCCAAGGGAATAATAACACATCAGAAATCTATTTTCTTTGTCTGTGATGAAATTCGTTACGCTTCTGGGGTTGTGAATCTTAATGTTATGCAGGTAAATTGGAAGCATTTGGTACGACTCTTCACTACTCCCACGAAGCATCTATAATGTATGACATTTGGCCCTCCATGCTTGATTGTAAGATATGCTGACACCGAATCGGCTGCCTATATCCGCACGTATATCGTTTGCTTTATATTCCCGGTTTGCAGATTTGAATGAATCCACAAGCATACTACCCAACACATTTTTGGTTGCATGTTTATTGTTTCCCATAATTAGTGTGCGTGAGCATGTGTGTACGTCATGCAGTTTCTTTACCATAAAGTTTTTAGTGAATCGTATTCTGTAAGCACTACATTTCCACTCACAGTTTGGCAACACACATTTAGCGGTGTATCAAGATTAGTCTGACTTTACAGGCTTTATTAGGAAGTTTTCTTTAAGACATTTTGTAAATAGGGTGTTTATAAACTCTTCTTTGTTCAAGAAAGTTTGACGGACTTTAATTAAATCTGACACCCTATACGTGGTTGGTAGTTCAGTCGTCTGTTCATGCTCTTCCTCATGTTGACTCAAAAGATGTGATGACCCGGAAATTTCTGATCAAATTTAAACTTAATCTTTGAATGATCAATATTTCTGACGCGATAAGCAAAGTCTGTAAAACTGAATCTCAAAATTTTTGAACTACTTTCATATATTCAAATACCTTTCGGTTGTTCTCGACGATTCATGAACAATTATATGTATGTATATATATATATGTACAAGTAAAAATGACTTTCCTACAGTAAAACACTATTTTCTACAGTAAAATGACTTTGCTACAGTAAAACACTATTTGCTACAGCAAAACACTATTTGCTACAGTGAAACCGTATTTTGCTACAGTTATTTGCTACAGTAAAATACTTTTTGCTACAGTAAAACACTATTTGATGTCGACGAACTAGCAAACAAAAACGGATAAGGCGGCCATGCGATCGCATAGCAAAAACACTAAAAACTCATGTGATCGCATGAGGTACTGTAGCAGGCCACATACTATAAAAGCTCGGTTCATTCCTCCGAATTATTATTTTTTATATTATTATTATTATTATTATTATTATTATTATTATTATTATTATTATTATTATTATTATTATTATTAATCTTATTATAATATTATTATTAGTAGTATATATACCTAAAATACTACGACGAGGTTATGAGCGTGTCACCTTCAAAATGGGTTTTTGAGCGGGATAGAGCTAAGGAAATTATGGGTTATTGCCAAGGAGGTTATGGGTAATGTTCAGGGGTATATTTGTGAATCAAATCTAGTGTTTATCATCTCCGTTACGTCTACGTACTTTCCTACAATATTGAATCTCAATATTTATACGTAAGCACTCATATTTTATCTTTTATATATTAATTGTGTATCCATGTCTAGTGCTCGAGTATATATATATTTATATATGCTTGTATGCTAAATTTCGTCGTTAAACAGTTATAATGAATCACGAATTAAATACATATATTACTGGTAAAAAGTATATGATATACATGTTTTTGGAAAGCTGGCGAAAAATCAATAACTTTTCATTTAGATATCGAATAATTCCGATGAACGGATTAAAAGATATGATCAACTGAATTATGATTGACGTTAATTGAAATTGCTTTTGAATCTACAATTAAGATTTAAACAACTCGTTTACGAGATTGATAATTTGGATTTTTGAATATTACCAACCGAGTAAATGAATCCTTATATAAGGTACGTCTCGTTTTGTTAAACAACTGTCAAAATTGACTTTTTGAAACGACATTGGATAACTTTTGTATGTCGATCTCGAGCATTAGGATTGTGATACACTATGACCTGACCTAGCTTGATAGACGTTTATTGACCAACATATGTTCTCTAGGTTGAGATCTACGATTATTTGGTAATCCGAGTTTCGATCACATTTTGGTGAACGACTTTATATGCTGCTAAGGTGAGTTTCATTTACCCTTTTTACTCTTTACATTTTTGGGCTGAGAATACATGCAAATGCTTTATTAAATGTTTTACAATATTTATATGCGTGAGTTTCATTTGCTCCCTTTTTAATTGCTTTTGCAATATATATTTTTGGGCTGAGAATACATGCACTTTATATGAAACACAATGGATACAAGTACATACTAAATTCTACACTGAGTTTGAACCGAAAATCCCTTAGCTTTGGTAACTAGTAACTGCCAGTTATAAGAACTGGTGGGCGCGAGTAGTAGTATATGGATCCATAGGGCTTGATATCCCCGTCCGAGCTAGAGCACTAGCCTTTTAACGGACGTATACTATTTGAGAAGCGTACACGTTGGTTTGCGTGTATTATTAAGATGATTATACAAAGGGTACAAATTATATATACGTTAAGTTTAGTTACCAGGGTGCTCAATTTCGTAGAATATTTTGATAAACGTTTCTGGATGAAAAACTGAAATCTTGTGATCCACTTTTATATACAGATTATACGAAACACTAAAACTATGAACTCACCAACCTTTGTGTTGACACTTGTTAGCATGTTTATTCTCAGGTTTCCTAAAAGTCTTCCGCTGTTTGCTTATATGTTAGACAAGCTATGTGCATGGAGTCTTACATGACATACTTTTCAAGGAAACGTTGCATTCACCAAATCATCACCATGTATCTTTTTTTGACTGCATTGTCAACGGAAGTATCATTGTAAACTATTATATTACGATGATTGTCTATATGTAGAAATCATCAGATGTCGAAAACCTTTGATTTAAATATGCATTTATGGTGTGCCTTTTCAAAAGAATGCAATGTTTACAAAACGTATCATATAGAGGTCAAATACCTCGCAATGAAATCGATGAATGACGTATTGTCCATATGGATTTGGAGCAATCGTCATAGTTGGTATCAGAGCGTTGGTCCTAGTGAACCAGGTCTTGTATGAGTTTGTCTAACTGATAGTTGTTAGGATGCGTTAGTAAGTCTGGACTTCGACCGTGTCTGCATGTTAAAAGTTTTGCTTATAATTTCTCGTGGAAATTTACATGCTTATCATTCTTAAGTCTAGACACGTTTTACTGCATTGATTGCATGAATAGTGTATAGACAAAATTCATATCTTAGCGTATCTGTTACTGTAAACTTTTCCTGACATCTTCCGAAAATTTCTCCGTGATTTTTGGAATTTGGTATTATATATAGATATGTAAATTATGTATTGAAGAATACCAAACTAAATTCTATAATCTAATTCATATCAAAAATCATCTCTCTAATTATACAAGATGGATCCCGTATCTAGTTCAAATTCCTTAAATTCCGACAGCTATTCCAATATGGATATTCACCTGAACTCCGAAGACAGTGTAACCGGAATGGATCAACCAATTAGCCATCATCTATTCTGGATGAACTGGGGATGGGTTCATAGCTTACTTAGTCATTGGAGACAAGAAGAAGGTGATCCCTTCCATCCACCACATTGCCCTCTTGGCGAAGAACCTGAAGCACTTACCGGCGAACCTGTTCGTAATAACATTTTCTCTCTCATTTCCAGAGTATCTAGTCATGATTATATACTATCTCACATTCTAAATCTTATTCGTCCGCTCGTCCGAACCACCGATCATCCCGGTATAATAGAAGAAGTCAACGAGCTTCGCGCTCAGGTAGTGGCTTTGGAGAAAATGGTGCGAAGGTTACAAACACCAGCAGCAACACCAGCAGCATAACCAGTACCACCATCATCAACAACAACAGTACCATTACCACCACCAACAATCACATCCGCATCCTACACCTCAATATCACATCTAAAAACTGTACTTCGGATATCAACATCATACGCACCGTAGATACCAAGGAGTGCCAACAACAATAAATGATGAAGTACTGATTCATAACTTCATCGAAGAAATATTCTACGGTGATTATGTAATCTCTAAAATCTTAGAGATTATTTATCCCAGTTCTAACCGTAAATCAGATAAATAGAAGGAAGAATAGAAACTCTGACAAGAATGATGCGTAAGGTACAAGCTAGACTTGTTTTACCAACAGCATCAATAGTACCCTTAGCCTCACCAGCACAGTTAGTGCTGTCAACATCATTAGAATCATCAGCACCTCTAACGTCACAAGCTCCGCCAGTTCAAGAAAGCACCGTGGATATTATTACAAGTCAACAACGCGTATATTTGTATCAACGAGTTATGAAATATTAACTCATTCCCTCTGAAGAATTTATATGTATATCTTATATATATTTTAAAACCATCATAAATCTTTTCGTACTAAGCTATTAAGTATGAATTGAAAAAGGGTAAATACTACTCGGTTAAATTCATATTACTAATATGCTATGATGTACATCCTTCGTTAACAACTTAACCTTCGTTAACTAAAATCTCTGTTTCAATCCAAATAATTCCGTTTCATAATAAACCAAGTGTATTATTCAATAATATGGTTGATTTTACACTTTCATCTTCGATGCACTCAAAACTTTCTAGAAAACATCATTTGCACCTTGCGAAGTTTGCAAGAATTCCACGAATATCAACACCCTTCACCAAGGAATATCAATAGGAATAAATAATGAAGTATTGATTTCATTAGCGAAATACTCCGCAAAGATTATGTAATCTTTAATATTTTAGAGATTATTCATTTCTAATTCAAGCCGAAAATCAAATGAGCTTAATATGATATTAACTCATTAAATCTGTATTACATCTGAAGAAAATATACATAAATATATTTTCATAAAAACGGTAATAAAAATTCTTTTGTACAAAGTATTAATTGTGAAATCTTTAACGGGTAGGTAATACTCGGAAAATATATAAGTTCACAATTAATATGTTATACTGTACATTCTTCAACTTTGATTCAAAAATTATTAACAATGCTCACAACTATATACAATCGTTTTCATACAAATTCGATTACATATTGACGGATCAGAATCCAAGTCATAACTCTGAACCGGTGACATCATTCTTAGATCTCGACATCTTTCAAAGCTATATTTTGACTTCAAAACTGTGCAAGATCCTTTAGCGTTGTTTTTACCGAAAATAATCTTACAATGCTTTTCAAAGTATCCAGTTTTATCACACTTCCAACCAACTTCGACTTTTCATATTAGCCTTATTGTGACTTTGATATATACGTTCTTGTTACTGGAAAACCTTTCATGTTCCACCACATTAGCAGTAAATTTACCAACAACTCCATTGATCTTTGACCTTCCAAAAAATCATAATATTCATTGAAACCCTATCATGTACTCATCCACATCTTGTAACAATAATTGCCATATCAACTACCGGGAATTAGCAATCAGTATTTCGAATATCGCAGCAATTCTACGTCAACAGTTATATATATACATATAATGTCTATCTTCTAGACTTACATACTTCGAATGTGAAGTTTCTGAAAAACATCCCAAACTACGAAACTAGTTCTCCGAATTTTGGAAAAATGTTGATGAAGCAGCAAAAACTGTAAACGACCTTAACAGTCAAAAGTTTGATGATAAAGAATAGTATGGTGGTAAAGCTGAGAAAAAGAGAAGGTTTGGAACTGGAAAACGGATTGAGTAGACCATGAAGGAGGCTGTGGACAAATCACAAAGACGAAATCTACCTTCAAAGAATCCAAATGATTCAGTGTCAGCAGAAACCATTAGTAAGAACCTTACTTCTTATTCTAAACCTTCACAGACAGATTTTCCGCATCATCCTCTGATATTAGAAATTCTAAGATATCATCGTATCTTCCATTGTAAATATCCTCCATATTTCTGAAGATATTTTCATAACTATTCTTATCTGAAATCATTTATCTCTTCACGCTATCTTTGTTACATCATAAAAGAAACTATTTTAGTTTCTAAAATCTGAAAAATTCGAAAAATGGATGTTTTGAAGTAATGTTGGGAACTGAAGCATGAATTAGTATAATATAATGACACTTGATCAACGTGATTATATTACAGTAAGTCATGCTGGGTTTCTAATGGAACGTGATAAAGGTTCACAGATCCCACCATCATCATGAACCATGTTACATAACTCTTTCATTCTATATAATCTCTAAATATATCAAGAAAATATATTTCTTGATGATTCGGTCTTTTTCGAGGTATTCTGGTAATTTGACAAGTCAGATTGTACTATTACCATTTCTTTCTTAGAACATTAGTTATGTTCATCTGAAACTTCATACCTACGAATTCTTGACCATTATCAGCTTGACTTAAGGTCGGGAAGAGAAAACGAAAGCATGAAGCTCCGAAATATAATAGAGAATATAAAGCCCGATAACAACCCCGAAATTACAAACCGTGTATATCAATGCGTATAGCAATATAAAGACACGGGAGAATGAAAAACACTATAACCCCAAGGTAATAGTAGAAGAAAATAACTTCCTCTGGTGGTAGATGAAAAAGAAGAATGACAGATATGAAAGTTAAGAGTATATAAAGAATCAGAACTGGATGAAGCATTTTCACAATCTTTTGAAAGTATGAATTAAGGAAGAAGATGTAGGAGTGATGAAAATAATGAAACGAAAGTGGTTAATTTATAGCAAAATATCAGACATAGCAATCGAGGCAGATTACGCATTTAATCAAAGGAAATCTTAATTTCCTTAAAATCCGAAGAATCAAATCTTATTTAGATTATGAAGATTTTCTATTCCTTAAATTCCAGAAATCAGTCGTTACTACGTCAAGAGATAAGACGCATCTCTATTCTCCATTTCACTCGATTACGATAACTTCTCTCATACGCTTCGAGTAATTGGATTGTTTTATCCGTATTATTCAACGGTGATAAAACTCTATTTATCGACTCATATACGTCATGAAAACATTTTTATTGTTAGCCATGACGACCTCAGTCAAATTTCAGGACGAAATTTCTTTAACGGGTAGGTACTATGATGACCCGGAAATTTTTGATCAAATTTAAACTTAATCTTTGAATGATCAATATTTCTGACCCGATAAGCAAAGTCTGTAAAACTGAATCTCAAAATTTTTGAACTACTTTCATATATTCAAATACCTTTCGGTTGTTTTCGACGATTCATGAACAATTATATGTATGTATATATATATATATATATATGTACAAGTAAAAACGACTTTCCTACAGTAAAACACTATTTGCTACAGTAAAATGACTTTGCTACAGTAAAACACTATTTGCTACAGTAAAACACTATTTGCTACAGTGAAACCGTATTTTGCTACAGTTATTTGCTACAGTAAAACACTATTTGCTACAGTAAACACTATTTGATGTCGACGAACTAGCAAACAAAAACAGATAAGGCGGCCATGCGATCGCATGGCAAAAACATTGAAAACTCATGCGATCGCATGAGGTACTGTAGCAGGCCACATACTATAAAAGCTCAGTTCATTCCTCCGAATTATTATTTTTTATATTATTATTATTATTATTATTATTATTATTATTATTATTATTATTATTATTATTAATCTTATTATAATATTATTATTAGTAGTATATATACCTAAAATACTACGACGAGGTTATGAGCGTGTCACCTTCAAAATGGGTTTTTGAGCGGGATAGAGCTAAGGAAATTATGGGTTATTGCCAAGGAGGTTATGGGTAATGTTCAGGGGTATATTTGTGAATCAAATCTAGTGTTTATCATCTCCGTTACGTCTACGTACTTTCCTACAATATTGAATCTCAATATTTATACGTAAGCACTCATATTTTATCTTTTATATATTAATTGTGTATCCATGTCTAGTGCTCGAGTATATATATATTTATATATGCTTGTATGCTAAATTTCGTTGTTAAACAGTTATAATGAATCACGAATTAAATACATATATTACTAGTAAAAAGTATATGATATACATGTTTTTGGAAAGCTGGCGAAAAATCAATAACTTTTCATTTAGATATCGAATAATTTCGATGAACGGATTAAAAGATATGATCAACTGAATTATGATTGACGTTAATTGAAATTGCTTTTGAATCTACAATTAAGATTTAAACAACTCGTTTACGAGATTGATAATTTGGATTTTTGAATATTACCAACCGAGTAAATGAATCCTTATATAAGGTACGTCTCGTTTTGTTAAACAACTGTCAAAATTGACTTTTTGAAACGACATTGGATAACTTTTGTATGTCGATCTCGAGCATTAGGATTGTGATACACTATGACCTGACCTAGCTTGATAGACGTTTATTGACCAACATATGTTCTCTAGGTTGAGATCTACGATTATTTGGTAATCCGAGTTTCGATCACATTTTGGTGAACGACTTTATATGCTGCTAAGGTGAGTTTCATTTACCCTTTTTACTCTTTACATTTTTGGGCTGAGAATACATGCAAATGCTTTATTAAATGTTTTACAATATTTATATGCGTGAGTTTCATTTGCTCCCTTTTTAATTGCTTTTGCAATATATATTTTTGGGCTGAGAATACATGCACTTTATATTAAACACAATGGATACAAGTACATACTAAATTCTACACTGAGTTTGAACCGAAAATCCCTTAGCTTTGGTAACTAGTAACTGCCAGTTATAAGAACTGGTGGGCGCGAGTAGTAGTATATGGATCCATAGGGCTTGATATCCCCGTCCGAGCTAGAGCACTAGCCTTTTAACGGATGTATACTATTTGAGAAGCGTACACGTTGGTTTGCGTGTATTATTAAGATGATTATACAAAGGGTACAAATTATATATACGTTAAGTTTAGTTACCAGGGTGCTCAATTTATTAGAATATTTTGATAAACGTTTCTGGATGAAAAACTGAAATCTTGTGATCCACTTTTATATACAGATTATACGAAACACTAAAACTATGAACTCACCAACCTTTGTGTTGACACTTGTTAGCATGTTTATTCTCAGGTTTCCTAGAAGTTTTCCGCTGTTTGCTTATATGTTAGACAAGCTATGTTCATGGAGTCTTACATGACATACTTTTCAAGGAAACGTTGCATTCACCAAATCATCACCATGTATCTTATTTTGACTGCATTGTCAACGGAAGTATCATTGTAAACTATTATATTACGATGATTGTCTATATGTAGAAATCATCAGATGTCGAAAACCTTTGATTTAAATATGCATTTATGGTGTGCCTTTTCAAAAGAATGCAATGTTTACAAAACGTATCATATAGAGGTCAAATACCTCGCAATGAAATCGATGAATGATGTATTGTCCATATAGATTTGGAGCGATCGTCACAAAAGAGTTGGCATATTCCAGAACGGATCTTGCTTTTCTTCTTCATATTGGAATTCTGCGTCTCGATCTTTTCCTCCATCTGAATCACTATCTTCGACAAGAGGTACCTCAAACGGGTGGTCTAATTCTTTAATTTTACATACGTTTTCAAGACCATAGTTATGCAAATCAAACTCTTCTGTGTTTGGAAGTGGCAATTCAGGTTCTTCCACTTTCAAATTGTTACTTGCGAGGTTTTCTTCGGTATCATGTTGTAGTAAGAATTGTTGTGGTTGGTGTTTTGGTGGTTTTGGTATTTTGGTTTTTTTGGTACCTCTTTTTCTTGGTTTTGTTGTAGTAGTGGCTGGTTTGTCGAGTATTTTGTTTCTAGATTTCGTTGTGGCTGATGCATTATTACTCTATCGACAATATAAATATCAATATGACCATTTACAATTGCATATTGTAAAAACTCTTGAAAGTCTTCATCATCATCAGTAATATCAAAAACTTGATTATTAAAAATGTATCTCATTGAAACAGCTGCATTAGGTGGGAAGTCAATCTTTTTAAGAATATTTTTTAACAATATTCTCCGATTCATTGGTTTTACGGGCGCAATTGGGAGTCTTAACCGAATTCTAAAACAATCTCGTGTGTTGTTAATGTACTCAAAAGAACCCCCACAACATATATTAACAACAAATTTATCATCATTAACACAATTCATAATGACAAAAATTAGTGAAAAAATGGTTAAAATAGTACCTTAACGTGGGTATAAGCTCTGCATTGAAAACTTTTGAAATTTTTATGAGACTGTGATTTCAAAGTCTCAGGGTCAATCTATATATAGGGACAAAATATTGTCCGTAAAAATCTAGGATATCTGACGAAATCTTATCCACAAAATCGTATTTCTGATCAGATAAGGTCGCAAGTTCGCAAGACGCAAGGACGCAAGCTTGCGCCTTGCGAGGGCAACTCGCAAGGCACCTTGCGTCTTGCGAGGGCAACCTGGCAAAAAAAAATTTTTTTGGGCTCCAGCGCAAGAAACTTGCTGGGAATGGGCATTTTGGCTATATTCCCTTTAGACACAAACCCGATTATCCGGCCCGTATACCCGAAAAAAGACCTGAGTCCATATACCCGATTATCCGGTCCGTATACCCGAAAAAGACTCGAATAC
The DNA here is from genome assembly GCF_046630445.1 of Rutidosis leptorrhynchoides. Classification (NCBI taxonomy): domain Eukaryota; kingdom Viridiplantae; phylum Streptophyta; class Magnoliopsida; order Asterales; family Asteraceae; genus Rutidosis; species Rutidosis leptorrhynchoides. Next base: position 143,138,348 of record NC_092334.1, on the reverse strand, counting down.
CCGTGGGATAACCCACTTACCCAATAGTTTGTTAGAAAATAGGGACCCGAATACCCGTGAGAAAACCCGTTTACCCGCTAGTTAGTAACTAAATGGGGACCCGACGAATTCGGGCCGGATTTGGGCAGGTTTTTCTAATCTGGTTCGGGTCTTGAATTACGTGAACCCGATCTGATGCCATCCCTAGATATAATTGACGGCAAAGAAAAAAAGGGTTTGTGATTACACTCATGGTGACGGCTAAAATAAAATAAAATAAAATAAATGGAGTGTCTTTTTGGTCTTGGTAGATGACGGCTACAAAAAATATAACACACCAAAACCTTTGTTTCTTCCTCTTTGTACGTGAGCATATTGGACCAAAGGTTCACAATTTAAGATGTTAAATTAATTCTTTCTTGGCGTATGTATTGCGATCGATAGGATTGAGATAACTGAGAAAAGTTTTAGTTATTTTACTTTCTCAGTTATTATAGAAGTTCGGTTTATACGGACTACTATTCGATTAGTGTTGTTCGACGTGTTGTATAGATCAACCAAAGAAATATTCATAATCATAATTTTGAATATATGTTTCAACCTAAACGTGAAGATTAATCACGAAGGCATATCTAAACTTCACCTTGTAAATTACTATATTGACAATTATTAGTGGTGTAATTGGATTTTGGTAGAACCATTAACTGTGTGCAAGTTTAACAGAATAAAACATATTTATTCATGAAATAAAATATATCCGTTTTAATTTAAAAGTGCACACGGTTTTCCATCAACAACATCATATAACATGTTTCAATTGAGTCATTCTCCATGTGGATGATCAACATCGGAAACCACAAATTTAATTACATCTATTGGTCGTTTAAACGCAATGATCGATCGTTGTATGTAGTGGTGTTCATCGGTTCAGTTTTCGATTTGTTCAATTTAATTGGTTCGGTTTGTTCGGTTTTTTAACTTCTTAAAGCAAACCCAAAAACAGAACCGAAAACCAAATTTGAATTCAATTCGGTTTTGACTTTTGACTTTGGTTTTCGGTTCGGTTTCGGTTAAAACCAAATAAAATAAAAATGAAATTTCATTAAAAACTCCTTCAACAACATATGTAGCTATAAAATATGCATGATTATATAATATACACATATATGGTTAAATTTATAATTGGTCTTAAAAAAAAATTCGAAAAATAAATAACGTTATTAGAGAGTCAAGAATGATTGACTTGAACAAAAGATAAGACTTGAAATGGTTACGGTTTCAATGGTGTGTAGTGAAAGAAATTAAGAAAAACGTGAAATAGAGGATTTAAATAGGATTTCAAATATGACTAAACACAATTTAAACAAAATTTGACTAGAAAAGTTGAAATTTGTACTAAAAAAATCAAATGTGGTACATATATACAATAATACTAATAACTTAATATATAAATTGATATGCTATTATCTGAATTCGGTCTTTAATTCGGTTTTCGGTTAAACCAAATTCAGAATTTTCAAAATCGAAAACTGAACCGAAACCGAATTCAAATTTGATTTCGGTTTTGCTCGATCCATTTATTAAATTCGGTTTGTTTTTTTTCGGTTTGGTTTTGGTTCAGTCTTCGGGTTAAACGGTTTGAAACAAAATACTGAACACCCCTAGTTGTATGCCATGTAAAACATATACTAAAATGAAGTCGGAACTAGAGATGCACACAGAAGACAATTGATTTCAATAAATGTTACCGATTAGACAGTGATTGAGTGGTTTTGATCTCCGCAGGTTAAAGCCGTCGATTAAAATCCACCGCAAACGGCGCAGCCGTTAAAACCACCACAATTGATTTTCATGTAAAGTTTGTTGGTTGGTCGAAAAGAAACCATCGCCATCGCCATCGCCATCGCCAACCATCAGTATATTTGGTCTATGAATTAGAACCCCTAATTAGGTAGCAAAAGGAAACTCCAAAATTGTATTAATGTCGTGATCGTTTCCTTCCTTCAACTTATACGTCCACGTGTAATTTTGTAGAGACTGATTAGGATTAATTTCTGTTAATTACATAATTACACTTCAGTAATTGTGATTAGCAGGTTATTAATCAAATGACACGTCAGATTTATTCACATGATTTATACATGTGTATAGAAGAAGATAGATAGATAGATAGATAGATTTTAAACGGATCGCATATATGAATTTGTATCTTTATTCGGTTATATGACTGGATAATTGGGTTTATATCTGAAAATGTCTCCATACCCAGACCCACATAAAAATCTAAAAACGTCTCCATACCTGACCTAGACATGTATATCTGTAGAACAAACTCGGCCCAAAAATATCAAGTTTTGAATTTCCTCGTGTACAGGTATTTTTGCCATCCCTGGTCAAAATTCACATGGAACCATACGGGTTTTGATCACAGAATTAGTCAATATACAAATGTGTGAATTTTTTAATTTTTATATTAAAATATTAATATTAATATTAATTTGAATCCTATAAAAAAAGAAAAGAAAATATCATTAGAGATTTGGAGTTGACAAAAGAAAATATCATTAGAGATTTGGAGTTGACAAATGATATATGGTCTATGCTGCCGTTCAAAATATAAAAGAAAAATAAATATGGTGTATAGTGGCAGCTGATTTCTATTTCTATATATATTATAGTAACTGTCAAACCCATATATCATATTCAAATTTAACTACACAAAATTTCCTTCCTTCCCTGTGGATGGTAAGTATGATAACATTCATCATCTTCACAGTACTATCTATTAACTTGATCATCAAATCTTATCCGGCTGCCGGTGTTTCATCGATCAACGTTAACGGCCATTTAAACTTCACTTCTCAACTTGTGTCCCCAAATTCCAACTTCACCTTGGGATTTTTTTACCATTCCTGCAACAAAATACATTTATTTGGGAATTTGGTACACCACCCAAGATCCATCAACAAAAGTATGGGTAGCCAATCCATCCACACCGTTAGTATCAAATTCTAGCGTCCTAATGATCGATCCTGACACTGGGAAATTGATCATATCAGATGGAGGAACAAATCTTGTAAATATATCAGATAACCAATCTCGTGGTGGGGCTAATTTGATCGCAGTTCTAGAAGACACTGGTAATTTTCGGCTAAAGAATGAAACAGACAACCAGACGCTGTGGCAGAGTTTCGATTACCCAAGTAACGTACTTTTACCAGGTATGAAACTTGGGTCGGACCTTATAACGGGTAAGAATTGGTACTTGACTTCTTGGTTGAGCGATGACGTCCCTGATCCAGGTGCTTTTAGTTTGAGCTGGGAACCGGACGGAGAATATAATCAGAAATTAATGGTTCGACGACGTGGGCAGCCTTATTGGACTAGTGGGTATTTAGATAACCAAAAATTCGATTTTATGAGTGTTAATAATCCAATTAGTAGATACTGGTATAATATCAGTTATGTATACAATAACGAAGAAAGAAACTTTAATTATCGCGCCGTTAATGGTGTATGGCCCATGTGGATTTTGACTCCAAGTGGCCGACTCATGGATGGTGATAGTTCCATAATTTGGAGCCCCGAATTTTGTTATGGGTTTACTTCGGGTCACAACGGGTGTGCGGAAGGTACGAACTTGCCTAGTTGTAGGAGTCCTGATGATAAAGTTAGTCTAGTAAATGGTGATTTTGCTCCTGATACGACTAGCCGTTCGATAGATAATTCACAGCTAAGTGTTGGCGATTGTATGGAGCGATGCTGGAACGATTGTAGTTGTTTGGGGTTTATCACATCTTCTAGCAATGGAACTGGTTGTGTTACATGGACCGGGACTAAATCAGTCAATAACTTCACGGTCAATGTTCATGGGACTTCTGTAAACAACTATGTGCTGATTGCTGCAACTACTACACGTAATAAAGGTAAATGATGATATCATAAGTTGGAGAATTTGTGGCTTGGTTGTTATTTTTATCCTTGTTGGTGATTTTAGTGTCATCTAATAATCATTTTCATTTTAGGTAATTGAAATTTACTTAAAAAGCAAGAGTTATCTAGTTATACTTGGCAACGGGTTCGGAGAGTGCGAAATGCACACCCATAAGAGTCGACTAGACACTGCCGCGAAAATTGCGGGGGTTAAGGGGTTGCGCCCCCTTGCGGGGTCCAAGGGGCATTGCCCTTTCATTTTCAACCTCCAATGAAAACATAATATCAATTCAGTTTTGGCGGATTGCTTTTCATTAGAACACATACAGAAAAATCATATTCTCACTAATACTATAACTCGAATTGTTCTTGCCTACAGTCGAGTTGATTTCTTGTCTTATCCCAATTAAGATTTCGTGCAACCAAGGCTTGTAAGGGTCGAAATACTTAGTTAGGAAAGTGTTTCACGATTCAAGAAACAATTAGGGATTATCAATTTGCAAACCGTTTTCTAACGCATGTAGTTTGTATCTGAAATTCCATTGATCCCTATACATTAATCCGTTTAAGGATTGTCTATGTGGTTTGCATTTGAATCACCGGTAATCCCGTGGTTTGCATTTTTTTCATCACGGATGGTTCATGCGGTTTGTACAACATGGACCAACGGTGATTCAAATGCAAACCACATGGACCACTCATGACGGGAAATAGTACAGTGACCGACCACTGGTGATTTCCAATACAAACCATATGGATCATTCGTGATATTTTGTGTTGTTTTAATGTTAGTTTATATTTATATTCATATAGATTCTAGATGTTGCTTCAGTGTTCAAGAAGAATAAAATTAGAAACATGCATAGTAAATGATTATATGATAAGTTTGGACAATTTGTGGGTTATGTTATTTTAATGAGGGTGGACAGTGAAAAATTTATCCGTTTACACGATATTAGACAAGAAGGTAATTAACTTGATGGTGATGGCGTGATGCTAATTTGTGGGTTATGTTATTTTTTACAGGAAAGGATAAAAAATGGATTTGGGCACCCATTGGTGTTAGCACTGTGTTTTTCTTTTGCATCGGTCTATTGACGTATCGTAAGAGGTGGAATCTTAGACAACAGTGGCGGAACTTGACCCCGACTCGGGAGGGGGCGAAACTAATCGAAGGGAGGCAAACACTAAAAAAAAACCTTATTTTTTCGTAATTTTTTTTTTTCCTTTTTAGTGTACATGTTTTTTCCCCCGAAATCGAGGGGGGGCAGATACTCCCTTTGGTCCCTTAAATGTTTCGCCCCTGTTAGACAAGAAGGTGATTAACTTGATAGTGATGCTAACTTGTTAAGTTTTATAGGTATTTCAAACATTTTAAATAGTGATTTTGATTATTGATTTTAGAGGAGAAACAAAAAAAAGATGATGCATATTTACTTGAGCTGATGGCTTCAGAAAGTTTTAATGGGGCAGCTTATCCTGAAAGCAAGGGCAGAAAAGGAAGTGAATTTTTAGTATTCAGCTTTTCTGCTGTAGTTGCCGCCACAGATGATTTCTCAAATGAAAACAAGCTTGGCGAAGGTGGTTCCTGGCCTGTTTATAAGGTACAATTTGTTAGGAATTTGGCACCCAACAAGACAAGACATGTGATTTAAACCAATCATCAAACTCACGAACGACAAACGAATAATTAAAGCATAAGAACGATTAATAAAATCATAAAACAATACAGAGATTTAATGTGGTTATATCCCAACTCCAAACACGGAGAATGGTTTAGTCCACGGGCGCAAACCAAAGATTATTTACTATATTTTTGTGCACACTTTTACAGGCTATATGAGGGTTATATTTATAGGAAAACACAAAATAAGGAAGAAAGTCTTCTGACTTGCTGACCAAGATAAAATGTCACATTTGGTAACATTATGTCATCATTGGTGACATGCTATCAACATCAGCTCAAAAAGTCTCGATCCTTATTCTTACGTTTTACCACTTCATGTCACCAATGGTGACAATATGTCACCAGGAGTGACATTATGCTGGTCCCACTTTTTCTTTGTTCTAATTCCTCGCCACACTTTACAATCTCCCACTTGAGGACTTATAATGCTAAAAACGAACATATATTTCATAGTATTATTCCTCAAGAAAGACAAGCTTTTAGTTGCAATTGTTCTATTTACAAGTGATATTCGTTTAAAATATAAAAGGTGAAGACAAAAGACAGATTCGACGAATTGAAGACGCAAACGACCAAAAAGCTCAAAAGTACAAAATACAATCAAAGAGGTTCCAATTATTGATAAGAAACGTCTCGAAATTACAAGAGTACAAGATTCAAAACGCAAAGTACAAGATATTAAATTGTACGCAAGGATGTTCGAAAATCCGGGACCGGGACCAGAGTCAACTCTCAACGCTCGACGCAACAGACTAAAAATTACAAGTTAACTATGTATATAAATAAAATATAATGTATAATTAATTATATAAATTATATATATATATTATATTTATATAAAAATCCGTCGGCAAGAAAGGAGCCAAAATGGTGTGAGCTGGAAATACGAACTCCGCGACTTGCGGAGTTCAAAGAAGGAAAAGGCCGCGACTCGCGGAGCTCACCTGGACGAAAATTCCTATAAAAGGCAACGCATTCTGATCGTAAAAATATCCAATAATCTATCTCTCTCTCTCTCAATATATACGTAATATATATATATATATATATATATATATATATATATATATATATATATATATATATATATATATATATATATATATATATATATATATATATATATTTTAATTTTAATTTTAATTTTAAATCCTAATAATAAGGGTATGTTAGCGAATGTTGTAAGAGTGTAAGTCGAAATTCTGTCCGTGTAACGCTACGCTATTTTTAATCATTGTAAGTTATGTTTATATTATTTTCATTAATGTCTCGTAGCTAAGTTATTATTATGCTTATTTAAATCGAAATAATCATGATGTTGGGCTAATTACTAAAATTGGGTAATTGGGCTTTGTACCATAATTGGGGTTTGGATAAAAGAACGACACTTATGGAAATTAGACTATGGGCTATTAATGGGTTTTATATTAACTAAACAATACCTTGTTAATTTAATATACAAACTTATAATTTGACGTATTTATATATAACCACATACGCTTGACTGGGTACGGTGGGCGGGATATCTATAAATACCAATAATTATTCATTTTACCGGACACGGAACTGGATTAATAGTTAATAGACTTGTTGAAACAGGGGTGAATTACATTCAAGGGTAATTGGTGTAATTGTTAACAAAGTAGTAAAACCTTGGTTTACACGCAGTCGATAACCTGGTGTATTCATTAAACAAAGTATTAAAACCTTGTTACAATTCGAATCCCCAATTAGTTGGAATATTTGACTTCGGGAATAAGAATAATTTGACGAAGGCTTTCGCTCTTTATATTTATGACTGATGGACTATTATGGACAAATCCGTATGGACATATTAAATAATCCAGGACAAAGAACAATTAACCCATGGGCATAAAACTAAAATCAACATGTCAAACATCATGATTACGGAAGTTTAAATAAGCATAATTCTTTTATTTCATATTTAATTTTCTTTATTTTATATTTAATTGCACTTCTAATTATCGCACTTTTATTTATTGTTATTGTATTGAATTGCACTTTTAATTATCGTACTTTTTAATTATCGCAATTTTATTTTATCGCACTTTTATTTATCGCAATTTCTTTATAGTTATTTACTTTACGCTTTAAATTAAGTCTTGTATTTATTTTTAATATTTTACATTAGGTTTTAACTGCGACTAAAGTTTTAAAATCGACAAACCGGTCATTAAACGGTAAAAACCCCCTTTTATAATAATAATATTACTTATTTATATATTTGTATTTTTATAATTTAAAACTAATATAGTGTTAAGCTTTAATTAAAAGATTCCATGTGGAACGAACCGGACTTACTAAAAACTACACTACTGTACGATTAGGTACACTGCCTATAAGTGTTGTAGCAAGGTTTAAGTATATCCATTCTATAAATAAATAAATATCTTGTGTAAAAATTGTATCATATTTAATAGTATTTCGTTGTAAAAATAAAGCTATTTTATATACATCTCGCAGAACATCAAGTATTTTTGGCGCCGCTGCCGGGGAACTTAAAATCTAGCTTAAAAGCCGGAAGCGCAACGCTAATATAAAAAAAAAAAAGATTTTTATTTTTAGTTTACTTTTATAAAAATACGTTTTTGTAAAAATACGTTTTAAATATTCGAAAACATAGAAAAGAAAACAAAAATATAAATATTTTTAAGAGTTTGTTAAATATTTAAGTTTTATAAAGTTTCTTTATTTTTATTTTATAAAAATATAAGTCTTATTTAAATATTTTGTTTTATTAAAAACATAAAAAAAATATATAAATATATATATATATATATATATATATATATATATATATATATATATATATATATATATATATATATATATATAATTACGTTGAACCTGTCAAACGAAACAACCTGATCTGAAATTTGAAATTCCGCGACTCGCGGAGTTTTCCAGCTTCGAGAACCGCGACCCGCGGAGGAACCATGACACAGGTACACAGAAACCCTAACAACATTAATTACGGGATAATTATTATTATTATTAATTCTAAACCCTTATTAGGGTATTTTTATTATAATATTTAGTTTTAATTAGTTTATTTTGTTTTATTTAGTTTTATTTAGTTTAATTAAAATATAAAATTAATAGTTTAAATAAATAAATAATATAAAAATAATATTTTTATAAAAATTGTAATTTTTACAACTTTTAGTATATTTTTATATTTTGTTCCTTTTTAATTATTTTAGCGTAATATTTGTGTTTTTCGCTCGTATTTAGTTTTTAAACATAGTTTTTGCCATAGTTATTTTTATTTCTAGATTTTTTAGGCTTTGCCGTAAAATTCCTTAAGTGCTTTTTCTTTAGACTAAGATTAAAGTGTTTTAGAATTTTGCGACGCCTTTTTAAGTTTTAGTTCCTTTTTAAGATATTGCCATTTGGGATATAGTTTTACTTGTAAGCTTTAATAGTTTTAGAAGCAACTTTTAATTTTTAATTTTTAGTGCCTTTTTAAGTTTCAACACGCTACTTTCTTATTTTTATTTTTCGACGCCTTTTACCTATGTATCAATTATCACTCCAATTAGTAATCTCAATTTGCGATTATAATTTTAAGTTAGTGATAGTAATAAGGTTGGGTTAGTCGAGTGTTTTTAAGTTCTATTAGTCAATTTTTTTTCTTATTTTTCGACGCCTTTTATTTTTCGATCTTTTCTTTTTCGACCTTTTTCGACGCGCTCTTTTTCTTTCTTATTTCTCGCCATTCTAGTTTTTAGGACATAGATTTTTATTCTACTTCTTATCTAAATTTCTTAAAATTACGAAAATTTATTTTAAGTGGTTAAATTGATAGACATCATAATTTTCTGGTTCGTAGTAATAGTTGGATTTGTACGTGGACCGGGTTATTGGAGCCAAACAGTCCTCAATTATATTGACACCAAACGAATCCTGCCCCTCTGCTGCATCTTTTGGCTATTCGAAACGTGGGCAAAATCAGAAAAGTCTATTAATTGGATAACTTATATAATTTTTCTTTCCTTTTAAAAAACTAATAGGATATTCAGTGAATGCACCGAGCAAGACGTTCACCACCTTTTGTACGTTCACCACCTGTAACTCGATCAAGACATCTAGCTAATATTGTCACCGTTAATTTTTCTTTAGAATCGTCATCCAGTCGACCAAGTACTCCAGTTCAAATTTCCGATAATCCATTTTTTGAACCCGACCTCACAATTGAGAATCCGGAGAATATTCAGGGACAATTCATAGATCCTGAACCATTAATTTTTCCTCCGGAACCACCAATCATTCAAACAGAGATTGTTGAGGAACGAACCATTAAATCAGAATCCTCTAGTGATTCAGATTCAACAAATTCAATTATGGAAAATCTGGAACCTTTAAGCATGGAAGACCGAATGAGAGCTAAACGCACTGGCCAAGGTCACGCAATTACTCATCCTGACATTAATGCGCCAGATTATGAAATTAAAGGACAAATTCTACACATGGTGACTAATCAATGCCAATTTAGTGGTGCGCCGAAGGAAGATCCAAACGAACATCTTCGTACCTTTAATAGGATCTGCACACTATTTAAAATAAGAGAAGTTGAGGATGAAAAGATATATCTCATGTTATTTCCCTGAACTTTAAAGGGAGAAGCCAAAGATTGGTTGGAATCATTACCTGAAGGGGCGATTGATACATGGGACGTTTTAGTTGAAAATTTTCTTAAACAATTCTTTCCGGCATCTAAAGCTGTAAGACTTCAAGGAGAAATTGTTACGTTCACACAGAAACCGAATGAAACTCTATATGAGGCGTGGACTAGATTTGGAAAGTTATTAAGAGGATGTCCGCAACATGGTTTAGACACTTGTCAAATAGTACAAATATTCTACCAAGGATGCGACATCACTACAAGGAAAGACATAGATATAGCAGCTGGTGGTTCTATTATGAAGAAAACCGAAACTGATACTTATAAAATTATTGATAACACTGCTTCCCACTCACATGAGTGGCACCAAGAAAAAGATATCGTTAGATCATCTAAAGCAGCTAGAGCCGATTCTAGCCATGACTTAGATTCCATTTTCGCAAAGATAGATGCTGTCGAGAGACGAATGGAAAAGATGACTAAAGATATCCACTCAATACGAATTAGTTGTGAGCAGTGTGGAGGACCACATTTGACAAAAGATTGTCTTAGTATTGAACTAACAATGGAACAAAGAGAGAATATTTCTTACATAAACCAAAGGCCTGGAAATAATTATCAGAATAATTATCATCCGCCAAGACCAATTTACAATCAAAACCAGAACTATAACCGAAATATTCCATACAACAACCAACAAGGTCCTAGCAATCAACAAGTATCCAATAATACTTACAACCAGCAAAGACCTAATTTTCAAAACAAACCACCACAAACCGATGATAAAAAGCCGAATTTAGAAGATATGATGACAAAGCTAGTTGAAACTCAAACGCAGTTTTTCACATCTCAGAAACAAACTAATGAACAAAATGCTCAAGCATTTAGAAATCAACAAACTTCTATTCAAAACTTGGAACAAGAAGTAAGTAACCTAGCATGGTTAATAGGTGAAAGAAAACCGAGAAGTCTACCTAGTGATACAAATGTTAACCCCCGGAATGAAACAGCTAAAGCCATTACCACAAGAAGTGGTACAACACTTAAACCACCTGAAATACCTATAACTTCTGATGAATCTATTCATACTCCACAAGAACCACAACCTGAACAAGATAAGGAAACAGAACCGGTAGTTGAAAAGGTTAATGAAGATAACACAGTTAAGGCTAAACCTTATGTTAAACCATATCAACCACCACTTCCTTACCCGAGTAAAATGAAAAAAGAGAAACTTGAAGCCGAGCAATCCAAATTCTTGGATATGTTTAAACAGATAAATGTAAATCTTCCTTTCATTGATTTGATTTCAGGAATGCCTAGATATGCTAAATTCTTGAAAGATCTAATCACAAATAGAAAGAAAACGGAAGAACTCTCGGCTGTTACTATGAATGCTAATTGTTCAGCAGTGCTGTTGAATAAGATACCAGAAAAATTATCTGATCCAGAAAGTTTCACAATTCCATGTTTTCTGGGTAGTCTTAGTTAGAAGCATTGGCAGACTTAGGTGCTAGTATAAATTTAATGCCGTATTCACTATACGCTAAACTAGACCTTGGAGAATTGAAACCAACAAGAATAAGCATACAACTAGCCGATCGATTAATAAAATATCCTAGAGGGATAATGGAGAACATGCTAGTTAAAGTTGGTACTTTAGTATTTCCAGTAGATTTTGTTGTTCTGGACATGGAAGAAGATTCTCAAGTTCCTCTCATATTAGGAAGACCATTCTTAAACACGGCTAAAGCAATGATAGACGTGTTCGGTAAGAAACTGACCCTAAGTATAGAGGATGAGAGTGTTACCTTTTCAGTTGATAGAGTAATGCAACAACCGCAATCTGCAGATGATACATGTTATTATATTCAAACTATAGATTCACATGCAGAATTGTTAGAAGAATTTTCAGAATTACAAGGAACAGGAGAATGTTCTTTAGGAGAAGGAACTGAACCAATTGATGAAGCTAAAATGTTAGCTACACTAATAGCTAATGGATATGAACCAACAACAGAAGAAATTCAAATGCTAAAAGAAGAAGACAGATATTGATATAAATCATCGATAGAAAAACCTCCGAAATTAGAGTTAAAGCCACTTCCAAACCATTTGGAATACGCTTATTTACATGGTGAATCTGAATTACCTGTAATAATATCGTCTTCTCTTAATGAAAATGAGAAATCACAACTCATTTCTGTGTTGAAAGCTCATAAACCAGCCATTGCATGGAAGATTCATGATATTAAAGGAATAAGTCCTTCGTATTGCACACATAAAATCCTTATGGAAGAAGGTCATAAAACGTATGTGCAACGCCAACGAAGACTAAATCCTAATATGCAAGATATTGTTAAAAAAGAAATTATTAAACTGCTAGATGCAGGTTTAATTTATCCGATCTCTGATAGTCCATGGGTAAGCCCAGTTCAATGCGTGCCTAAGAAAGGTGGCATGACTGTCATTACAAATGAGAAAAATGAGCTTATTCCTACTAGGACTGTAACAGGATGGCGTGTGTGTATTGATTATAGAAAATTAAATGAGGCCACCAGAAAAGATCACTTTCCCTTACCTTTTATTGATCAAATGTTGGAAAGATTAGCCAGAAACAGTTACTATTGTTTTCTTGATGGATTTTCCGGATACTTTCAAATTCCAATAGCACCCGAAGACCAAGAGAAAACCACATTCACATGCCCTTATGGTACTTTTGCTTACAAACGCATGCCATTTGGACTTTGCAACGCCCCTGCAACCTTTCAAATGTGCATGATGGCGATTTTTCACGACATGATAGAAGAATGAATGGAAGTTTTCATGGATGACTTTTCAGTCTTCGTGATACATTTGAATCATGTTTAGTTAATCTTGAACGAATGCTTATTAGATGCGAACAATCAAATCTAGTACTTAATTGGGAGAAATGCCATTTCATGGTTAAAGAAGGCATCGTTCTTGGACATAAAATTTCAAAGGAAGGAATTGAAGTGGATAGAGCTAAAGTAGATGTAATTGCTAAACTTCCACATCCCACCAATGTTAGAGGAGTTAGGAGTTTTCTAGGGCATGCCGGTTTTTACCGACGTTTCATAAAAGATTTTTCTAAAATTGCCACTCCTATGAATAAACTCCTAGAAAAAGATGCTCCATTCATCTTTTCAGATGAATGCATCAAATCTTTTAATATTCTTAAAGAGAAACTCACTAATGCGCCGATCATGATAACACCAAATTGGAATCTACCGTTTGAACTAATGTGCGATGCAAGTGATTTTGTAATGGGAGCCGTTTTAGGACAAATGATTGAAAAACGATTTCAACCTATATATTATGCTAGTAAGACATTACAAGGAGCACAAAAGAACTATACAATTACTGAAAAAGAACTCCTTGCTATTGTCTTTGCTTTTGACAAATTTCGATCATATCTCGTTCTAGCAAAAACGGTGGTCTATACCGACCATTCTGCTCTTAGATACCTATTTTTGAAACAAGATGCTAAACCAAGATTAATCCGTTGGACCTTACTCTTACAAGACTTCGATATTGAAATCCGAGATAAAAGAGGAGCAGAAAATCTCGCCGCTGATCATCTTTCTCGTCTTGAAAATTCCGAATTAGAAGTTCTATATGAATCGGCCATACAAGACAACTTTCCTGATGAATATATATTGAAGATAGATTATAATGAAATTCCATGGTTTGCAGACTATGCAAACTACTTAGTATGTGGATTTCTTGAAAAAGGATTGTCGTACCAAAAACGAAAGAAATTCTTTAGTGATATAAAACACTATTTCTAGGAAGATCCACATTTGTTTAAAAGTTGTCCAGATGGAATAATACGCCGATGTGTATTCAGAGATGAAGCTAGTAAAATCTTAAACCATTGTCACACAGGACCAACAGGAGGGCATTATGGGCCTCAACTCACAGCAAGAAAAGTTTATGATGCTGGATTCTATTGACCTACAATTTACAAAGACGCACACCTTCTTTGCAAATTCTGTGATGCTTGTCAAAGGGTCGAAAAAATAAGTCAACGTGATGAAATGCCACAAAATGTCATTCAAGTATGTGAAGTATTTGACATTTGGGGTATTGACTTTATGGGTCCATTTCCAAAATCTCATAATAATCTATATATTCTCGTAGCCATTGATTATGTATCTAAATGGGCGAAAGCACAAGCTCTCCCAACTAACGATGCACGAGTTGTAGTCAACTTTTTAAAACGTCTTTTTGCAAGGTTTGGAACACCGAAAGCTTTAATAAGTGATCGAGGAACTCATTTCTGTAATAATCAACTTGAAAAAAGTTCTTAAAAGATATGGAGTAACTCATAAAATCTCCACCGCATATCATCCACAAACAAGTGGACAAGTTGAAAATACCAACCGAGCTTTAAAACGTATTCTAGAGAAAACCGTAGGATCAAATCCGAAGGAATGGTCCATTAAATTAGAGGATGCACTCTGGGCTTTTAGAACAGCCTACAAAACTCCAATTGGAACCACACCTTTTAAACTCGTTTATGGAAAAGCATGTCATCTTCCAGTAGAAATTGAACACAAAGCATTTTGGGCTTTGAAGATATGTAATCTTGATTTACATGAAGCTGGACGTCTACGGTTAAGTCAACTAAATGAATTAGAAGAATTAAGACATGAAGCATACGAAAATTCATTAATCTATAAAGAAAGAACGAAGAAATGGCATGATAAAAGAATCAGAAGTTCAAAAGAATTTAAAGAAGGAGACAGAGTTCTTCTTTTCAATTCACGATTCAAGCTATTACCTGAAAAATTGAAATCGAGATGGTATGGACCATTCATAGTCAAAAGAGTTTTTCCATACGGAACGATAGAATTAATAAATTCAAATGGGATTGAATTTAAAGTTAATGGTCACAGAGTTAAACATTACATACATGGTCCGATGGAAGTTGACAATGAAGTTAATCATAATTTCCCCACCCAAGAAAACCTTCAAAATGAAAACATAAATATGTTATCAACAACATATGAAAAATTAAAATTGGAATATAGGGAGGATTCAAATTTGAGTGATGAAGAAGAATTCTTATACAAACCTCCCATTCCAAGAAACGAAGAAAAATGTGAACAAGAAGTTCAAATAGAAGTGAAAGAACCAAGAAAAGAACACCCGAAAAAGGTTTACAAACCAACTCGACTTACTAAAGCAGGAGACCCGGGTGAATTTATCATTTCTTGCTTGCATAACGATGGTGCTGTATATAATGGACTCGCAGATTTAGGAGCAAGTGCAAATATTATGCCTCTTTCCTTATACAAAAGATTAGGCATGGGTAAATTAAAACCAACCAAAATAGGTGTTCAATCATTTGACCAAACCATTAAACACCCGGTTGGAATAGCAAATAATTTACTTGTTAACGTGGGAAGTTTGACCTTTGTTGCAAACTTCATAATGATTAATATGGAGGAAAACCTTGATATTCCTCTAATTCTAGGTCGCCCATTTTTAGCAACCACCGAGGCATTCATTGATGTAAGAGAAGGTAGAATGACACTTAGGGATAGTGATACATCGATCACCTTTGTGAACCGAAAGTTTAGATCTCCACCAACCAAAACTGTTAGACCAATAAAAACGCATAAGTGTGGGGAAGATGAAGAAACACTTAATGATGATCCAATCACAAAGAATGCCGTTGATGATACGAAATTAGATGAACCCATTTTTAACAGTTCAACGAAGAAACTTTATAAACGGATTCACGATGCTAAGATTAAAGGAAACTTTAAGTTATGTAACCGATTAATATCCAATTTATCGTCAAAAGAAAAGGCGATGTTAGTTGAATTTGTGAAAGTTACGGAGGAAATCAACAAATGGATTAAAGTAAAAGTCAAAGATATATAAGTTGTTGATGATTCAATTGAAAATAATGTTAATCACAATTTCAAGTAAGTATAGGGAGGTTTATGAATTTCTGTTTGAGTTAGATTTTCTGTTTTCGTGTAGTTCTCGAAAATGGAACTCGAATGGTCTTTCCCTAGCAGACCCTAAAGAACTAGTCTTCTCCCCCCATTCTGAATTTTTATTTTTTTTTTTAGGTTTTTACGAAATGAAGACTTCCTGTGAATTAAACCATGGTCTAATGCTACACGCTTTGATCACTAAACGTAATAATGACACACTTTCGAGTGAACTAGTATCAGTAATCAGAGAAAGATTGGACGGAGTAAGAAAAGAATCCAGATGCGAAGATAATAAGTTACAATTTGGTAAAGGAAAATCAAAATCCGCAGCGAAAAGAAGAGCACGACACCTTGAAAAATGTCACAAATGCGGAAAATGGTCACATGGAGGTAAATGTTCAAATAATCAAACCTATTCAAACACCGAATTTGTTACTTTATGCAGAGACGGACCGTTCATATGTTTAGAAGAAAAAACACTGAATGCTCGAGGTTACGCCTATGTAGCTATGGAAAACCAATTAAATCGACTATCTTATGAGTGGGATAGATCATATCACTAAGAATACTATCTCACAGGTAAGTCTGTACAGTTTTTATTTTTTATTTTTATTTTTAACCTTTTGATAATAAACGCTAATTTGTTCGCTATAAAGTATTAAATTGATATTCGATGAAATTAGGTTTGGCGACCGAAATTATTGATATCATTCAAAAATTTATTACATTACTGCGAAATTTAACGTTTATTCTTAAGGTATAAATATCTTTAATCAATCAACCCAAAATATTTCAAAAATTCGTCATGAGTTAAATTAGGTCATGGAACCGAAATTACTTTACCGAAAAGAGGGGCGCATATTTTTGATAATATTTGATTGATTAAAGTGGGATAAAAGTCAAAAAGATTTTTAATTTTATTTTTACCATGTTTTTAAAATTAATATAAAAATCTTAAATTAATATTGTAAACTTTTTAAATTAATATATTTAAAATTGTAAATATTTGAACAATTGATATTTTTAAGTTTGTATGTATAAAAACAAAAATATAATATAAGTTTGGTGTGAATTTATAATATGAATTTTTAATTAAGTTTGGTGTGAATTTTTAATTTTATGCATTTTTAAATTTAAGTTGTGTGAATTTAAAGACCAAAATTTACTTTTTCTCATTAAGTTAAAAATATGATTTTTAAAAATTCGTCGTAAGTTGAAGACTAGGTCTTTGAACCGAAATTGCTTTACCCGAGGGAGGAACGAGAACTTTTATTATCATTATTTTTAATCTTATTGAATTAAAGTATGCCAAAAACATTAAAAAACCCAAAAAAATCTTAGCTTTTAAAACAATCGCTACAAAAAGACAAATTTTAAAATTTTGTCGAGGGACGGACTAGGACATCGTTCCGACACGACCTCGTCCTAAAACAAAGGAAAACAAAATTTTAAATTTATTTTATATTTGTTTTATAAGTTAAGGCTTAAAAAAATAAAAAATAAAAAAAAAGGCCGCGACTCGCGGAGTTTGTAAGGGTCAAACACCGCAAGTCGCGGAGAGACCAAAATTCAGAAAAAAAAATAAAAATGCTGGAAACAGATCAGTTGCACACTACCACCCACAAAAACTGCGAAAATACCCGAAAATCACCTCTAAAATCCGATTTTTTCACCATTAATCATCACATTTTTTACTAAAATCATGTTGAGAAGGATGCTATCAAGGAATTACTCAATAAAAACGGTAAATTTCTACACCTAAACACCATTTAATCCGAAAATTAGTGTTCTTGAGCAAATTTTATACCCAATTCGATTTTGATATTTTTTAGTGTAATTATGCTTAAATTGCTTATGTATTATGCTTGTATAACCTAGATTGATGCTATTTAACATGATTAGAAGCCTTAAACTTCAAATTTTGAGTAATCTAGGGTTTGTGTTCTTGAGCAAATTTGGGGCTTTTTGATATAAACAGGTTATGGCCGATTTTTGTCATGAATTATTGCTAAATTAAGTAGTGTAACATGTTTAGGTAGTTAAATGATCCAAACTTTGAGCCTAAATATGATTTTTGAGAATTAAAGTGGACTTTTTCAAGTCTAAAATTCATGAACTTGATTTTTGAGAGATAATGCCATTTGAAACTTGTTTAATTGCTAGTAATGATTATTTTGACATGTTATTTGAGTTGAATGCTTATGAACTTGGCTAACATTTTCGTATATGCTTATTTGAAAAAGTGTAGATTTGATAAAAATATGAAAATGAGCATAAGTTTGATATAAATTGGACATGTTATTGTAATTATTTTGATTGATGATTTTGCTGACACTAATGCATATTTGGATGCACAAAAATTGTGTTTAATGTGTTTTGCAGACTGAAAGGGGTGAATCTTCATCCCAAGCTCGCAATGCTCCTCCTGAGAATGCAGAACAACAGGATGTTGATAGCTATTACAAACAAGATATACCTCACCCAGTTATGACATTTTCAGATATGCACGTGGAAAATTTGTACCCAAACTTGAGAATAGACAGACGTTGGATAGATTATCCAAAATACCAAAGGGGCTTGCATACTCTTCATTCTAAAGCTGTTGATCTACCTAGGGTAATAGAATAGGGACCATTAGAAGCTGTAGAATTGGCCGAGCCAATTAGAGAATTACTTACACAGAGGTATGGTAATTCTACTTTTAACGACTGGGTACGTTTATTTAACATGCGTAGACCTGTATATAAAGTATGGTGTGAAGAATTATTGTGTAGTATAGAAATAAATGATCGGGTAGCTAGTTTAACCGATCGTTCTTTTATTAGATTTTTGTTAGGAGGTTCGATGCACCACATGTCTCTACTAGACATGGCTCAGACCTTACGTATATATACGCCTGAGGAGCTAGCATCTGCCGATTGTCGAGGGTTGATACTAAATGGTAGGAAAATTGATGAAAATTTTGATACGCATGGTGTATGGAGTCAAATGACTAGCCATCACCGATTTAAAGGGGGAAATTACTCTTATTTGGATTTAGATAGAGCAGAGTTAAGAGTAATTCATAGGTTTTTAGCTAATTCGATTACACAAAGAGGTAAGAATAAGGAAAAGGTAAATGAACAGGATTTGTTTTACCACATGTGTATTCGAGACCCACAAAGCGCTGTAAGTATACCTTATTGTGTGGGTTATTATTTATCAGCTATGGTTAGGGGGATGAGACCGCACAGTATAATAGGAGGTGGTATATTTATTACACTAATTGCTGAGTATCTCAATGTGGATATAAGTCGGGGGGGATTATTAGTCGAAGAACCAGAACCCCACGATACAATTGGTTTAAATGTATACCATGGTGCGAAGGTTTTGAAGAGGCAAAATAACGCCGCAGTACAATACCATGGTAGACATCCACAGGTTGAGAGAAACCAACAGCCAGGTAATGTGGGAGGGGGAAATGAAATGACAGAAATGCAAAGGTTTATAGCTTCACAAGAGTATGAAAATGCTAGACATCGAGCATTTGAAGATTGGCAAGTTCATCAAAACCAAATCATAGCTCATTGCCAACATGTAGGTAGAAACTATATTCCTACTCCATCGCCCATATTTCCTCCCTGGTCTATAGAGATGCAACCACCGTATCCTACTTATAACCCAGCTGAAGCATTCTATAAAACATACGGTTATGCATGGAACCCCTACTGGTATCAGTATCATCCCTAGTTTATTTAGTTATATTTATTTTATTATTTGTATTGTGGATACATTTAATACTTATGTTAATATTGTAATAGTTTTTATAATTTTCTAACTTATTATTAGATTTTAATAATTTTTGAATGTGGGGTAATATACCAAACTTCAAAAATATGCATATATGTTTGCAGTTTATCTTATGTACACAACAGGGTAAAACAGCACATTTTCAAAGACTGGCATTAAGTTCAGCAAAAGCAATTAATTTTGACGACAAGATGAAAAATAAATGTGATGTAACAACAAGACGGAATGAACAAATGATATGCACCATTTATCATTCAGCAAACAAACGCCAATATGTTTGGAAACTTTGGTAAAATTTAATCATTTTTCTACGCTAATCACCCTCAATAATTTAAAATTGTTACTGATTTCTTGCAAATGAGGGCATTGCAAAATCTTAAGTGTGGGAAGGGGTTAAATTCTTTCGGATTTTTAAAATTTTTACTTTATACACTTGGTTACCATTAAAAATACTAGTAAAGTAGTAGTTGTATTAGAATCTAGTGCTCTCTGATAATAAAGAACAGCCCTAGTCTTATATACTGACTACCCAATTCTAGTAAAAAATTTTAAAATTTTTTTTTCCAATTAAATGAACTCAAAATCATGTTTATATATATTTATGAACGATAAAACTAGGTGTTAACACCGAAATTATTGTTACCTTGGAAAGGACATAAATTGAGAAACAACCCAAAATGTTAGAATTCATTTAAGAATAGAATAGAGGAGAACAAAAAGAAAAAATAAAAGCCAAGTGTGGAAAAATTCACCAAGTTATTCAAAATATATGTCACATATTTCTAAAACAAATAATTAAAAATACTTTTATTTTGAACGATAATTAACTATTTTACCCGATTTACTGTAAGAAAGATGGATCTACACGATGAATCAATTCCATCATTAAAAGGAAGTAAAGTCTTCCGAAAAAGAAACGCGCTTCTTGATTTAGGTCATGAAGTTGTCGTCCAGACCAGCTGTAGGTTGATGAAAAATCTAGAAAAGTCATCACTAAAATCAGCAGGAAATCCACGGACCTCAGCATCAAACAGGGTCGCCAAGTGGTCAGATTTATCCTAACCATGAGAAGGATTTATCTCGTACAATGGGGAGGGCACCTGCAAATTAGCTGGATAAGACTAATGAATCAGATCCCCAGAAAGGATAATCTCCTTAAAGATCAAAAATCAGCTTTTAAGACTGATATTACTCAATCCTAGAGATTAACCTTAAAGATTGAGAATTCAAACTCATGGAATTCAATGATATCTAAACTCGAGCTTGAACGAGAAAATATTTTGATCAAAATTACAAACCGATTTGTTTTCTAAAAACCCATTTTCAATACGTTCATTACCATTGAACGTAAAATCCTAGGAATTCACCTGGAATTCATTAGGTCACCTGAACCAAATCAGGTGTCAACCGTAAGAACGGTGGTTGCATAGCATGGTCAAAGACAGGACCTTGTGCCAGACCGAAAAATTATAAGGGTGAGCTTTACTATTGCTCCTACAAAGAATAGTAATTGCGTCCGACACGTTATAGACCATAATTAAAAGCATGTCAGGGGACATTGCCTTAAACAGTGCTTGTTCAACGCTTTCCTTTACAACCGGACGGTAGTTTACCGAAAGGTAATATACGGAACAAGTAAACTGGATGTGTTGCTTTCCCAATACAAGGTTAGCAAGTGGGTGACACAAAATCACAAGTTTTGAGCTAAAATTTCAAATCTGAAACCCACCAAACCCACAAAAAGAATTTGCAAACACCGGTGAAGAGTTATTCCGGAAAACTTATCTAGGGTAAAAGCTAGATTGAATTTTCAAAAAGATCAAATATTTTCATAAAGATCCAATTTTCTTAAAGGATCTAAATTTTATAGTCATGTGGGACTGTAAACCACATCATTACTACCATTGTTTATACCGCCGTAAAGAAATCACTGATGTACAAAGTGTGAAGAATAAAGAAGTGATTCTAGTATTTCAAGACTATATTGCTTGAGGACAAGCAACGCTCAAGTGTGGGAATATTTGATAATGCTAAAAACGAACATATATTTCATAGCATTATTCCTCAAGAAATACAAGCTTTTAGTTACAATTGTTCTATTTACAAGTGATATTCGTTTAAAATATAAAAGGTGAAGACAAAAGACAGATTCGACGAATTGAAGACGCAAACGACCAAAGAGCTCAAAAGTACAAAATACAATCAAAGAGGTTCCAATTATTGATAAGAAACGTCTCGAAATTACAAGAGTACAAGATTCAAAACGCAAAGTACAAGATATTAAATTGTACGCAAGGACGTTCGAAAATCCAGGACCGGGACCAGAGTCAACTCTCAACGCTCGACGCAACGGACTAAAAATTACAAGTTAACTATGTATATAAATATAATATAATATATAATTAATTATATAAATTATATATATATATTATATTTATATAAAAATCCGTCGGCAAGAAAGGAGCCAAAATGGTGTGAGCTGGAAATACGAACTCCGCGACTTGCGGAGTTCAAAGAAGGAAAAGGCCGCGATTCGCGGAGCTCACCTGGACGAAAATTCCTATAAAAGGCAACGCATTCTGATCGTAAAAATATCCAATAATCTATCTCTCTCTCTCAATATATACGTAATATATATATATTTATATTTTAATTTTAATTTTAATTTTAAATCCTAATAATAAGTGTATGTTAGCGAATGTTGTAAGGGTGTAAGTCAAAATTCTGTCTGTGTATCGCTACGCTATTTTTAATCATTGTAAGTTATGTTTATATTATTTTCATTAATGTCTCGTAGCTAAGTTATTATTATGCTTATTTAAATCGAAGTAATCATGATGTTGGGCTAATTACTAAAATTGGGTAATTGGGCTTTGTACCATAATTGGGGTTTGGATAAAAGAACGACACTTGTGGAAATTAGACTATGGGCTATTAATGGGTTTTATATTAACTAAACAATACCTTGTTAGTTTAATATACAAACTTATAATTTGACGTATTTATATATAACCACATACGCTTGACTGGGTACGGTGGGTGAGATATCTATAAATACCAATAATTATTCATTTTACCGGATACGGAACTGGATTAATAGTTAATAGACTTGTTGAAACAGGGGTGAATTATATTCAAGGGTAATTGGTGTAATTGTTAACAAAATAGTAAAACCTTGGTTTACACGCAGTCGATAACCTGGTGTATTCATTAAACAAAGTATTAAAACCTTGTTACAATTCGAATCCCCAATTAGTTGGAATATTTGACTTCGGGAATAAGAATAATTTGACGAAGGCTTTCGCTCTTTATATTTATGACTGATGGACTATTATGGACAAATTCGTATGGACATATTAAATAATCCAGGACAAAGAATAATTAACCCATGGGCATAAAACTAAAATCAACATGTCAAACATCATGATTACGGAAGTTTAAATAAGCATAATTCTTTTATTTCATATTTAATTTCCTTTATTTTATATTTAATTGCACTTCTAATTATCGCACTTTTATTTATTGTTATTGTATTGAATTGCACTTTTAATTATCGTACTTTTTAATTATCGCAATTTTATTTTATCGCACTTTTATTTATCGCAATTTCTTTATCGTTATTTACTTTATGCTTTAAATTAAGTCTTGTATTTATTTTTAATATTTTACATTAGGTTTTAACTGCGACTAAAGTTTTAAAATCGATAAACCGGTCATTAAACGGTAAAAACCCCCTTTTATAATAATAATATTACTTATTTATATATTTGTATTTTTATAATTTAAAACAAATATAGCGTTAAGCTTTGATTAAAAGATTCCCTGTGGAACGAACCGGACTTACTAAAAACTACACTACTGTACGATTAGGTACACTGCGTATAAGTGTTGTAGCAAGGTTTAAGTATATCCATTCTATAAATAAATAAATATCTTGTGTAAAAATTGTATCATATTTAATAGTATTTCGTTGTAAAATTAAAGCTATTTTATATACACCTCGCAGAACATCAAGGACTTTGAACAACCCACACCGATCTTCAACAGAATATCCATCATACATGTAAACCATGTTTAAATAGCCCACAATAACTCTAGACTAGCCGATTACCAACTCCTTTTGATATCGCCGGATAAACTACCCGAATCACGCCGCATTTCACTCGTTAACCCACGAGCAAATGAAGTCTTTTGACACCAAAAAATGTCACTGAGTGATAATCCAATCTCTTAGTCACTAGCTTGGGTCATCTCGGTTTCTGCGCCACCATCTTCTAACACGAAGGTCTTACGCTAGAAGACCAATTGAAGTGAGCGAGATTTCAATTATAGGATTCTTTCAGGAGACAACATCGCCTCACCCATCGCTCTAGAAACGTCCAATCCTAAACTCACACGTCAACGATCACTCGTACAAATTATCCCCGTCTATCTATGATATCCTTTACCAATAGTAAGAAAACCCCAACAAACGGCTTTGTAGACCATTTATCAAGGTTCGCTAGTGACAACGCAATCACCACCTCGAATTCTATCATCTTTTCAACTTTCCGCTTTCTCGTTGGTACACTAACCTCCTCGTAGCGATATGAATTCACAAACCCCATCTTCTCACCCAAGCACGCTCCCACTGTACGAGCAAGAATTAAACCGCGACTACTCGAGAAGAAACTTGTTTTGTATCACTGGTTAGTCACAAATTACTTTGTCATCGGAGAGTAAAACAAATATTTGAAGCCCTAGTGTTACCGGAATCAACACACTAAACATGAGAACGTTGGAGAAACAACTCGCTCAACCATCTCCATAACCCCACTAGTTGTCTAACTCTCACTAGCTCGATAACTTTCATCGGTTACCAAACTCACACCGAGTTCTCGACACCCTTAACAATCCTAGAAAGCTCAAGTTCCAGAACTTACAATATTATCCGACCCTCTTCCATCACCTAAAGACTCCTAATTGGTCACCGCGAAGATACCGCTCGTTTGTTGAACCAAACATCACCCAAAACCTGAGCACCGGTCGAAGTTCTATTCGACACCCTTCGACAATCAATTACCTTTAGTTAGAGAAGCTCAAACCTGCCCGCATATTCCATTGACTTGGAATATTTGACTATACTCTTGGTCCCCCGTTTCAAAACACGCAAGCATCAAACTTTCACGGATACTCCCACAATCGACTTTCAACCGATGCATCTTGTTCGTTACGTAACCGCTGTAACCTGAGGAAAAAAAACCTCCTGAGCTCCCATAACAAACCCACATCTCTGAAAATACAGTTCGTATCGCTTGAATTTTTCGAGACAAAACCATCTCGCGCTCCCGTCATCAAACCCGAAAAGTTCACCCTGAAAACTGCCCTGATTCGAAAAGTCATATCTCAAGATCCAACGGTCAGATCAGCCTCGAATTTTTACCACTTGTAGACCAGTATGTCTTCTATCCACAAGCAAAAATTCACCTAGATCTAACAGTTAACGAAGCGGTTATGTATTTTATTCTACATCAGCTCCTGAAACTCCGAATTTGAAAGTTCAATCATTCTTTCGCACGGGATTGCGAGGAACGAGAACTCAGATCTGTCACCCGGATCTCCCAAATAATCTCTCTGCAAAAAACCCATTGACCTGACTTCTGACTCCGTAACCCTTCGCGAAAAAATCACCATCATGATGCAATCAGCATCCCGATTACAAAATAACTTTCAAGAACTGTTAACTGAATCCCAATGGTGTTAACTCTCTCAGATACATAGACATACCCGTGAGTTCATCATGAACAACTAAGTCACCTAGTCTCGATACATGTTGCAAACAAAACCCTAGGCTCGTCGTTTAGTAACCCTAATGAAAAAACTGATTCATCAACCATTATCGAAAAAAACTTTCTTTCAGTTCGCCATCGTGCCCAAACTCATAGCCTTGAAGCTCTTGATACCACTTCATAGGAATTTAGGACCCAACCAAACAGGTGATTTAAACCAATCACCAATGAAATGTCCCGTTCTTATTGATTAAAAACGTTCCATATTAATTGATTTCGTTGCGAGGTTTTGACCTCTATATGAGACGTTTTTCAAAGACTGCATTCATTTTAAAACAAACCAAAACCTTTATTTCATCAATAAAGGTTTAAAAAGCTTTACGTAGATTATCAAATAATGATAATCTAAAATATCCTGTTTACACACGACCATTACATAATGGTTTACAATACAAATATGTTACAACAAAATAAGTTTCTTGAATGAAGTTTTTACACAATATTATACAAGCATGGACTCCAAATCTCGTCCTTATTTAAGTATGCGACAGCGAAAGCTCTTAATAATCACCTGAGAATAAACATGCTTAAAACGTCAACAAAAATGTTGGTGAGTTATAGGTTTAACCTATATATATCAAATCGTAATAATAGACCACAAGATTTCATATTTCAATACACATCCCATACATAGAGATAAAAATCATTCATATGGTGAACACCTGGTAACCGACATTAAAAAGATGCATATATAAGAATATCCCCATCATTCCGGGACACCCTTCGGATATGATATAAATTTCGAAGTACTAAAGCATCCGGTAATTTGGATGGGGTTTGTTAGGCCCAATAGATCTATCTTTAGGATTCGCGTCAATTAGGGTGTCTGTTCCCTAATTCTTAGATTACCAGACTTAATAAAAAGGGGCATATTCGATTTCGATAATTCAACCATAGAATGTAGTTTCACGTACTTGTATCTATTTTGTAAATCATTTATAAAACCTGCATGTATTCTCATCCCAAAAATATTAGATTTTAAAAGTGGGACTATAACTCACTTTCACAGATTTTTACTTCATCGAGAAGTAAGACTTGGCCACTGTTGATTCACGAACCTATAACAATATATACATGTATATTAAAGTATGTTCAAAATATATTTACAACACTTTTAATATATTTTGATGTTTTAAGTTTATTAAGTCAGGTGTCCTCGTTAGTAACCTACAACTAGTTGTCCACAGTTAGATGTACAGAAATAAATCGATAAATATTATCTTGAATCAATCCACGACCCAGTGTATACGTATCTCAGTATTGATCACAACTCAAACTATATATATTTTGGAATCAACCTCAACCCTGTATAGCTAACTCCAACATTCACATATAGAGTGTCTATGGTTGTTCCGAAATATATATAGATGTGTCGACATGATAGGTCAAAACATTGTATACGTGTCTATGGTATCTCAAGATTACATAATATACAATACAAGTTGATTAAGTTATGGTTGGAATATATTTGTTACCAATTTTCATGTAGCTAAAATGAGAAAAATTATCCAATCTTGTTTTACCCATAACTTCTTCATTTTAAATCCGTTTTGAGTGAATCAAATTGCTATGGTTTCATATTGAACTCTATTTTATGAATCTAAACAGAAAAAGTATAGGTTTATAGTCAGAAAAATAAGTTACAAGTCGTTTTTGTAAAGGTAGTCATTTCAGTCGAAAGAACGACGTCTAGATGACCATTTTAGAAAACATACTTCCACTTTGAGTTTAACCATAATTTTTGGATATAGTTTAATGTTCATAATAAAAATCATTTTCTCAGAATAACAACTTTTAAATCAAAGTTTATCATAGTTTTTAATTAACTAACCCAAAACAGCCCGCGGTGTTACTACGACGGCGTAAATCCGGTTTTACGGTGTTTTTCGTGTTTCCAGGTTTTAAATCATTAAGTTAGCATATCATATAGATATAGAACATGTGTTTAGTTAATTTTAAAAGTCAAGTTAGAAGGATTAACTTTTGTTTGCGAACAAGTTTAGAATTAACTAAACTATGTTCTAGTGATTACGAGTTTAAACCTTCGAATAAGATAGTTTTATATATATGAATCGAATGATGTTATGAACATCATTACTACCTCAAGTTTAGTAGGTAAACCTACTGGAAGTGACAAGAAATGATCTAGCTTCAAAGGATCTTGGATGGCTTGAAAGTTCTTGAAGTAGGATCATGACACAAAAACAAGTTCAAGTAAGATTTTTACTCGAATTAAGATAGTTTATAGTTATAGAAATTGAATCAAAGTTTGAATATGAATATTACCTTGAATAAGAAAGATAACCTACTGTATATAACAAAGGTTTCTTGATCTTAGATGATTACTTGGAATGGATTAGAAAACTTGGAAGTAAATTAGTAAACTTGAAGGGATTTTTGAAGTGTTCTTGAAGTGTTCTTCCTATGATGATTATAGCTTGATTCTTGAAGTGATTTTTGATGAAGATGATGATTAAATACTGGAAAAATACGTTCATAATAGTGTGTGTGTGTTGAGAGAGAATTAGAAAGAGAATTGGAAGTGAAATGGAGTGAATGATGAGTGGTAATTGGTGAGTGGTGAGTGGGGTTAAAAGGAGTTCTAGTTAGTTGAAAAGCTCATGGTAGAAGTTAAAATTGATTAGTCATACATGACATAATCAAGAGTGGAATCCCATGCTAGTTCCTATTGGTATATACCCATAGTAAGTACGTTTTGAAGCTGTGTATAATACGGGTAAGAATACGACTAGAATTCTTAATGAAAGAAAAGAATGGGAAAGTAACTGTAACCATTTTTGTTAAGTATGAGTGTTTTGATATATGTCTTGAAGTCTTCCAAAAGTATTTTAATACATCTAAATACACTACATGTATATACATTTTAACTGAGTCGTTAAGTCATCGTTAGTCGTTACATGTAAGTGTTGTTTTGAAACCTTTAAGTTAACGATCTCAATTAATGTTGTTAACCCATTGTTTATTATATCTAATGAGATGTTAAATTATTATATTATCATGATATTATGATATATTAATATATCTTAATATGATATATATACATTTAAATGTCGTTAAAACGATAATCGTTACATATATGTCTCGTTTCGAAATCCTTAAGTTAGTAGTCTTGTTTATATGTATATAACTCATTGTTAATATACTTATGGAGATACTTACTTATCATAATCTCATGTTAACCATATGTATATCCATATATATATCGTCATGTCGTTTTTACAAGTTTTAACGTTCGTGAATCGCCGGTCAACTTGGGTGGTCAATTGTCTATATGAAACATATTTCAATTAATCAAGTCTTAACAAGTTTGATTGCTTAACATGTTGGAAAAATTTAATCATGTAAATATCAATCTCAATTAATATATATAAACATGGAAAAGTTCGGGTCACTACAGTACCTACCCGTTAAATAAATTTCGTCCCGAAATTTTAAGCTGTTGAAGGTGTTGACGAATCTTCTGGAAATAGATGCGGGTATTTCTTCTTCATCTGATCTTCATGCTCCCAGGTGAACTCGGGTCCTCTACGAGCATTCCATCGAACCTTAACAATTGGTATCTTATTTTACTTAAGTCTTTTAACTCACGATCCATTATTTCGACGGGTTCTTCGATGAATTGAAGTTTTTCGTTGATTTGGATTTCATCTAACGGAATAGTGAGATCTTATTTAGCAAAAAATTTCTTCAAATTCGAGACGTGGAAAGTGTTATGTACAGTCACGAGTTGTTGAGGTAACTCAAGTCGGTAAGCTACTGGTCCGACACGATCAATAATCTTGAATGGTCCAATATACCTTGGATTTAATTTCCCTCGTTTACCAAATCGAATAACGCCTTTCCAAGGTGCAACTTTAAGCATGACCATCTCTCCAATTTCAAATTCTATATCTTTTCTTTTAATGTCAGCGTAGCTCTTTTGTCGACTTTGGGCGGTTTTCAACCGTTGTTGAGTTTGGATGATCTTCTCGGTAGTTTCTTGTATAATCTCCGGACCCGTAATCTGTCTATCCCCCACTTCACTCCAACAAATCGGAGACCTGCACTTTCTACCATAAAGTGCTTCAAACGGCGCCATCTCAATGCTTGAATGGTAGCTGTTGTTGTAGGAAAATTCTGCTAACGGTAGATGTCGATCCCAACTATTTCCGAAATCAATAACACATGCTCGTTGCATGTCTTCAAGCGTTTGTATCGTCCTTTCACTCTGCCCATCAGTTTGTGGATGATAGGCAGTACTCATGTCTAGAGAGTTCCTAATGCTTGCTGTAATGTCTGCCAGAATCTTGAAATAAATCTGCCATCCCTATCAGAGATAATAGAGATTGGTATTCCATGTATGGAGATGACTTCCTTCAAATACAGTCGTGCTAACTTCTCCATCTTGTCATCTTCTCTTATTGGTAGGAAGTGTGCTGATTTGGTGAGACGATCAACTATTACCCAAATAGTATCAAACCCACTTGCAGTCCTTGGCAATTTAGTGATGAAATCCATGGTAATGTTTTCCCATTTCCATTCCGGGATTTCGGGTTGTTGAAGAAGACCTGATGGTTTCTGATGCTCAGCTTTGACCTTAGAACACGTCAAACATTTTCCTACGTATTTAGCAACATCGGCTTTCATACCCGGCCACCAAAAATGTTTCTTGAGATCCTTGTACATCTTCCCCGTTCCAGGATGTATTGAGTATCTGGTTTTATGAGCTTCTCTAAGTACCATTTCTCTCATATCTCCAAATTTTGGTACCCAAATCCTTTCAGCCCTATACCGGATTCCGTCTTCCCGAATATTAAGATGCTTCTCCGATCCTTTGGGTATTTCATCCTTTAAATTTCCTTCTTTTAAAACTCCTTGTTGTGCCTCCTTTATTTGAGTAGTAAGGTTATTATGAATCATTATATTCATAGATTTTACTCGAATGGGTTCTCTGTCCTTCCTGCTCAAGGCATCAGCTACCTCATTTGACTTCCCCGGGTGGTAATGACTCTCAAAGTCGTAATCATTCAACAATTCAATCCACCTACGCTGCCTCATATTCAGTTGTTTCTGATTAAATATGTGTTGAAGACTTTTGTGGTCGGTATATATAATACTTTTGACCCCATATAAGTAGTGCCTCCAAGTCTTTAATGCCAAAACAACCGTGCCTAATTCCAAATCATGCGTCGTATAATTTTGCTCGTGAATCTTCAATTGTCTAGACGCATAAGCAATCACCTTCGTCCGTTGCATTAATACACAACCGAGACCTTGCTTTGATGCGTCACAATAAATCACAAAATCATCATTCCCTTCAGGCAATGACAATATAGGTGCCGTAGTTAGCTTTTTCTTCAATAACTGAAACGCTTTCTCTTGTTCATCATTCCATTCAAATTTCTTCCCTTTATGCGTTAATGCAGTCAAGGGTTTTGCTATTCTGGAAAAGTCTTGGATGAACCTTCTGTAGTAACCAGCTAGTCCTAAAAACTGGCGTATGTGTTTCGGAGTTTTCGGGGTTTCCCACTTTTCAACAGTTTCTATCTTTGCCGAATCCACCTTAATACCTTCTTTGTTCACTATGTGACCGAGGAATTGAACTTCTTCCAACCAAAATGCACACTTTGAAAACTTAGCGTACAATTCTTCCTTCCTCAATACTTCTAACACCTTTCTCAAATGTTCACCGTGTTCTTGGTCATTCTTTGAGTAAATAAGTATGTCATCAATGAAAACAATGACAAACTTGTCAAGGTATGGTCCACACACTCGGTTCATAAGGTCCATGAACATAGCTGGTGCATTAGTTAAACCAAACGGCATGACCATAAACTCGTAATGACCGTAACGTGTTCTGAAAGCAGTCTTTGGAATATCATCTTCTTTCACCCGCATTTGATGATACCCGGAACGTAAGTCAATCTTTGAATAAACAGATGAGCCTTGTAGTTGATCAAATAAGTCGTCGATTCTCGGTAGTGGGTAGCGGTTCTTGATGGTAAGTTTGTTCAACTCTCGGTAGTCGATACACAACCTGAATGTACTATCTTTCTTCTTGACAAATAAAACAGGAGCTCCCCATGGTGATGTGCTTGGTTGAATGAAACCATGCTCTAAAAGTTCATGTAATTGGCTTTGAAGTTCTTTCATCTCGCTGGGTGCGAGTCTGTAAGGAGCACGAGCTATTGGTGCAGCTCCTGGTACAAAATCTATTTGAAATTCAACGGATCGATGTGGGGGTAATCCCGGTAA
The DNA here is from genome assembly GCF_046630445.1 of Rutidosis leptorrhynchoides. NCBI lineage: Eukaryota > Viridiplantae > Streptophyta > Magnoliopsida > Asterales > Asteraceae > Rutidosis > Rutidosis leptorrhynchoides. The sequence continues at coordinate 143,106,257 of NC_092334.1, read as the reverse complement.
TTCTTTCGGAAATACATCGGGAAATTCTTTTGCGACGGGAACATCAATGATGCTCTTTTCTTCAATTTGTACTTTCTCGACGTGTGCTAGAATAGCATAGCAACCTTTTCTTATTAGTTTTTGTGCCTTCAAATTACTAATAAGATGTAGCTTCGTGTTGCCCTTTTCTCCGTACACCATTAAGGGTTTTCCTTTTTCTCGTATAATGCGAATTGCATTTTTGTAACAAACGATCTCTGCTTTCACTTCTTTCAACCAGTCCATACCGATTATCACATCAAAACTCCCTAACTCTACTGGTATCAAATCAATCTTAAATGTTTCGCTAACCAGTTTAATTTCTCGATTCCGACATATATTATCTGCTGAAATTAATTTACCATTTGCTAATTCGAGTAAAAATTTACTATCCAAAGGCGTCATGGGACAACTTAATTTAGCACAAAAATCTCTACTCATATAGCTTCTATCCGCACCCGAATCAAATAAAACGTAAGCAGATTTATTGTCAATAAGAAACGTACCCGTAACAAGCTCCGGTTCTTCCTGTGCCTCTGCCGCATTAATATTGAAAACTCTTTCGCGGCCTTGTCCATTCGTGTTCTCCTGGTTCGGGCAATTTCTAATAATGTGGCCCGGTTTTCCACATTTATAACAAACTACATTGGCATAACTTGCTCCGACACTACTTGCTCCGCCATTACTCGTTCCGACACCATTTGTTCCTTTCGTTCTATTAACCCCTGGTCCGTAGACCTCACACTTCGCCGCGCTATGACCATTTCTTTTACACTTGCTGCAAAATTTGGTGCAGAACCCCGAGTGATACTTTTCACACCTTTGGCATAGCTGCTTCTGATTGTTGTTTTTGTTGCGGTTATTATTGTTGTTGGGATGATTGTTGTAGTTGCTGCTGTTGTTGTTGTTGTTGTTGTTGTTGGGCCGTTTGTTGTAGTTGCGATTGATGTTGCGATTGTTGGGATAATTGTTGCGATTATTGTTGTAATTGCTGTTGTTGTTGTATTGGTGATTCTTATCACCGTTTTCCTCCCACTTTCTTTTGACTTGCTTCACATTGGCCTCTTCAGCAATCTGTTCTTTAATTCTTTCTTCAATCTGGTTCACTAGTTTGTGAGCCATTCTACATGCCTGTTGTATGGAGGCGGGCTCGTGTGAACTTATATCTTCTTGGATTCTTTCCGGTAATCCTTTCACAAACGCGTTGATCTTCTCTTCCTCATCTTCGAACGCTCCCGGACACAATAGGCACAATTCTGTGAATCGTCTTTCGTACGTGGTAATATCAAATCCTTGGGTTCGTAACCCTCTAAGTTCTGTCTTGAGCTTATTGACCTCGGTTCTGGGACGGTACTTCTCGTTCATCAAGTGCTTGAATGCTGACCACGGTAGTGCGTAAGCATCATCTTGTCCCACTTGCTCTAGATAGGTATTCCACCATGTTAACGCAGAACCTGTGAAGGTATGCGTAGCGTACTTCACTTTGTCCTCTTCAGTACACTTACTTATGGCAAACACCGATTCGACCTTCTCGGTCCACCGTTTCAATCCGATCGGTCCTTCGGTTCCATCAAATTTCAAAGGTTTGCAGGCAGTGAATTCTTTGTAGGTGCATCCTACAAGATTTCCTGTACTGCTAGATCCAAGGTTATTGTTGGTATGTAGCGCAGCCTATACTGCGACTATGTTTGAAGCTAGAAAAGTACGGAATTCCTCTTCATTCATATTCACGGTGTGTCGAGTAGTCGGTGCCATTTCCTTCAAAATAGTCAAATGGAACAAGTTAATCATACAGAATATTAAGAGTAGTTAATAGTATTTCGTAGCATAATATGAACTCATTTATAAAAGCTTTTTCTTCATATTAGCGTTTTATAAGTTTAAATTCGGGTAGTACCTACCCGTTAAGTTCATACTTAGTAGCTAATATACAATTCAACTACTACAATTCTATATGAAAAACTGATTATAATAATATTTCGCGTTCAAACTTTTACACAATATTTTACAAACTTACAATACCGCTTATTTTACATATAGCATGAAATATAGCACACAATAAATTTGATACAAGATGGTTGTGAAGATAATTCTAGCTAGTACACAAGTCGTTCAGCAAAGGCAATAAAGACACGTAATTCATACGTCCAGAAACAAGTCATGCATTCTGGTTTTACTAGGATTACTTCCCATCCTTGGTCTTGTGGAACATAACCGTTATGGCCGTTGATAAGACAGCGTGTTGTAACATCGTCAAAGGGACGAGGGTTACGTAATGTCCAACAGTCCCGTAACAATCTAAAAACCTCATTTCTTACCCCAATTACCGACTCCGTCACTTGTGGGAACGTTTTGTTTAATAGTTGTAGCCCGATGTTCTTGTTCTCACTTTGGTGAGAAGCGAACATTACTAATCCGTAAGCATAACATGCTTCTTTATGTTGCATGTTAGCCGCTTTTTCTAAATCACGAAGTCCAATATTCGGATATATTGAGTCAAAATAATTTCTTAATCCATTGCGTAAAATAGCATTTGGGTTCCCCGCAATATATGCGTCAAAGTAAACACATCGTAACTTATGGATTTCCCAATGTGATATCCCCCATCTTTCGAACGAAAGCCTTTTATAAACCAAGGCATTCTTGGAACGTTCTTCGAATGTCTTACAAACTGATCTCGCCTTAAATAGTTGTGCCGAAGAATTCTGACCGACTCTAGACAAGATTTCATCAATCATGTCTCCGGGTAGGTCTCTTAAAATATTGGGTTGTCTATCCATTTTGTGTTTTTATACTGTAAAATAGACAAAAGTTAGATTCATAAAAAAAAATACTTATTAATACAAGCAATTTTTACATATATCATAAAGCATAAGCACACTATATTTTTTATATTACACCACACGAATACAACTATCTTATTCCGACTCGCTTGTTTCTTCTTCTTCGGTTTTGGTTCGTTTTGCCAAGTTTCTAGGGATATATGATATATGATGTTCCCCTAATACGAGCCGTCGTTATCCACATTGGTTTAGAAAAACCTGGTGGTTTAGATGTTCCCGGGTCATTGTTACAACTTAAGGACTTCGGGGGTTGACGATACATATAAAGTTCATCGGGGTTGGAATTAGATTTCTCTATTTTTATGCCCTTTCCCTTATTATTTTCTTTTGCCTTTTTAAATTCAGTTGGGGTAATTTCTATAACATCATCGGAATTCTCGTCGGAATCCGATTCATCGAAGAATTGGTAATCCTCCCAATATTTTGCTTCCTTGGCGGAAACACCATTGACCATAATTAACCTTGGTCGGTTGGTTGAGGATTTTCTTTTACTTAACCGTTTTATTATTTCCCCCACCGGTTCTATTTCTTCATCCGGTTCCGATTCTTCTTCCGGTTCCGATTCTTCTTCCGGTTCCTCTTCGGGAACTTGTGAATCAGTCCACGAATCATTCCAATTTACATTTGACTCTTCATTATTATTAGGTGAGTCAATGAGACTTGTTCTAGAGGTAGACATCTATCACATAATATCAAACGCGTTAAGAGATTAATATATCACATAATATTCACATGTTAAAAATATATAGTTTCCAACAAAATTTGTTAAGCAATCATTTTTCAAGTAAACACGGTCGAAGTCCAGACTCACTAATGCATCCTAACAAACTAGATAAGACACACTAATGCAAAATTCTGGTTCTCTAAGACCAACGCTCGGATACCAACTGAAATGTCCCGTTCTTATTCATTAAAAACGTTCCATATTAATTGATTTCGTTGCGAGGTTTTGACCTCTATATGAGACGTTTTTCAAAGACTGTTTTCATTTTAAAACAAACCATAACCTTTATTTCATCAATAAAGGTTTAAAAAGCTTTACGTAGATTATCAGATAATGATAATCTAAAATATCCTGTTTACACACGACCATTACATAATGGTTTACAATACAAATATGTTACAACAAAATAAGTTTCTTGAATGCAGTTTTTACACAATATCATACAAGCATGGACTCCAAATCTCGTCCTTATTTAAGTATGCGACAGCGGAAGCTCTTAATAATCACCTGAGAATAAACATGCTTAAAACGTCAACAAAAATGTTGGTGAGTTATAGGTTTAACCTATATATATCAAATCGTAACAATAGACCACAAGATTTCATATTTCAATACACATCCCATACATAGAGATAAAAATCATTCATATGGTGAACACCTGGTAACCGACATTAACAAGATGCATATATAAGAATATCCCCATCATTCCGGGACACCCTTCGGATATGATATAAATTTCGAAGTACTAAAGCATCCGGTACTTTGGATGGGGTTTGTTAGGCCCAATAGATCTATCTTTAGGATTCACGTCAATTAGGGTGTCTGTTCCCTAAATCTTAGATTACCAGACTTAATAAAAAGGGGCATATTCGATTTCGATAATTCAACCATAGAATGTAGTTTCACATACTTGTGTCTATTTTGTAAATCATTTATAAAACCTGCATGTATTCTCATCCCAAAAATATTAGATTTTAAAAGTGGGACTATAACTCACTTTCACAGATTTTTACTTCGTCGAGAAGTAAGACTTGGCCACTGTTGATTCACGAACCTATAACAATATATACATGTATATTAAATTATGTTCAAAATATATTTACAACACTTTTAATATATTTTGATGTTTTAAGTTTATTAAGTCAGCTCTCCTCATTAGTAACCTAAAACTAGTTGTCCACAGTTAGATGTACAGAAATAAATCGATAAATATTATCTTGAATCAATCCACGACCCAGTGTATACGTATCTCAGTATTGATCACAACTCAAACTATATATATTTTGGAATCAACCTCAACCCTGTATAGCTAACTCCAACATTCACATATAGAGTGTCTATGGTTGTTCCGAAATATATATAGATGTGTCGACATGATAGGTCGAAACATTGTATACGTGTCTATGGTATCTCAAGATTACATAATATACAATACAAGTTGATTAAGTTATGGTTAGAATATATTTGTTACCAATTTTCACGTAGCTAAAATGAGAAAAATTATCCAATCTTGTTTTACCCATAACTTCTTCATTTTAAATCCGTTTTGAGTGAATCAAATTGCTATGATTTCATATTGAACTCTATTTTATGAATCTAAACAGAAAAAGTATAGGTTTATAGTCGTAAAAATAAGTTACAAGTCATTTTTGTAAAGGTAGTCATTTCAGTCGAAAGAACGACGTCTAGATGACCATTTTAGAAAACATACTTCCACTTTGAGTTTAACCATAATTTTTGGATATAGTTTCATGTTCATAATAAAAATCATTTTCTCAGAATAACAACTTTTAAATCAAAGTTTATCATAGTTTTTAATTAACTAACCCAAAACAGCCCGCGGTGTTACTACGACGGCGTAAATCCGGTTTTACGGTGTTTTTCGTGTTTCCAGGTTTTAAATCATTAAGTTAGCATATCATATAGATATAGAACATGTGTTTAGTTAATTTTAAAAGTCAAGTTAGAAGGATTAACTTTTGTTTGCTAACAAGTTTAGAATTAACTAAACTATGTTCTAGTGATTACGAGTTTAAACCTTCGAATAAGATAGTTTTATATATATGAATCGAATGATGTTATGAACATCATTACTACCTCAAGTTTAGTAGGTAAACCTACTGGAAGTGACAAGAAATGATCTAGATTCAAAGGATCTTGGATGGCTTGAAAGTTCTTGAAGTAGGATCATGACACAAAAACAAGTTTAAGTAAGATTTTTACTCGAATTAAGATAGTTTATAGTTATAGAAATTGAATCAAAGTTTGAATATGAATATTACCTTGAATAAGAAAGATAACCTACTGTATATAACAAAGGTTTCTTGATCTTAGATGATTACTTGGAATAGATTAGAAAGCTTGGAAGTAAATTAGTAAACCTGAAGGGATTTTTGAAGTGTTCTTGAAGTGTTCTTCCTATGATGATTATAGCTTGATTCTTGAAGTGATTTTTGATGAAGATGATGATTAACTACTGGAAAAATACGTTCATAATAGTGTGTGTGTGTGTGTGTGTGTGTTGAGAGAGAATTAGAAAGAGAATTGGAAGTGAAATGGAGTGAATGATGAGTGGTAATTGGTGAGTGGTGAGTGGGGTTAAAAGGAGTTCTAGTTAGTTGACTAGCTCATGGTAGAAGTTAAAATTGATTAGTCATACATGACATAATCAAGAGTGGAATCCCATGCTAGTTCCTATTGATATATACCCATAGTAAGTACGTTTTGAAGCTGTGTATAATACGGGTAAGAATACGACTAGAATTCTTGATGAAAGAAAAGAATGGAAAAGTAACTGTAACCATTTTCGTTAATTATGAGTGTTTTGATATATGTCTTGAAGTCTTCCAAAAGTATTTTAATACATCTAAATACACTACATGTATATACATTTTAATTGAGTCGTTAAGTCATCGTTAGTCGTTACATGTAAGTGTTGTTTTGAAACCTTTAAGTTAACGATCTCAATTAATGTTGTTAACCCATTGTTTATTATATCTAATGAGATGTTAAATTATTATATTATCATGATATTATGATATATTAATATATCTTAATATGATATATATACATTTAAATGTCGTTACAACGATAATCGTTACATATATGTCTCGTTTCGAAATCCTTAAGTTAGTAGTCTTGTTTATATGTATATAACTCATTGTTAATATACTTATGGAGATACTTACTTATCATAATCTCATGTTAACCATATGTATATCCATATATATATCGTCATGTCGTTTTTACAAGTTTTAACGTTCGTGAATCGCCGGTCAACTTGGGTGGTCAATTGTCTATATGAAACATATTTCAATTAATCAAGTCTTAACAAGTTTGATTGCTTAACATGTTGGAAACATTTAATCATGTAAATATCAATCTCAATTAATATATATAAACTTGGAAAAGTTCGGGTCACTACAACCAAAGCCACGAATGACAAACGAATAATAAAAGCATAAGAACGATCAATAAAAGCATAAAATGACACAAGCATATAACGTGATTATATCGCAACTCCAAACACGAAGAAGGGTTTAGTTCACGGGCGCAAACCAGATATTATTACTATATTTTTATTTTTGTGCACACTTTTACACACATGGGGGTTATATTTATAGGGGAACACAAAATAAGGAAAAAATTTGTCTGACTTGCTGACCAAGATAAGATGTCACATTTGGTGTCAATATGTCACCATTGGTGACATGCTACCAACATCAGCTCAAAAAGTCTCAATCCTTATTCTCATGTTTTACCACTTCATGTCACCAATGATGACAATATGTCACCAGGAGTGACATTATGCTGGTCCCACTTTTTTTTGTTTTAATTCTTCACCACACTTAACACAATTTTCATCTTCAAATTAAGATATTTGCATAATAAGATAAATGTGATGTTGAAAATAGGGGAAACTTAGTGATGAACGAGAAATCGCAATCAAACGGCTTTCAAGAACTTCAGGACAAGGGCTTGTGGAGTTCAAGAATGAACTCATACTTATTTCAAAAGTTCAACATACAAATCTTGTACGCGTTCTAGGTTGTTGTGTCCATCGACACGAAAAGATGTTAATCTATGAGTATATGCCGAACAAGAGTTTGGATTGTTTTCTATTTGGTAAGAAAGTTTTAAAGCTATATTTCGATCACTGATTTGAATATTTGTTGATTTTTATGTATTATCTTTTTGTGAGGTGAATGATTATATAGATGAAACTAGAAAGGCGCTGCTAGACTGGCCAAAACGATGGAACATCATTGAAGGAATTGCGCAAGGGTTGCTTTACCTGCACAAATACTCGAGAATGCAAGTTATTCATAGAGATCTTAAAGCTAGTAATATTTTATTAGATGAACATATGAATCCCAAGATATCCGATTTTGGTATGGCAAGAATTTTTAAACAAAATGAGACTGCAGCAGTGACAAAAAGAGTAGTTGGAACATAGTAAGAACACTCCCTTTATAGTTGATTTATGCTTTATTATCTACTATAAGAAGCGGATCCAGTGTTGTGCAACCGGATTTGCCGCCCCAATGACTGAATTATTTTAGTGTACTAATATGTTAAAGTTCGGCGTCTTAAGTGTTGAATAATGATACATATTATTTTTGAATGAATCCCATCGGTACATACAAGTTACGTACATAAAGAATATAACCCTACAAATGCAATATGGGCTAAGCCCAATACAAGATATAACATGGGCTAACATAGCTAGTCTAACATCCCCGCAGTTGGAGCGAAAGTGCTGCAGACGATCAAACTGGATCAGAAGTCATCAAATAGTTCATAAGGTAGTCCTTTGGTGATGATGTCTGCAAACTGATATCCGGACGTTACATGAAGGACCTGACCATGTCCCCGAGCAAAGAGATCACGAACAAAGTGAATTTCGATCTCAATATACTTTGTTCGCTGGTGCTGAACAGGATTAGTAGAAAGGTAGACCGAGTTGATATTATCACAACATACCAAAGTAGCTGATGTGAGAGGACAATGTAGCTCTCTAAAAATATTATAAACCCAGCAAGTCTCAGCAATTGAATTGGCAACCCCACGATACTCTACTTCTGCACTGGAGCAAGAGGGCGTGAGTTGCCGCTTAGACGACCAGGAGAGACGGTTGTTGCCGAGAAAAACATAGTAACCTGAGGTAGATCATCTAGTAGTGGGGCAGCCCGCGCAATCAGCGTCGGAGTATGCAACCAATGTGGTGGGAGTAGATGCATATAACAGGAGACCAAGGTCATTGGTTCCCTGAATGTATCGAATGATCTGTTTGAGGGCGTGCATGTGCTAATCTCGGGGATCATGCATGAAGAGACATACATGCTAAACAACATATGAAATATCCGGTCTAGTATGAGATACTGTAATGCTCCGGAAAGGCTCCGATAGAGAATCGGGTCCTTAACAGGAGGGTCGTGACTAGTAAGTTTGGCACTTGGCTTAACCGGGGTCCTGCAAGGATGACATGTGGGTATACCAACCTGGTCAATAATCTCGATTGCGTAAAGTTTCTGTGAGAGGAAGAGATCAGAAGAAGTACGAGTGGCTTGAATCCCAAGAAAGTAATTTGGTTGGCCTAAACCAATCAAAGCAAATTCCTATGTAAGGAACAAATAATTGGCTGAAGTAAACATGTGGAAGAAGCAGTCAATACAATATCATCAACATATAAAAGTAGATAAGCAATATCAGATCCCTGTCGATAAATAAACAAAAAGGTGTCACAACGGCTGTGTCGAAAACCAATCCGCTGAGCATACCCTGCAAACCGTTGAAACCATGCACATGGGGCCTTTTTAAGGTCGTATAAAAATTTCTGCGATAAGCAGACATGATCTGGGTATCAAGGATCTCGAAACCCTGGCGTCTGATGCATGTAAACAGTCTTAGAGAGCTGACCATGAAGAAAGACGTTCTTGACATCTAGCTGATGAACGGGCCAGTGTCGAGATACCGCCAAACTAAGAACATTCTGAATCATAGCCAGTTTAACAACCAAACTAAAGGTCTCATCAAAACATGTGACTGTTAGCAACGATATGCGCCTTATACCTACTCATATTACCATATGCATTAAACTTGTGTTTAAATAGTCACATGGAGTGAACTATGTTCGTGTCCGATGGGCAAAGTACAAGTTTCCAAGTACTGTTATCAATTAAAGCATTAAACTCGTCAGTCCTAGTTTGTTTCCAATTAAGATCACGAAGAGTGTCAGTATAAGTACGTGGGATAGGAGATTTGATAGATGTTTTGATATTAAGTTGTTGGATAGGTTTGGTGGTACCAAGGTGGGTACGCGTAATCATTGGATGAGTGGACTCAGAGGTAGTAGTGGCGGTAGCCTTAGCAGGAGGAGGCTGTAGAAGTGGTGGCCTCAAAAGGAGGAAGGTGTGTCTTCGTTTTTGTATTAGAAGCGGTAGCCTCAGTAGGAGGAGGTTGTGTCTCCAAAGAGTGCGCAGTGAAGGGAATAGAGAGGATGTCAGGATTCGAGAAATGAAGAGTGGGAGAAAATAGATTTGGTGGGGGATTCAGAAAGTCTTAAGAAGGTGGCTAAGTGAGAGTCGTGGAGCCGAATGGACAAAAGGTTTCATCAAAGGTTACGTGACGGGATAATATAATTTTGTTGGTGGTAAGGTCGAGGCATCGGTACCCTCGATGATGAGATAGACAGCTGAGAAAAATGCATGGAGTGGAGCGAGGAGCGAGTTTAGTTGTGGTGTCAATATGAGGGTAACAGAGGCATCCGAAGACACTGAGAGTGTTGTAGTTACGCTTTTGTTTTTAGAGACAAGTGTGTGGTATGTCATGGTTAATAGCGAAAGACGGGAGAATATTAAGCAGATAAGAAACCATATGTAGGGCTTCGACTCTGGGAGATGAGATTGAAAAAGAAGAGTGCAAATTAGATTGTTAATGGTGCGAAGCATACGTTCGGACTTCCCGTTTTACTGAAAAGTCTGAGGACAGGAGAATCGGAATTGAATGCCATATTGAAGAAGATGAAATGCTTTGTTGTCGAATTCACCACCGTGATCACATTGGAACACTTTTATTTCTTGTTTAAATTGAGTTTTTATAAATGTAAAAAAAATTGAACGAAGATATTAAGTGCATCAGTTTTATAAAGTAATGGAAAAACCCAAACATAATGAGTAAAGTGATCAAGAAAGATAATATAATATTTTAAACCACTAATACTAGCAATAGGAGAAGTCCATAAATCAGATCGAATAATATCAAATGCAAAGTAACATTAAAACTAGATACTGAAATGGGAAGACGAGCATGTTGTCAAGTTGACACGCAAGACAAAATAAAGAAGACGTATATTTATTACACATAATATCTTTATTAGAAAGAAGTCTACGAAAAACATCAGACCTAGGATGTCCAAGACATTGATGCCAGGTAATGGGGCTGGTGAGAAAAGCATGCTGGGGTGAGTTAGGTATCACGGGATATAAGTCCTAGGTGCTGTCACGTCGAAGAAGAAGATGACGCGTCAGATAATCCTTCACAGAAAAATTAAAGGGGTCAATTCAACATAAACAATAGTGTCACATGTAAATTCATGGACATAGATAAGATTTTTAACAATGTTAAGGGTAACAAGTGCGTTATGTAAGTGAAGGGGTCAATGAAGATTAAGTAACAAGCTATGGCTTGTATTTGTGAGAGGATTGGTGTTTCCGGCACTCATGGCGACTGATAGATATTCGTAATTATTAAAAACAGTACTAAGATTTTTAATACGGGAAGTAAGATGTGTAGACGCACCAGTGTCCATGTTACAACCAGTTGCACCGTAATCCCGAAGTTTCATGGCACTGAAAGCATTAGGAAGAATTGTCTCCTGCATTTAGGAAATTGGGTCCACTATAAATGAACCGAAACCAGCAAGAGGTGCAGTATAATAACTGTGGGCCGGATATCCAGTAGCTGACCGGGCTGCTGAGGCCCAACAAAAACAGTGGGTTATCCGGGCTACGGAAGCCCAACAGGAACAATTGAAACCCGCGGAAAACCTAGTCGGCTTGGAAGAATGCCACGCTGATGAGCCTGTGGCTATTAAAGTTTGGACCCGTGACTAGAGAACAAACCATGCTGCTACTGGGCCGTAAGTGCGTGGATTTGGGCCCGATAAGAACCAGTTTGCGCAAGCTGTTGTTAGGCCATGATTATGTTTAGCAGCAGGGCCTGGCTCATGCTGTTGGGCCTGGTGGGCTGTTGCAATTTAGAATCATGGGTTGTTGGACCACGTCGATTATTCCAATGGTGTACAATGTGGCATTTTTCAGCGAACCTTGAAAATCCTCTGGAAAAATTTCGGCATACTGGAGGTGGACCACTACTTCACGATGGCAAATTGGCCTGAATCACCAGAGTCGAAGGGCTAGAGGGGTTTGGTGGCGGCTCAAGAGAGGTGCAATTTTTCGATTTAGCATCATCTCCGCCATTGCGAGCATTGATCGATCTGTGTCGAGGTCCGGGAAAGGATCTCGATGAATGATAATATGAAAGGCATGGGCGAACTTATCGTTAATGCCATTAACCTCATACTTGACCAAGTCATTCTTCAACCTTAGCACCCAAGTTCCAAAGTTGCGTTGGGGGGTGGTCGATTTTGAGAAAATAATCGTTGACCGTGAGATCGCCAATTGCAATACCGCGCAACTCGGCATTTAGTTCCATTGTTTTGAACGTTTGTTATCGAGAAAGAGCTTTTCCAGGAACATCCACGTATTTTGAGCCATGGTGGGTTTCAAGTTTAACACTCGTTCAAGTAAGGATTCAGAGATCGTCAAGAATATCCATGTATAAACTACAGCATCAGCTTTCACCCAATCTGCATCTGTGCGTTCTTCAGGAGTGAATGCACGAAGGGTTAAGTTTGAAACTTTAAATCTAGCAAAATGCATGGTGAATAGTTTCTTCTAATGAGAGTAATTAAGTTTTCCTAGGTCTAGTTTGACGGGAATAAGATGATGCACAGATGTAACCATGTAAATCTTCTCGTATTTATTCGGAGCCATTGCCGATGATAAGTGATTATTGACGATGAACAGAGGGTATTCGAAGAGAGTAAAAGTGTTCAACCACTAAAGAAACTATGAAGATAAAATATAAAACAAACTAAATAAGTATAATATATAATTAAAGATAAAATATAAAATTGTTCGATTATGATTATATGTATTAATATATATACAAATGATATAGGTTCGTGAATCCAACTGCACTTCATTTACGGAAGAAAAGATTGATGCATATAGTGTTGCACCTAAAAAACACTCGGAACCTGAGTAAATGTTTAACACGTATCTGTGCTAATTCCTTTAGTGTTATTACTACCCAAAATAACTTGATGATTCCTTTCAAATTAGTCAATTTTGTCACAGTTCCAGCAAGTCAACTTCGACTTTTCATTCGAAACAACCTGATTATAACCTTGATATATATGCGTGCTCTGTTATTGTTACCGGGGAAACTTTTATATTCCATCATATTACCAGCAGACGTACCAGGAACCTCGTTGCTCCTTGGCTTAAATCTCTTCGACAAATCACTATATTTATCTATTGAAGTCTTATTATGAAATCATCGGCATCTTGTAACGAGAATTGCCATACCAAGTATCAGGAAATTAGCAATCAGTATTTTGAATCTCGCAGCGTTTCTACATCAAAAGTTATATGTATACATATAACATTTATCTTATAGAATTATCATCTTCCATTCTGAAATTTTGAAGAGCATTCAGTCTACAAATCAACACTCTGAATATTGAAAAGTTGAATGAAGTAGCAGAAACTGTAGATAACGTAAACGACCGTAACAGTCAGAAGTTTGATGGTAAAGAAGGATACGTTGGAAAAGCTCAGAAAAGTTGTGTGATGACCCGGGAATTTCCGACCAAATTTAAACTTAATCTTTATATGTTTCCGATACGATAAGCAAATTATGTAAAGTGAGTCTCAAAATTTTTGGAACAAGTTTACATGAATTCATTTAACCTTTGACCGATTCCGACGATTCACGAACAATTGTAGTATATATATATATATATATATATATATATATATATATATATATATATATATATATATATATATATATATTATAATAAATAAAGGTATGTATAACAATTTGAAATGATAAGATACAAATTTACTAATTGAATTAGAAAAATTAGAAATGTAAAATAGTGTATAAAGTAATAATGTTGTTATATATATATATATATATATATATATATATATATATATATATATATATATATATATATATATATATATATATATATATATATATATATATATATATATATATATGATTTATATACATACTTATTATTATATGTATTTTGTAATAAATAATAAATGTTCAAAATATATTATTATATATAATATATAGTTATTAAATATTACAAAAAAATATTAATGTGTGATATTGTATATTAAATTAATTACAAGTTACAATATATTGGTTATGTTATTATTATCATTATTACTATTATTAATATTAATATTATTATTACTAATAATATTAAAAAAAATTATAATTATTGTGATTGTTAATATTATTATTATTATTATTATTATCATTGTATTAATAACATTTTAAACATTATTATTAATAATTATTATTATCATATTTATTATTTATTATTATTAGTATTGATATATTTCTATTTATTTATTAAATTTAAATTAATATATAAAAATCATATGAGTACAAGAATTACATCCTTATGAAATTATATTTTTTTTCTGTCTCTTAAAAGCAATGGAATCAAATATCTCAGTACTATAAGACAATCGATCCATCCCAAATTCAGTTAGAAATCAATTCCAACTTTTATTATTTTATTCTCTTTTCTATTCTTGATTGATATTCTTGTCTACTAAATTAAACACTACAAAACAATCACCATTACATTCTTACTTCTTTCTTCTTTGATCAAACCCACTGCACCATTAACACTCTCCTACACCACCTACTAAATTGCCACCATGCTCGAGATACCTTCAACCACCGGCTACTATCACCTCCCTTCACCACCATAAGGTTCACGGTGATGATCAAACAACCACCATCTTTAATCTCTTTATCTCATACTATATATACACACATATATTAGATATATACCTTGAATGTATCAATCATCTACCTTACTCTCTCTTTCTTCTACCAAGAACCACCATCTTCTATATATATAATTTTTCCTGTTTCTTGCTTCACTCTACAACCACACCCATCGATGATGCTACTAGTCACGTAATTTTTTTTTCTTTTCTCTGGTTCCTAATTCACAGCCGTCACCACCATTATTCGTTTCATTATGTTTTGTTTCATGGCGGGTTATATAAAAGAAAAGGGAAAAACCTTTCCAGCTGTAGGCTACCAATCAATAAGGAAAAGAAAAGAAGTCGATTTTTGTTGATAGTGGGATGATAAAAAGGAACCGCTAATATCCACTTTCTATTTAATAATCTTCTTGTCATCACCGACAATCTCAACTAGTTAACCCTACTGTGAAAATTACATCGGTTATAATCATTTATAATCAAATTCATTGAATTTTTCCATCTGGGCTGTATTCCAAATTTCATACTAATGAGCCGAATATTTTTTTAGTTGGGCTGTAATGCTTGGCCAGGGACCCCACGTAATTTTTTTTACTGTTTGTTTATGCTGCTACTATACGTATTGTTTCTGTCTCCTGTTTAACGAAACCAGAAAAACCAATGATTTGATTTACTGCTGCTGCTACAGTATACCTGTGAGGAAGATGATGAACAGTATGATGACGTGAAGATGATAAGCTGTTGTTATTATTACTCGATATTTTTCTGTTAAACTGAAGCTTGTGCAATTGTTTCTGTCCTGTTTAAAAACCACCAAAACCCATTTAATCGCCACCCACCTGCGTATGGTTCCTGTTTCCTGTGTCTACTGTTTCTGTTCGAAGCAGGCTGTGCACGATGGCATTTTCAGCTGCAACCGTGATGATGATGTTATGATGTCATGATAATGATAGGTGATGACCGGATATTGATAATGATAACAATGGGATGATATATGATATACGGTATTGTTATGATTTTATGTGAATCATAATAATGATGGTGATCGATGTTGAAGATGATAGTTAGACAACGTTTATGATGATGATATTTGATAAAGATGATGATGATTGACCAACTGTTGCTGCCACGATGTGTATGATATTTTTTATTTTATATATCATCGAATTACTGTGTTGTCTTGTGTTTATATTCTAACCAAACCCTTGTTTCATGGGCCATCTGCACGATATTAAACCCAGACAAATTGTTGGGCTGTTTTGTTTGGGCCGTGACCTGTTAATAAGTTGGGCTGAAACAAGGCGAATAAAAGACTTATATATTATCGGGAGCGAACTAATTTCAGAAGAGAAGAAGTGGAAGAGTGGTTTAGGAGTGGTTCGTGTGAGCGAGAGGTCGCGGGTTCGAGTCCCGGCTCTAGCAGTTTACTCCTTTTAAGCCTTTAAAGGTAGTTTTTATATTTATTAGTTTTATTTTTATTGTTATTATTAATATTATTATCATTATTATCTATTGTTATTATTGATAATCAAATTATTATTAATTATTGTTAATATGCTAGTTATCATTATTATTTATAAGATTAATATTATTATTATTAATATAACTTATAATATTATCATTACTAGTATTGTCATATAAAACTATTAGTAATATCATTATTATTAATTGTATTTATTATTATTGTATCATTATTATTATTATCAATATTATCATTGTAGTAAAAATTTTTGTAATTATTATGATTAGCTGTACTAGTATTATTATTAATACCATTATTACTAAAAATAATTACGTGTAGGAAAATAAAAATTTTAAAGATAATATTAAGATTATTATAAACTGTACCCTTTAAATATTATTAGTATTATTATTATTATTATTATTATTATTATTATTATTATTATTATTATTATTATTATTACCTTTATACTCAAATACAAATTATGTTACTATTATTTATATAAAAATATACTTATAAGTAATATTATGTATAAGTATGTATTAATCATATTAACATTTTTTTTTACAAATGAAGTATTTTTAAATAACTATATATATGTATATATACATAATAATATAATTATATAAATATACACAAGTTAAATATATATAATACATAAATTAAGATATAATATACAAATATGTTTGAATACGATTATAAGTGTTAATATATATACAAATGGTATAGGTTCGTGAATTCGAGGCCAACCCTGCATTGTTCAATAAAGTCATATGTATTTTTACTACAAAATACATTAGGTGAGTTTCATTGCTCCCTTTTTAAATGCTTTTGCAATATATATTTTTGGGACTGAGAATAATGCGTTGCTTTTATAAATGTTTTACGGAATAGACATAAGTAATTAAAACTACATTATATGGTTGAATGATCGAAATCGAATATGCCCCTTTTTATTAAGTCTGGTAATCTAAGAATTAGGGAACAGACACCCTAATTGACGCGAATCCTAAAGATAGATCTATCGGGCCCAACAAGCCCCATCCAAAGTACCGGATGCTTTAGTACTTCGAAATTTATATCATGTCCGAAGGAGGATCCCAGAATGATGGGGATATTCTTATATGCATTTTGTGAATGTCGGTTACCAGGTGTTCAATCCATATGAATGATATTTTTGTCTCTATGCATGGGACGTATGTTTACGAGAAATGGAAATATGAAATCTTGTGGTCTATTAAAATTATGAAATGATTATTTATGCTAAACTAATGAACTCACCAACCTTTTGGTTGACACTTGAAAGCATGTTTATTCTCAGGTACGAAAGAAATCTTTCGCTGTGCATTTGATCATTTTAAAGATATTACTTGGAGTCATTCATGACATATTTCAAAAGATGTTGCATTCGAGTCGTTGAGATTATCAAGATCATTATTAAGTCAATTATAGTTGGATATATTATGAAATGGTATGCATTTCTGTCAACTTTAGATATAATGAAAGATTGTCTTTTCAAAACGAATGCAATGTTTGTAAAATGTATCATATAGAGGTCAAGTACCTTGTGATGTAATCAACTGTTGTGAATCATTTATAATCGATATGGACTTCGACCGGATGGATTAGGCCGGGTCTCTACAAGTTGGAACTGAAAAACGGATTGAGCTAACCACGAAGGAGACCAAGGACAAATACAAGGACCATACCCTATATTCAAAGAATCCAGATAATTCTGGATCCGATGAAATCTTTAGAGAATATCTTGCTCCAAAGTCATGTTAAAATCGTGCGGAAAATTTTTCTTCATCAACCTTCGAACTTAAAAATTCCAAAATATCATCAAAATATCTTCGATATTTCTGAAGATATTTTCATAAATATTCTCGTCCGAAATTATTTATCTCTTCGTGCTATCTATACTACATCATAAAGGAAACTACTTTAGTTTATAAATTTCTTTAAAAATTCAAGCTTGAAATATGAATGATTTTGAAGTAGTGTTGGAAACTGATGCATGAATTAGTATAATATAATGACACTTGATCAACGTGATTATATTACAGTAAGTCATGCTGGGTTTCTAATGGGATGTGATGATTCACAGAATCATAACGTCATCATGTGCCATGTTACATAACTCTTTCATTCTGCTTAACTTCTGAACATATCAAGAAAGTAAATTCTTGATAGTTTTATTCTCAGTGATTTTGGTAAATTGACAAATTAAATCGTGCTATTACGTTCTTTCTTATTTAGAACATTAAGTTCATTCGAAAATCCATACTTAAGAATTTTGGACCGTTACTCGCTTTACTAGAGGTCGAGAAGAGAATGAAAAGGCAATGAGCTCCAAAATATAAGAGAAAATATAAAGCCCAATAATAACACGGAGATTACAAATCGTGGATATTAATATGTTTAGCAATATAAAGACACGGTAGAATTAAGAATAATATCACCCTAAGGTAATAGTATAAGTAAACAGATTTTCTGGTGGAAGATTGAAAAGAAGGATGACAGAAATGATAATTAGGAAATATCAAGGATTAGAACTGAATTAAGCATTTTCATAATCTTTTGGATGTATAAACTAAGAAAGAAAGTATAGGAATGGTAAGAATAATGGAACGGAAGAGCTTAACTTATAATGAAAATATCAGACAGAGTAACCAAGGCAGATCTCCGCATTTAATTAGAGAGATCCTGATTTCCTTATTCGCCGAAGAATCAGATCACGAAGATTTTCTGTAAACTTCTTGAATTCCGGAAATCCACCGCGACTACATCAAAAGTTAAATATTTATCTCAAACGGTTGTGACTGCTTCACTCGTACGCTTCACATAATCGAATTGTTTTATCTATATTAGTCAATAATGATAAAATTCTATTTATCAACTCATATTCGTCATGAAAATATATTTATTGTCAACCATAACCATCCCAATCAAATTTCAGGACGAAATTTCTTTAACTGGTAGGTACTGTGACGACCCGGAAATTTCCAACCAAATTTAAATTTAATTTTTATATGATTGCGACTTGATAAGCAAAGCCGGTTAAACTGAGTCTACAAACTTTTGAACTATTTATATAGATTCATTTATACCTCTGACTATTTCCGACGATTCACGAACAATTGTATATAAATACAAATATAAATATATTTATATAAAAATATAAATAAGGGTATATATAATATTTGAATAAAGAAAATACATTTCCATTAAATTAGAATTAAAAACAAAAAAAATATAAAAAGAATATATGTACAATTAAAATAAATATGTATAAATGTATACATGATGTTATTATGAATTTATATGTATATATATAATTTCTGTTAATAATTATTATCATATTATAATATATATAAAATATATAAATATTCAATATCCAATAAATGTTAGCATAGGATATATATATATATATATATAATATAATTATATAGTTAATAAGATATATATCAAATTTACTTGCAAATGAATATATAATTACAAATTAAATTATGGTTGTTATATTATTATTACAATAATTATTAGTATTATTAGTATCATTAGAATAACAAATATGAAAACTTGTTACATGTAATTTGTTATGTTATTATTAGTATTATTATGATTATCATTATTGTTATTAACTATATTATCATATTATTATTTTTATATCATAGTTGTTATTAATAGAAAATAATACAATTGATTATTGTTATCATTAATAATATAATTATTATCATTTTTTATTAGTATCATTATTATTTATAATT
The DNA here is from genome assembly GCF_046630445.1 of Rutidosis leptorrhynchoides. Classification (NCBI taxonomy): domain Eukaryota; kingdom Viridiplantae; phylum Streptophyta; class Magnoliopsida; order Asterales; family Asteraceae; genus Rutidosis; species Rutidosis leptorrhynchoides. The sequence goes on along the minus strand of NC_092334.1, from coordinate 143,086,332 downwards.
ATTAATTATATAAAATTATTAATATCACTAATATATTTATTTATTGATTATTATTAATATTAATTTCAATTATATAAGTTATATAAATGGGGATATCGTACAAAGTTGTTAACTGTAAACATCAATCTGTAACTATTTTTGTTCATGTCTTTGATTTTGTTACAAGCAGAAATCAAATATGTTGATATCTAAAATCAGCTTTTCATTTTATTTTAGTATATATAATGTCCTTGTTGTCTTATTGAGAAAAATCCACACCTGCAAGTGTCATATAATCGACCCTTTACAGCTAATGAGTTTAGCAGTTAACCTAACATGTGACACCCCCAAATAGGGCCTGGGGTATTTGTGTCTAATTATATCAAATCACTGTTGTATAAACGAGAACGACTCTACATGAGACGTTTTGTTGAGTTTTGCAGCGGAAGATAAATATGTCTTTAATTGATATGATATGTAATGGAGACTCCAAGCATATCAAGCAATCATCATCAAAGCAGTAGATATACAGCGGAAGCAATATTCAAGTACCTGAGAATAAACATGCTTAAAAAGTCAACACGAGGTTGAGTGAGTTCATAGGTTTGTCATAAATAATGATTTCAGTAATAGTGTTAGACCACAAGATTTGTTTTCATAAGTAGATCACTTTAGACCACAAGATTTGTTTTCATAAGTAGATCACTCATATCCAGTCAAGTTGATCTCCCGCAGGATCAAAAAGTTATGCTAGTGCATGATATTTAGACTAAACGTTATTTGCCCCGTGACAAGTTGTTCTGTCCTTGTCATTTAATTTCATTATCAAGTAATACAAAGACTTAGTCAAATGTATCGGGGACGTTACTCCCGACAAGCCTATCCCCAATAATTAAGAATGCCGCAGCAATTAAAAATATCACTGTAGGGACTTAGTCAGACATAGCCGGGTATATCATAGTTTTAACAGTTGGTACTGATATTTAGACTAAACTTTCAATTTTACCCCATACAAGTTATCGTTTATACTTGTCGGTTGGGGACTTGCTGGTCTTAGCCCAACATATCACAGTTTAATAGTTGGTACTGATATTTAGACTAGACTTTCAAGTTTGCCCCGTACAAGTTATCGTTTATACTTGTCGGTTGGGGACTTGATGGTCATAGCCCAACATATCACAGTTTAATAGTTGATACGTGTAAAACAGTTATAAAGGTTGTTCATGTATTCTCAGCCCAAAAATGTAAAGAGTAAAAGGGATCATATGAAACTCACGATATGATAGTTTGTATGATATGCGTATGATAACACTTGAACAAGTACAGAGATGTCCTCGGATTCACGAACCTATATCAAGTTTATATATTAAAATCTATAATTGTAATTGAACAATTATTTTATTAATGGTGAAATTTTTATTGTTGTTTCAATAAATTATATGTTTTATTAAACTATTTTAATTAACTGATTTATTGATAATTGTTATATAATAAGTATAATACATATGACTTAATACTTATTTAGTAAAATAATAATAATAGTAAATAATAACAATAATAATAATAATGATAGTAATAATAATAAAGTAAAAGTTTTAATATTATTGTTAAGATAGAAATGTAGTTTTAATAAAAATAACACTTTTAATAATAAGGTTAATCATATTGGTGATAATAATGACAACATTAATAATAATACTTATATTAATGATAATAAATAATGATGATAATTTTAATAAAGATAATAATAACAAAATGATATTTTTATTAAAAATGTTAATTTAAATGATAATACCAAGGATATATTTAAAAGTAATAATATTTTTAGTAATAATAATAATAATAATAATATTAATTTTAATGATGATGATAATATTAGTAATAATAGTAATAATATAAATGATAATCTTTATAATATTACTCCACTTGTTTTAATAATAATAATTAATAATAACTATAATAATAATAAAAATACTCATAATTATAATAATCATAATAATAATATTAATATTAGAAATGGAAACTACCTTAAGAGCCCTTCTAAAAAAAAATGCCCAAGACGGGACTCGAACCCGTGACCTCTCGAAACCCGTCAAGTACTCAAACCAGCTGAACTGATCTATCTTTCTGTTTATATCTCTCTCTGATATATATATATATATATATATATAACCCGTAACAAATTATCTCCCTTTTCTTCACACTAATTCGATCGACCAACTTTTACAGAATCATCACATAAATATCATGATTCGTTTTGGGTTCGTAGATAAAACAGAATCAACTTATAAAATGTGATTTTTTTGATTAACAGATACCAAAAAAAAATATCTGTGAAGAAAAATACGCGAGGAACACCAACAATGATTTCAAACTTCGATCACTTTTAGATAATGATTTCTACATGAAATACGTTGTAAATCCATCCTAGAAACTTTCGGAATCGTCAATTTTGAAATGTCCCGTTCTTATTGATTAAAAACGTTCCATATTAATTGATTTCGTTGCGAGGTTTTGACCTCTATATGAGACGTTTTTCAAAGACTGCATTCATTTTAAAACAAACCATAATCTTAATTTCATCAATAAAGGTTTAAAAGGCTTTACGTAGATTATCAAATAATGATAATCTAAAATATCCTGTTTACACACGACCATTACATAATGGTTTACAATACAAATATGTTACAACAAAATAAGTTTCTTGAATGCAGTTTTTACACAATATCATACAAGCATGGACTCCAAATCTCGTCCTTATTTAAGAATGCGACAGCGGAAGCTCTTAATAATCACCTGAGAATAAACATGCTTAAAACGTCAACAAAAATGTTGGTGAGTTATAGGTTTAACCTATATATATCAAATCATAATAATAGACCACAAGATTTCATATTTCAATACACATCCCATACATAGAGATAAAAATCATTCATATGGTGAACACCTGGTAACCGACATTAACAAGATGCATATATAAGAATATCCCCATCATTCCGGGACACCCTTCGGATATGATATAAATTTCGAAGTACTAAAGCATCCGGTAATTTGGATGGGGTTTGTTAGGCCCAATAGATCTATCTTTAGGATTCACGTCAATTAGGGTGTCTGTTCCCTAATTCTTAGATTACCAGACTTAATAAAAAGGGGCATATTCGATTTCGATAATTCAACCATAGAATGTAGTTTCACGTACTTGTGTCTATTTTGTAAATCATTTATAAAACCTGCAGGTATTCTCATCCCAAAAATATTAGATTTTAAAAGTGGGACTATAACTCACTTTCACAGATTTTTACTTCGTCGGGAAGTAAGACTTGGCCACTGGTTGATTCACGAACCTATAACAATATATACATATGTATCAAAGTATGTTCAAAATATATTTACAACACTTTTAATATATTTTGATGTTTTAAGTTTATTAAGTCAGCTGTCCTCGTTAGTAACCTACAACTAGTTGTCCACAGTTAGATGTACAGAAATAAATCGATAAATATTATCTTGAATCAATCCACAACCCAGTGTATACGTATCTCAGTATTGATCACAACTTAAACTATATATATTTTGGAATCAACCTCAACCCTGTATAGCTAACTCCAACATTCACATATAGAGTGTCTATGGTTGTTCCGAAATATATATAGATGTGTCGACATGATAGGTCGAAACATTGTATACGTGTCTATGGTATCTCAAGATTACATAATATACAATACAAGTTGATTAAGTTATGGTTGGAATAGATTTGTTACCAACTTTCACCTAGCTAAAATGAGAAAAATTATCCAATCTTGTTTTACCCATAACTTCTTCATTTTAAATCCGTTTTGAGTGAATCAAATTGCTATGGTTTCATATTGAACTCTATTTTATGAATCTAAACAGAAAATATATAGGTTTATAGTCGGAAAAATAAGTTACAAGTCGTTTTTGTAAAGGTAGTCATTTCAGTCGAAAGAACGACGTCTAGATGACCATTTTAGAAAACATACTTCCACTTTGAGTTTAACCATAATTTTTGGATATAGTTTCATGTTCATAATAAAAATCATTTTCTCAGAATAACAACTTTTAAATCAAAGTTTATCATAGTTTTTAATTAACTAACCCAAAACAGCCCGCGGTGTTACTACGACGCCGTAAATCCGGTTTTACGGTGTTTTTCGTGTTTCCAGGTTTTAAATCATTAAGTTAGCATATCATATAGATATAGAACATGTGTTTAGTTGATTTTAAAATTCAAGTTAGAAGGATTAACTTTTGTTTGCGAACAAGTTTAGAATTAACTAAACTATGTTCTAGTGATTACAAGTTTAAACCTTCGAATAAGATAGCTTTATATGTATGAATAGAATGATGTTATGAACATCATTACTACCTTAAGTTCCTTGGATAAACCTAATAGAAAAGAAAAAAATGGATCTAGCTTCAACGGATCCTTGGATGGCTCGAAGTTCTTGAAGCAGAATCATGACACGAAAACAAGTTCAAGTAAGATCATCACTTGAAATAAGATTTTTATAGTTATAGAAATTGAACCAAAGTTTGAATATGATTATTACCTTGTATTAGAATGATAACCTACTGTAAGAAATAAAGATTTCTTGAGGTTGGATGATCACCTTACAAGATTGGAAGTGAGCTAGCAAACTTGAAAGTATTCTTGATTTTATGTAACTAGAACTTGTAGAATTTATGAAGAACACTTAGAACTTGAAGATAGAACTTGAGAGAGATCAATTAGATGAATACAATTGAAGAATGAAAGTGTTTGTAGGTGTTTTTGGTAGTTGGTGTATGGATTAGATATAAAGGATATGTAATTTTGTTTTCATGTAAATAAGTCATGAATGATTACTCATATTTTTGTAATTTTATGAGATATTTCATGCTAGTTGCCAAATGATGGTTCCCACATGTGCTAGGTGACTCACATGGGCTGCTAAGAGCTGATCATTGGAGTGTATATACCAATAGTACATACATCTAAAAGCTGTGTATTGTACGAGTACGAATACGGGTGCATACGAGTAGAATTGTTGATGAAACTGAACGAGGATGTAATTGTAAGCATTTTTGTTAAGTAGAAGTATTTTGATAAGTGTATTGAAGTCTTTCAAAAGTGTATAAATACATATTAAAACACTACATGTATATACATTTTAACTGAGTCGTTAAGTCATCGTTAGTCGTTACATGTAAGTGTTGTTTTGAAACCTTTAGGTTAACGATCTTGTTAAATGTTGTTAACACAATGTTTATAATATCAAATGAGATTTTAAATTATTATATTATCATGATATTATCATGTATGAATATCTCTTAATATGATATATATACATTAAATGTCTTTACAACGATAATCGTTACATATATGTCTCGTTTAAAAATCATTAAGTTAGTAGTCTTGTTTTTACATATGTAGTTCATTGTTAATATACTTAATGATATGTTTACTTATCATAGTATCATGTTAAATATATATATATCCATATATATGTCATCATATAGTTTTTACAAGTTTTAACGTTCGTGAATCACCGGTCAACTTGGGTGATCAATTGTCTATATGAAACATATTTCAATTAATCAAGTATTAACAAGTTTGATTGCTTAACATGTTGGAAATATTTAATCATGTAAATATCAATCTCAATTAATATATATAAACATGGAAAAGTTCGGGTCACTACAGTACCTACCCGTTAAATAAATTTCGTCCCGAAATTTTAAGCTGTTGAAGGTGTTGACGAATCTTCTGGAAATAGATGCAGGTATTTCTTCTTCATCTGATCTTCACGCTCCCAGGTGAACTCGAGTCCTCTACGAGCATTCCATCGAACCTTAACAATTGGTATCTTGTTTTGCTTAAGTCTTTTAACCTCACGATCCATTATTTCGACGGGTTCTTCGATGAATTGGAGTTTTTCGTTGATTTGGATTTCATCTAACGGAATAGTGAGATCTTCTTTAGCAAAACATTTCTTCAAATTCGAGACGTGGAAAGTGTTATGTACAGCCGCGAGTTGTTGAGGTAACTCAAGTCGGTAAGCTACTGGTCCGACACGATCAATAATCTTGAATGGTCCAATATACCTTGGATTTAATTTCCCTCATTTACCAAATCGAACAACGCCTTTCCAAGGTGAAACTTTAAGCATGACCATCTCTCCAATTTCAAATTCTATATCTTTTCTTTTAATGTCAGCGTAGCTCTTTTGTCGACTTTGGGCGGTTTTCAACCGTTGTTGAATTTGGATGATCTTCTCGGTAGTTTCTTGTATAATCTCCGGACCCGTAATCTGTCTATCCCCCACTTCACTCCAACAAATCGGAGACCTGCACTTTCTACCATAAAGTGCTTCAAACGGCGCCATCTCAATGCTTGAATGGTAGCTGTTGTTGTAGGAAAATTCTGCTAACGGTAGATGTCGATCCCAACTGTTTCCGAAATCAATAACACATGCTCGTAGCATGTCTTCAAGCGTTTGTATCATCCTTTCGCTCTGCCCATCAGTTTGTGGATGATAGGCAGTACTCATGTCTAGACGAGTTCCTAATGCTTGTTGTAATGTCTGCCAGAATCTTGAAATAAATCTGCCATCCCTATCAGAGATAATAGAGATTGGTATTCCATGTCTGGAGACGACTTCCTTCAAATACAGTCGTGCTAACTTCTCCATCTTGTCATCTTCTCTTATTGGCAGGAAGTGTGCTGATTTGGTGAGACGATCAACTATTACCCAAATAGTATCAAAACCACTTGCAGTCCTTGGCAATTTAGTGATGAAATCCATGGTAATGTTTTCCCATTTCCATTCTGGGATTTCGGGTTGTTGAAGTAGACATGATGGTTTCTGATGCTCAGCTTTGACCTTAGAACACGTCAAACATTCTCCTACGTATTTAGCAACATCGGCTTTCATACCCGGCCACCAAAAATGTTTCTTGAGATCCTTGTACATCTTCCCCGTTCCAGGATGTATTGAGTTTCTGGTTTTATGAGTTTCTCTAAGTACCATTTCTCTCATATCTCCAAATTTTGGTACCCAAATCCTTTCAGCCCTATACCGAGTTCCGTCTTCCCGAATATTAAGATGCTTCTCCGATCCTTTGGGTATTTCATCCTTTAAATTTCCCTCTTTTAAAACTCCTTGTTGCGCCTCCTTTATTTGAGTAGTAAGGTTATTATGAATCATTATATTCATAGATTTTACTCGAATGGGTTCTCTGTCCTTCCTGCTCAAGGCATCGGCTACCACATTTGCCTTCCCCGGGTGGTAACGAATCTCAAAGTCGTAATCATTCAACAATTCAATCCACCTACGCTGCCTCATATTCAGTTGTTTCTGATTAAATATGTGTTGAAGACTTTTGTGGTCGGTATATATAATACTTTTGACCCCATATAAGTAGTGCCTCCAAGTCTTTAATGCAAAAACAACCGCGCCTAATTCCAAATCATGCGTCGTATAATTTTGTTCGTGAATCTTCAATTGTCTAGACGCATAAGCAATCACCTTCGTTCGTTGCATTAATACACAACCGAGATCTTGCTTTGATGCGTCACAATAAATCACAAAATCATCATTCCCTTCAGGCAATGACAATATAGGTGTCGTAGTTAGCTTTTTCTTCAATAACTGAAACGCTTTCTCTTGTTCATCATTCCATTCAAATTTCTTCCCTTTATGCGTTAATGCAGTCAAGGGTTTTGCTATTCTGGAAAAGTCTTGGATGAACCTTCTGTAGTAACCAGCTAGTCCTAAAAACTGGCGTATGTGTTTTGGAGTTTTCGGGGTTTCCCACTTTTCAACAGTTTCTATCTTTGCTGGATCCACCTTAATACCTTCTTTGTTCACTATGTGACCGAGGAATTGAACTTCTTCCAACCAAAATGCACACTTTGAAAACTTAGCGTACAATTCTTCCTTCCTCAATACTTCTAACACCTTTCTCAAATGTTCACCGTGTTCTTGGTCATTCTTTGAGTAAATAAGTATGTCATCAATGAAAACAATGACAAACTTGTCAAGGTATGGTCCACACACTCGGTTCATAAGGTCCATGAACACAGCTGGTGCATTAGTTAATCCAAACGGCATGACCATAAACTCGTAATGACCATAACGTGTTCTGAAAGCAGTCTTTGGAATATCATCTTCTTTCACCCGCATTTGATGATACCCGGAACGTAAGTCAATCTTTGAATAAACAGACGAGCCTTGTAGTTGATCAAATAAGTCGTCGATTGTCGGTAGTGGGTAGCGGTTCTTGATGGTAAGTTTGTTCAACTCTCGGTAGTCGATACACAACCTGAATGTACCATCTTTCTTCTTGACAAACAAAACAGGAGCTCCCCATGGTGATGTGCTTGGTCGAATGAAACCACGCTCTAAAAGTTCTTGTAATTGGCTTTGCAGTTCTTTCATCTCGCTGGGTGCGAGTTTGTAAGGAGCACGAGCTATTGGTGCAGCTCCTGGTACAAGATCTATTTGAAATTCAACGGATCGATGTGGGGGTAATCCCGGTAATTCTTTCGGAAATACATCGGAAAATTCTTTTGCAATGGGAACATCATTGATGCTCTTTTCTTCAGTTTGTACTTTCTCGACATGTGCTAGAACAGCATAGCAACCTTTTCTTATTAATTTTTGTGCCTTCAAATTACTAATAAGATGTAGCTTCGTGTTGCCCTTTTCTCCGTACACCATTAAGGGTTTTCCCTTTTCTCGTATAATGCGAATTGCATTTTTGTAACAAATGATCTCTGCTTTCACTTCTTTCAACCAGTCCATACCGATTATCACATCAAAACTCCCTAACTCTACTGGTATTAAATCAATCTTAAATGTTTCGCTAACCAGTTTAATTTCTCGATTCCGACATATATTATCTGCTGAAATTAATTTACCATTTGCTAATTCGAGTAAAAATTTACTATCCAAAGGCGTCAATGAACAACTTAATTTAGCACAAAAATCTCTACTCATATAGCTTCTATCCGCACCCAAATCAAATAAAACGTAAGCAGATTTATTGTCAATAAGAAACGTACCCGTAACAAGCTCCGGGTCTTCCTGTGCCTCTGCCGCATTAATATTGAAAACTCTTCCGCGGCCTTGTCCATTCGTGTTCTCCTGGTTCGGGCAATTTCTAATAATGTGGCCCGGTTTTCCACATTTATAACAAACTAAATTGGCATAACTTGCTCCGACACTACTTGCTCCGCCATTACTCGTTCCGACACCATTTGTTCCTTTCGTTCTATTAACCCCTGGTCCGTAGACCTCACACTTCGCCGCGCTATGACCATTTCTTTTACACTTGTTGCAAAATTTGGTGCAGAACCCCGAGTGATACTTTTCACACCTTTGGCATAGCTGCTTCTGATTGTTGTTGTTGTTGCGGTTATTATTGTTGTTGGGATGATTGTTGTAGTTGCTGCTGTTGTTGTTGTTGTTGTTGTTGTTGTTGTTGTTGTTGTTGTTGTTGTTGGGCCATTTGTTGTTGTTGGGCCATTTGTTGTAGTTGCGATTGATGTTGCGATTGTTGGGATAATTGTTGCGATTATTATTGTAATTGCTGTTGTTGTTGTATTGGTGATTCTTATCACCGTTTTCCTCCCACTTTCTTTTGACTTGCTTCACATTGGCCTCTTCAGCAGTCTGTTCTTTAATTCTTTCTTCAATCTGGTTCACTAGTTTGTGAGCCATTCTACATGCCTGTTGTATGGAGGCGGGCTCGTGTGAACTTATATCTTCTTGGATTCTTTCCGGTAATCCTTTCACAAACGCGTCGATCTTCTCTTCCTCATATTCGAATGCTCCCGGACACCATAGGCACAATTCTGTGAATCGTCTTTCGTACGTGGTAATATTAAATCCTTGGGTTCGTAACCCTCTAAGTTCTGTCTTGAGCTTATTAACCTCGGTTCTGGGACGGTACTTCTCGTTCATCAAGTGCTTGAATGCTGACCACGGTAGTGCGTACGCATCGTCTTGTCCCACTTGCTCTAGATAGGTATTCCACCATGTTAACGTAGAACCTGTGAAGGTATGTGTAGCGTACTTCACTTTGTCCTCTTCAGTACACTTACTTATGGCAAATACCGATTCGACCTTCTCGGTCTACCGTTTCAATCCGATCGGTCCTTCGGTTCCATCAAATTTCAAAGGTTTGCAGGCAGTGAATTCTTTGTAGGTGCATCCTACACGATTTCCTGTACTGCTAGATCCAAGGTTATTGTTGGTATGTAGCACAGCCTGTACTGCGGCTATGCTGGATGGGGTTTGTTAGGCCCAATAGATCTATCTTTAGGATTCGCGTCAATTAGGGTGTATGTTCTCTAATTCTTAGATTACCAGACTTAATAAAAAGGGGCATATTCGATTTCGATAATTCAACCATAGAATGTAGTTTCACGTACTTGTGTCTATTTTGTAAATCATTTATAAAACCTGCATGTATTCTCATCCCAAAAATATTAGATTTTAAAAGTGGGACTATAACTCACTTTCACAGATTTTTACTTCGTCGGGAAGTAAGACTTGGCCACTGGTTGATTCACGAACCTATAACAATATATACATATATATCAAAGTATGTTCAAAATATATTTACAACACTTTTAATATATTTTGATGTTTTAAGTTTATTAAGTCAGCTGTCCTCGTTAGTAACCTACAACTAGTTGTCCACAGTTAGATGTATAGAAATAAATCGATAAATATTATCTTTAATCAATCCACGACCCAGTGTATACGTATCTCAGTATTTATCACAACTCAAACTATATATATTTTGGAATCAACCTCAACCCTGTATAGCTAACTCCAACATTCACATATAGAGTGTCTATGGTTGTTCCGAAATATATATAGATGTGTCGACATGATAGGTCGAAACATTGTATACGTGTCTATGGTATCTCAAGATTACATAATATACAATACAAGTTGATTAAGTTATGGTTGGAATAGATTTGTTACCAATTTTCACGTAGCTAAAATGAGAAAAATTATCCAATCTTGTTTTACCCATAACTTCTTCATTTTAAATCTGTTTTGAGTGAATCAAATTGCTATGGTTTCATATTGAACTCTATTTTATGAATCTAAACAGAAAATATATAGGTTTATAGTTGGAAAAATAAGTTACAAGTCATTTTTGTAAAGGTAGTCATTTCAGTCGAAAGAACGACGTCTAGATGACCATTTTAGAAAACATACTTTCACTTTGAGTTTAACCATAATTTTTGGATATAGTTTCATGTTCATAATAAAAATCATTTTCTCAGAATAACAACTTTTAAATCAAAGTTTATCATAGTTTTTAATTAACTAACCCAAAACAGCCCGCGGTGTTACTACGACGGCGTAAATCCGGTTTTACGGTGTTTTTCGTGTTTCCAGGTTTTAAATCATTAAGTTAGCATATCATATAGATATAGAACATGTGTTTAGTTGATTTTAAAAGTCAAGTTAGAAGGATTAACTTTTGTTTGCGAACAAGTTTAGAATTAACAAAACTATGTTCTAGTGATTACAAGTTTAAACCTTCGAATAAGATAGCTTTATATGTATGAATAGAATGATGTTATGAACATTATTACTACCTTAAGTTCCTTGGATAAACCTACTGGAAAAGAGAAAAATGGATCTAGCTTCAACGGATCCTTGGATGGCTCGAAGTTCTTGAAGCAGAATCATGACACGAAAACAAGTTAAAGTAAGATCATCACTTGAAATAAGATTTTTATAGTTATAGAAATTGAACCAAAGTTTGAATATGATTATTACCTTGTATTAGAATGATAACCTACTGTAAGAAACAAAGATTTCTTGAGGTTGGATGATCACCTTACAAGATTGGAAGTGAGCTAGCAAACTTGAAAATATTCTTGATTTTATGTAACTAGAACTTGTAGAATTTATGAAGAACACTTAGAACTTGAAGATAGAACTTGAGAGAGATCAATTAGATGAAGAAAATTGAAGAATTAAAGTGTTTGTAGGTGTTTTTGGTCGTTGGTGTATGGATTAGATATAAAGGATATGTAATTTTGTTTTCATGTAAATAAGTCATGAATGATTACTCATATTTTTGTAATTTTATGAGATATTTCATGCTAGTTGCCAAATGATGGTTCCCACATGTGTTAGGTGACTCACATGGGCTGCTAAAAGCTGATCATTGGAGTGTATATACCAATAGTACATACATCTAAAAGCTGTGTATTGTACGAGTACGAATACGGGTGCATACGAGTAGAATTGTTGATGAAACTGAACGAGGATGTAATTGTAAGCATTTTTGTTAAGTAGAAGTATTTTGATAAGTGTATTGAAGTCTTTCAAAAGTGTATAAATACATATTAAAACACTACATGTATATACATTTTAACTGAGTCGTTAAGTCATCGTTAGTCGTTACATGTAAGTGTTGTTTTGAAACCTTTAGGTTAACGATCTTGTTAAATGTTGTTAACACAATGTTTATAATATCAAATGAGATTTTAAATTATTATATTATCATGATATTATCATGTATGAATATCTCTTAATATGATATATATACATTAAATGTCTTTACAACGATAATCGTTACATATATGTCTCGTTTAAAAATCATTAAGTTAGTAGTCTTGTTTTTACATATGTAGTTCATTGTTAATATACTTAATGATATGTTTACTTATCATAGTATCATGTTAACTATATATATATATCCATATATATGTCATCATATAGTTTTTACAAGTTTTAACGTTCGTGAATCACCGGTCAACTTGGGTGATCAATTATCTATATGAAACATATTTCAATTAATCAAGTCTTAACAAGTTTGATTGCTTAACATGTTGGAAACATTTAATTATATAAATATCAATCTCAATTAATATATATAAACATGGAAAAGTTCGGGTCACTACAAATTTAACTTAAAACATAACAGGTAACTCGAATTTGTTCAAAGAAAAATCGTTTGACTTTTTGAACCCACACTTTTGAAATGTCCCGTTCTTATTGATTAAAAACGTTCCATATTAATTGATTTCGTTGCGAGGTTTTGACCTCTATATGAGACATTTTTCAAAGACTGCATTCATTTTTAAAACAAACCATAACCTTTATTTCATAGATAAAGGTTTTAAAAAGCTTTACGTAGATTATCAAATAATGATAATCTAAAATATCCTGTTTACACACGACCATTACATAATGGTTTACAATACAAATATGTTACAACAAAATAAAGTTTCTTGAATGCAGTTTTTACACAATATCATACAAGCATGGACTCCAAATCTCGTCCTTATTTAAGTATGCGACAGCGGAAGCTCTTAATAATCACCTGAGAATAAACATGCTTAAAACGTCAACAAAAAATGTTGGTGAGTTATAGGTTTAACCTATATATATCAAATCATAATAATAGACCACAAGATTTCATATTTCAATACACATCCCATACATAGAGATAAAAATCATTCATATGGTGAACACCTGGTAACCGACATTAACAAGATGCATATATAAGAATATCCCCATCATTCCGGGACACCCTTCGGATATGATATAAATTTCGAAGTACTAAAGCATCCGGTACTTTGGATGGGGTTTGTTAGGCCCAATAGATCTATCTTTAGGATTCGCGTCAATTAGGGTGTCTGTTCCCTAATTCTTAGATTACCAGACTTAATAAAAAGGGGCATATTCGATTTCGATAATTCAACCATAGAATGTAGTTTCACGTATTGTGTCTATTTTGTAAATCATTTATAAAACCTGCATGTATTCTCATCCCAAAAATATTAGATTTTAAAAGTGGGACTATAACTCACTTTCACAGATTTTTACTTCGTCGGGAAGTAAGACTTGGCCACTGGTTGATTCACGAACCTATAACAATATATACATGTATATCAAAGTATGTTCAAAATATATTTACAACACTTTTAATATATTTTGATGTTTTAAGTTTATTAAGTCAGCTGTCCTCGTTAATAACCTATAACTAGTTGTCCACAGTTAGATGTACAGAAATAAATCGATAAATATTATCTTGAATCAATCCACGACCCAGTGTATACGTATCTCAGTATTGATCACAACTCAAACTATATATATTTTGGAATCAACCTCAACCCTGTATAGCTAACTCCAACATTCATATATAGAGTGTCTATGGTTGTTCCGAAATATATATAGATGTGTCGACATGATAGGTCGAAACATTGTATACGTGTCTATGGTATCTCAAGATTACATAATATACAATACAAGTTGATTAAGCTATGGTTGGAATAGATTTTTTACCAATTTTCACGTAGCTAAAATGAGAAAAATTATCCAATCTTGTTTTACCCATAACTTCTTCATTTTAAATCCGTTTTGAGTGAATAAAATTGCTATGGTTTCATATTGAACTCTATTTTATGAATCTAAACAGAAAAAGTATAGGTTTATAGTCAGAAAAATAAGTTACAAGTCATTTTTGTAAAGGTATTCATTTCAGTCGAAAGAACGACGTCTAGATGACCATTTTAGAAAACATACTTCCACTTTGAGTTTAACCATAATTTTTGGAAATAGTTTCATGTTCATAATAAAAATCATTTTCTCAGAATAAAAACTTTTAAATCAAAGTTTATCACAGTTTTTAATTAACTAACCCAAAACAGCCCGCGGTGTTACTACGTCGGCGTAAATCCGGTTTTACGGTGTTTTTCGTGTTTCCAGGTTTTAAATCATTAAGTTAGCATATCATATAGATATAGAACATGTGTTTAGTTGATTTTAAAAGTCAAGTTAGAAGGATTAACTTTTGTTTGCGAACAAGTTTAGAATTAACTAAACTATGTTCTAGTGATTACAAGTTTAAACCTTCGAATAAGATAGCTTTATATGTATGAATCGAATGATGTTATGAACATCATTACTACCTTAAGTTCCTTGGATAAACCTACTGGAGAATAGAAAAATGGATCTAGCTTCAACGGATCCTTGGATGGCTCGAAGTTCTTGAAGCAGAATCATGACACGAAAACAAGTTCTAGTAAGATCATCACTTGAAATAAAATTGTTATAGTTATAGAAATTGAACCAAAGTTTGAATATGATTATTACCTTGTATTAGAATGATAACCTACTGTAAGAAATAAAGATTTCTTGAGGTTGGATGATCACCTTACAAGATTGGAAGTGAGCTAGCAAACTTGAAAGTATTCTTGATTTTATGTAACTAGAACTTGTAGAATTTATGATTAACACTTAGAATTTGAAGATAGAACTTGAGAGAGATCAATTAGATGAAGAAAATTGAAGAATGAAAGTGTTTGTAGGTGTTTTTGGTCGTTGGTGTATGGATTAGATATAAAGGATATGTAATTTTGTTTTCATGTAAATAAGTCATGAATGATTACTCATATTTTTGTAATTTTATGAGATATTTCATGCTAGTTGCCAAATGATGGTTCCCACATGTGTTAGGTGACTCACATGGGCTGCTAAGAGCTGATCATTGGAGTGTATATATGATGTCAAAGCTAAGGGGTATAAAATACTATTAAATTTTAGCAGGAAATACTATTAAATACGATACATTTTTACACAAGATATTTATTTATTTAGAGAATGGATATACTTAAACCTTGCTACAACACTTATAGGCAGTGTACCTAATCGTACAGTAGTGTAGTTTTTAGTAAGTCCGGTTCGTTCCACAGGGAATCTTTTTAAACAAAGCTTAACGCTATATTAGTTTACTTTTATAGAAATACATATATATATATAAGTAATATTATTATTATAAAGGTGGGTTTTTACCATTTAATGACCGGTTTGTCGATTTTAAAACTTTAGTCGCAGTTAAAACCTAATGTAAAATATTAAATAAATAAAAGACTTAATTTAAATCGTAAAATAAATAACGATAATGAAATTGCAATAAATAAAAGTGCGATAAAATAAAATTGCGATAATTAAAAAGTACGATAATTAAAAGTGCGATTAAATAACAATAAATAAAAGTGCGATAATTAGAAGTGCAATTAAATATAAAATAAAGGAAATTAAATATGAAATAAAAGAATTATGCTTATTTAAACTTCCGTAATCATGATGTTTGACGTGTTGATTTTAGTTTTATGCCCATGGGTTAATTGTTCTTTGTCCTGGATTATTTAATATGTCCATACGGATTTGTCCATAATAGTCCATCAGTCATAAATATAAAGAGCGAAAGTCTTCGTCAAATTATTCTTATTCCCGAAGTCAAATATTCCAACTAATTGGGGATTCGAATTGTAACAAGGTTTTAATACTTTGTTTAATGAATACACCAGGTTATCGACTGCGTGTAAACCAAGGTTTTACTACTTTGTTAACAATTACACCAATTACCCTTGAATGTAATTCACCCCTGTTTCAACAAGTTTATTAACTATTAATCCAGTTCCGTATCCGGTAAAATGAATAATTATTGGTATTTATAGATATCCCGCCCACCGTACCCAGTCAAGCGTATGTGGTTATATATAAATACGTCAAATTATAAGTTTGTATATTAAATTAACAAGGTATTGTTTAGTTAATATAAAACCCATTAATAGCCCATAGTCTAATTTCCACAAGTGTCGTTCTTTTGTCCAAACCCCAATTATGGTACAAAGCCCAATTACCCAATTTTAGTAATTAGCCCAACATCATGATTACTTCGGATTAAATAAGCATAATAATTACTTAGCTACGAGACATTAATATAAAAAGGTTGAACATAACTTACAATGATTAAAAATAGCGTAGCGTTACACGGACAGAATTTCGACTTACACCCTTACAACATTCGCTAACATACCCTTATTATTAGAATTATAATTAAAATTAAAATATAAATTATAAATATATATATATATTTTACGTATGAATGAGAGAAGAGAAAAAAGATTATATTTTACGATCAGAATGCGCGAGCTTTATAGGGAGTTTCTGAAATTGGGGTTCCGCGACTCGCGGCCTTTTTGGCCTTCAAACTCCGCGAGTCGCGGAGTTTGCTTTTACAGCTCAGAGGAGTTTGGCTCTTTGTTTACCGACGGTTTTTAATAAATATAATATATTAAATAATTATAAGAATTATTTAAATATTATATTATATTTATGTGCATAGTTGACTTGTAATTTTTAGTCCGTTGCGTCGAGCGTTGAGAGTTGACTCTGGTCCCGGTTCCGGATTTTCGAACGTCCTTGCGTACAATTTTATATTTTGTACTTTGCGTTTTGAATCTTGTACTCTTGTAATTTCGAGACGTTTCTTATCAATAATTGGAACCTCTTTGATTGTCTTTTGTACTTTTGAGCTTTTTGGTCGTTTGCGTCTTCAATTCGTCGAATCTGTCTTTTGTCTTCACCTTTTATTATTTAAACGAATATCACTTTTAAATAGAACAATTGCAACTAAAAGCTTGTCTTTCTTGAGGAATAATGCTATGAAATATATGTTCGTTTTTAGCATTATCAAATATTCCCACACTTGAGCGTTGCTTGTCCTCAAGCAATATCGTCTTGAAATACTAGAATCACTTCTTTATTCTTCACACTTTGTACATCAGTGATTTCTATACGGTGGTATAAACAATGGTAGTAACGATATGGTTTACAGTCTCACATGACTATAAAAATTTAGATCCATTAAGGAAATTGGATCTTTATGAAAACATTTGATCTTTTGAAAATTAAATCTAGTTTTTACCCTAGATAAGTTTTCCGGAATAACCCTTCACCGGTGTTTGCAAAATATTTTTGTGGGTTTGGTGGGTTTCAGATTTGAAAATTTTAGCTCAAAACTTATGGTTTTGTGTCACCCACTTGCTAACCTTGTATTTGGAAAGCAACACGTCCAGTTTACTTGTCCCGTATATTACTTTTCGGTAAACTACCGTCCGGTTGTAAAGGAAAGCGTTGAACAAGCAACTGTTAAGGCAATGTCCCCTGACATGCTTTTAATTATGGTCTATAACGTGTCGGACGCAATTACTATCCTTGGTAGGAGCAATAGTAAGGCTCACCCTTATAATTTTTCGGTCTGGCACAAGGTCCTGTCTTTGACCACTATGCAACCACCGTTCTTACGGTTGACACCCGATTTGGTTCAGGTGACCTAATGAATTCCAGGTGAATTCCTAGGATTTTACGTTCAATGGTAATGAACGCATTGAAAATAGGGTTTTTAGAAAACAAATCGGTTTGTAATTTTGATCAAAATATTTTCTCGTTCAAGCTCGAGTTTAGATATCATCGAATTCCATGAGTTTGTAATTCTCAATCTTTAAGGTCAATCTCTAGGATTGAGTAATATCAGTCTTAAAAGCTGATTTTTAATCTTTAAGGAGATTATCCTTTCTGGGGATCTGATTCATTAGTCTTATCCAGCTAATTTGCATGGTGCCCCCCATTGTACGAGATAAGTCCTTCTCATGGTCAGGATAAATCTGACCACTTGGCGACCCTGTTTAATGCTGAGGTCCGTGGATTTCCTGCTGATTTTAGTGATGACTTTTCTGGATTTTTCGTCAACCTACAGCTGGTCTGGACGACAACTTCATGACCTAAATCAAGAAGCGCGTGTCTTTTTCGGAAGACTTTACTTCCTTTTAATGATGGAATTGATTCATCGTGTAGATCCATCTTTTCTTTTCTTTCATCGGGTAAAACAGTTTAGTTTAGTCCAAAGCAAAAGTATTTTCAGTTATTTGTTACAGATATATGTGACATATGTTTAAGATAACTTGGTAAATTTTCCCACACTTGGCTTTTATTTTCCTTTTTATCGTCCTCTATTCCATTTTAAATGAATTTTAACATTTTGGTTTGTTTCTCAATTTATGTCCTTTTTGAGGTAACAATAATTTCGGTGTTAAAACCTAGTTTTATCGTTCATAAATATGTATAAACATGATTTTGAGTTCATTTAATTGAAAATTTTGAAAAATTTTACTAGAATTGGGTAGTCAAGTATATAAGACTAGGGCTGTTCTTTATTATCAGAGAGCACTAGATTCTAATACAACTACTGCTTTACTAGTATTTTTAATGGTAACCAAGTGTTTAAGATAAAAATTTTAAAATCCGTAAGAATTTAACCCCTTCCCACACTTAAGATCTTGCAATGCCCTCATTTGCAAGAAATCAGTAATAATTTAAATTATTGAGGGTGATTTGTGTGAAAATGATTAAATTTTTACCAAAGTTTCCAAATATATTGGTGTTTGTTTGCTGAATGATAAATGGTGCACATCATTTGTTCATTCCGTCTTGTTGTTATTTCACATATATTTTGCATCTTGTCGTCAAAATTAGTTGCTTTTGCTAAACTTAATGCCAGTCTTTGAAAATGCGTTGTTTTACCCTGTTGTGTACATAAGATAAACTGCAAACATATATACATATTTTTGAAGTTTGGTATATTACCCCACATTCAAAAATTATTAAAATCTAAGAATAAAAGTTAGACAATTATAAAAACTATTACAATATTAACAAAAGTATTAAACGTATCAATCATTACAAATTACAAAATAAAAATAAAAAATATAATAAGTAAACTAGGGATGATATTGATACCAATAGGGGTTCCAGGCATAACCATTGGTGCTATAGAATGCTTCGGCAGGGTTATACGTAGGATACGGTGGCTGCATCTCTATAGACCAGGGAGGGAAGATGGGTTTCGGTGTAGGAATATAGTTTCTACCTATATGTTGGCAATGAGCTATGATTTGGTTCTGATGAACTTGCCAATCTTCAAATGCTCTCTGTCTAGCATTTTCGTACTCCTGAGAAGCTATAAACCTTTGCATTTCTTGCATCTCATTCCCCCCTCCTACATTACCTTGCTGTTGGTTTCTCTCAACCTGTGGATGTCTACCATGGTATGGTACTGCGGCGTTATTTCGCCTCTACAAGACTTTCGCACCATGGTATACATTTAAACCTATAGTATCTCGGGGTTCTGGTTCTTCTACTAATAATCCCCCCCGACTTATATCCACACCGAGATATTCACCAATCAAAGTAATAAAAATACCACCTCCTATTATGCTATGCGGTCTCATCCCCTGAACCATAGCTGATAAATAATAACCCACACAATACGGTATACTTACAGCGCTTTGTGGGTCTCGAATACACATATGGTAAAACAAATCCTGTTCATTTACTTTTTCCTTGTTCTTACCCCTTTGTGTAATCGAATTAGCTAAAAACCTATGAATTACTCTTAATTCAGCTCTATCTATGTCCAAATAAGAGTAATTTCCCCCTTTGAAACGGTGATGGCTTGTCATTTGACTCCACACACCGTGTGTATCAAAATTTTCATCTATCTTTCTACCGTTTAGTATCAACCCTCTACAATCAGCAGATGCTAACTCCTCAGGCGTATATATACGTAAAGCCTGAGCCATGTCTAGTAAAGACATGTGGCGCATCGAACCGCCTAACAAAAATCTAATAAAAGATCGATCGGTTAAACTAGCTACCCGATCATTCAACTCTATACTACATAACAATTCTTCACACCATACTTTATATACAGGTCTACGCATGGTGAATAGACGTACCCAGTCATTAAAAGTAGAATTACCATACCTCTGTACAAGTAATTCCCTAATTGGCCCGGCCAATTCTACAGCTTCTAAGGGTCCCCATTCTATGACCCTCGGTACCTCAACAACCTTAGAATGAAGAGTATGCAAACCCCTTTAATATTTTGGATAATCTATCCAAAGTCTGTCAAATCTCAGGTTCGGGTGCAACTCTTCCAAGTGCATATCAGAAAAGGTCATGACTGGATGAGGTATATCCTGCTTGTAGTAGTTATCCACCTCCTGTTGTTCCGCATTCTCAGCAGGAGCATTGCGAGCTTGGGATGAAGATTCACCCCTTTCAGTCTGCAAAACACATCAAACACAATTTTTGTGCATCCAAATATGCATTAGTGTCAGCAAAATCATCAATCAAAATAATTACAATGACATGATCAATTTATATCAAACTTAAGCTCATTTTCACATTTTTATCAAATCTACACTTTTTCAAATAAGCATATACGAAAATGTTCGCCAAGTTCATAAGCATTCAACTCAAATAACATGTCAAAATAATCATTACTAGCAATTAAACAAGTTTCAAATGGCATTATCTCTCAAAAATCAAGTTCGTGAATTTTTAGACTTGAAAAAGTCCACTTTAATTCTCAAAATCATGTTTAGGCTTAAAGTTTGGATCATTTAACTACCTAGACATGTTACACTACTTAATTTAGCAACAATTCATGACAAAAATCGGCCATAACCTGTTTATATCAAAAATCCCCAAATTTGCTCAAGAACACAAACCCTAGATTACTCAAAATTTGAAGTTTAAGGCTTCTAATCATGTTAAACAGCATCAATCTAGGTTATACAAGCATAATACATAAACAATTTAAGCCTAATTACACTAAAAAGCATCAAAATCAAATTGGGGAAAAAATTGCTCAAGAACACTAATTTTCGAATTAATTGGTGTTTAGGTGTAGAAATTTACCGTTTTTCTTGAGTAATTCCTTGATAGCATCCTTCTCAACATGATTTTAGTAAAAGATTTGGTGATTAACGGTTAAAAATTTTGATTTTTGGGGGTGTTTTTGGGGTTTTTTCGGCAGTTATTTTCGCAGTTTTCTTTGAGTTTGTGGTGTGTGGTTTCAAACTGATCAGTTTTTTACGTTTTATTTTTTTCTGGGTTTTGGTCCTTCCGCGAGTCGCGGAGATTTCCCTTTCAAACTCCGCGAGTCGCGGAGTTTGTTTTTTTTTTTTTTTTTTTTTTTTACATCTTATACTAATTAAAACAATTAATTAATTAATTTAAAATTTTGTTTCCCTTGTTATTTAGGACGAGGTCGTTTCGGATCGATGTCCTAGTTCGTCCTCAGACAAAATTTTAAAATTTGTCTTTTTGTAGCGATTGTTTTTAAAAGCTAAGATTTTTGGGTTTTTTAATGTTTTTGGCATACTTTAATTCAATAAGATTAAAAATAATGATAATAAAAGTTCTCGTCCCTCCCTCGGGTAAAGCAATTTCGGTTCAAAGACCTAGTCTTCAACTTACGACGAATTTTAAAAATCATATTCTTAACTTAATGAGATAAAGTAAATTTTTGTTTTTAAATTCACACAATTTAAATATAAAATTCAAAATTAATATTAAAAATTCACACCAAACTTAAAATTTGAAATGCATAAAATTAAAATTTCATATTTTAAAAATTAAAAATTCACACCAAACTTAATTTAAAAATTTATAAATTCATACCAAACTTATATTAATTTTTCAAATATTTACAATTTTAAATATATTGTTTTTAAAAAGTTTACAATATTAATTTAAGATTTAAATATTAATTTTAAAAACATGGTAAAAATAAAATTAAAAATCTTTTTGGCTTTTTATCCCACTTTAATCAATCAAATATTATCAAAAATATGCGCCCCTCTTTTCGGTAAAGTAATTTCGGTTCCAATACCTAATTTAACTCATGACGAATTTTTGAAATATTTTGTGTTGATTGATTAAAGATATTTATACCTTAAGAATAAACGTTAAATTTCGCAGTGATGTAATAAATTTTTGTATGATATCAATAATTTCGGTCGCCAAACCTAATTTTATTCAATACCAATTTAATACTTTTTAGCGAACAAATTAGCGTTTATTATCAAAAGGTTAAAAATAAAATAAAATAAAAACTGTACAGACTTACGTGTGAAATAGATTTCTTAGTTATATGATCTATCCCATTCATAAGATAGTCGGTTTAATTGGTTTTCCATGGTTACATAGGCGTAACCTCGAGCATTTAGTGTCTTTTCTTCTAAACATATGAATGGTCCGTCTCTGCATAAAGTAACAAATTCGGTGTTTGAATAGGTTTGATTATTTGAACATTTACCTCCATGTGACCATTTTCCGCATTTGTGACATCTTTATAGGTGTCGTGCTCTTCTTTTCGCTGCGGATTTTGATTTTCCTTTACCAAATTGTAACTTATTATCTTCGCATCTGGATTCTTTTCTAACTCCGTCCATTCTTTCTCTGATTACTGATACTAATTCACTCGGTAATATGTCATTATTTCGTTTAGTGATCAAAGCGTGTAGCATTAGACCATGGTTTAGTTCACAGGCAGTCTTCATTTCGTAAAAACCTAAAAAAAATAAAAATTCAGAATGGGGGGAGAAGACTAGTTCTTTAGGGTCTGCTAGGGAAAGACCATTCGGGTTCCATTTTCGAGAACTACACGAAAACAGACAATCTAACTCTAATAGAAATACATATTATCCTTTAAAGACTTGATTATCCCCACACTTAGTTAGCTGTGGTGTCGAAATTGTGATTAACTTCGTTGTCGACTTCCATCGGACCATGTATGTAATGTTTAACTCTGTGACCATTAACTTTAAATTCAATCCCATTTGAATTTATTAATTCTATCGTTCTGTATGAGAAAACTCTTTTGACTATGAATGGTCCAGACCATCTTGATTTCAATTTTCCAGGAAATAGCTTGAATCGTGAATTGAAAAGAAGAACTCTGTCTCCTTCCTTAAATTCTTTTGAACTTCTGATTCTTTTATCATGCCATTTCTTCGTTCTTTCTTTATAGATTAACGAATTATCGTATGCTTCATGTCTTAATTCTTCTAATTCGTTTAGTTGACTTAATCGTAGACGTCCAGCTTCATGTAAATCAAGATTACATGTCTTCAAAGCCCAAAATGCTTTGTGTTCAATTTCTACTGGAAGATGACATGCTTTTCCATAAACAAGTTTAAAAGGTGTGGTTCCAATTGGAGTTTTGTAGGCTGTTCTAAAAGCCCAGAGTGCATCCTCCAATTTAATGGACCATTCCTTCGGATTTGATCCTACAGTTTTCTCTAGAATACGTTTTAAAGCTCGGTGGGTATTTTCAACTTGTCCACTTGTTTGTGGATGATATGCGGTGGAGATTTTATGAGTTACTCCATATCTTTTAAGAACTTTCTCAAGTTGATTATTACAGAAATGAGTACCCCGATCACTTATTAAAGCTTTCGGTGTTCCAAACCTTGCAAAAAGACGTTTTAAAAAGTTGACTACAACTCGTGCATCGTTAGTTGGGAGAGCTTGTGCTTACGCCCATTTAGATACATAATCAATGGCTACGAGTATATATAGATTATTATGAGATTTTGGAAATGGACCCATAAAGTCAATACCCCAAATGTCAAATACTTCACATACTTGGATGACATTTTGTGGCATTTCATCACGTTGACTTATTTTTCCGGCCCTTTGACAAGCATCACAGGATTTGCAAAGAAGGTGTGCGTCTTTGTAAATTGTAGGCCAATAGAATCTAGCATCATAAACTTTTCTTGCTGTTAATTGAGGCCCATAATGCCCTCCTGTTGGTCCTGTGTGACAATGGTTTAAAATTTTACTAGTTTCATCTCCAAATACACATCGGCGTATTATTCCATCGGGACAACTTTTAAACAGATGTGGATCTTCCCAAAAATAGTGTTTTATATCACTGAAGAATTTCTTTCGTCTTTGGTACGATAATCCTTTTTCAAGGAATCCACAAACTAAGTAGTTTGCATAGTCTGCAAACCATGGAATTTCATTATAATCTATCTTCAATAGATATTCGTCAGGAAAGTTGTCTTGTATGGCCGATTCATTTAGAACTTCTAATTCAGGATTTTCAAGACGAGAAAGATGATCAGCGGCGAGATTTTCTGCTCCTCTTTTATCTCGGATTTCAATATCAAACTCTTGTAAGAGTAAGATCTAACGGATTAGTCTTGGTTTAGCATCTTGTTTTGAAAATAGGTATCTAAGAGCAGAATGGTCGGTATAGACCACCGTTTTTGCTAGAACGAGATATGATCGAAATTTATCAAAAGCAAAGACAATAGCAAGGAGTTCTTTTTCAGTAGTTGTATAGTTCGTTTGTGCTCCTTATAACGTCTTACTAGCATAATATATAGGTTGAAATCGTTTTTCAATCCTTTGTCCTAAAACGGCTCCCATTGCAAAATCACTTGCATCGCACATTAGTTCAAATGGTAGATTCCAATTTGGTGTTATCATGATCGGCGCTTTAGTTAGTTTTTCTTTAAGAATATTAAAAGATTTGATACACTCATCTGAAAAGATGAATGGAGCATCCTTTTCTAGGAGTTTATTCATAGGAGTGGCAACTTTTGAAAAATCTTTTATGAAACGTCGATAAAAACCGGCATGCCCTAGAAAACTCCTAACTCCTCTAACATTGGTGGGATGTGGAAGTTTAGCAATTACATCTACTTTAGCTCTATCCACTTCAATTCCTTCTTTTGAAATTTTATGTCCAAGAACGATGCCTTCTTTAACCATGAAATGGCATTTCTCCCAATTAAGTACTAGATTTGATTGTTCGCATCTAATAAGCATTCGTTCAAGATTAACTAGACATGATTCAAATGTATCACCGAAGACTGAAAAGTCATCCATGAATACTTCCATGCATTCTTCTATCATGTCGTGAAAAATCGCCATCATACACCTTTGAAAGGTTGCAGGGGCGTTGCAAAGTCCAAATGGCATGCGTTTGTAAGCAAAAGTACCATAAGGGCACGTGAATGTGGTTTTCTCTTGATCTTCGGGTGCTATTAGAATTTGAAAATATCCGGAAAATCCATCTAGAAAACAATAGTAACTATTTCCGGCTAATCTTTCCAACATTTGATCTATGAAAGGTAAGGGAAAGTGATCTTTTCTGGTGGCGCCATTTAATTTTCTATAATCAATACATACACGCCATCCTGTTACAGTCCTAGTAGGAATAAGCTCATTTTTCTCATTTGTAATGACAGTCATGCCACCATTCTTAGGCACGCATTGAACTGGGCTTACCCATGGACTATCAGAGATTGGATAAATTAGACCTGCATCTAGCAGTTTAATAATCTCTTTCTTAACTACATCTTGCATATTAGGATTTAGTCTTCGTTGGCGTTGCACATATGTTTTATGACCTTCTTCCATAAGGATTTTATGTGTGCAATACGAAGGACTTATTCCTTTAATATCATGAATCTTCCATGCAATGGCTGGTTTATGAGCTTTCAACACAGAAATGAGTTGTGATTTCTCATTTTCATTAAGAGAAGACGATATTATTACAGGTAATTCAGATTCACCATGTAAATAAGCGTATTCCAAATGGTTTGGAAGTGGCTTTAACTCTAATTTCGGAGGTTCTTCTATCGATGATTTATATCGATATCTGTCTTCTTCTTTTAGCATTTGAGTTTCTTCTGTTGTTGGTTCATATCCATTAGCTATAAGTGTAGCTAACATTTCAGCTTCATCAATTGGTTCATTACCTTCTCCTAAAGAACATTCTCCTGTTCCTTGTAATTCTGGAAATTCTTCTAATAATTCTGCATGTGCATCTATAGTTTGAATATAATAACATGTACATCTGCAGATTGTGGTTGTTGCATTGCTCTATCAACTGAAAAGGTAACACTCTCATCCTCTATACTTAGAGTCAATTTCTTACCGAACACGTCTATCATTGCTTTAGCCGTGTTTAAGAATGGTCTTCCTAATATGAGAGGAACTTGAGAATCTTCTTCCATGTCCAAAACAACAAAATCTACTGAAAATACTAAAGTACCAACTTTAACTAGCATGTTCTCCATTATCCCTCTAGGATATTTTATTGATCTATCGGCTAGTTGTATGCTTATTCTGGTTGGTTTCAATTCTCCAAGGTCTAGTTTAGCGTATAGTGAATATGGCATTAAATTTATACTAGCACCTAAGTCTGCCAATGCTTCTATTGAACTAAGACTACCCAGAAAACATGGAATTGTGAAACTTCCTGGATCAGATAGTTTTTCTGGTATCTTATTCAACAGCACTGCTGAACAATTAGCATTCATAGTAACAGCCGAGAGTTCTTCCATTTTCTTTCTATTTGAGATTAGATCTTTCAAGAATTTAGCATATCTAGGCATTCCTGAAATCACATCAATGAATGGAAGATTTACATTTATCTATTTAAACATATCCAAGAATTTGGATTGCTCGGCTTCAAGTTTCTCTTTCTTCATTTTACTCGGGTAAGGAAGTGGTGGTTGGTATGGTTTAACATAAGGTTTATCCTTAACTGTGTTATCTTCATTAACCTTTTCAACTACCGGTTCTTTTTCCTTATCTTGATCAGGTTATGGTTCTTGTGGAGTAGGAATAGTTTTATCAGAAGTTACAGGTATTTCAGGTGGTTTAAGTGTTGCACCACTTCTTGTGGTAATGGCTTTAGCTGTTTCATTCCGGGGGTTAGCATTTGTATCACTAGGTAGACTTCCCGGTTTTCTTTCACCTATTAACCTTGCTAGGTTACTCACTTTTTGTTCCAGATTTTGAATAGAAGCTTGTTGATTTCTAAATGCTTGAGCATTTTGTTCATTGGTTTGTTTTTGAGATGTGAAAAACTGCGTTTGAGTTTCAACTAGCTTTGTCATCATATCTTCTAAATTCGGCTTTTTATCATCGGTTTGTTGTGGTGGTTTGTTTTGAAAATTAGGTCTTTGCTGATTGTAAGTATTATTGGATACTTGTTGATTGCTAGGACCTTGTTGGTTGTTGTATGGAATATTTCGGTTATAATTCTGGTTTTGATTGTAAATCGGTCTTGGCGGTTGATAATTATTCTGATAATTATTTCCAGGCCTTTGGTTTATGTATGAAATATTCTCTCTTTGTTCCATTGTTAATTCAATACTGAGACAATCTTTTGTCAAATGTGGTCCTCCACACTGCTCACAACTAATTCGTATTGAGTGAATATCTTTAGTCATCTTTTCCATTCGTCTCTCCACAGCATCTATCTTTGCGGAAATGGAATCTAAGTCATGGCTAGAATCGGCTCTAGCTGCTTTAGATGATCTAACGATATCTTTTTCTTGGTGCCATTCATGTGAGTGGGAAGCAGTGTTATCAATAATTTTGTAAGCATCAGTTTCGGTTTTCTTCATAATAGAACCACCAGCTGCTATATCTATGTCTTTTCTTGTAGTGATGTCGCATCCTTGGTAGAATATTTGTACTATTTTACAGGTGTCTAAACCATGTTGCGGACATCCTCTTAACAACTTTCCATATCTAGTCCATGCCTCATATAGAGTTTCATTTGGTTTCTGTGTGAACGTAACAATTTCTGCTTGAAGTCTTACGGCTTTAGATGCCGGAAAGAATTGTTTAAGAAATTTTTCAACTAAAACGTCCCATGTATCGATCGCTCCTTCAGGTAACGATTCCAACCAATCTTTGGCTTCTCCTTTTAAAGTCCAGGGAAATAACATGAGATATATCTGTTCATCCTCCACTTCTCGGATTTTAAATAGTGTGCAGATCCTATTAAAGGTACGTAGATGTTCATTTGGATCTTCCTTCGGCGCACCACTAAATTGGCATTGATTAGTCACCATGTGTAGAATTTGTCCTTTGATTTCATAATCTGGCGCATTAATGTCTGGATGAGTAATTGCGTGACCTTGGCCAGTGCGTTTAGCTCTCATTCGGTCTTCCATACTTAAAGGTTCCAGATTCTCCATAATTGAATTTGTTGAATCGGAATCACTAGAGGATTCTGATTTAATGGTTCGTTCCTCAACAATCTCTGTTTGAATGATTGGTGGTTCCGGAGGAAAGTTTAGTGGTTCAGGATCTACGAATCGTTCCTAAATATTCTCCGGATTCTCAATTGTGAGGTCGGGTTCAAAAAATGGATTATCGGAAATTTGAACTGAAGTACTGGGTCGACTGGATGACGATTCTAAAGAAAAATCAACGGCGGTAATATTTGCTAAATGTCTTGATCTAGTTACAGGTGGTGAACGTACAAAAGGTGGTGAACGTCTTGCTCGGTGCATTCACTGAATATCCTATTAGTTTTTAAAAGGAAAGAAAAATTATAATAAGTTATCCAATTAATAGACTTTTCTGATTTTGCCCACGTTTCGAATAGCCAAAAGATGCAGCAGAGGGGCAGGATTCGTTTGGTCTCAATATAATTGAGGACTGTTTGGCTCCAATAACCCGGTCCACGTACAAATCCAACTATTACTACGAACCAGAAAATTTTGATGTCTATCAATTTAACCACTTAAAATAAATTTTCGTAATTTTAAGAAATTTAGATAAGAAGTAGAATAAAAATCTATGTCCTAAAACTAGAATAGCGAGAAATAAGAAAGAAAAAGAGTTCGTCGAAAAAGATTGAAAAAGAAAAATGGTTGAAAAATAAAAGGTGACGGAAAAATAAAAGAAACTTATAAAACTTAAAAATACTTGACTAACCTAACCTTATTACTACAACTAACTTAAAATTATAATCGCAAATTGAAATTACTAATTGGAATGATAATTGATACATAGGTAAAAGGTGTCTAAAAATATTAAAGCTTACAGGAAAACTAAATCCCAAATGAAAATAACTTAAAAAGAAACTAAAACTTAAAAAGGCGTCGCAAAATTCTAAAGCACCTAAATCTTAGTCTAAAGAAAAAGCACTTAAGGAATTCTACGGCAAAGACTAAAAATCTAGGAGTAAAAATAACTATGGCAAAAACTAAGTTTAAAACTAAATATGAGTTAAAAATACAAAAGTTACGCTAAAACGATTAAAAAGGGACAAAATATAAAAATATACAAAAAGTTGTAAAAATTACAATTTTTATAAAAATATTATTTTTATATTATTTATTTTATTAAACTATTAATTTTACAATTTAATTAAACTTAATAAACTAAAATATAAATTAAATAAAACTTAAATTAAAATAAAACTAATTATAATAATAATAATAATTAGGGTTAATAATAATTTTAATTAATAATTATCCGTAATAAATGCAGTTTAGGGTTTCTGTCGTGTGTCAGAATTACTCCGCGAGTTGCGGTATTTAAAGCTGCAAACTCCGCGAGTCGCGGGGTTCAGAAATTCAGATGACAGCTTATTTAAATTCGACGCGTTTTTCTTTATATATTTTTTTTTTATTTTCTGTTTTTAATTTTTTCTGTTTAAAAAAAATATGTGTATAATAAAAACTTATATTTTAAAAACTTAAATAAAATAGAACTACTTTATAATTTTAATTAATAAAATGCTTAAAACTAGATTTATATATATATATTTTTTATGTTTTTAAATAAAAATAAAATACTTAAATAAAACTTATGTTTTTATAAAATAAAAATAAAGAAACTTTATAAAACTTAAATATTTAATAAAATCTTAAAAATACATAAAAAAAATTTTATATTAGCGTTGCGTTTCCGGCTTTTAAGAGACTCCCCGGCAGCGGCGCCAAAAATACTTGATGTCAAAGCTAAGGGGTATTAAATACTATTAAATTTTAGCAGGAAATACTATTAATTACGATACATTTTTACACAAGATATTTATTTATTTAGAGAATGGATATACTTAAACCTTGCTACAACACTTATAGGCAGTGTACCTAATCGTGCAGTAGTGTAGTTTTTAGTAAGTCCGGTTCGTTCCACAGGGAATCTTTTTAAACAAAGCTTAACGCTATATTAGTTTACTTTTATAGAAATACATATATATATATAAGTAATATTATTATTATAAAGGGGGTTTTTACCGTTTAATGACCGGTTTGTCGATTTTAAAACTTTAGTCGCAGTTAAAACCTAATGTAAAATATTAAATAAATAAAAGACTTAATTTAAAGCGTAAAATAAATAACGATAATGAAATTGCAATAAATAAAAGTGCGATAAAATAAAATTGCGATAATTAAAAAGTACGATAATTAAAAGTGCGATTAAATAACAATAAATAAAAGTGCGATAATTAGAAGTGCAATTAAATATAAAATAAAGGAAATTAAATATGAAATAAAAGAATTATGCTTATTTAAACTTCCGTAATCATGATGTTTGACGTGTTGATTTTAGTTTTATGCCCATGGGTTAATTGTTCTTTGTCCTGGATTATTTAATATGTCCATACGGATTTGTCCATAATAGTCCATCAGTCATAAATATAAAGAGCGAAAGCCTTCGTCAAATTATTCTTATTCCCGAAGTCAAATATTCCAACTAATTGGGGATTCGAATTGTAACAAGGTTTTAATACTTTGTTTAATGAATACACCAGGTTATCGACTGCGTGTAAACCAAGGTTTTACTACTTTGTTAACAATTACACCAATTACCCTTGAATGTAATTCACCCCTGTTTCAACAAGTTTATTAACTATTAATCCAGTTCCGTATCCGGTAAAATGAATAATTATTGGTATTTATAGATATCCCGCCCACCGTACCCAGTCAAGCGTATGTGGTTATATATAAATACGTCAAATTATAAGTTTGTATATTAAATTAACAAGGTATTGTTTAGTTAATATAAAACCCATTAATAGCCCATAGTCTAATTTCCACAAGTGTCGTTCTTTTGTCCAAACCCCAATTATGGTACAAAGCCCAATTACCCAATTTTAGTAATTAGCCCAACATCATGATTACTTCGGATTAAATAAGCATAATAATTACTTAGCTACGAGACATTAATATAAAAAGGTTGAACATAACTTACAATGATTAAAAATAGCGTAGCATTACACGGACAGAATTTCGACTTACACCCTTACAACATTCGCTAACATACCCTTATTATTAGAATTATAATTAAAATTAAAATATAAATTATAAATATATATATATATTTTACGTATGAATGAGAGAAGAGAAAAAAGATTATATTTTACGATCAGAATGCGCGAGCTTTATAGGGAGTTTCTGAAATTGGGGTTCCGCGACTCGCGGCCTTTTTGGCCTTCAAACTCCGCGAGTCGCGGAGTTTGCTTTTACAGCTCAGAGGAGTTTGGCTCTTTGTTTACCGACGGTTTTTAATAAATATAATATATTAAATAATTATAAGAATTATTTAAATATTATATTATATTTATGTGCATAGTTGACTTGTAATTTTTAGTCCGTTGCGTCGAGCGTTGAGAGTTGACTCTGGTCCCGGTTCCGGATTTTCGAACGTCCTTGCGTACAATTTTATATTTTGTACTTTGCGTTTTGAATCTTGTACTCTTGTAATTTCGAGACGTTTCTTATCAATAATTGGAACCTCTTTGATTGTCTTTTGTACTTTTGAGCTTTTTGGTCGTTTGCGTCTTCAATTCGTCGAATCTGTCTTTTGTCTTCACCTTTTATTATTTAAACGAATATCACTTTTAAATAGAACAATTGCAACTAAAAGCTTGTCTTTCTTGAGGAATAATGCTATGAAATATATGTTCGTTTTTAGCATTATCAAATACCAATAGTACATACATCTAAAAGCTGTGTATTGTACGAGTACGAATACGGGTGCATACGAGTAGAATTGTTGATGAAACTGAACGAGGATATAATTGTAAGCATTTTTGTTAAGTAGAAGTATTTTGATAAGTGTATTGAAGTCTTTCAAAAGTGTATAAATACATATTAAAACACTACATGTATATACATTTTAACTGAGTCGTTA
The DNA here is from genome assembly GCF_046630445.1 of Rutidosis leptorrhynchoides. Taxonomy (NCBI): domain Eukaryota; kingdom Viridiplantae; phylum Streptophyta; class Magnoliopsida; order Asterales; family Asteraceae; genus Rutidosis; species Rutidosis leptorrhynchoides. The sequence continues at coordinate 143,053,699 of NC_092334.1, read as the reverse complement.
AGTCATCGTTAGTCGTTACATGTAAGTGTTGTTTTGAAACCTTTAGGTTAACGATCTTGTTAAATGTTGTTAACCCAATGTTTATAATATCAAATGAGATTTTAAATTATTATATTATCATGATATTATCATGTATGAATATCTCTTAATATGATATATATACATTAAATGTCTTTACAACGATAATCGTTACATATATGTCTCGTTTCAAAATCATTAAGTTAGTAGTCTTGCTTTTACATATGTAGTTCATTGTTAATATACTTAATGATATGTTTACTTATCATAGTATCCTGTTAACTATATATATATATCCATATATATGTCATCATATAGTTTTTACAAGTTTTAACGTTCGTGAATCACCGGTCAACTTGGGTGGTCAATTGTCTATATGAAACATATTTCAATTAATCAAGTCTTAACAAGTTTGATTGCTTAACATGTTGGAAACATTTAATCATGTAAATATCAATCTCAATTAATATATATAAACATGGAAAAGTTCGGGTCACTACAACTTTGACTCGTGATTTTGAATTCGATACTAGGAATTGAAACCTAGGATTTTGCAGATTGATTGAGTAAAGGATTTCTAATAGAACTGCATTTAAGAATTTTGAATATTGATTCATTTTTGAATAATTTAAAAAAATGGAACATGAACAGAGGTATTCGACTGGGTTTCTTAAATCTTCTGTTTAATTGAAATTGATAATTGATATTTGTTAATAATTGTGTGATACTCAAATGAATTTGATCGCGTTATATAAGAATTTTATGGGTGTTGATTGATCAAGCACAGAAACAGGATCAGATTAAAATACATAAATCAGGTTAATAAAATAAAAATAAATAGGAAATAGATAGGAATTCACGATGATATCAGACAGGAACCAGAAAAAAAAATTATACAATGCTCGTTCATGATCTGGAAACAGATACCTAATTTTGTTATCTGATCTTTTTGTTTTTTTTATATATTAATAAATATAATACTTTTAATATTAATAATAATAATAATAATAATAATAATATTAATATTAATAGCAAGTATCATGATAATTATTAATAATATTGTTAGTAATAATATTAATAATAATAATATTAACGATTATAATAAGTTGTATTATAATAACAATTAAAATAATTTTAATAATTTTAGTAATAATGATATTACTAATAATATTAATAATATTAGTAATTATATTAATTAATAACAATAATAATGATAATAATAATATTAATATTAATAATGATAATAGTACTAATATAACAACTTACGCGTATCAAGTTTCATATTTATGTGTTATATGATAATATTATTAATATTGATAATAATAATAATTGTAAATGATTTAATGATAATAAATATAACAAATTAATATTAATACATAATTATTTACAAATAATTGTTCGTGAATCGTCAGAATTTGTCGAAGTTTAATGAATTCATGAAAACAGGCTATGCTTAACGTGTCAAATCAGATAAAGATTAGGTTTAAATTTGGTCGAAAATTTTCGGGTTGTTATAGTACCTACCCGTTAAAATAAATTTCGTCCCGAAATTTAGTTGTTGCCATCAATCGGCGTTGTTCGTACATAGACGAGGATATTTACGTTTTATTTGGTTTTCACTTTCCCAGGTATACTCGGGGCCTTGCGTGAATTTCATTCGATAGAATATTGTTTTGTTTCGAGGGTTTAAATCATATGATCCATAAATTCTACGAAGTGCATTTTATTATTAATGCGGAGATTATCTAAAGAATTTAACCAGAGTGGATTGATTAGATTTTCTCAGAAAGAGATAATAACGCTATACAAGCATTTCAATACACATGAAATGTGTTATGAATAATAGTGAGCTTGTTTAAACCTTGTGTGTTTATGCTACAATATTAGGGCAGACAAAACAGAGAGGAGTTCATGAAAATTATAGTCATGAAATTTGATAGAGATCGTCATTCTTTACAACAAGAATGATGAATTAGAGTTTTATCGACATATTTAATATGGATAAAGTAATTCGATTATAGAAAGAGTATAAACGAAGCTATCATAAAAGAGTGAATGAGAAAATTAAATGTTCGCCTTAACTTTTGATGTAGTTACGATTGATTTCCGGATTTCAAGGAATTAAAGAAATCTTCGAAATCTTTATAAGATTTGATTCTCCGGTAATTACGGAAATTAGGATTTTCTTTAATTAAATGCGGTGAATTGCCTCGATTGCTGTGTCTGAAATTTTGATATAAATTAGCTTCTTCCGTTTTATTATCTTCACCACTTCTCAATTCATACTTTCAAAGATTTGTTAATATGCTCAATCCAGTTCTTGTTCTTGACCTTATATTGGTTATTGCCACAATTTTCCTTCTTTTCCAACTTCCACCAGAGGAGTCTGTTTACTTCTATTATGCTCTAGGATTTATTGTGTTTTTAGTTCTCCCGTGTCTTTATATTGCTATACGCATTGATATACACGGTTTGTAATTTCGATATCGTTATCGGGCTTTATATTTTCCCTTATATGTCGAAGTTTCATGCTTTTGTAAAGCAAGTAACGGTCCAGAATTCATAGGTATGAAGTTTCGAATGATCATAATATTCAAAGCAGAAGGAAAGGTAATAGCACGATTTGATTTGTCAAATTACCAGAATATCTGGAAAAGACCGAATCATCAAGAAAATATGTTCTTGATATGTTTAGAGATTTAAGTAGAATGTAAGAGTTGTGTAACATGGCAAATGATGATTATAAAGTCTATGAATCATCATTTTCCATTAAAAATTTAGCATGACTTACTGTAATATAATCACGTTGGCCTGACGTCATTATATTATACTAAATCATGCTTCAATTCCCAACACTACTTCAAATCATTCATATTTTAAACTATAGAAACTAAAACAGTTTCCTTTATGATGTGATAAAGATATCGCAAGGAGACAATTAATTGCAATCAACAATCGTTATGAAGATATCTTCAGAAATATAGAGGATATTTATAACGAAAAATACAATGATATCTTAGAATTTCTAAGATCCAATGACGAGGAAAATTCTTTTGTTTCCTCTGCATTTAATGCTACCATATCTGAATCATTGGTTATCAATCCGAGATGGTTTCAAGAAATTTTATTTTTAGATGATTAAACGCTGATTGTAATCATCAACGGATCTAATGGTTAGCGAATACGCGTTGTTGATGATAATTTCAGTGGTTTGATGTGATACTTCATCATAGAATACGAATGAATATAATTCATGAATGTAGTGATCTTTAGGAAGATAACACCTGCTAAAGCTTTACTTGAATTCTGGTATGTTAATTTCAGAATGTGTAATTAAATTTGTATGAAAATGATTGTGTATCACAGTGAAGGTAGTGAGTATAATTAATGATTTATGAATCGAAATTGAAGAATGTACAGTGTATTAATGTGAGATGTAAATATTTCTCCGGTATTACCTACCCGTTAAAATATTTTCACAATTAACAGTTTGTACAATAGAATTTACAATCTTTATGAAGATATACATTCATATATGTGTTCTTCAGATGTAATCATGGATTTAATGAGTTAATATATATTAAATTCATCTGATTTGCAGTTTGAAAAGAGAGTAAATAATCTCCAAAACCTTAGAGATTTCATAATTGTCGCGAAATATTTCGCTAATGAAGTTATGAATCAATACATTCATCGTTACACTTGATTTATTATGAAATGGAGTTTATTGTGCTGAAGCAGTGATTAACAAGTGTTAAGTCATTAGCGAAGGGTGTACAACATAGCATATTAGTGATATGAATTAACCAAGTAGTACATACTAGTTGAGATTCTCACATAATTGCTTAGTACGATAAAATTTATTATTATTCCAAATCATATATATATAAGGTATACATATATAATTCTTCACGAAGAATGAGTCAATACATCTTAACTCTTTATTGCTAATATTCCTTGGTATCTATGGGCGTATGATGTTGATATTTGAGGTACTGAGTGTGATGCGGATGTTGTTGTTGGTGGTGATGATGGTACTGGTCATGCTGCAGGTGCTGCTGCTGGTGTTCATAGGTTTCGCACCAAATTTTCCAGAGCCACCACTCGAGCGCGAAGCTTATTGACTTCTTCTACTATTCCGGGATGATTGGCGGTTGGAACAAGGGGGTGAATAAGATCTAAAATCTTCGATATTATATATTCGTGACGGGATACCCTGGAATGAAGAGAGAAAATGGTGTTTCGGACTGGTTTTCCGGTAAGTGCTTCAGGTTCTTCGCCAAGATATGAATTTGGTTGGTGAAAGGGATCACCTTCTTCTTGCCTCCATTGATTGAGTCAGCTACGAACCCATCCCCAATTCATCCAGAATAGATGATGGCTGATTGGTTCGTTTGTTCCGGTTACGCTGCCGTGGGAGCTCGAGGAGTTCGAGAAATTCATATTATGTGTTTGGAATAGGGTTTGATATGAAATGGGTATTGAATACTGAATGATATATTCGTCTCCTTGAATATGTATTTATAGCAAAAAGATTTCTGTAATTTACGGAGGAAATTTAGGAAAAGTGGTAGACAAAGTTTACTGGGATAGATATGATGAGATATGATGTGTCATCCATTTATGTAATAATGGTGGTATGACGTGTTGAGATTTGTAACCAGATATTGATTAAAGAATTTCAATTCGTATACTGTGATAACCTAGTGACATTTTCTGGTTCGCAAACCGATGCATAAAGGCATAAGATACGTGAGTGTTTGAAGTAGTAGCAGGAGCTCGTGGACGAACCATTATCTTCAATAACATATAGAAGTTTGATAAATCTGATAGGTCATAAGTTTGAAAAAAAAATTAAGTGGAATAAAGATGAATATGATATAAACGAAACACTTTATTTTATTAAGAACGAGGCTTTAAACAAGCCTTCTTTTTACAAGATTCGGGGATAGAAATAGTTTAAGGCCTAGCCTTTGCATAGATAAAAAAATAACTAGGAAATATTAAGATTGAAGTAGTCTTCATATTTCTTTTTCTCGTCCTCAACCTTCTTCATAAACTTTTCAATTTTCTCGTTCTTCTCCTTTTATTCCTCATAAAGATACTCGAGGTTATCATAAAGATTGGAAACATCATTGTTGATTACATGGTACATGTAGTCCCTCATAGAAAGTTGACTATTCATGTGGTCTTCCTCCATCTTAAATCTAAGGTCAACATCTTCTCTCAAATAGGTAAGAGATTGTTTTCCCCAGTGGGTATTGCGTTCTTCATCGTCCTTCACTTTCATCACCTCCTCCATCACTTTTTCTGTGTTATACTTTACAAGTTTTTCTAGCCTTTCGGTTTGGGTTTCAAAGGATTCTATGATGATTTCTTTCAAGATTTTGTTTTCTTTCTCTAGGTTATTTAGTCGCGCCTCTATCTGAGCGATGTTTTCACGAGATGGTGAGCTAGCCCTTTTTGATGGACCGGCTTTATCAGCAGTAGCGGTTTCGGTTTGCTTTCTCTTTAGAGATAAGTTTTTAGACGATTCCTCAATAGGCTCTTTTTCGGGCTCGTAGCCTGAGTAGTCACCATTGTAGTTAGGAAGGCTTTGAATAGCTTCCCATTCAGACGTACTCGTTAGTTTATATACCGGTGAGTGATTAGAGCCAGAGTCAGCAGAATCAACAGGTATCGCATTTGAATGTGGTGGCATAATTGGAGAGTAGACAGAGTTCTCTGATTGGCTCGGCATTCTAAGAAATATTAAAGAATTTAATAAGCATAGTTTCTAAGGTATAGTGTAGCATTTAACAATTAAAGACAACAATTAAAGGCACTATGGTCAGGGAAAGTTGTAGTCCTACATTACTAAGGTACCTAATTGTATAAGGCACAAATAAAATGCAATCCTGGTTCTCTACAACAACCTGCTCTGATACCAATCTGTGACACCCCCAAACAGGGCCTGAGGTATTTGTGTCTAATTATATCAAATCACGGTTGTATAAACGAGAATGACTCTACATGAGACGTTTTGTTGAGTTTTGCAGCGGAAGATAAATATGCCTTTAATTGATATGATATGTAATGGAGACTCCAAGCATAGCAAGCAATCATCATCAAAGCAGTAGATATACAGCGGAAGCAATATTCAAGTACCTAAGAATAAACATGCTTAAAAAGTCAACACGAGGTTGAGTGAGTTCATAGGTTTGTCATAAATAATGATTTCAGTAATAGTGTTAGACCACGAGATTTGTTTTCATAAGTAGATCACTCAGATCCAGTCAAGTTGATCTCCTGCAGGATCAAAAAGTTATGCCAGTGCGTGATATTTAGACTAAACGTTATTTGCCCCGTGACAAATTGTTCTGTCCTTGTCGTTTAATTTCATTATCAAGTAATACAAAGACTTAGTCAAATGTATTGGGGACGTTACTCCCGATAGGCCTATCCCCAATAATTAAGAATGCCGCAGCAATTAAAAATATCACTGTAGGGACTTAGTCGGACATAGCCGGGTATAGCATAGTTTTAACAGTTGGTACTGATATTTAGACTAAACTTTCAAGTTTACCCCGTACAAGTTATCGTTTATACTTTTCGGTTGGGGACTTGCTGGTCATAGCCCAACATATCACAGTTTAATAGTTGGTACTGATATTTAGACTAGACTTTCAAGTTTGCCCCGTACAAGTTATCGTTTATACTTGTCGGTTGGGGACTTGCTGGTCATAGCCCAACATATCACAGTTTAATAGTTGATACGTGTAAAACAGTTATAAAAGTTGTGCATGTATTCTCAGCACAAAAATGTAAAGAGTAAAAGAAATCATATGAAACTCACGATACGATAGTTTGTATGATATGCGTATGATAACACTTGAACAAATACAGAGATGTCCTCGGATTCACGAACCTATATCAAGTTTATATATTAAAATCTATAATTGTAATTGAACAATTATTTTATTAATGGTGAAATTTTTATTGTTGTTTCAATAAATTATATGTTTTATTAAACTATTTTAATTAACTGATTTATTGATAATTGTTATATAATAAGTATAATACATATGACTTAATACTTATTTAGCAAAATAATAATAATAGTAAATAATAACAATAATAATAATAATGATAGTAATAATAATAAAGTAAAAGTTTTAATATTATTGTTAAGATAGAAATGTAGTTTTAATAAAAATAACACTTTTAATAATAAGGTTAATCATATTGGTGATAATAATGACAACATTAACAATAATACTTATATTAATGATAATAAATAATGTTGATAATTTTAATAAAGATAATAATAACAAAATGATATTTTTATTAAAAATGTTAATTTAAATGATAATACCAAGGATAGATTTAAAAGTAATAATATTTTTAGTAATAATAATAATAATATTAATTTTAATGATGATGATAATATTAGTAATAATAGTAATAATATAAATGATAATCTTTATAATATTACTCCACTTGTTTTAATAATAATAATTAATAATAACTATAATAATAATAATAATACTCATAATTATAATAATCATAATAATAATATTAATATTAGAAATGGAAACTACCTTAAGAGCCCTTCTAAAAAAAAATGCCCAAGACGGGACTCGAACCCGTGACCTCTCGAAACCCGTCAAGTACTCAAATCAGCTGAACAGATCTATCTTTCTGTCTATATATATATATATATATATATATATATATATATATATATAACCCGTAACAAATTATCTCCCTTTTCTTCACACTAATTCGATCGACCAACTTTTACAGAATCAACACATAAATATCATGATTCGTTTTGGGTTCGTAGATAAAACAGAATCAACTTATAAAATGTGATTTTTTTGATTAACAGATACCAAAAAAAAAAAATATCTGTGAAGAAAAATACGAGAGGAACTCCAACAATGATTTCAAACTTCGATCACTTTTAGATAATGATTTCTACATGAAATACGTTGTAAATCCTTCCTAGAAACTTTCAGAATCGTCAATTTAACTTAAAACATAACAGGTAACTCGAATTTGTTCAAAGAAAAATCGTTTGACTTTTTGAACCCAAACTTTGACTCGTGATTTTGAATTCGATACTAGGAATTGAAACCTAGGATTTTGCAGATTGATTGAGTAAAGGATTTCTAATAGAACTGCATTTAAGAATTTTGAATATTGATTCGTTTTTGAATAATTTAAAAAATGGAACATGAACAGAGGTATTCGACTGGGTTTCTTAAATCTTCTGTTTAATTGAAATTGATAATTGATATTTGTTAATAATTGTGTGATACTCAAATGAATTTGATCACGTTATATAAGAATTTTATGGGTGTCGATTGCTCAAGCACAGAAACAGGATCAGATTAAAATACATAAATCAGGTTAATAAAATAAAAATAAATAGGAAACAGATAGGAATTCACGATGATATCAGACAGGAACCAGAAAAAAAAAATTATACAATGCTCGTTCATGATCTGGAAATAGATACCTAATTTTGTTATCTGATCTTTTTGTTTTTTTATATATTAATAAATATAATACTTTTAATATTAATAATAATAATAATAATAATAATAATAATAATATTAATAGCAAGTATCATGATAATTATTAATAATATTGTTAGTAATAATATTAATAATAATAATATTAATGATTATAATAAGTTGTATTATAATAACAATTAAAATAATTTTAATAATTTTAGTAATAATGATATTACTAATAATATTAATAATATTAGTAATTATATTAATTAATAACAATAATAATGATAATAATAATATTAATATTAATAATGATAATAGTACTAATATAACAACTTACGCGTATCAAGTTTCATATTTATGTGTTATATGATAATATTATTAATATTGATAATAATAATAATTGTAAATGATTTAATGATAATAAATATAACAAATTAATATTAATACATAATTATTTACAAATAATTGTTCGTGAATCGTCAGAATTTGTCGAAGTTTAATGAATTCATGAAAACAGGCTATGCTTAACGTGTCAAAATCAGATAAAGATTAGGTTTAAATTTGGTAGGAAATTTCCGGGTTGTTATATAACACTACCACTATCAATTACAAGTCACAAAAACAGCTTTTACATTGTGAAATTTATATAAAAAAAATACACGATGAACACCCACTGTCCCTGTTCGTGTTCCAAATTTTGAAAAACTCAAATCCTAAACAAATTGCAAAAAGTAATAATGCAGTTTGGTTAGGATTCGTTATTGTAAATTATCTACAAAAGATCTTTCTCCAATTCTTCATATTTAATTCGAATTTTGGAGTCAAACTTGAATTTTAAAAAGTCAACAAATTCGTTCATGAAGAAATTCGTAAGTGTTTCGATGTATTAGCTTCAATTGGCGATTCTAATAGTTTCTAGACATGTTTAGAAAACTAATTCGTGTTGTATGTTTAGTCTAAAACGCTTCCGAAATCGAAAATCAATTTTTTTTAAAACACCTTCGACGAGCAGAAGGTCTGTTATATATATATATATATATATATATATATATATATATATATATATATATATATATATATATATATATATATATATATATTAAATTCGTTTTCATTACATACAAATATCGTTATTATTTCTTTCTGTTGTTATCAAGTGGTCTAAATCGTTAAATAATTGATTTGTGTTTCCACCCTGGTCGATTTGGTCACTGATCGAGAGGTTGAAGATGAAAAAGAGGAGTCAGATAATACGGATTATATGGTTTTGGGTCGAGATTATATCAGGAAAATATAAATGGCCGAATGGTTAGAGGTGTATCGGTTAAGCGGGAGGTCATGGGTTCGAGCCCGGGCTAAGTCGTTTTATTTTTTAAAAAGCCTATCCTCTTAAGGTAGTTATTTTCTTTTTATGTTCATTATTTCCTTATTATTATTACTATTATTATTATTATTGCCCTTATTGTGATTATTATTGTTAATGTTAGTATTATAATTGATATAAGTAATTGAATTATAAGTATTATCTTTAAGTATTACTATTATTGTTATTATCATTATTGTTAAATTATTATTATAAATATTACTAATATTATTATTATTATTATTATTATTATTATTATTATTATTATTATTATTATTATTATTATTATTATTATTATTATTATTATTATTATTATTATTATTATTATTATTATTATTATTATCATTTTTGTATTATTATCATTATTATGTTTACGATTATTATTATTAATGAAAGGAGTGTAATTATAAATAATATCATCTCTATTATTAATAGAATTATTAGTATTGTTATTATTAAACCTTTTATCAATATTATTATTAGTAGTAAAATTGGATATTTTTATAAGTATTATTATTATCAGTACTAATATTGTTACCGTTAATACCAAAAAAATATCATTTCTTTTAAAATCTATCATGTTATTTAAAAATTGGTACTATCATCGAAATTAACATTTTTAATAAAATTATTAATTTGTTATTATTATTAAAAACTAACATCATTACAATTATTATTATTATTATTATTATTATTATTATTAACATAAGTATCGATTTTAACAAATATCGTTATTATTATTGGTAAATCATTATTATCAAAACTATCATTTTGTTACAAATAACTATTTTGTATCTAAAATATACTTAATACATATATTATAATTATATTAATAGTTTATATACCTACATATCAAACATAATAATAATATTTATATAAATACTTATATATAACAAATTATTGATATCTTTTTATATAATGCTAACCTTATATATATATATATATATATATATATATATATATATATATATATATATATATATATATATATGATATTAAACAATTTGAATATATGCACAAACTAAATAAGTATAATATATAATTAAAGATAAAATATAAAATTGTTCGATTATGATTATATGTATTAATATATATACAAATGATATAGGTTCGTGAATCCGAGGCCAACCTTACACTTGTTCAGTGTCGTCGTATGTATTTTTACTATAAAATTCAATAGGTGGGTTTCATTTGCCTTTTTACCCTTTATATTTTTGGGCTGAGAATACATGCGAAATTTTTATAAATGTTTTACGAAATAGAAACAAGTAATCGAAACTACATTATATGGTTGAATGATCGAAGCCGAATATGCCCCTTTTGCTTGGTAACCTAAGAATTAGTAAACCGATCTACTAATTGACGCGAATCCTAAAGATAGATCTATTGGGCCTAACGAACCCCATCCGTTGGAGCGGATGCTTTAGTACTTCGATGTTGTTTTATCATGTCCGAAGGATTTTTCGGAATGATAGGGGATATTCTTATATGCATCTTGTTAATGTCCGTTACCAGGTGTTCAATCCATATGAATGATTTTTGTCTCTATGCATGAGACGTATATTTATGAGAACTGGAAATGAAATTCTTGTGGTCTATTAAAATGATGAAAATGAATGATTATGATAAACTAATGAACTCACCAACCTTTTGGTTAACACTTGAAAGCATGTTTATTCTCGGATATGAAAGAAATCTTCCGCTGTGCATTAGCTCATATTAGAGACATTACTTGGAGTCATTCATGACATATTTCAAAAGACGTTGCATTCGAGTCGTTGAGTTCATCAAGATTATTATTAAGTCAATTATAGTTGAATATATTATGAAATGGTATGCATGCCGTCAACTTTCGATGTAAAACAAGTTTGTCTTTTAAAAACGAATGCAATGTTTGTAAAATGTATCATATAGAGGTCAAGTACCTTGCGATGTAGTCAACTATTGTGAATCGTTTGTAATCGATATGGACTTCGTCCAGATGGATTAGAACGGGTCTCTACACCAAAATACTTAGCAGATGATCTGGTGGGTCATGCATTCTAACCCGGTGGGTCTAAGAAACTACGTATAAAATAAATTCCTATACAGGTCGACTCAAAACACATTAAATTGAGTAATTCACTAAATAAATTCTTAAGTACATTGATGGTACGGTATATTGGATCTACAACTTGTACCTAAATTAGCTCTTCTCATTCAATTGAACATTCAAAACTGATCGAGAAATTGACTAAATACACTATATAGATCGGAGTGTTGAACAAATGGGTTTCATCAAAATCATCTCCATCTCTTCCAATTTCTCATCAGGTGAAATTAGGTAAACTTTGTGAACTAATCGTCCAGCACCATCATCAAATGAACCTACACAGACTTACTTGACCTCTTCTACAACTTTGGATTAATTATTCAGTTCAACTAAAAAGTTTCTTTTATTTTATTATATTCAAACATGTATTCTTTATCACCATCATCATCATCTATAACCTTATTCTTCTTTTTTTACTTGTACTTATCTACTGTATATCCTACTGTCTCTGTACTTTGTACTACACAAAAAAATAATAAATAAATAAATTGAACCTGTTTTATTACTGTTGTCAACAACTGTGGCTTCATTGTTTGGCCAGGAATCTCCAAAATTACACCCTCCGACAGTCGAGATTTCAACAAAACTGGATTCGAGCTCACAAAGGGTGCTTCACTCCCATTTAAAGTTTCTTCCGGATGGAACAGCCGTATCTGGGGCCAAACAGGTTGCAAATTAGAGAAGGTTCTACACAGATGAAGAGCGTTATATTAGCTACGAAGGTTCTAATTCTGTTTTACCAATGTGGATTTTGACACCAAAAGGACAAATTAGAGACAGTGAAATTCAACGAATCGAGATGAACAAGTCGTTTTGTTCAAACGACTTGTTCATCTCGATTCGTTGTTTTTCGTGATGTTTTGGATCAAGTTGCTTCACAACAAATGCTATTCGAAGCACTAGGAATCTGTTCCAACTTTCAATATGAAGTAATTTTCGATTTTAGATTTTTTTTCATTGGATATTACCTCAATTTAAAAAAAAATTTAAACACGCAATCCTTTTCTTGCACAAAAATTAAATTGGAATCCTTTTCAGGCATCTTTTTTGGGGTTACCTTTATTGTTAAATTTGGTAACTTATGTTACCTTTTTGGGCCATTTGCCCTAGATCATTTTGTGATTAGTTTGCATTAAACGGGCTGCGTAGCAAATCAGGTTATATTAGCCTTAAAGGTTCTTATACTGATTTCCCCATGTGGATTTTGACACCCAAAGGGCAGCTAAGAGATGGTGATGATTCTATGTGTGGATGCCTGAGTTTTGTTATGGGTACGATTCAAGTAATGGATGTGTACACTCTACTTTTCCTCGATGTATTAGAGAGAATGACAGTTTTAGTGAAAAGAATGGCGATTTTGATCCGTTTTTGACAAAAAGTGTTACCAATGATGATGATTCAAGTTTAAGTATTAGTGACTGTTTCATTAAGTGCTGGAGAAACTGTAACTGTGTGGGATTCAATAACAGTACTACTAATGGAACTGGCTGTGTTATTTGGACCAGAAGTAATAAGTTTAAAAATAATCCGCATCACAACTCTACGCTAAGATATGTGATTAACCACCAACCAATCAATCCAAGTACAGGTATTAATGTTTATACCTATTGTTTTTGTTACAGTTTTGAATCTAAAAATGTGATATGCAGGAAACATGAAATGGACATGGATAGTAATTGGTGCTGTCATTCCTTTGGTTATAATCTTTATGGGGCTTTTATGGTTTATAAAGAAGCGTAAGCATAAACGAGAAGGTACATATACTACTATAATGATAGCAATGAACTTATGTTATAGTTACGTTGTATTATCCAAAGTAGTAGTTTCTACTTATTGATATACTTATTATAGAGCACGAGAGGCGAAAGAGAGATAGATATTTTCTAGAGTTGACGGCTTCTGAAAGTTTCAACGATATACACGAGCTCCAAAACAATGTCGGGAAAGGGAATAATGTATTATTATTTAGTTTTGCGTCTATTATGACCGCCACAAATGATTTCGCACATGAGAATAAGTTAGGACAAGGTGGTTTTAGACCGGTTTACAAGCTATATTTGATAGACTTGTTTGGTTCTTGCAATTGTACAAGTATTCTGACGAATTAAAAATCTAATGTAACTAAAATAAAACAGGAAAAACTAAGTGATGGACCAGAAATTGTGATAAAAAGGCTCTCAAGAGCATCTGGTCAAGGGCTAGTGGAATTCAAGAATGAACTCGTTCTTATATCCAAACTCCAACACATGAATCTTGTTCGAGTCATTGGTTGTTGTATTCACAGAGATGGAAAAATGTTAATTTACGAATATATGCCTAACAAAAACTTGGATTTTTTTCTCTTTGGTAGGAATTTCTATATCATAAGTTGATTTATAATGTGGTTGTTTTGATGATGTTTGTGCATGATACAATCTTATAATGTCTTTCAGATGAAAATAGAAAGGCAGAGCTAGATTGGCCCAAAAGATTCAACATCATAGAAGGAGTTGCTCAGAGTGTTATATCTTCATAAATACTCAAGAATGCGAGTTATTCATAGAGATTTAAAAGCCAATAATATTCTTTTAGATGATAATTTGAACCCTAAGATTTCTGATTTTGGTATGGCAAGAATTTTCAAAAAGAATGAAACAGAAGCAATGACTAACAGGGTGGTTGGAACATAGTAAGTTATCGTTCTTCATGGTCAATCTGTATGTATGAATTTGATGTTGGTCAGATTTATATATATATATATATATATATATATATATATATATATATATATATATATATATATATATATATATATATATATATATATATATATATATATATATATATATATATATATATATATATATATATATATATATATATATATATATATATGTTTCTTGATACCTTAAGCAAAATTTTGTGTGTTTTCGGTGGCTATATGCCTCCTGAGTATGCAATGGAAAGGACTTTCTCCATCAAGTCCGATATCTTCAGCTTCGGAGTATTGATCCTAGAAATCATCAGTGGAATAAAAAATAGTAGTTTCGTTTATCTTGACCTTACATTCAATCTTATTGGCTATGTAAGTCTACTCCCTATCCATATAAAACTCCTGCAACATCCAATTGCTTATTATTGTCATGTCATACAGCAGGAAGTACCTTATTTTCAGTGAGTCCAAACAGCTTATGCTATGATAAATATTATTGATGAAAAAGTTTTTACTCTTAATGATTTAGGCATGGGAGCTATGGAAACAAGGAGATACATTGGAGTTGAAGGATCCAACGCTTGAAGATACATTTGTTGTAGAGCAACAGTTGTTGCGGACTGTTCATGTTGCTCTTTTGTGTGTCCAAGAAAGTGAAACAGATAGACCAACGACATCAGATATGATCACCATGCTTCTTAATGATACTGTCTCACTACCCACACCAAATAGACCAGCATTCGTCATTGGCAGAGTGGAGTCAAAGTCAACTGCGGGCGAAAGCAAGGAGATCGATGCTTCAGTGAACAATATGACCATATCTGTTATGGAGGGTAGATAGAGTATGAGGATAGGAGATAATTTTATCGGCATATAACTGCTTTATTTTTTAATTACTCTTGTAAATGGACTTTGAAATACATTTGTTATTTTATTTTATTAAATTTGATTAAATTGATAAACTTCTTCAATCTACTAATTACAGTAAATTACAGATTAGATAGGAAATATTGTATTGTGGAATTATTATTATAAAATAAAATTACTCCATCATATAAATAAAATGGGAAATTGGTCAAAATGTCCTCATTTCAGAAAATTGTTTAGCAATATGCTCTATAAAAACGTAATTTCAAAAATGCCATCTAAGCACGCATCACGTAACACGCATGAGCGTGCAATCCTGTGTGTGATGCGTGTTATCGAGATTTTCATCAAAACAGCTTACTTTCTGTGTGTGATGACGATAACGATGACGAGGACGACGACGAAGCGGAATTGAATGATATTACATAGTCATGTAATTTAGCATTATATAAACACAAACAATTTACTTTTCAAAAATGAAATTAACATTAGATAAAATTGAAAGGTCAAATACTATATGTCTTATACGTATAAAGTATCCATAATAATCTACTAATATTGTTAGTAATACATTGCAAAAAAAAAAAAAAAAAAAAAAAAAAAAAAACATAGAAAGAAAACATCGATGTCCATGTCACAAATATTCTTTTGTCAGAGGTGTTCTTCTTCTTCTTTCTTGAGGTTGGAAGGTAGGTTTAATTTGAGTATTGAAAGGATGAACTACTTATTCTATTGCAAGGATTGTATTTTTAGTTTCATTCAAGTCTTAGATGGTTCTTAGATGATCGTTTTTGGGTGGTGATATTTTTGTTGTCAAAATCAGTTTTATTGGTGATTTTTCTTTTGTGCTTTCGAGTAGTGGTCTCAGGAGATTATTCTATGTGCTTTCAAGTGGTCTTAGGTGATTTTAGGTTGTGGTGTTACGTGGTGGTTATTGGTTCATGGCTCGAGTTTGGAGTTATTGATACCATCGAGTGTACTGTTGTTGTTACAGATAATATATCTTGGTTACTATTGTTACATTTAAAATTTCACACGAAAGTCAAATCCATCGTGATGTTTGTCTTTGACATGATCATGGTACTCTTCTCCGTGAATGTGAAGACATTTTTAGGGATGAATGACCCTCTCAGGGTGAAGCTCATGGTTCTGTTTTTTACATTGACGCTATTCTATATAGCGTACCAGGCCCACTCGATGCAGTCGGGTAGTTCAACCCGAAAACAGGTACAAAAGCTTAAAATTGGTGTCGTGATTGCAATTGTAGCATGTTTCATAAGAGGCCTCTAAACATAAGTCTGATTACCTATCAAGTCTATCTTCCTTCTGATTCTTTACTTGTAGCTTGTGTCATAACAGTCCTTTAACCATAAGTCCGATTAGCTATCAAGTCTTTCTTCCGTCTGATTCCTTTTTGTGAAAAGAGGAATAGAGGACTGTTATAACACAAACTGCAATTGCAATCACATCACCAAGCTTAAGCTTTTGTACCTGGCTCCGGGTTGAACTAACCGACTGCATGGAGTGGGTTCATTGGTACGCTATATAGAATAGATCCAATATAAAAAAACAGTACCATTAGCTTCACCTGTTAGGGTCATCCGGCTTCGGGGTGCTTTACCACTCCCAACTTGCTCATTCAAAACAGAAATTTAGTAATTTAATTGGAGAAAATTATCCTAACCAGTCAGTGCAATAGTCAATGAGTAATCTTACTTTATTATTATTATTATTATTATTATTATTGTTATTATTAGTATTATTGTTATTATTATTATTGTTATTGTTATGTTATTAGGACGCATACCAAAATAGTGATAGTATGGCTGCTCATTTATATTTTCAAGTGTGGCCAGCCTCTCAAACACTTCATCACGAGCTGGTTCATCTAACTGTTGAAGCAGCTCTACCAACTCCTCATCAGGCAGTTTGCTGGCTGCAACCAGTGCACTCTGGGAATCAATAGTTAGTTGATCAACCAGTATTGAAATTTTTGGAGCAATGGTTACTCCCTTGTAAACAAACTTAGGGACAACCTCATCTGGATCAGCAACTGTGGGCATGTTATCAGTACAACACCCTTAGCAGATTCAACTTTATCAGCTTTGTTGCTACCAGCATCCACACTCTCACCCTGAGTACCAGCATCAGGGGCAACATCAGATATAACCATCTTACCAGCTGCAGTAGGAGAAATTGTTTCAAAAACCATATCATCAGAATCAAGAACATCAGCAGTGGTAGTTTGATCATCACCACCCATAGAGTTGTAACAACCCGACTTTTTTCGTTAATTCATTTTAACGCCCGTCTTTTTTTAAAATAATGTCTTTCGTTATCTAAATTCATACATTTCGTTAACTAACATTCTTAATATTCCCGTTATTTAATTATAACATCTTTCATTTACTCTAGCGTATTTAAAAATAATTCGTTCGGTTAATTCACGCATCCGCTTTTAAACTTGAGGGACTAATCGTGTCAAGTGGTCAAAGTGGTGACTAGGTCAACTAGTCAACCACCTCACCTCCTCCATTCATTTCATTTCTTTTTTTTCCTTTTCCATTTTCTTTCAAGTAATACTTCCATTTTTTTGCATCCTTTTCATCTTCAACAAAGATTCATCATCTACTCAAGATCTAGCAAGCCTCAACTCAAACAAATTGTACTTTTGAAATCCTTGCATCTTCCTCTACGTTTTGATACTAACTTCATCACTTTTGGGTAACTTTTCTAAAACTCTAGATTTCTCTAAATTAGTTTTATAGACTTGAAATAGTGTTAGTTATTGTCTATAGCTCGAGTCTAGCATGAATATGTGATTTATTTGCTCGATCTTGTTGTTTTGCATAAACTAGCATGAACTTGAAATGGGTGTGCTTAATCTTGAGATTTGGTGGATTAAATGTTGTTTAAATGTTAAAGTTCATATATTAAATGTGTTACTAGCATCATTAGCTTTGTTTTGGTATGTTGGTTGACTTAGAAAAACTTCATTAACATAAATGTAAAATTCTTGATTCTTGGTTAGGGTTTGATAGCTTTTAAAATGAACTTTTGATGCTTTGAATGCTATGAAATGTGGTTAGTAAGTGTTTAGTTGCAATGTATGTTTAATTACCTTCGAAACGGCATATCGTATGTGTAAATTGGATGCCCGAATCACCATTTGCATTTTTGAGCTTGAAACGTTAAATAATGATCATTCGACGAGGATTCGGTTATTTCAAATGATGTACTTGATTGATGATATGTGTTTAGTTGTATTCCTCGTTAAATTACCTTTCTAACGATATAAGATACGTGTTTTGAATGTTTACGGTTCATTAGTTATGTTTGTTTGGAGTTTGAATCGTGCATATGAAAAATTTAGCATAACAGCTCCTGGAAAATCCACCTTTGAAATCGTGGAGCTCCCCACACACAAACCTCCACGATCACGGAGCAGGGTCTGAAAGGCCTGAAATTGGCTGATCAAACTCACTTTGTGATTCCACAGTTTCACCCCCGCTTAACCGCAACTCCGATTAACATGAAACTTGGACAACATACTTATATGTGGTTTCTCATCATGGAAAAATTATCGGAAACTCGACCCGACCCAGTTGACTTTGACTTTGACCAAGTTTGACTTTTAGTCAAACTTAACCAAACACTTATGCAATCGTTCTAACGTGCTTTTATACGTATATCTCACATGAAACTTGAAAATTTGATTCACATGCTATATTAATCGAGTCGTAACGAGCCATAAGACTAATTAAACACATTTCGCCCGACCTTGTGTCGTTACCGGTAATTGATACGACTTATTTGTTTAGGTCAAGGCTAAGCAACTTTCATTTGCACAACGTTTAATTTCAAATACTTTGGCGTGCGACTACGGTGAGATCATAGTCCCATATTTTCAATAACTTTTACTCTTTTAAATCATGGGATGAGAAACATATACATTTTATACTACTTACTTTTATGCTTTGAACACAAGTACGAAAACAAACATTCCACGTGCGAGTTAGAACAAAAAGCCTCAATTCGATTATCATTAGTTACACTTGCAGGGTGTAAGCGAGAACTTACGTTGTGTGGCCATACGGGTTTGACAAACCCTCATTTGAACGGTGCGACCGTTGACGGATGAAATGTATTTTTGAGGATAAGTGTAGGTTCTAACACTATGTTTATGGGGTTCGTGTACAGTTTAGTCTTGATAATTGGGTGCTCGTGAATAACAAAAACTTTTGGAATGTAAATGATTTGGATAATCAACTTTATGGAAATACGAAATCTTGTGGTTTAAAAACAACGTTTACAAATACACCTATGATTTCACCAACGTTTTTCGTTGACAGTTTTCTATATGTTTCTCAGGTTCTTGATTGGCTACTTGATACATGCTTTCGCACACTTTGATTACTTGCTTGGGGTCAACCACGCATGCATATGCTAGGAATAGCACCTTTGGATTTAAACTTAAAGCATACCTACGTACGCTATTTATAACAACTGTGATTTTCAAGTAATTATGTCGCAAGTTATTTCAATAATACCTTATACTTTTGTAAACTTGAACTTGTTTCCGAACCGTTGGGTAAACTAAACTTTGTAAGTCTTATACGATTCAAATGAATGCGACATAATTTTGGTCAAACGCGTCTCATTTAGGGACTATGACCACGTAACGGGACCTAAGTTGATGGCGCCGTCAATAGCGATTTTGTCGGGTCGTCACAAGAGTCACCCCTGGAACCAACATCTGGTGCCTCATCAGAAACAATAATATCACCAACACCATTCACATAAATGAAATGCCTGGGAATAGCAGTATCAGCATCCAGATTACTACCAGCAACAATTGAATCAATGACCATATCATCAGCTACATGACCATCAGTAGTTTGGTCATCAGCACTAATAACATTAGGAATGACTACATCACCAGCAGTAGCCATCTCCTCATCAACAGTATCAGTTTCACCAGTACCAACATCAGCAGAGGAAGTCTTTTCAATTGCATCAGCTTCTCCGCCCTCTGCAAGCTTATCATCTGTAACAAAGGTAACATTTAATGTTAGCAAAAGTAGAACCAAATAAATTTGACTCAACAATTGCATCTGTTGTTGGTCTCTGGGTACAAACTTGTGTTTTAGTCAGCCCTTCGATTGAGATAGAGTTTGGTGTCTGTAAGTGCAGATGTGGCTCTACTGACTCATTGGCAACACATGTTGACTCAGATTGTGTAAGAGTTTTGTAAGGTTTAGATATATTAGTGTGACTCTTTTCATGGTCCAAGTTACAACTGGGCTATGCAATAGCATGAGCTGGTTCAACACGATAAAGACCCAGCTCAAGTCTGCTTTGGGGGTCAAGTATGTTCTTTGTTGGTTGTACTGTCAGTAGAGGATATTTCTTGAAGAATGTTTTTGAAATATGTGGAAGTATCTGGTTAGAAGAACATGGGTTGTTATTCCTCTTAACACTAGTTTTAAAACAGTCAGCTTGGAAGTAAAGATAATACATTTAACTCCACTTTCAATATTTGTGTCAGTAGATAAAATATTTGGAATTATGTTAGTGATTGCTGCTGATTGGTCTAGAGACGTACCAGGTTCCATAGCCTACTCCTTCACAGGAACATCAGTTGAGACTGGTGCTTTTTCCCCTTTGGCATGCTTGGAGCCAGCTTTAGCATGTTAAGACTTGCATGTTACCAAGAAATGGATGAGCAACAGATTCCAAAACTAGAGATGGGTAGTCAGTATATAAGACTAGGGATGTTCAATATTATCAGAGAGCACTAGATTCTAATACAACTACTGCTTTACCAGTTTTTGCGGCAGTGGCTGTTCCAGTTGTGGTAGCTGGTTGCTTCGTTGGTGCTGCCGGCTTTCACTAAGAACCCTCCCCCTCAACTGGTGCATCAACAAAGGCTATCTTAAGGTGAGCTCCTCGCTTAGCAGCTAGATATTGGAGCATTGCTAGTGAAGGACCAGTATGAGGTGCAACTGGGGCATCTTTTGAAATACCACCCTGTTTTGGTTTCTGCTCAGCAGTCGGATCAGTGATGCTCCCATAGACATCATCGAGATTATTTTTAAACACAAGACTTAAGAATCTTGGAAAGGGGATCAATTCGCTTTGTGTTGGTGCAACCACCATTTTCCTTAACCTGGTGTAAATCTCAGCAACATAGTCAATGTTTCGATTGAAGATTAACCCATGTCCACTTTTCAGCTCAAAGTTAGAACACTGGTTGAAACTACCTGATTTTTGACTTGAGTCAGTATGCCAAAGAAGTAATTCCAGATTGATGGCATGTTCATCCTCAAGGGACTGTGACCAGTAACTCCACCCTAATAGTCGATGAACTGCAGTACCTCCTTCCTGAACTCATCACTTGTCAAAGAATCAATAAATGGCCTTGATGGCAGTTGAAGAGCTTGGCGAATAGCTTCAGAAGTGATAGAGAAATCTAGGGTTTCAGTGACCATGCCTCGAATGCATGGATTACCCTCAGAAGTTCTGACAATGGTTTCCGTATACCAGAAGCAGCCAAGACACGCTGGATAGAATCGAGATGGAACACCTAGAACAAATCTGGCAATGGGGGAGTTCTTCGGGTATTCAATGATGGATTCAAAGCCCAAATTCTACTTTGACTTAGGGATAAACAAAGTATGAGTAGTGTTGCCTCTTAACAGGCAAATACGTTCATGAGATGGTACAGGTTCTGCCCTGATGAGGTTTGGGTGAAGGGAGAATAGAGCTTGTGGTTGGGGCTCCTCCAGCTACTGTGGTTGTTAGGGTTCCTCTTGCTGTTGTGGTTGCTGTTGCTCCTAAGGTTGGTTCTGGATGGTTTGTTGTTGTTGTTATGCTATTGTTAAATTTGAGAAGATGAAAATGAAGATGAAGATTTGAAGATTTGGGGGGTTTTTGAGAGAAAATAGTGATTTTGAATGTTGAATAACTGAAGGGTAAAAAGGAAAATGAAACACCCTATTTAAACCATATAGATTGGCTAAAAAAGTGCAGGAGAGAGAAAATGGCAACTGTCGTCTGCAGGCGCGTGGGCAGATGTGACAGTCTGGCATATTTTCGAGGTGCAGCAGAAATGACGTTTAACCGGATTGAACACTCATGAATCCCATTAGGCGTTAAATGCAGTAGGTTTTAATTCAAATTTAAGATTTTAAAAACCTCAAGACATTTTGTGTAGTAAATTCAAAAATTGTTTTATTACATTTAATTTGTCGTGAATTTAATTTAAATCATTGGAATTAAACGAGGTCCATTAAAAGGGTATCTTTTTAATTATGTGAGCTATTTATTACTTCTTTTTACAAATAGTAATCAATTAAAAGACCTTGTCATGCTGGGTGGTCTATACACGGGCAGTAGACAACAAAGTATGTCACACTGGTTTGCCCTGTATGTTATGGAACCAGCACAACAACAAAGTTGTCTTTTATTTTAAAGTTCCAGCATACCCAGCTCAGAGATGAGATAGGTAAAACGTTTCTCATCTAAGGGCTTTGTGAACAGGTCTGCTAGTTGTTGAATAGTTGATATGAAGTGCAGTTCCACATTTCCTTTTTGAACATGATCCCTTATGAAATGGTATCAAACGTCAATGTGCTTGGTCCTTGAGTGCATCACATGATTGTTGGTGATGGCAATGGCACTGGTGTTGTGATGATGTAGCGTGAGGGTACGGAATAGTATTATTTTTAATACAAAATACTATAAAATATGACACAAGTTTTATTAATTTACGGATGGGATATACCTAAACCTTGCTACAACACTATAGGCAGTGTACCTAATCGTAGAGTAGTGTAGTTTTTAGTAAGTCCGGTTCGTTCCACAGGGAGCTAGTGATTACGTACTATATTTTTATAAAACTATATATATATATATATATATATATATATATATATATATATATATATATATATATATATATATATATATATATATATATAAGTAGTAATATTATTATAAAAGGGGGTTTTTTTACCGTTTAATGACCGGTTTGTCGATTTTATATTTTTAAGCGTAAAGATAAATGACAATAATTAAAGTGCGTAAAATATATAAATGACAATAAATAAAATAACAATAAATAAAATTGCGATAGAATATGAAATAAAAGGATTATGCTTATTTAAACTTCCGTAATCATGATGTTTAACGTTTTGATTTTAATTAATTGTTACTCGGGTTAATTGTCCTTTGTCATGGTTTATTTGATACCTATCTGGTTTTTATCCATAATAGTCCATCGGTTATAAATATAAAGTGCGAGTGTCCTTGTCAAATTACCCTTATACCCGAAGTCAAATATTCCAACTAATTAAGGATTTAAACTGTGACGCAGTTATCACTTCTGTCAACAATTACACCAGTTATCACTGTATGTAATCTACCCCTGTTTTGATTAGATATGAATATTAATTTACCCACTTGATCAGTTTGAATAATCAATTACCCAACCCGAATAATTAATTAAATGATTATAATAGATTCCATATGAACGTCACTAAATAGGACAACCATAATCATTATTAATTATGAGGATAATTAATTTGAAGATAGGTTCGATAGACCCCAATGAGTTGTCATTCAATTAGATAATACCCGCCCATCTATTAATAGTCAATAGTCCAATTTCCACAAGTGTCGGTCTTTTGCCCAAACCTTAATTATGGTACAAAATCCAATAACCCCGTCTTAATATTTAGTCAAACATCACGATTACTTCGGCTTAAATAAGCATAATAATAACTTAGTTACGAGACATTAATTTAAAAAGGAAGAACATAACTTACAGTGATTATTAATCGTGTAGCGTTACACGGACAGAGTTTCGACTTTAAAACCCGTAAAACATTCCTTACAATAACCCAATTATTATTAAACTTAAACTAAAATTAAAATTAAAATTATAAATATATATATTACATGTAAAGAGAAAGAAAGAAGAAAAGGTGTACATAAATCGATCAAATGAATTGCCTTTTATAGGCAAATATTGAATTGAAATTTTCACTTATGACCCCTTAACTATGCTCAATTAACAACTTTTTATTATTTATTATTATTCTTATTATGAATTATTTAAATATTATATTATATTCTTGTGCATAGTTGACTTGTACTTTCAGCTCCGTTGCGTCGAGCGTTGATAGTTGGCTCGGGTACCGGTTCCGGATTTTCGAACGTCCTTTCGTATAATTTAATATCTTGTACTTCGCGTTTTGTAACTTGTACTCTTGTCATTTTTAGACGTTTCTCATCAATAAATTGAACCTTTTGAATTGTATCTTGTACATTTGAGCTTTTTGGACGTTTGTGTCTTCAAATCTTCGTTTTCGCCTTTTGTCTTCGCACTTATTTATTTAAATAATTACAATGAAAATATAATACAATTACATATGAAAACCTATTATTTAGAAGGGATATTGCTATGAAATATATGTTCCTTTTTAGCCTTATCATGTTGTCACAATAGATTGTAGTCTTCGTAAAGTTAACACCATAGTCCTTCAGCTGGCTTTGCATCCACAACACTTGAGCAGTACAGCTACCAGCAGAAACACCTTATGCTTCTGCGGTAGGTGTGGACACAGTATCTTGTTTTTTGCTGGTCCAGCTGACTAGCCTGCCACCCAGTAACTAGAAACCACTAGTAGTACTTTTCCTGTCTATTTTACAACCTGCAAAGTCTGCATCTGATTACCCAAGTGGTTCAAAATCTTGGTCTTTGGGATACCAGAGACCACGTTTGGGAGTACCCTTTAGATACCTAAATATCCTTTCTACTGCAAGCATGTGTGACTCTTTAGGATCAGCTTGATATCTGGTACAAAGACATATGGCAAACATAATATCTGGTCTGCTGACTGTAAGATAAAGTAAGGATCCAATCATACCTCTTTATTCAGTGATATTGACTGGTTCACCAGTGGGATCAGCATCTATTTTAATGGATGCTGCCATTGGAGTCCCTATATCTTTTAAACAGGCCAGACTTAATTTCTTTAACATATCATTGATATATTTTTCTTGACTTATAACAATTCCATCATCAAGTTGTTTGATTTTCAATCCAAGGAAGTATTGCAAGTCTCGTTGTAAACTCATTTCCTATGTCTTTGACATAAGTTTTGAAAAATCTTGACAATGTTTTTCATTTTTAGAACCATAAATAATATCATCCACATATACATGTACCAGCAAGAGACCACCATCTATCTCCTTTGAAAATAGAGTGGTATCAATTGTTCCAACTTTAAAATCTAATCCAGTGAGATACACATGAAGTGTCTCATACCAAGCTTTAGGTGCCTATTTCAGACGATAAAGAGCTTTGTCTAACTTGTAGACATGGTTTGGATATTTACTGCTTACAAAACCAGGAGGCTGCTTGACATAGACTTCTTCTTGTAGTTTTCCATTAAGAAAGGCAGATTTGACATTCATCTGGAACACCTTGAATTTCATATGAGCAACAAAGGCTAAGAATATTCTGATTGCTTCCATCCTTGCTACTAGTGCACATGTCTTTCCATAATCTAAACCTTCTTCTTGCCTAAACCCTTAGGCTACCAGTCTAGCCTTATTTCTAATCACAACTACATCTTCATCCATTTTGTTTTTGAACACCCACTTGGTACCAATGCTTTTCTTCTCATCATCATTAGGTTTGGGTACCAAATTTCATACCTTATTCCTTTCAAACTGAGAAAGTTCATCCTGCATAGTACCTCCCTGACTAGGATCTTTCAATGCTTCTTTTGGACTTGTGGGTTCAATAAGAGATACAAAGTTTACATGCATACAAAATTTACTGGTTGCATGCCTTCTTGACACCACTAGCCAGATTACCAATAATCTGTTCAATTGGATGCTCTTTTGTCCATCTATTGTTATGAACAGGTGAGATTGTTGTGGGACAGACAACATCATGAATCATCAGTTGGCCCAGTAGAGTGTACATCAGTATGAGATTGTTGTACTTCATCAGTGGAACCAGCACCAAACTGTGATCCTTCAGAACCAGTGGACCTCTGGACCTCTGCTCAATTTTTTGAACTTTAGTAGAGCCAGTAGGTCCAGACGATTTAGACACATATGGAATAGAGTAATTCATCTCATCTTCATAGAACCCAGCAGCATAGATTGGTGAGGGTACTGCTGCTGGTTCTTCTTCATCATTAAGAGCTTGTTGAGTAGGCTCTTTGAATAGTAGCTCATCATCATCTTGACCAGAAGATAAGGTAGGGGTAGTTTCATCAAATATAACATTGATTGATTCTTCAAAACATCTCCTTCTTTTGTTGTAGACCCTATATGCCTTTGACATGTTGGAATATCTAAAAAATATTCTCATTAGCCTTAGCATCAAATTTTCCAAGTGGGACCCTATTATTCAGTATGAAACAGGAAGTGCCAAATACATGAAGAAATGAAATTGAGAGTCTTCTTCCTTTGAGAACTTCATAAGCAGTTTTCTGATGTCTTTTCACAATTAAAGATCTATTCTGGGTAAAACAGGCAGTATTCACAGCTTCTGCCCAGTATAAGCTCTTCAGCCCAGACTCAGCTAACATATATCTTTTTGCTTCAATGAGAGTTCTATTTCTTCTTTCTACAACACCATTTTATTGAGGTGTTCTCACAGCAGAAAAGTTTTGTGAAATTCCTTTGTCAGCACAAAATTCTTCAAGTGTTGCATTTCTGAATTCTGTACTATGATCACTTCTAAGCTGCTTCACCAGTTGCCCATTCAATAACTCCATTCTTTTTATAAAATTGATAATTTCATCAGCAGCTTCACTCTTTTACTTCAGAAAGAATAACCAAGTGTATCTGGAATATTCATCAACAATAACCAGTGTATATCTCTTCCCACTACAGCTGAAAACATTGACAGGACCAAACAAATCCATATGAAGTAAGTGAAATGGTTTCTCAATAGATGAAATCTACTTTGATTTGAATGAAGCATGGTGATGCTTCCCTTTTTCACAACCAGGACACAATCTGTCCTTCACATAAAACATGGTGAGTAGTCCAGACACTAAACTTTTGCTTGAGAGTTTATGAATATCTTTAAAGTTGAGATGTGAGAGTCTCTTGTGCAATAACCACTTGAGGTTGTCTGCTCACTTTGAATAAAAACAAGTATCAATTGTTATGACTGTTGTGTTCATGTCAATTTGATACATGTTCTCATGTATTTTTGCAGTCAGCAGTGGCTTCCCTGTCTTGTCAAAAATAGTACCAATTTTCCTTCTAAATTGAACTATCTTCCTTTTGTTTGTCAGTTGGCTTATGCTGAGTAAATTGTGTTTAATCTCAACGGCATATGCCACATTGGTGAATGTAACATTCCCACTGTTAAAGTACCAAAATCCTTTGTGTAACCCAACGAATTATCTCCATATGAAACAATTGGATCATCTTTTTCCTGATAGTCCATCAGCAGGGACTTACATATGGTCATATGTCTCGAACAACCACTGTCGAGATACCAGATTTACTTGTTTCGAATGCCCTGCACAGTAGCTTAGAGATTATTTCTTTTTGGGAGCTCATCCGAGGATGGGTTTTGGAAGGTTCATCTTTGATGATCTCTTCCTTTCTGCTGGTCTGCTTGAGGAGGTAGTAGCAGAGGGGGTATGGGTTTGGGTACACTGGTTGGATATGTGAGCTTTGCTGCCACATTGTAGCATTTTCTCACTTCTGGTTTTGGTGGCTGGTTATAAACGAATGTGTTGGGTGTCTGGTGCTGTTCTAGCTTTGGGAAACAACCTGTATAATTTGGTCCATCTTGACAGTCATTATCTCAATGATAGATAACCCACATGATTCTACAATTTGGTCCACTTTAGCTTTTCCCTTATGGGCAGCTTTCTGCTTGGAACCAGTACCATAGTCATGGTAGAATGCTTTGCCTTTGTCTTTTGACTTACTAGTATGGGAAGTTACTGGTTTGTCTGCTGATACTGGTTAACCAGTATGAATCTTAACAGTTGCCTTAGACTTACCAGCATTGGTTTATTAGTTTTTACTGGTTTGTCTGCAGCTACTGGTTGACCAGTATGATTCTCATCAGCTAGCTCATTATTTGTTGAATTTAAACACGATGGGGAATTAACTAATTTTGCATTTCTTCGATTATTTTTAGTGATTTCCCTTTTAATTTGTCTTTCTTTTGGAGTCATGTAGTAGATGCTTGAGGGGTCAGTAGTCTCATTATATGAGGTACTGGCTTCTCTTGCTCTAACTTCATCCTCCAAGATCTATTTCATGGCAGGTGGTGGGGTTACTGTAGTTCTGACAAACCTATTTTTAAGACCTTTTTACCCTTAACTTTCTTAGCAAATGTGTTTGTCAAGATAGCTTCAGGATCAGTTTCAAGTACAGGGTCCATGAAAGCAACTTCTGCATGGACAGCAGCAGCATAGTCACCAGCAAAGAAAACTTCAACCTGGGCAGGCACCTGCTCATTAATGCACTTTAGTGTGCATTGAGCAGATGTACACCAAGAAGCTACTACCTTTTCAAGGTCATTAAACTAGTTCTTGACTTCTGCTGCTTCTGAGTGAAGAGACTTTAAAGCATAATTTTGATTTTTAAGTTTGGAAATTTCACCAGATAAGGTTTTAATTTCATTAGATTTGCTTTTAAGTTTTTCATTTAAAGATTTGATTTCAGTTTTGAAAACTTCTTCACGTTTGCTGCCTCTGCATAAGTCAATTCTCAGATAGTCAAACATTTCAGCTTTTTCATCATCAATATAAGTTCAAAAATTATCAACCTTATACAGCATTTCAGATTTCCATTGAGGTGAATCCTTTTTCAGATCAGCTTCCTTCATATCAGCCAAAAATGTACTACCACTTTCTTCCTCATCAAACTCCTCAACCTCTCTGGCCATCAAACATAGCTTTTTATCAGATGCATAACCAGTACACTCCTCATCACTTTCACTGTCTGGAGATGATGATGAACTAGTTTCATCCCAATCATGATGCTCAGCAACTAACACCTTTTCTTGTTTCTTCTCCTTCTTCTCAGCCTTTGAGTTCTCCTTCATCTGGACCTTCATAGCTTTGTACTTGTTCTTCTACTTATCAGCTTTTGAAAAAGACTTAGCATTTGAGGAGGGTTTTCTGGATATGCATTCAGATGCAAAGTTTTCTACCTTCCCACAATTTTAACACCCAGATTTGGAGACCTTCACTGACTTGCTTGCATACCTAGCACTGGGTTTCTTGCTGACCCTGGATGGTTTACTGGTCCTACTACGGTTGAATTTCTTGAGCTGCCTTGCCAGTAGTGCCATACCCTCAACAAGCCCTTTAACATCATCACTATCACTGCTTTTCTCAGACCCAGTCTCACTACCCTCATCATCCTCAGCTGCCTCTTCTTCTGCCATCAGCTTTTGAACCAGTAAATCTTTTTTAGCTTTCTTTTTAGCAATAGTAACAAGATCAGTCAAGCTACTCTATATTTTAATAGCCCAAGCCGACATTACATTTAAGGAAAATATAATTAGAGATTCGACTAATGAAATATGAGATCTTACTTCACAATATATGAACTTAAAATTCGGTGTTATTCGCAACTTTCTCTAAGGGTTCTTTAAATTATTCTTTTAACAATTTACTTTAAAGTTCAAATATATATTTTTATTATTTAATACGTACTACTAAAATTGTAAACGAAAATTTATTAAACATAAAGGAAAGGCAAATAAAAAATGTATTAAATATGTCAATCTTTTTTATAGAGGAAATGAAAGGAAAACTCAAGGAGATAAAAGAAAGGAAATGAAAGGAAACATCAGGGAAATTAATGGATATTAACAATATTTTATATTTTATATACTTTATATCTAAAAATAAGTCGATTAGAAAAAAACTATGTTATTTTATTATAGAATATAATGTTTATTGATATCCTTTATAAATAAGTTGAATCTCCCTTAACATAAAATTCTAACTCCGTCTTTGGGTATTAATAACTCCAAACTCGAGCCATTAACCAATAACCACCACCTAACACCACAACCTAAAATCACCTAAGACCACCAGAAAAATCACAAAATAAAAATCACCAATAAACTTCAACTCATAGTCAGCAAGCAATCAACAGTTGACGTTGACTGCTCCCAATCCATAAGTAAGGGACAGCTCAACATACCGTCATCCATAGTCAACCTTATAAAAGGTGATCGAGTTACCTACTCAAGGACCCCGACGAATGTTGGCAACCCGAATTTGACTTACACCATTAGGGACGTATCTTAACCTAAAGGTGTAAGTATTGATGTCGAGATGCTCGACCTCCAATACTCAGAGGTATACCAAAATCAAACATATTTCGTAACATTCACTCGAGATCACAACAGTGAAGAAGAGAAAGGTCTTCATGGCCAAGGTTACATGACTTGGGTATCCGATGAGTTGTTATGAAAAGATTTCCTACTTATTAGGAATTGGTAAGATAAAATGGGTAGCCAAAATAAATACAGTAATATGTGGGATTTGCATCTATTTAGGGGATTTTGTTTCCTAATTATTATCCACGAGGCTCTATAAATAAGGAGGTCTTGGAGTGACGTTAGTTGTCTGTGTCTACAACAAAACCCGATCTCATAACTTTAAAATTGTCTCTCCCATGTTTTTCTAGTTTATGTTCTTCATTATTCAATAAAACATTTAACTTTGATTAACTTCTTTTGTTCTTAGTTTTCGCACTAAGATAAAAAATTAATTCTTTGGATTGATCGACATATACCGGGTCTATCAATTGGTATCGGAATAGGATCAACATATATTGTTGATGATCCAGTCATTTCTGAAAAATATGTCTTATTGAAGAAACAAAAGAAGAATCATTTTCTATTCATCATGTTATGCGCAACGATATTAAAATGGTCATATCTCATTCGTTAACCGTTTA
This sequence comes from Rutidosis leptorrhynchoides, assembly GCF_046630445.1. Taxonomy (NCBI): domain Eukaryota; kingdom Viridiplantae; phylum Streptophyta; class Magnoliopsida; order Asterales; family Asteraceae; genus Rutidosis; species Rutidosis leptorrhynchoides. Next base: position 143,022,185 of record NC_092334.1, on the reverse strand, counting down.
ATTGTTATGAAATTTTAAGTGTAGGTTCATAACACATGGAAGTAAATTCCTACTAAAGGAAATTTCGATTAGAGCTTTAGATTGATAGATATCAATTATCGAAAAATGCTGCTGAAATTGGAGGGTTTTTCAGTGCAGTTTAAGTAATATAATTACCGTATCTCGGTATCATCTATATATTTATGTGACGACCCGGAAATTTCCGACCAAATTAAAACTTAATCTTTATATGTTTCTGACACGATAAGCAAAAATCTGTGATGTTAAGTCTCAAAAATTTTAAACTGTTGTTATACACTCAATTAACCTTTGGCCAATCCCAACGATTCACAAATAATTTATTTGTAAACAAATATGTAATTAAATATATATACATATATATAAATGTAAGTATATATGATAATAAAAAAATAATAAAATAGGATTTAAACATTTGAATTAAAAATGTAAGATAAGTTATAAAATAATTATGTTGTAATTTAAAAAGAACCTATATATAAATATATTTGGTTTTTATGTATATCATAATATGTGTATAGGGTATAAATATGCAATTACATATCATATAATTAGTAACTATGATATAGTTGATAAATTGTGATATTATTATATCAAAGGTAATTACAAGCTAAATATAAAATTTGTTACATTAAGAATATTATTATTATTATTAATATTAATATTATTATTATTATTATTATTATTATTATTATTATTATTATTATTATTATTATTATTATTATTATTATTATTATTATTATTATTATTATTATTATTATTATTATTATTATTATTATTATTAGAATATTATTAATATAATTATTAATAAATATAAAATCATAAGTACGATTTTGGAAATCCAAATCTGTTACACACATCTTTCAAACTGTATCTAATTTGTTTTCTGTCTCAAGATCGTGCCAATCAATTCTATTAAGGACAAAACCCGTTAGCAATTATTTTATTCACTACCATACAATCAAGATCAAATTATTGAGACTGTATAATTAAATCAATTACAGCTATAAGTCACTACTTCAATTAGAGAATTAAAAACAGAGATTTGAGAGAAAACAGAAGCGGATACAAACCCTTATTGCTATTCGGAGGTTAATAAACAAAAATTAAAAGAATCAAGATTAACTTCTTGTTCTTCCTAAACTCAAACCTTCACCTGCATATTCACAAATCGTTGTTCACTACCTCCTAACCCACTGTTTTCGTTTATGTTTGGACCGAAAATAAACAACCACCTACCACCGTACCATCATCTTAAACGATCACCATCATCGGATGCCAAACATCCACCACTATGATATGTATACCATCACCTTCTTGTTCACCATGATCATCTTCAATCGTCATCATTCTAGCATTCCAACATGCTATTTGTTCCTACTTCTTCTATTTGAACGTCTACAACCATAAACCATCACCACATATTAACTACAACCGCTGCTATTGATTCCACTTCTATTTTCATTCAATGAACCAAACAACCTGCTTGCTATCCAACTGAGATTCAGTGGTGTTTCCAACTACTACTATACCTGTTGTTCTATTGCTATTCACATATACATGTTCAAAGATATAGATACATATATATGCATACCATGTTTTAATCGAGCATCTCTTCCACTTTTCAAAACCATCTACCTCACCCACCTTTCACCTAGAACCATCACATCAAACCACCATCGACCTCCTTTTTGCTGTGCTCCGGCTGCTGTAGGTCGAGACCACCTTCACACTACCACCACCATCACCCACGTACCAATCACCGGCCACCCACCATCACAATAAATCGTCACCATCACCGAGAACAAACCACCACCAAAATGATGCTACTACGCTGCTGTTTTCCATTATCCTACTATTCGAAAAAAAAACGTAAACCATCACTGTTAACCATCTCTCTCTCATCCTCTCTCTCTCACTCTCTCACTTCTGTTTCCATTCAAAGTGAAACCCAAGAACCCAATTTTTTGTTATTTCATGAGCTACTATGCTGCTAAACTGTTTCTGCTTCATTTTCGTTTACAAACACCATCCACCACTCGACAAGACACCACTGTTACTTCATCTTCCTTTCTTATTACTGCAGCAGCTGTTGCTTTCTGCTGTTTCTGTTCCAGAACAGTAGTAGTGATATGATGATGGCTAGGTGATGACGCGAGTATGTTAAAATGATGATGATGATGATGATGAAGATAAATGAGTAATGATACAGCGAAACAATGGTATGATGGCCTGTGAAGATAAGGATGCGATAAAGATGATGTCGATATTAACAATGATAATGACGGCTGTAGGGTTATCTTTCCATTATCTGATAATCATCCTATATATTTTTAATTCCCAATTTAATTAACTGACACTTTCATGAAATCCCGAAATCCTTCATGGGTTGAAATTGTTATATGTTAGCGGGCTTTGGAATACATTAATATTGGGCCGGTTATGATATGAGATTGAGGATTGAGCTGTGTCCTATTTTCGTTGGGCCAAGAAACGGACTGCAGTGACTAACGTTGGAGATACAACAGAATGATAAGGATTATATAGATTTCGGTTATTTAATAAAACAGAAAAAAACAATAGTTTAGATGGTTAAGGTATTGGTCGGGGAACGAGAGGTCATGGGTACAAGCACGGGCGGCGACCATTTTTTTGGGAAGCCTTTTAACTCATGCAAAGGTAGTATACATTTTTATTATTATCAATATATTTATTATTATCAGTATTAATATTAATAACGTAAGTATAATCATTATATTTATTATTATTTTTATCATTATTATTAATATCATTATTATCAATATTAACATATAACTATTATTATTATTAAGTGATATTATTATTATTATTATTATTATTATTATTATTATTATTATTATTATTATTATTATTATTATTATTATTATTATTATTATTATTATTATTATTATTATTATTATTATTATTATTACAATTATTATTATTATTATTATTTACATGATGTACATATAATTTTTTTTATATATCAATATATTTATTATCATTATTATTATTACTATTATTATTATTATCATTATTTTAGTAGTATTATAATTGTTTTTACAAATAAAAGATATTTATATAAAAAAAATATAGTTATCACATATATCATAAGTATACCTAATTTACTATTATAATACAAAAACAACGTATATACAATATTTGAAATAATAAATACATTACTATTTTAAATAAGTAATATATTATATGATTAATAAATATAAACCGAGTCGAATACCATTATATGTTCATTATAGGTTTTGATATATATAAAACTGGTATAGGTTCGTGAATCCGAGGCCAACCCTACACTTGTTCAATGACGTCATATGTATTTTTACTAGAAAATACAGTATAGTGAGTTCATTTGATTCCCTTTTACTCTTTATATTTTTGGGTTGAGAATACATGCGCTACTTTTACAAATGCTTTATTAAATGCTTTTGAAATACATTTTGAACTGCGAATACATGAAATGCTTTTATAAATGTTTGACGAGATAGACACAAGCAAAACATTCCTCGAATGAATTATGTGGACGTGATAATTGCCAGTATTTAATTATGTGGACGTGATAATTGCCACAATTGATATGAATATTTTCCCCCTGATTATTATTGCTTGGTAACCTAAGAATTATGGAACATCATTAATTTTGAGAATTAGTGCACGCCTAATTGACGCGAATCCTAAAGGTAGCTACCGGGTTTAACACCCCCACCCAGAATGTTCACTAGACGGAAGGGCTAGTGGGCTTGGTGTTTAGTACTTCAAAGTTTATATGATTATTATACAGACGAGATGTTCTATTTTGGGGATATTTTTATGCACATTATATGTTAAGGTCGGTTACCAAGCCAAGATATGAAAGCAAAGTGAATGTTATGTATCAAGAGAATGATTTTTATACACAGGTTATGTGTATGAGACTTTGTACACGAGATATGTGTACGGTTACTTAGATTTATGAAAAATGATTTCGTACACGAGAAAGGTGTACTGTATTTAAAAGATATCGCATGTACATTACAGGTGGGTATAGGATTCGGGCCCATTTGTACCATGCAGCATTTAAATCTTGTGGTCTATCAAAATAATAAATTTTATTATTTTATGATAAACTTATGAACTCACAAATCTTTTGGTTGACACTTTAAAGCATGTTTATTCTCATGTATGAAAGAAATCTTCCGCTGTGCATTTGCTCATATTACATGGAGTCGTTCATGGCATATAGAGGTCAGAACCTCGCAATAGGACCAACTGTTGAAGACTTCATCCAGATGGATTAGGACGGGTCACTACACGTAGTATCAGAGCGGTGGTCTTAGCGAACCAGGTCTTGCATTAGTGTGTCTAACTGATAGTTGTTTAGATGCATTAGTGAGTCTGGACTTCGACCGTGTCTGCATGTCAAAAGTTTTGCTTATCATTTAGTGTCAAAAATTATTTAATTATCATCCTTAAAGTCTAGACACGTCTTACTATCTCTATTGCATAGACTGTGTATAGATAAATTCATATCTTAACGTATATGTTATTGTTACCTTAGCCTGACAGCTTCCGTAGATTTCTCCGTAACTTATGGAATTTTAGTAATATATATGCATATGTAAATTATGTATTGCAGGGTACTAATCTACATCCTATAATCTATTTCTTATCGAAAAAGAAAAAAAAATCCTTCATCTGATCGTACGAGATGAATCCCTCAACCAGTTTGAATTCCTCGGATTCCGATAGCTATTCAGATATGGAGTTTCACATAAGCTCCGAAAGCAGTGTCACCAGAGTGAATCAACCAATTCATCTGATAGGTTCGTAGCCTACTTAATCATTGGAGACAAAAAAAAGGTGATCCTTTCCATCAAACAATTCACCTCTTGGCAAAGAACCTGAAGCACTTACCGGTGAACCAGTCCGAAATATCATTTTCACCCTCATTTCTCGAATATCTCGTCATGATTACATAATATCTCAGATTCAAAACCTTATTCACTCGCTAGTTCCTACCGACAATCATCCCGGAGTAATAAGTCAACGAGCTTTGCGCCCGAGTTGTAGCCTTGGATAATATGGTGTAAAACATACCAGCTTCATCAACATCAACACCAGTACCCCAATAACATGAGCCTCAACATCACACGCCTCAATATCACCATCTGTACTTCGAGTATGATCTTCGATCTACGTATCGTTCTACCTCAATTATCTTCGTTCGACATGGCGATTATGCAATCTCTAAAGTTTTAGAGATTATTCATTCTAGTTCCAACTGAAAACCAAATGAGATTAATATCATATTAACTCATTAAATCCATGATTACATCTGAAGAAAATATATATGCAAGTATATTTTCATAAAGATTGTAATTAAAAAAACAAATTTCTTTTGTACAAACTGTTAATGATGAAAATATTTTAACGGGTAGGTAATACCCGAGGAATATTTAGATTTCACATTAATAAGTTACACTGTACATTCTTCCCATCTGATTCAACAGTCATTTACTATCCTACCTACATCCACAGATATACGAATCCATTCACCGTAGAATAACTATTTTCATCCAATTTCACATTTGGATTTTGATTTATCAGAATCCAACAAGTGGCATAATGAAGAAAACATTGGACAAAATAACATTTGTTAGAAACAAAAAAATTAACTATGAGAAATTTTGTTAAGAATCCACGCTAACTGTTCCTAGCTAACTGTTAATTCCATATTACCTTTTATTTATCACAATTTATTTATTGCAATTTATTTATCGCATTTTATTTATCACAATTTTAATTCTCACAATTTTATTTATCGTCATTTAATTTCTGTTATTTTATTTACGCACTTTAAATATCGGGACACGTATACAAGGTTTTGACATATCATATCGACGCATCTATATATATTATTTGGAATAGCCATAGACACTCTATATGCAGTAATGCTGGAGTTAGCTATACAGGGTTGAGGTTGATTCTACAATAATATATATATAGTTTGAGTTGTGATCGAGTCTGAGACATGTACACGGGTCACGATAGGTATTAATTAATTCAAATATTATATATTAAACTATATATGAATTATTGGACTGTTAACTGTGGACTATCGACTGTGGACTAATAACATTGGACAATTAAAATGAATTAAAATATTGATTATAACATATGAAACTAAACATTTCTTCAAGTTTGCCACTTGATTTCATCTTAAACCTCATTTGTATCTTGACGATTACAATCTGCGTCCAAGCCTTTCATGAATCTTGAAAACACTTCAGTCGAGAGGACGAACCAACCGCACTCCATCTACGGAAGAAAAGAATGATGAATATAGATATGCATTTGAAAACACTCGGAACCTGAGTAAAACGTTTAACCCGTATCTGTGTTAGCTCCTTTAGCATTATTATTACCCAAAATAACTTTAAAATTCCTTTTCAAGGTAGCAAATTTTGTCACAGCTCCAGCAACCCAATTTCGACTTTTCGTTCGAAATAACCTTATTATAATCTTGATATATATGCGTACTGTTTTATTGTTATCGGGGAACCTTTTATATTCCATCTTATTACCAGCAGACGTACCAGCAACCTCGTTGCTCCTTGGCTTAAATCGCTTCAACAAAATCACTATATTTATCTATTGAAATCATATCATAAACTCATCAGCATCTTGTAACAAGAAATGCCATACCAAGTATCGGAAAATCAGCAATCAGTATTTTGAATCTCGCACCATTTCTACATCAAAAGTTATATATACATATAACATTTATCCCTTAGAATTATGATCTCTCATCCTGAAACTATGAACAAATTACAAGGACTAAACTTGTACATAAAGAATTCCGATGATTCTGTTTCTGATAAAATATTTAGCGAATACCTTACTCCTTAATCACTCTAAATCATTGTGAATGAATTTCTTCATCACACTTTGAATCTAAAATTCTACGATGTTATCGTATCTTTCCTTATAAATATCCTCAATATTTCTGAAGATATCTTCATAAATATTCTTGTCCGATATTAATAATCTCTTCGCGCTATCTGTGTTATATCATAAAAGAAAACTGTTTTAGTTTCTAAATCTCTGAAAACGCAGAGTTTGAATTATGAATGTTTTTGAAGTAGTGTTGGAAATTGATGCATGAGTTAGTATAATATAATGACACTTGATCAACGTGATTATATTACAGTAAGTCATGCTGAGTTTCTAATGGAACGTGATAATTCACAGAATCATAACGTCATCATGTGCCATGCTACACGACTCTTACATTCTACTTAATCTCCAAACAAATCAAGAATATAACTTCTTGATAATTCTATCTTTTCTCTTGAATTCTAGTAATTTAACCAAATCAAGATCGTGCCATTTCAATTTCCTTCTTAGAACATTAACTATGTTTATTCCGAAATCCATATCTGCGAATTCTGGACCATTACATGCGGTGCTTAATGGATAGAAGAGAAAACAGAGCATAAAGCTTCGAAGTGTAAATAGGGGTATAAATTGCCGTAATTAGGAGAGAGCATTAACTGTAGATGACAATGATTATAGGAGATAGGAGCAGGTACATCGAAATATAAGGGAAGATATAAAACCCAATAACAACCCAGAAATTACAAACCGTGGATACTAATACGAATAGCAATATAAAGACACGGTATAATTAAGAATAGTATCACCCCAAGGTAATAGTAGAAGTAAACAGATTTTTTCTAGTGAAAGATTGAAAGGAAGGATGACCGAAATGATAATTAGAAAAATATCAAGGATTAGAACGGAATTAAGCATTTTCACAATCTTTTGGATGTATGAACTAAGAAATAAAGTATAGGAATGGTGAAAGTAATGGAACGGAAAAAGTTTAATTTATAATAGAAATATCAGACAGAGTAATCGAGGCAGATCACCGTATTCAATTATAGAGATCTTAATTTCCTTTCTCGCCAAAGAATCAAATCTTTTAGATTTCGAAGATTTTTCTTTAAATTCCTTAAATTCCGGAAATCCGCCGTGACTACGTCAAAAGTTAAATCTCTATCTCAATCTTTTGTGACAACTTCACTCGTACGCTTCACATAATTGAATTGTTTTATCTATATTAGTCAATAATGATAAAACTCTATTTATCGACTCATATTCGTCATGAAAACATTTTTATTGTTATCCATGACCACCTCACTCAAATTTCGGGACGAAATTTCTTTAACGGGTAGGTACTGTGATGACCCAGAAATTTCCGACCAAATTAAAACTAAATCTTTATATGTTTCCTACACGATAAGCAAAAATCTGTGATGTTAAGTCTCAAAAATTTTGAACTGTTGTTATACACTCAATTAACCTTTGGCCAATCCCAACGATTCACGAACAATTTATTTGTAAATAAATATGTAATTAAATATATATACATATATATAAATGTAAGTATATATGATAATAAAAAATAATAAAATAGGATTTAAACATTTGAATTAAAAATGTAAGATAAGTTATAAAATAATTATGTTGTAATTTAAAAAGAACCTATATATAAATATATTTGGTTTTTATGTATATCATAATATGTGTATAGGGTATAAATATGCAATTACATATCATATAATTAGTAACTATGATATAGTTGATAAATTGTGATATTATTATATCAAATGTAATTACAAGCTAAATATAAAATTTGTTACATTAAGAATATTATTATTATTATTATTAATATTAATATTATTAATATTATTATTATTATTATTATTATTATTATTATTATTATTATTATTATTATTATTATTATTAGAAATTAGAATATTATTAATATAATATGTATACCATCACTTTCTTGTTCACCATGATCATCTTCAATCGTCATCATTCTAGCATTCCAACACGCTATTTGTTCCTACTTCTTCTATCTGAACGTCCACAACCATAAACCATCACCACATATTAACTAAAACCGCTACTATTGATTCCACTTCTATTTTCGTTCAACGAACCAAACAACCTGCTTGCTATCCTGCTGAGATTCAGTGGTGTTTCCAACTACTACTATACCCGTTGTTTTATTGCTATTCACATATACATGTTCAAAGATATAGATACATATATATGCATACCATGTTTTAATCGAGCATCTCTTCCACTTTTCAAAACCATCTACCTCACCCACCTTTCACCTAGAACCATCACATCAAACCACCATCGACCTCCTTTTTGCTGTGCTCCGGATGCTGTAGGTCGAGACCACCTTCACACTACCACCACCATCACCCACGTGCCAATCACCAGCCACCCACCATCACAACAAATCATCACCATCACCGAGAACAAAAAACCACCAAAATGATGCTACTACACTGCTGTTTTCCATTATCCTACTATTAAAAAAAAAATGTAAACCATCACTGTTAACCATCTCTCTCTCATCCTCTCTCTCTCACTCTCTCCCTTCTATTTCCGTTCAAAGTGAAACCCAAGAACCCAAATTTTTGTTATTTCATGCGGCTACTATGCTGCTAAACTGTTTCTGCTTCATTTCTATTTACAAACACCATCCACCACTCGACAAGACACCACTGTTACTGCATCTTCCTTTCTTATTACTGCAGCAGCTGTTGCTTTCCGCTGTTTCTGTTCCAGAACAGTAGCAGTGATATGATGATGGCTAGGTGATGACGCTAGTATGTTAAAACGATGATGATGATGAAGATAATGAGTAATGATACAGCGAAACAATGGTATGATGGCCTGTGAAGATAAGGACGCGATAAAGATGATGTCGATATTAACAATGATAATGATGGCTGTAGGGTTATCTTTCCATTATCTGATAATCATCCTATGTATTTTTAATTCCCAATTTAATTAACCGACACTTTCATGAAATCCCGAAATCCATCATGGGTTGAAATTGTTATATGTTAGCGGGCTTTGGAATACATTAATATTGGGCCAGTTATGATATGGGATTGAGGATTGGGTTGTGTCCTATTTTTGTTGGGCTAAGAAACGGACTGCAGTGACTAACGTTGGAGATACAACAGAATGATAAACATTATATAGATTTCGGTTATTTAATAAAACAGAAAAACGCAATAGTTTAGATGGTTAAGGTATTGGTCGGGGAACGAGAGGTCATGGGTTCAAGCTCGGGCGGCGACCATTTTTTTGGGAAGCCTTTTAACTCATACAAAGGTAGTATACATTTTTATTATTATCAATATATTTATTATTATCATTATTAATATTAATAACGTAAGTATAATCATTATATTTATTATTATTTTTATCATTATTATTATTATTATTATTATTATTATTATTATTATTATTAATATCATTATTATCAATATTAACATATAACTATTATTATTATTAAGTGATATTATTATTATTATTATTATTATTATTATTATTATTAATATTATTATTATTATTATTATTATTATTATTATTATTATTATTATTATTATTATTACAATTATTATTATTATTATTTACATGATGTACATATAATTTTTTTTATATATCAATATATTTATTATCATTATTATTATTACTATTATTATTCTTATCATTATTTTAGTAGTATTATAATTGTTTTTACAAATAAAAGATATTTATATAAAAAAAATATAGTTATCACATATATCATAAGTATACCTAATTTACTATTATAATACAAAAACAACGTATATACAATCTTTGAAATAATAAATACATTACTATTTTAAATAAGTAATATATTATATGATTAATAAATATAAACTGAGTTGAATACCATTATATGTTCATTATAGCTTTTGATATATATAAAACTGATATAGGTTCGTGAATCCGAGGCCAACCCTACACTTGTTCAATGACGTCATATGTATTTTTACTACAAAATAAAGTATAGTGAGTTCATTTGATTCCCTTTTACTCTTTACATTTTTGGGACTGAGAATACATGCGCTACTTTTACAACTGCTTTATTAAATGCTTTTGAAATATATTTTAAACTGCGAATACATGAAATGCTTTTATAAATGTTTGACGAGATAGACACAAGCAAAACATTCCTCAAATGAATTATGTGTACGTGATAATTGCCACCATTGAATTATGTAGATGTGATAATTGCCACAATTGATATGAATATTTTTCCCCTGATTATTATTGCTTGGTAACCTAAGAATTAGGGAACATCACTAATTTTGAGAATTAGTGCACGCCTAATTGACGTGAATCCTAAAGGTAGCTACCGGGTTTAACACCCCCACCCAGAATGTTCACTAGACAGAAGGGCTAGTGGGCATGGTGTTTAGTACTTCGAAGTTTATATGATTATTATACAGACGAGATGTTCTGTTTTGGGGATATTATTATACGCATTATATGTTAAGGTCGGTTACCAAGCCAAGATATGAAAGCAAAGTGAATGTTATGTATCGAGAGAATGATTTTTATTCACAGGTTATGTGTATGAGACTTTGTACACGAGATATGTGTACGGTTACTTAGATTTATGAAAAATAATTTCGTACACGAGAAATGTGTACTTATTTAAAAGATATCGCATGTACATTATAGGTGGGTATAGGATTCGGGCCCATTTGTACCATGCAGTATTTAAATCTTGTGGTCTATCAAAATAATAAATTTTATTATTTTATGATAAACTTATGAACTCACCAACCTTTTGGTTGACACTTTAAAGCATGTTTATTCTCATGTATGAACGAAATCTTCCGCTGTGCATTTGCTCATATTACATGGAGTCATTCATGGCATATAGAGGTCAGAACCTCTCAATGGGACCAACTGTTGAAGACTTCGTCCAGATAGATTAGGACGGGTCACTACAATTTATACATTTTGGATTTAATATTGATTACATATTATTGGTCCCTTAGATAACAACATGAGTATTGTAGGGGGAGCTGAATATAATTCTTTTCGTTTAAACAAATAATCAAATAGTTAAGTGTATTTAAACAGATAATTAAATAAGAGTCATAGGTAATTTTCAACATTATTCTTTTATTGATATGAATATCAAAGAATTACAACTATTCAATGGTGGAACAAATAGTTGGTTGATACAGATTACACCTAAGTTAGCTATAGAGGATATCTTAAGCTTTTACAAAGTGTGGACTCTATTTTATTAAAACCCACACCATTAGATATTACAATAGTGGAGATATCTATTTATAGGAGTCCTATTAACCAGGTAACAGATCTATTGTTCATTGGTACATAGGATGTCTGTACTTATGTGGACAACATCATCAAAAAGCGTGGTCTCTTTCTTTCCTCTTTGGTAGCTATTTGCAGGAACACCCCAAATTGGTTTGGCCACACTATTTAAATTAACAAATAGAATGTTGGGTTCCCTAGGCGTTGACAAAGTAATAACCCATGTCTGCACATGCGTTAAACTTCTGCATTGCCACGTGGTCTTGTAAGGTTACTTGTCACCCGCCGACGTGTGTCCTTTTCTGTGCAACTTTGTCTTCGACTTCTGTTGAATAGTACAACTGATGTAGACCACACAGAAAACTATTATGCTTGTAACGGAGCATAATTGTCTAAGTGTTGTATGCTGCTACCAACAATGCTGGTTCTTCTACTAGTTTACTTGATCTTCTTAGATTGCTGGGCACACATCCTGTGTTGGTTGAAGAATACTGTCTATCTTGTACTGATAGACCAGGCAGCATACTGGGACACTTGACACAGCACTAAATGTTGTCTAAACATAAATAAACCCATGATGGCTGCACATAACATTTTAGTGTGTATACTACTGTTTTGTCATAATTAAATCCTTAATCATTTTGGGGACTCAACACATATAGATAGTCGTAGTGTAAAATTTTCATCTTGATTAAGTGTTTCACAAAAAGATATGAGTTTTTGAAATCAATCTGCTTACGTATTCAATCTACGTAGTCTGTTTAAAATGATTGTTTTGGATTAGTTGATCATTGGATTGTCATGAATTTTGGCTATAATGTTAATGACATATGGATCTATTTCATGTAAAAATTTCAACTTGATTTGATGATTATTCAAGGAGATACGTAATTTTTGTTGTGCTGTAATTCTGAGTATGAAAAACTCATACTCAATACTCGGATACACTCAGATTCAAATCTGAATATGAAGTTCAGACTTAAAGTCTGACTCAAACTCAGACTCGAGATCAGACTCAAGCACATACTTTAATCGTATTTAGACTTCAGTTTCGTATGAATTTATACATAGTAGAAGACAGACTTACACGAGATCAGACTAAAAAACTTTAGACTCTAGGACTCCAGACTCAGATCGGAGGATGAAAATCAACTAAGTTGTTCTACATTTATACGAAAGTGGTTATGCGGGGGTGAATGGAAGAGCGCAAAGATCATCATGCGTGATTCAGTTCTTCAAAGCAAGCACTACTTATAAAAGGCCTACAAAATAAACTTAACACGAACACGTGCTTATTTATTAATGAGTGATAAGCTTGACTTAACCCCACTTAATTTTTCACATAGTGAGGTCTTTTGCATTGCCACGTGGTATCTTTTTCAGGTATTAAATGAAGTAAAGAGGCCAAAAGAATCAGATTGGAATGGATTCAAACGGCCATACAACGGCTAGGTGAAAATGACCTGACAACGGGCGGTCGACCCACGATCGACCATGGGCTGAGCTGTGGCAACAGCTATATTGTTTATCTTTCACTATAAATAGCAAGACTTATAGAGATTCAAATGGGGACTCTCTTGCAAGCTTCAACTCTAAATATATTGAAGAATCACAAGACCTTCATTCATATATGTTTGTGATTGGCAAAAGAGATATTCTATAATCTAATAGATTGTAAAATTGATGTAAACTTACTTTCAAATTACTATCTTTGTGAGTTTACTTTTTATGATATTTTCCTTTGAATTGTCTTAGGAATATCATTACTAGAAGAGTGAATCTTGTGTTTTGTAATAGAAGCAAAATCTAGCTTAGAGATTATTTTCTTTCAAGGGAACTAAGAGGTTAATTAATTTCATTGGGAATTAATACTTGTCCAACGTGAAGACATGTTGATCTAAGTTGGAAGTTATCTTTTAAAGGGACAGAAAGATTAGATGTGTTGTCTACAAAGAGTACAAGATCTGTGGATCAGATCTCCACCGGGTTTGGCGAAAAGGCTTAGTAAAGCAAACTCCTGATTAGTGAATCGGGGAGTGGATTAAGGTGGATTAGTTAACATCTACCCGAACCACTATAAATCTTTGTGTTTATGTTCTTTACTTTACTTTCCGCATTACTTCAAACATAAACACTACACACATTGAGTTTGAGTTGATTAACTTGATCAAGGTTGATTAAATCTTGTTAATCATGAAAAATTTTTAAAAACGTATTAAGTAACTATTCACCCCCCCCCCCTTTAATTACTTACAATTGGTATCAGAGCGGTTGCTCGAACCTTTGCATTAGAAACATTTTTGATTGTATCAAAAATCATTTTGTGCAAAACCCTAGTCAAACGTTCTTGGGATCAACTCAAACAATGACATACCTAGAAGGATTGGCTAGAGAAGGACCAATCTTTGATAAAAGGGATGTCTATGTGTGGAAATTAAGATTTGAGATTTATGTCAAATCAAAGGATTATGACATATGGAGGATCATCAAGGATGGAAACATTGTTTCTCAAGAATCTTCAAGTATGGTGTACTCAACATTTCAACATAGTGAAGTAATGGACAAAGTGCTAAAGCAATTTGATGCTATGTCACAACTTCATAGAATTCTTCCAAGTGAAGAAAGGATCAAAATACTTTCTTCTGAAAGTGCAAATGAATGTTAGGATACACTAGGCCCTCAAGATGAAGAGACCTCAAGTTTCTTGAAGAAGAATTGGTTCAAGAGAAAGTTAGAAAGACTTGAGCATCTTGAAGAAGCTTGGAAAGACATTCAAGATCAAGATGAAGATGAAGAACCTTGTTTCATGGCTTTAAGGAACTCTCCTATTCAAAATGATCATAGTGAAGATGAAGTTGAATCTTGCTTCCAAGAAGAAGAAGGGGAGAACTCAAGCGTTCAAAGCAATGAGGTACATGTATTCTATCCTACTAATTATGATGAATTGTTAGATGAGTACAAAACTATAAAATTTGTATATACTAGAAGTCGTGACAAGATAAAATTGTTGGAAAAAGAATCACGAAAGGTTAATAAATTTAACAAAATTTTAATTGATGAATACAATGTTTTAAAAAGGTCTTTAAAGGTTAAAGAGAACTTTAAATCATCAAGAAACAAAATTGTTTTGAAAGCATGTCACGACTCTAGTACCTACAAAACAAATACTCTAAGCTCAATGTCAATCATTAGGAAAATTGGAGACTTTGGAAAGTTAAATCAATCTAGCAATAATAACTCAATGGATGGGATAAAACGAGGGTTGGATAATTTAAGGATAAATGAGAATCAATGATCATAATGCCCAAAAGGACAACCTTGTCAAAACTTTTATAAAACTAATGAAAGATTTTTCTTATAATAAAAAGATATGATCAAACAAGAAGGAAATAAGATGTTACATCTAAAACTTAATGGTCCTTAAGCACATTAGTGAATGGAGCACATCCTCAAATCGATTATAAAGGATATTTAATGTAATTAAGCTTAGCATATGAATGAATGCTTAACTTGAAAATATGAGAAATCTTATTGCATGCTAAATGTAAGTCAAAGTGCCTTATGTGTATAATATAGTATGTGTGTGTGTGTATGTGTGTATATGTGTGCCTTCATATGCATCATTGATGATGAAACATCGGTTGGATGTGATCATACAATGTTAAGCAAAGAAAACTTGTCTTCAAGTATTCTATAGAACGAGAAAATCACCAAAACAAGCTCGACTTGAAGACACGGACAAATTTCTCAATCAAAAGCTGCACGATCGAACCACGGCCGACCGCACACTCAACCGTAAAGTGTTTCTCCTCAATGGTTGAACCCACGGTCGACCGCACGGGCTCTGATGACTTTTAAATCTTAAATTAAGCCCTCACTTTTCATTTCCCTCAAAATCTATTACACTCATTCTCTCTCACAGCTCGAGACGTCAAACCACACACCGAAGAACACTCTATCACTAAGTCTTAATCTTCACTCTTGGTAAGATTGATCTATGAACTCCTTTCATTCAATTGTTTTTGCATGGTGTAATCTTCAAAACATCATTTGAAGAAACTCTAACTAGAAAATTCTAAAATTTTAATTGATTCAAACAATAAATCTAAAACGTTAAAATCATGATTAGTAATGCATCAATTCAAGTTATGAATTCTAGGGTTCATCATACAATTAGATTAGGTTTTCATAAAATCATTGTTCATATGTTGCAAGTACATTATAACTAAAAGAGATTGATAATGTAGATAATGTTAACATCAAAACACTTATATATTGATGATAATCAAGTTCGCAAAACATTAACACATGTGAACTGATGTGCACAAAATGGACGGTTTAGTTTATGTGGTGTCGTTAGATCGTTAAACGTCTATTAAGTGAACAGCAAGGATGAGTGGTTTTAAATGTATAATTGCGGGGCCTAAATCTACTACTCATTCCTATGGGTGAGCAAGGGAAATATGACCTAAGGTCATTCATTTAATGAAATGTCCCGTTCTTATTGATTAAAAACGTTCCATATTAATTGATTTCGTTGTGAGGTTTTGACCTCTATATGAGACGTTTTTCAAAGACTGCATTCATTTTAAAACAAACCATAACCTTTATTTCATCAATAAAGGTTTAAAAAGCTTTACGTAGATTATCAAATAATGATAATCTAAAATATCCTGTTTACACACGACCATTACATAATGGTTTACAATACAAATATGTTACAACAAAATAAGTTTCTTGAATGCAGTTTTTACACAATATCATACAAGCATGGACTCCAAATCTCGTCCTTATTTAAGTATGCGACAGCGGAAGCTCTTAATAATCACCTGAGAATAAACATGCTTAAAACGTCAACAAAAATGTTGGTGAGTTATAGGTTTAACCTATATGTATCAAATCGTAACAATAGACCACAAGATTTCATATTTCAATACACATCCCATACATAGAGATAAAAATCATTCATATGGTGAACACCTGGTAACCGACATTAACAAGATGCATATATATAAGAATATCCCCATCATTCCGGGACACCCTTCGGATATGATATAAATTTCGAAGTACTAAAGCATCCGGTACTTTGGATGGGGTTTGTTAGGCCCAATAGATCTATCTTTAGGATTCGCGTCAATTAAGGTGTCTGTTCCCTAATTCTTAGATTACCAGACTTAATAAAAAGGGGCATATTCGATTTCGATAATTCAACCATAGAATGTAGTTTCACGTACTTGTGTCTATTTTGTAAATCATTTATAAAACCTGCATGTATTCTCATCCCAAAAATATTAGATTTTAAAAGTGGGACTATAACTCACTTTCACAGATTTTTACTTCGTCGGGAAGTAAGACTTGGCCACTGGTTGATTCACGAACCTATAACAATATATACATATATATCAAAGTATGTTCAAAAATATATTTACAACACTTTTAATATATTTTGATGTTTTAAGTTTATTAAGTCAGCTGTCCTCGTTAGTAACCTACAACTAGTTGTCCACAGTTAGATGTACAGAAATAAATCGATAAATATTATCTTGAATCAATCCACGACCCAGTGTATACGTATCTCAGTATTGATCACAACTCAAACTATATATATTTTGGAATCAACCTCAACCCTGTATAGCTAACTCCAACATTCACATATAGAGTGTCTATGGTTGTTCCGAAATATATATAGATGTGTCGACATGATAGGTCGAAACATTGTATACGTGTCTATGGTATCTCAAGATTACATAATATACAATACAAGTTGATTAAGTTATGGTTGGAATAGATTTGTTACCAATTTTCACGTACCTAAAATGAGAAAAATTATCCAATCTTGTTTTACCCATAACTTCTTCATTTTAAATCCGTTTTGAGTGAATCAAATTGCTATGGTTTCATATTGAACTCTATTTTATGAATCTAAACAGAAAAGTATAGGTTTATAGTCGGAAAAATAAGTTACAAGTCGTTTTTGTAAAGGTAGTCATTTCAGTCGAAAGAACGACGTCTAGATGACCATTTTAGAAAACATACTTCCACTTTGAGTTTAACCATAATTTTTGGATATAGTTTCATGTTCATAATAAAAATCATTTTCTCAGAATAACAACTTTTAAATCAAAGTTTATCATAGTTTTTAATTAACTAACCCAAAACAGCCCGCGGTGTTACTACGACGGCGTAAATCCGGTTTTACGGTGTTTTTCGTGTTTCCAGGTTTTAAATCATTAAGTTAGCATATCATATAGATATAGAACATGTGTTTAGTTGATTTTAAAAGTCAAGTTAGAAGGATTAACTTTTGTTTGCGAACAAGTTTAGAATTAACTAAACTATGTTCTAGTGATTACAAGTTTAAACCTTCGAATAAGATAGCTTTATATGTATGAATCGAATGATGTTATGAACATCATTACTACTTTAAGTTCCTTGGATAAACCTACTGGAAAAGAGAAAAATGGACCTAGCTTCAATGGATCCTTGGATGGCTCGAAGTTCTTGAAGCAGAATCATGACACGAAAACAAGTTCAAGTAAGATCATCACTTGAAATAAGATTGTTATAGTTATAGAAATTGAACCAAAGTTTGAATATGATTATTACCTTGTATTAGAATGATAACCTACTGTAAGAAACAAAGATTTCTTGAGGTTGGATGATCACCTTACAAGATTGGAAGTGAGCTAGCAAACTTGAAAGTATTCTTGATTTTATGAAACTAGAACTTTTGGAATTTATGAAGAACACTTAGAACTTGAAGATAGAACTTGAGAGAGATCAATTAGATGAAGAAAATTGAAGAATGAAAGTGTTTGTAGGTGTTTTTGGTCGTTGGTGTATGGATTAGATATAAAGGATATGTAATTTTGTTTTCATGTAAATAAGTCATGAATGATTACTCATATTTTTGTAATTTTATGAGATATTTCATGCTAGTTGCCAAATGATGGTTCCCACATGTGTTAGGTGACTCACATGGTCTGCTAAGAGCTGATCATTGGAGTGTATATACCAATAGTACATACATCTAAAAGCTGTGTATTGTACGAGTACGAATACGGGTGCATACGAGTAGAATTGTTGATGAAACTGAACGAGGAT
Source organism: Rutidosis leptorrhynchoides (assembly GCF_046630445.1). Taxonomy (NCBI): domain Eukaryota; kingdom Viridiplantae; phylum Streptophyta; class Magnoliopsida; order Asterales; family Asteraceae; genus Rutidosis; species Rutidosis leptorrhynchoides. The sequence continues at coordinate 143,002,853 of NC_092334.1, read as the reverse complement.
GTAATTGTAAGCATTTTTGTTAAGTAGAAGTATTTTGATAAGTGTATTGAAGTCTTTCAAAAGTGTATAAATACATATTAAAACACTACATGTATATACATTTTAACTGAGTCGTTAAGTCATCGTTAGTCGTTACATGTAAGTGTTGTTTTGAAACCTTTAGGTTAACGATCTTGTTAAATGTTGTTAACCCAATGTTTATAATATCAAATGAGATTTTAAATTATTATATTATCATGATATTATCATGTATGAATATCTCTTAATATGATATATATACATTAAATGTCTTTACAACGATAATCGTTACATATATGTCTCGTTTAAAAATCATTAAGTTAGTAGTCTTGTTTTTACATATGTAGTTCATTGTTAATATACTTAATGATATGTTTACTTATCATAGTATCATGTTAACTATATATATATCCATATATATGTCATCATATAGTTTTTACAAGTTTTAACGTTCGTGAATCACCGGTCAACTTGGGTGGTCAATTGTCTATATGAAACATATTTCAATTAATCAAGTCTTAACAAGTTTGATTGCTTAACATGTTGGAAACATTTAATCATGTAAATATCAATCTCAATTAATATATATAAACATGGAAAAGTTCGGGTCACTACAGTACCTACCCGTTAAATAAATTTCGTCCCGAAATTTTAAGCTGTTGAAGGTGTTGACGAATCTTCTGGAAATAGATGCGGGTATTTCTTCTTCATCTGATCTTCATGCTCCCAGGTGAACTCGGGTCCTCTACGAGCATTCCATCGAACCTTAACAATTGGTATCTTGTTTTGCTTAAGTCTTTTAACCTCACGATCCATTATTTCGACGGGTTCTTCGATGAATTGAAGTTTTTCGTTGATTTGGATTTCATCTAACGGAATAGTGAGATCTTCTTTAGCAAAACATTTCTTTAAATTCGAGACGTGGAAAGTGTTATGTACAGCCGCGAGTTGTTGAGGTAACTCTAGTCGGTAAGCTACTGGTCCGACACGATCAATAATCTTGAATGGTCCAATATACCTTGGATTTAATTTCCCTCGTTTACCAAATCGAACAACGCCTTTCCAAGGTGCAACTTTAAGCATGACCATCTCTCCAATTTCAAATTCTATATCTTTTCTTTTAATGTCAGCGTAGCTCTTTTGTCGACTTTGGGCGGTTTTCAACCGTTGTTGAATTTGGATGATCTTCTCGGTAGTTTCTTGTATAATCTCCGGACCCGTAATCTGTCTATCCCCCACTTCACTCCAACAAATCGGAGACCTGCACTTTCTACCATAAAGTGCTTCAAACGGCGCCATCTCAATGCTTGAATGGTAGCTGTTGTTGTAGGAAAATTCTGCTAACGGTAGATGTCGATCCCAACTATTTCCGAAATCAATAACACATGCTCGTAGCATATCTTCAAGCGTTTGTATCGTCCTTTCGCTCTGCCCATCAGTTTGTGGATGATAGGCAGTACTCATGTCTAGACGAGTTCCTAATGCTTGCTGTAATGTCTGCCAGAATCTTGAAATAAATCTTCCATCCCTATCAGAGATAATAGAGATTGGTATTCCATGTCTGGAGACGACTTCCTTCAAATACAGTCGTGCTAACTTCTCCATCTTGTCATCTTCTCTTATTGGTAGGAAGTGTGCTGATTTGGTGAGACGATCAACTATTACCCAAATAGTATCAAAACCACTTGCAGTCCTTGGCAATTTAGTGATGAAATCCATGGTAATGTTTTCCCATTTCCATTCCGGGATTTCGGGTTGTTGAAGTAGACCTGATGGTTTCTGATGCTCAGCTTTGACCTTAGAACACGTCAAACATTCTCCTACGTATTTAGCAACATCGGCTTTCATACCCGGCCACCAAAAATGTTTCTTGAGATCCTTGTACATCTTCCCCGTTCTAGGATGTATTGAGTATCTGGTTTTATGAGCTTCTCTAAGTACCATTTCTCTCATATCTCCAAATTTTGGTACCCAAATCCTTTCAGCCCTATACCGGGTTCCGTCTTCCCGAATATTAAGATGCTTCTCCGATCCTTTGGGTATTTCATCCTTTAAATTTCCCTCTTTTAAAACTCCTTGTTGCGCCTCCTTTATTTGAGTAGTAATGTTATTATGAATCATTATATTCATAGATTTTACTCGAATGGGTTCTCTGTCCTTCCTGCTCAAGGCATCGGCTACCACATTTGCCTTCCCCGGGTGGTAACGAATCTCAAAGTCGTAATCATTCAATAATTCAATCCACCTACGCTGCCTCATATTCAGTTGTTTCTAATTAAATATGTGTTGAAGACTTTTGTGGTCGGTATATATAATACTTTTGACCCCATATAAGTAGTGCCTCCAAGTCTTTAATGCAAAAACAACCGCGCCTAATTCCAAATCATGCGTCGTATAATTTTGTTCGTGAATCTTCAATTGTCTAGACGCATAAGCAATCACCTTCGTTCGTTGCATTAATACACAACCGAGACCTTGCTTTGATGCATCACAATAAATCACAAAATCATCATTCCCTTCAGGCAATGACAATATAGGTGCCGTAGTTAGCTTTTTCTTCAATAACTGAAACGCTTTCTCTTGTTCATCATTCCATTCAAATTTCTTCCCTTTATGCGTTAATGCAGTCAAGGGTTTTGCTATTATGGAAAAGTCTTGGATGAACCTTCTGTAGTAACCAGCTAGTCCTAAAAACTGGCGTATGTGTTTCGGAGTTTTCGGGGTTTCCCACTTTTCAACAGTTTCTATCTTTGCCGGATCCACCTTAATACCTTCTTTGTTCACTATGTGACCGAGGAATTGAACTTCTTCCAACCAAAATGCACACTTTGAAAACTTAGCGTACAATTCTTCCTTCCTCAATACTTCTAACACCTTTCTCAAATGTTCACCGTGTTCTTGGTCATTCTTTGAGTAAATAAGTATGTCATCAATGAAAACAATGACAAACTTGTCAAGGTATGGTCCACACACTCGGTTCATAAGGTCCATGAACACAGCTGGTGCATTAGTTAAACCAAACGGCATGACCATAAACTCGTAATGACCGTAACATGTTCTGAAAGCAGTCTTTGGAATATCATCTTCTTTCACCCGCATTTGATAATACCCGGAACGTAAGTCAATCTTTGAATAAACAGACGAGCCTTGTAGTTGATCAAATAAGTCGTCGATTCTCGGTAGTGGGTAGCGGTTCTTGATGGTAAGTTTGTTCAGCTCTCGGTAGTCGATACACAACCTGAATGTACCATCTTTCTTCTTGACAAACAAAACAGGAGCTCCCCACGGTGATGTGCTTGGTCGAATGAAACCACGCTCTAAAAGTTCTTGTAATTGGCTTTGCAGTTCTTTCATCTCGCTGGGTGCGAGTCTGTAAGGAGCACGAGCTATTGGTGCAGCTCCTGGTACAAGATCTATTTGAAATTCAACGGATCGATGTGGGGGTAATCCCGGTAATTCTTTCGGAAATACATCGGGAAATTCTTTTGCAATGGGAACATCATTGATGCTCTTTTCTTCAGTTTGTACTTTCTCGACGTGTGCTAGAACAGCATAGCAACCTTTTCTTATTAGTTTTTGTACCTTCAAATTACTAATAAGATGTAGCTTCGTGTTGCCCTTTTCTCCGTACACCATTAAGGGTTTTCCTTTTTCTCGTATAATGCGAATTGCATTTTTGTAACAAACGATCTCCGCTTTCACTTCTTTCAACCAGTCCATACCGATTATCACATCAAAACTCCCTAACTCTACTGGTATCAAATCAATCTTAAATGTTTCGCTAACCAGTTTAATTTCTCGATTCCGACATATATTATCTACTGAAATTAATTTACCATTTGCTAATTCGAGTAAAAATTTACTATCCAAAGGCGTCAATGGACAACTTAATTTAGCACAAAAATCTCTACTCATATAGCTTCTATCCGCACCCGAATCAAATAAAACGTAAGCAGATTTATTGTCAATAAGAAACGTACCCGTAACAAGCTCCGGGTCTTCCTGTGCCTCTACCGCATTAATATTGAAAACTCTTCCACGGCCTTGTCCATTCGTGTTCTCTTGGTTCGGGCAATTTCTAATAATGTGGCCTGGTTTTCCACATTTATAACAAACTACATTGGCATAACTTGCTCCGACACTACTTGCTCCGCCATTACTCGTTCCGACACCATTTGTTCCTTTCGTTCTATTAACCCCTGGTCCGTAGACCTCACACTTCGCCGCGCTATGACCATTTCTTTTACACTTGTTGCAAAATTTGGTGCAGAACCCCGAGTGATTCTTTTCACACCTTTGGCATAGCTGCTTCTGATTGTTGTTGTTGTTGCGGTTATTATTGTTGTTGGGATGATTGTTGTAGTTGCTGTTGTTGTTGTTGTTGTTGTTGTTGTTGTTGGGCCGTTTGTTGTAGTTGCGATTGATGTTGCGATTGTTGGGATAATTGTTGCGATTATTGTTGTAATTGCTGTTGTTGTTGTATTGGTGATTCTTATCACCGTTTTCCTCCCACTTTCTTTTGACTTGCTTCACATTGGCCTCTTCAGCAGTCTGTTCTTTAATTCTTTCTTCAATCTGGTTCACTAGTTTGTGAGCCATTCTACATGCCTGTTGTATGGAGGCGGGCTCGTGTGAACTTATATCTTCTTGGATTCTTTCCGGTAATCCTTTCACAAACGCGTCGATCTTCTCTTCCTCATCTTCGAATGCTCCCGGACACAATAGGCACAATTATGTGAATCGTCTTTCGTACGTGGTAATATCAAATCCTTGGGTTCGTAACCCTCTAAGTTCTGTCTTGAGCTTATTGACCTCGGTTCTGGGACGGTACTTCTCGTTCATCAAGTGCTTGAATGCTGACCACGGTAGTGCGTATGCATCATCTTGTCCCACTTGCTCTAGATAGGTATTCCACCATGTTAACGCAGAACCTGTGAAGGTATGCGTAGCGTACTTCACTTTGTCCTCTTCAGTACACTTACTTATGGCAAACACCGATTCAATCTTCTCGGTCCACCGTTTCAATCCGATCGGTCCTTCGGTTCCATCAAATTCCAAAGGTTTGCAGGCAGTGAATTCTTTGTAGGTGCATCCTACACGATTTCCTGTACTGCTAGATCCAAGGTTATTGTTGGTATGTAGCGCAGCCTGTACTGCGGCTATGTTTGAAGCTAGAAAAGTACGGAATTCCTCTTCATTCATATTCACGGTGTGTCGAGTAGTCGGTGCCATTTCCTTCAAAATAGTTAAATGGAACAAGTTAATCATACAGAATATTAAGAGTAGTTAATAGTATTTCATAGCATAATATGAACTCATTTATAAAAGCTTTTTCTTCATATTAGCGTTTTATAAGTTTAAATTCGGGTAGTACCTACCCGTTAAGTTCATACTTAGTAGCTAATATACAATTCAACTACTACAATTCTATATGAAAAACTGATTGTAATAATATTTCGCGTTCAAACTTTTATACAATATTTTACAAACTTACAATACCGCTTATTTTACATAAAGCATGAAATATAGCACACAATAACTTTGATACAAGATAGTTGTGAAGACAATTCTAGCTAGTACACAAGTCGTTCGGCAAAGGAAATAAAGACACGTAATTCATACGTCCAGAAACAAGTCATGCATTCTGGTTTTACTAGGACTACTTCCCATCCTTGGTCTTGTGCAACATAACCGTTATGGCCGTTAATAAGACAACGTGTTGTAACGTCATCAAAGGGACGAGGGTTACGTAATGTCCAACAGTCCCGTAATAATCTAAAAACCTCATTTCTTACCCCAATTACCGACTCCGTCACTTGTGGAAACGTTTTGTTTAATAGTTGTAGCCCGATGTTCTTGTTCTCACTTTGGTGAGAAGCGAACATTACTAATCCGTAAGCATAACATGCTTCTTTATGTTGCATGTTAGCCGCTTTTTCTAAATCACGAAGTCCAATATTCGGATATATTGAGTCAAAATAATTTCTTAACCCGTTGCGTAAAATAGCATTTGGGTTCCCCGCAATATATGCGTCAAAGTAAACACATCGTAACTTATGGGTTTCCCAATGTGATATCCCCCATCTTTCAAACGAAAGTCTCTTATAAACCAAGACATTCTTGGAACGTTCTTCGAATGTCTTACAAACTGATCTCGCCTTAAATAGTTGTGCCGAAGAATTCTGGCCGACTCTAGACAAGATTTCATCAATCATGTCTCCGGGTAGGTCTCTTAAAATATTGGGTTGTCTATCCATTTTGTGTTTTTAAACTGTAAAATAGACAAGAGTTAGTTTCATAAAAAAATACTTATTAATACAAGCAATTTTTACATATATCATAAAGCATAAGAACACTATATTACATATATTACACCACACGAATACAACTATCTTATTCCGACTCGCTCGTTTCTTCTTCTTCGGTTTTGGTTCGTTTTTCCAAGTTTCTAGGGATATATGATGTTCCCCTAATACGAGCCGTCGTTGTCCACATTGGTTTAGAAAAACCTGGTGGTTTAGAGGTTCCCGGGTCATTGTTACAACTTAAGGACTTCGGGGGTTGACGATACATATAAAGTTCATCGGGGTTGGAATTAGATTTCTCTATTTTTATGCCCTTTCCCTTATTATTTTCTTTTGCCTTTTTAAATTCAGTTGGGGTAATTTCTATAACATCATCGGAATTCTCGTCGGAATCCGATTCATCGGAGAATTGGTAATCCTCCCAATATTTTGCTTCCTTGGCGGAAACACCATTGACCATAATTAACTTTGGTCGGTTGGTTGAGGATTTTCTTTTACTTAACCGTTTTATTATTTCCCCCACCGGTTCTATTTCTTCATCCGGTTCCGATTCTTCTTCCGGTTCCGATTCTTCTTCCGGTTCCGACTCTTCTTCCGGTTCCTCTTCGGGAACTTGTGAATCAGTCCACAAATCATTCCAATTTACATTTGACTCTTCATTATTATTAGGTGAGTCAATGGGACTTGTTCTAGAGGTAGACATCTATCACATAATATCAAACACGTTAAGAGATTAATATATCACATAATATTCATATGTTAAAAATATATAGTTTCCAACAAAAATGTTAAGCAATCATTTTTAAAGAAAACACGGTCGAAGTCCAGACTCACTAATGCATCCTAACAAACTCGATAAGACACACTAATGCAAATTTTCTGGTTCTCTAAGACCAACGCTCTGATACCAACTGAAATGTCCCGTTCTTATTGATTAAAAACGTTCCATATTAATTGATTTCGTTGCGAGGTTTTGACCTCTATATGAGACGTTTTTCAAAGACTGCATTCATTTTTAAAACAAACCATAACCTTTATTTCATCAATAAAGGTTTAAAAAGCTTTACGTAGATTATCAAATAATGATAATCTAAAATATCCTGTTTACACACGACCATTACATAATGGTTTACAATACAAATATGTTACAACAAAATAAGTTTCTTGAATGCAGTTTTTACACAATATCATACAAGCATGGACTCCAAATCTCGTCCTTATTTAAGTATGCGACAGCGGAAGCTCTTAATAATCACCTGAGAATAAACATGCTTAAAACGTCAACAAAAATGTTGGTGAGTTATAGGTTTAACCTATATGTATCAAATCATAACAATAGACCACAAGATTTCATATTTCAATACACATCCCATACATAGAGATAAAAATCATTCATATGGTGAACACCTGGTAACCGACATTAACAAGATGCATATATATAAGAATATCCCCATCATTCCGGGACACACTTCGGATATGATATAAATTTCGAAGTACTAAAGCATCCGGTACTTTGGATGGGGTTTGTTAGGCCCAATAGATCTATCTTTAGGATTCGCGTCAATTAAGGTGTCTGTTCCCTAATTCTTAGATTACCAGACTTAATAAAAAGGGGCATATTCGATTTCGATAATTCAACCATAGAATGTAGTTTCACGTACTTGTGTCTATTTTGTAAATCATTTATAAAACCTGCATGTATTCTCATCCCAAAAATATTAGATTTTAAAAGTGGGACTATAACTCACTTTCACAGATTTTTACTTCGTCGGGAAGTAAGACTTGGCCACTGGTTGATTCACGAACCTATAACAATATATACATATATATCAAAGTATGTTCAAAAATATATTTACAACACTTTTAATATATTTTGATGTTTTAAGTTTATTAAGTCAGCTGTCCTCGTTAGTAACCTACAACTAGTTGTCCACAGTTAGATGTACAGAAATAAATCGATAAATATTATCTTGAATCAATCCACGACCCAGTGTATACGTATCTCAGTATTGATCACAACTCAAACTATATATATTTTGGAATCAACCTCAACCCTGTATAGCTAACTCCAACATTCACATATAGAGTGTCTATGGTTGTTCCGAAATATATATAGATGTGTCGACATGATAGGTCGAAACATTGTATACGTGTCTATGGTATCTCAAGATTACATAATATACAATACAAGTTGATTAAGTTATGGTTGGAATAGATTTGTTACCAATTTTCACGTACCTAAAATGAGAAAAATTATCCAATCTTGTTTTACCCATAACTTCTTCATTTTAAATCCGTTTTGAGTGAATCAAATTGCTATGGTTTCATATTGAACTATATTTTATGAATCTAAACAGAAAAGTATAGGTTTATAGTCGGAAAAATAAGTTACAAGTCGTTTTTGTAAAGGTAGTCATTTCAGTCGAAAGAACGACGTCTAGATGACCATTTTAGAAAACATACTTCCACTTTGAGTTTAACCATAATTTTTGGATATAGTTTCATGTTCATAATAAAAATCATTTTCTCAGAATAACAACTTTTAAATCAAAGTTTATCATAGTTTTTAATTAACTAACCCAAAACAGCCCGCGGTGTTACTACGACGGCGTAAATCCGGTTTTACGGTGTTTTTCGTGTTTCCAGGTTTTAAATCATTAAGTTAGCATATCATATAGATATAGAACATGTGTTTAGTTGATTTTAAAAGTCAAGTTAGAAGGATTAACTTTTGTTTGCGAACAAGTTTAGAATTAACTAAACTATGTTCTAGTGATTACAAGTTTAAACCTTCGAATAAGATAGCTTTATATGTATGAATCGAATGATGTTATGAACATCATTACTACCTTAAGTTCCTTGGATAAACCTACTGGAAAAGAGAAAAATGGACCTAGCTTCAATGGATCCTTGGATGGCTCGAAGTTCTTGAAGCAGAATCATGACACGAAAACAAGTTCAAGTAAGATCATCACTTGAAATAAGATTGTTATAGTTATAGAAATTGAACCAAAGTTTGAATATGATTATTACCTTGTATTAGAATGATAACCTACTGTAAGAAACAAAGATTTCTTGAGGTTGGATGATCACCTTACAAGATTGGAAGTGAGTTAGCAAACTTGAAAGTATTCTTGATTTTATGAAACTAGAACTTTTGGAATTTATGAAGAACACTTAGAACTTGAAGATAGAACTTGAGAGAGATCAATTAGATGAAGAAAATTGAAGAATGAAAGTGTTTGTAGGTGTTTTTGGTCGTTGGTGTATGGATTAGATATAAAGGATATGTAATTTTGTTTTCATGTAAATAAGTCATGAATGATTACTCATATTTTTGTAATTTTATGAGATATTTCATGCTAGTTGCCAAATGATGGTTCCCACATGTGTTAGGTGACTCACATGGGCTGCTAAGAGCTGATCATTGGAGTGTATATACCAATAGTACATACATCTAAAAGATGTGTATTGTACGAGTACGAATACGGGTGCATACGAGTAGAATTGTTGATGAAACTGAACGAGGATGTAATTGTAAGCATTTTTGTTAAGTAGAAGTATTTTGATAAGTGTATTGAAGTCTTTCAAAAGTGTATAAATACATATTAAAACACTACATGTATATACATTTTAACTGAGTCGTTAAGTCATCGTTAGTCGTTACATGTAAGTGTTGTTTTGAAACCTTTAGGTTAACGATCTTGTTAAATGTTGTTAACCCAATGTTTATAATATCAAATGAGATTTTAAATTATTATATTATCATGATATTATCATGTATGAATATCTCTTAATATGATATATATACATTAAATGTCTTTACAACGATAATCGTTACATATATGTCTCGTTTAAAAATCATTAAGTTAGTAGTCTTGTTTTTACATATGTAGTTCATTGTTAATATACTTAATGATATGTTTACTTATCATAGTATCATGTTAACTATATATATATCCATATATATGTCATCATATAGTTTTTACAAGTTTTAACGTTCGTGAATCCCCGGTCAACTTGGGTGGTCAATTGTCTAGATGAAACATATTTCAATTAATCAAGTCTTAACAAGTTTGATTGCTTAACATGTTGGAAACATTTAATCATGTAAATATCAATATCAATTAATATATATAAACATGGAAAAGTTCAGGTCACTACATTTAAGAAGTCAACAGAATCGAACCTTTCGCTATAGTGTAAACCTAGTATTATTCTAAGGAGTAGTTTGGAATATATTTTGCTTTTCTAAATCCCGAATAACAAGTATAGAGATATATAAGTAAATAAAGCAGTAAAGGATAAAATTTGTATTTCAGATAAGGCTAAAGCTAGTGCATGCTATTGCTTTTGTTAGTACGATGTTGGATATGTGTAATATCGGCTCATGGGTACGTTATAACCAGTTACCTGCTATACAATCCTAAACGGCCCAGTCAAAGACATGTCACTAGGTAATACCGATAGGCTTAAAGATTCTGAATAGACAACAACACAACATACCCCCAACGCCAGAGCAACACGACTACGTGAATACACTAGAAGGCTCATCAATAGGAGCGACCAGGTAAGGTGGCTTATGAACGATCCATAAGGTCTAAACTTTCTTAAGCATAGCTAGAATAAAAGGCATATCGTAACTGAGAGTCGTGATGTGTTCTGATGCATTCGTTAAAGATTGGTAAAAGATCAGTTAGGTTCTTATTTAAAAGAAAGTCAACCATGATGAACACCATGGCCAGATTTACAAGCGTAAACTCCATGAACATGTTCGGTTATCCTAACGGTCCAATCCTTTAAGATATAAACAAACAGTTCCTTAATTAACTAAAGAATCCCTCAAGCGAAGTGCAATGCCTGAGACCGCGTTATGGTGTAAATGTACATTATCCACACTGAAACCGTTTCCATGGACATACATAACAGAGGCATAGAGTACTACAACCGGTGTGCCTCCTCATATACATGTGATGTTTAAATGCTACTGACTACAGTGGCATAGCCCGGGGCCAACCGTGTACTCCAAGAGTCAATCGGAGTTTCCATTTACAAAAGATCACCTATCAGAATCCATAGTGTCAGTTGATGTACTACAACCTGTGTGCCTCTGTCAAGCGCACTATTTATCTGGCAAAGTTTTCTTACCAAGGGGTGAAAACAGATAGTGTACTCTGAATTGGGGATCGCAACTTCCAAATAACAGATCTTATAACCACGTTCTATTAGTTGGAAAAGCGATGGAGTTTGGTCATAACCAGAGAGTGTCGTAACAACATCACATTACACATTCAGTATTTCAACATCGTAACTAACTACGGCATAACATACACTAAAAGATAACTACTCGCTAATCATGACAACTATATCATCTATCAATAGAATAATGAAAGACATTATAAAAGATAGTATAAAAAGATAAGAGTACCGTTGATTAATCAAGCTCTGAAAGTACAAAAGTGACAACTTCGGACGCACCTCCAATTGTTTACAGACTACATTTAATGCTTACTCTAGATAATTATTGCTAATATATAATTGTTATCATAATCTTAGAGAGAGAAACTAGAGAAAGAAGTGAGATTAAGAGTAAATTATGTGTTAAAGTGTGTGTTGAAATGGATCACAAATGAGCCTATTTATATCATTTTTTTAAGCCTGGCATCCCGTGGAGAGTGCCCGTGTAAACCCCATGGTAGCCCGTAAAGAGTGCCCATTTGAGCCTTGTGCCCGTGGAGAGTGCCCGTGCACTTGATCTTCCAGCAGCCCATGTAATCTTGGTGGCAGCCCATGGCAGGCCAATTGGTAGCCCGTGTAGCCTTGCTTGGCAGCCCGTGTACTTGTTGGTTTGGCTTGTTTCTGAGGTCGTAACTTGATTTCATCGTTTTCGCTCTAGATTCTTCGTTTTAAGTCCGTTTTCTCTGATTCTTTTTGCAATGCCCTTGTAATTATTTGACCTACCAAATAAAGCGAATAACTTTCATATTCTTCGATAAAGTCAATTACTTTATTGCTTTAGGACTTGATATTGGGTATAAAAACATGTCATTTTTGCCGATATCAAAATATCCCACACTTAGACTTTACTTATTCTCAAGCAAACTTCTAGTTTTTAATTTCAAGAATTCTTTCGAAGTTTCCTTTCTATATGCTTAAGTGGTTTACGTTTTATTATAAGAGCGAAGATAGGGCGATTCTTTCTTTGTTAGGTGAGAAACTATCTCTGCAAGCATGAGAGGAGGTTACATGACTTTTTGGCTATCTCTCACGGGTCACTCAAATCACACAAGTGTTTAGGGTTCCCTATAATCTATGAATTGATATCGCTCATAGCCAGGCATGCAGCATTCTTCGTCATAGGCTTTATCGAGACTCAAATTCTTGTTACTAGTCTGATGGTAGAAATAATCAGCTTTTAGATCATTTGTCATTTATGGTGAAAGAGAGGTGAAAAAGGGTGTCTAGGAATGAAAGGTGATGGTGAAGTGTTTGGGTACTTTCAAAAATAGGATAGAATAGTCTTTTTTTAAAGACCTTATTCAGATAAAAAGGATAGATATGAGTGCGACTAATTTTGTTAAGCACTCTTAAAGTTCTTTGAACTTTTTCCCTTTAGAATTTTTGTGAACAAACTTCCTTTGAAGTTTCATTTTCAGAACTCCAGTGGTTCTTTTGGCTTTATAAGTTTTGCTCCTCTACTCAAAACTTTGAAAGAGATGATATTTTTTTTCCAAAATCAATCTCAGGGAGCTTCCATTGGTAGGCTTGCAAGATTCTATCACAATCTTCGTAAGTTACTAACAACAGGATTTTCCTTGTGAAGTGATCTTGTTTTCTAAGTTTTTCAAGGGTGATGTGGATAGATGGGTGAAAATGGAAGTAAGTGAATGATGGTGATGATGTAGGCTGAAGAATGGTTTCTTGAAAAATGGCTAGCTATTCTTACACCTATGTCACATTTTGCTACTCAAAAATGTAGATCAGGAGCAAGTTCTAATTTTGAGCACAGACATCAGCACACTCAACGAAAAATAGTGAAGCATTAAAAATGAATGCTTTTCATGGCTTTATTTAGGTGCCTCACAATAATCATTTTAGGTCGAATACGCCAAGTCATGCAATGCTTTTCATGGCCTTATTTAGGTGCCTTAAATAAGCCTTACTTTTTATTGCGAACGTTTTAAGTGTTGAAAGTACTTATTCGCAAAGGCTTTCTTTTATTAAAAATTTTGAAATTTGGGTTAAATACATGGAATATATGTAATAGGCTGATATGACATTAAAAAGGTGTACACCGTCATCCCACACTTAAACGAACATTGTCCCTAATGTTCCTTTTGTATGGGGTGAAATCTTACACTTAGGATTTTTAGTAAAGCTCTTTGGGAATATTTGTCTAGTGGATCTTTGGGGTTTGGAATCCCACACTTAGTGATCAGCAAGGATGCGACCTTATTTGATGTATTTAGAATTTAGAGCTAGTAACGAATGAAAACGAGTACTTCCCTACGGATTGCTAAGGATGCGATTTAAGAAACTGGCTGCTGGAGGGCAGGAAGCTTCAGCATTCTCTCGGCTTCTTCGGCTTCTTCAGTTGTATGCTCATCTGTCATCACTTATTTACTTATTTTCTTCCTGATATTGGCTAAAAAGTCACGTTTTTACCCCCGATATTAGCCCTATTTATGATAAAGTAATTAACTTTATCATCTAAATAAGCATTTTATTTGCTTTATTTGTTAGATTATGTCATTACAAAGGCTATGTTTCAAGAATCACTAAAAACGGATGAAAAACGAGAAAAACAAGCAAAACCGGCTAAGACAATTAACTCGCATTTAAATAATTTATTTTATAATTTTTGGAAAAGTTTATTTACTTAATCTCATGTTGTAGGATATTTAATTATGAACGCGTGGGCGCAAGAATCGTCAGAAACAGAGCTAAAACGAAGATTCTAGAGCGAAAACGGTGAAAGACAAGAAATCAAGTTACGATCCAGCGAATCAGCAAGCCAAACGGGCTGCCAAATGGCCTGCCAGTATGGCAAATGGCCTACCACACGCCCAAGGCAAACGGGCATGGTAAACAGGCTGACTGGTCAAACGCGCCCTGCAAACGGCTTGCCAAACGGTCAGCCAGCCATTTTTCAATGAAAATCCTACGCACCGTCCCACCTGCCATCCTACTTGCCAGGGGTTTAGACATACCCCCTATGCAAACCACCTGCGATACCACTTGCCAGGGGTTTTTCATCCATTTATTTACAACTTTACCATCAAATTTTCCTATAAATAGGTGGCTCATCCCACCATTTCAACATACACCTTTCTCACTTCTCTCTCTCTCTAAATATCTCTCTATAGTCGCTCTCTAGTGATCTATAAGAGATTAGTTCTCTCTCTACTTTCTCTCTCTAGTTTCTAGAGAGAGAAAAGTACAGAGATTAGGAAAAATAATTATCTCTATATTGTCACTCTCTAGTGATCAATAGGAGATTAGTATGTAGTTAGTAGTAGAAGCTATCAAGCATTGTAACGCTATGGATATTATGAAGAAATACAAGTGTTATTCTGCCGACATTATTCGGTAACATCTATCCTTTCTTTTATTAATTTATTATAATATTCTTGCTAGATGTTTTTGATTTATTAATATTAGAAATGCTTGTTGCCATGATGTGTGAGTAATTGCTTGATTGTTTGCATGACTATAGTTAGGGATGATTATCGTTTCATACTCGCTTTCTGTCTATGATATTAAACCTCGTTATTATCGTCCTTCCACCAATAAACGTGATTAAAACCTTTTATAAAGTCGACATTATAAGGGTAATTAATTATCTGTGTTTATACATTGGTCAAGGTTTGAACCCATCAGAAATACTATAAAGTACATGGGGAATTACCATAGGACTAGATCAAGACATTGGTCAAGAGTATAAGACTCATGTCGATGTACTATAGGACCACTTGGGCATGGTCAAGGTTAGAAGCTATGGAACCACTATAAGTCTAGTACATGGTAGATAACTAAGAGATTTATTGGGTAGATTTAAGTAAGGGCTGGTTTAAGTCATAAATGGGAATTTAACGCACTAAAATACAAACTAAGCTTATAAATCTTTAAGGATGACTGAGAACTATCAGAGGTTCTAATTGTCACAAACCCTCAGATTTTACCAAATCATTGACAGCAAGGAATTTGAAACACAATCATAACCACTCTCTTGGGTGATACACTAAGGTGTTAAGAAAGGTTATATATATATATATATATATATATATATATATATATATATATATATATATATATATATGGCTATGCTACTTTATTTGTGCGCCCAAGGTATACACTACATCTAAGATGGGCCGCTTATATCCTTAAACCGGATAAAGCGTCGGAGTTGAGCATAGTCCATCCGATCAGAATCACGATAGCCTAGTTCCTCGTGACATGCTAATCGAGAAATCAATTAGTAGGGAATCTAGTGTTAACACCAAGGTATATCTATCCAATGAGTGTCTCACAATCATCCTGATAATACGTTATCTTAAATCATGGTGAAGCACGTCTTCTTTGTCCTTAGTTGTTGCATGCTAGCTAGCTTATTTTAATTATATTGCTTTAATATTTTAAATATAGTTATAAATCAAATCAACCCAACTATTGCCTTTACACAATTTGATATTCCGGATAAAGTGGTGTCTAGAATAAATCGGTTGGACTTGGTTGTTGGATTTTGATAATGCTAAAAATGAACATATATTTCATAGCATTATCCCTCAAGAAAGACAAGCTTTTAGTTGCAATTGTTCTAGTTACAAGTGATATTCGTTTAAATAATAAAAGGTGAAGACAAAAGACAGATTCGACGAATTGAAGACGCAAACGACCAAAAAGCTCAAAAGTACAAAGTACAATCAAAATGGTTCAAATTATTGATGAGAAACGTCTTAAAATTACAAGAGTACAAGACGCGAAACGCAAAGTACAAGATATTAAATAGTACGCAAGGACGTTCGAAAATCCGGAACCGGGACCAGAGTCAACTCTCAACGCTCGACGCAACGGACTAAAAATTACAAGTCAACTATGCACATAAATATAATATAATATATAAATAATTCTTAAAATTATATATATATATATATATATATATATATATATATATATATATATATATATATATATATATATATATATATATATATATATATATATATATATATATATATATATATATATTATATTAGATATATAAACCGTCGGCAAACTATAAGACAAAGAAATGTGAGCTGGATTCCTGCTCCATGCGATCGCATGGAAAATGCAAAGGAAATCCATGCGATCACAAGGCCAACTTTTTCTGGCCACATTCCTATAAAAGGCAGTCTTTTGCTCGATCATGATATCCATCTATCCTCTCTATCTCTCTGTAATATATATATATACATATACATATATATATATATATATATATATATATATATATATATATATATATATATATATATATATATATATATATATATATAATTTTAATTATAATTTTAATTTTAATTTTAATAATTAGGGTATGTTAGCGAATGTTGTAAGTGTGTAAAACGCTACGCTATTATTAATCATTGTAAGTTATGTTCAACCTTTTTAAATTAATGTCTCGTAGCTAAGTTATTATTATGCTTATTTAAATCGAAGTAATCGTGATGTTGGGCTAAATATTAAAGACGGGGTAATTGGGCTTTGTACCATAATTGGGGTTTGGACAAAAGAACGACACTTGTGGAAATTAGACTATGGGCTATTAATGGGCTTTATATTTGTTTAATTAAATGATAGTTTGTTAATTTAATATAAAGATTTACAATTGGACGTACCTATAAATAACCATATACACTCGATCGGACACGATGTGCGGGATATTTATAAGTACTAATAATCGTTCATTTAACCGGAAACGGGAATGGATTAATAGTCAATGGACTTATTAAAACAGGGGTGAATTACATTCAAGGAAAATTGGTGTAATTATAGTTTAAGTCCCCAATTAGTTGGAATATTTGACTTCGGATATAAGGATAATTTGACGAGAACACTCGCACTTTATATTTATGACTGATGGACTGTTATGGACAAAAACCAGATGGACATATTGAATAATCCAGGACAAAGTACAATTAACCAATGGTAATAAACTAAAATCAACACGTCAAACATCATGATTACGGAAGTTTAAATAAGCATAATTCATTTATTTCATATTTCATCGCATTTTTATTTACTGTCATTGTATTTAATTGCACTTTTAATTATCGTACTTTTTAATTATCGCACTTTTATTTATTGTCATTTTATTTATCGCACTTTTAATTATCGCACTTTAATTATTGTCATTTACTTTACGCTTTAAATTAAGTTATATTTATTTTTAATATTTTACATTAGGATTTAACTGCAACTTAAGTTTTAAAATTGATAAACCGGTCATTAAACGGTAAAAACCCCCTTTTTATAATAATAATACTACTTATATATATATTTATATTTTTACAAATATAGTTTTTAAAAATATAGCGTTAAACTTGGCTAAGATCCCTGTGGAACGAACCGGACTTACTAAAAACTACACTACTGTACGATTAGGTACACTGCCTATAAGTGTTGTAGCAAGGTTTAGGTATATCCACTCTATAAATAAATAAATAACTTGTGTAAAATTGTATCGTATTTAATAGTATTTTGTAGTAAAAATATAACTATTTTGTATACACCTCGCATAAAATCAAGTATTTTTGGCGCCGCTGCCGGGGACCCGAAAGCGAAACGCTATATTTAAAAAAAAGATTTTTTTTAAGTCTTAATTTATTTTTGTAAAAATACGTTTTAAATATCAAAAATATAAAAACAAGAAAAAGAAAAAAAAATAAATATATATTACTATATATTTTTTTTCATTTTTTTAATTAAAAAGTTTGTATTTTTTTTGTTACAAAAACTAATAGGTAGTTTTTAAAATATAAGTTTTTATTTATATAAATATTTTATATAAATTAAAAACAGAGAAAAAAATAATATATAAAAAGTAATCGGGCCACTACACTGTAGCAGCCCAAGACCTGGCCTGGTATCCGAAGCCATGCGATCACATGGCCCAGACACATAAAGCTCATGCGATCGCATGAGGCTGTCTGACAGGCCTGATCCCAAAATTAATTACGCGTAGGGTTTTAATTAAATTATTATTATTATTAATTAGGGTTTAATTATAATATTAATTAGTTTAGTTTTTAGTTTTATTTTGTATTTTTATTTTTAATTAGTTTTATTAAATTATAAATTAATACTTTTATAAAATAATAATATAAAAATAATATTTTTATAAAAATCAGTAATTTTATCACTTTCTATATCTTTTTATAAATTGTATATTTTAATTGTTTAATTCGTAATTTGTATTTTTCATACGTACTTAGTTTTAAATTTAGTATTTGCCGTAGTTATTTTTATTTCTAGATTTTTAGGCTTTGCCATAAAATCCCCTAAGTACTTTTTCTTTAGACTAAGATTTAAGTGCTTTAAAATTTTGCGACGCCGTTTTAAATTTTAGTGCCTATTAAGTTATTGCCGTTTTGGATATAGAATTCCCTTTAAGCTTTAATACCTTTAGACGTAAGTTTTAATTTTTAGTTTTTAGAATTCTAAGTTTCAACACTTATTTTCTTATTTTTATTTTTTCGACCTTTTATTTTTCGACGTTTTTCGACGCGCTCTTTTTCTTTCTTATTTCTCGACGCTCTAGTTTTTAGGACATAGAATTTTCTATTTCTTCTCTAAAATTTTAAAACGAAAAATTATTTTAAGCGGTTAAATTGATAGACATCCAAAATTTTCTGGTTCGTAGTAATAGTTGGATTTGTTAATGGCGAGATGTGGGCTTCCGATTTAAAGGGTCGTGGCTACCTGCTGCATCTATTGGCTATTCGAAACGTGGGCAAAAGCAGAAAAGTCTATTAATTTGATAACTTATATAATTTTTATTTTATTTTTTATAACTAATAGGATATTCAGTGAATGCACCGAGCAAAACGTTCACTACCTTTCATACGTTCACCACCTGTAACTCGATCAAGACATCTAGCCAATATTATCGCCGTTGGTTTTTCTTTAGAATCGTCATCCAGTCGACCAAGTACTCCAATTCAAATTTCCGATAATCCATTTTTTGAACCCGACCTCACAATTAAGAATCCGAAGGATATTCAGGGATAATTCAGAGATCCTGAACCATTAATCTTTCCTCCGGAACCACCAATCATTCAAACAGAGATTGTAGAGGAATAACCCATTAAATCAGAATCCTCTAGTGATACTGATTCCACAAATTCAATCATGGAAAATCTGGAACCTCTAAGTATGGAAGACTGAATGAGAGCTATACGCACTGGCCAAGGTCATGCAATTACTCAAACTGACATTAATGTGCCAGATTATGAAATCAAAGGACAAATCCTACACATGGTAACTAATCAATGCCAATATTGTGGTGCGTCGAAGGAAGATCCAAACGAACATCTTTGTACCTTTAATAGGATCTGTACTCTATTTAAAATCCGAGAAGTTGAGGATGAACAGATCTATCTAATGTTATTTCCCTGGACTTTAAAGGGGGAAGCCAAAGATTGGTTAGAATCGTTACCTGAAGGGGCAATTGATACATGGGATGTTTTAGTTGAAAATTTTCTTAAACAATTCTTTCCGGCATCTAAAGCCGTGAGACTTCAAGGAGAAATAGTTACGTTTACACAAAAGCCAAATGAAACACTATATGAGGCATGGACAAGATTTGGAAAGTTGTTGAGAGGATGTCCGCAACATGGTTTAGACACTTATCAAATAGTACAAATATTCTACCAAGGATGTGACATTGCCACACGAAAAGACATCGACATAACAGCTGGTGGTTCCATTATGAAGAAAACCGCAACCGAAGCTCACAAAATCATTGATAACACAGCCTCCCACTCACATGAGTGGCACCAGGAAAAAGATATATTTCGTTCATCTAAAGCGGCTAGAGCCGATTCTAGCCATGACTTTGATTCCTTTTCTGCAAAAATAGATGCTTTCGAGAGACGAATGGAAAAGACGAATAAAGATATTCATGCAATACGAATCAGTTGTGAGCAATGCGGTGGACCACACTTAACAAAAGATCGTCACATCGAACAAATGATGGAACAACGAGAGAATGTTTCCTACATGAACCAAAGGCCGGGAAATAATTATCAACCTCCAAGGCCAAACTTCAATCGAAATCAAAACATTCTTTACAATCCAAATGGACCCAACAATAACTCGTACAACCAACAAGGTCCGAATAACCAACCAACTCAAAACAATACTTTCAATCAACAAAGACCTGGCTTGTATAAACCACCACAACAAATCGAAGAGAAAAAGCCAAATCTGGAAGAAATGATGGAAAAACAATTGGAATCTCAAGCACAATTTATAACATCTCAAACCCAAACAAATGAGAGGTTTGATCAGTCATTAAGAACTCAACAAGCTTCCATTTTGAATCTAGAAAAACACGTAGGTACTCTTGCTAGCATGATAAGTGAGAAAGAACAAGGAAAGTTATCGAGTAATACTGAAGTAAATCCTCGAAATGAGAAAGTTAATATGGTATCAATAAATTCTGAAAAAACAGCTCCAGAAGATGGGAAGGTTTTAGATGTGAGTAACAATGAAGAAGTTACAACACCACCACCACCCGAGTATGTAAAGCCAGTGGTGGTACCATACAAACCACCCATCCCGTTTCCAAGAAAAGGAGTTGAGTATGAGAAAGTAATAGGTAATAAAGTTTGTGATACCTCTAGAAAGAAGAAGAAGAATACGAAAGTACAAGAAACAAAAACTCTAAAGATAAACCCGGTGAAGACAGTTCCACCAAAACCTCCACACAGGGTGGGTAATTCGGGTGATTTATTATTCCTTGTCTACTTAGTGATTGTGTCATGTATGATGCACTAGCAGATTTAGGTGCGAGTGTGAGTGTTATGCCTCTTTCATTATATAAGAGATTAGGAGTAGGTGAGTTAAGTCCAACAGAGATGAGTGTTCGACTTTTTGATCAAACCATTAAGCACCCAGTTGGAATTGCTGACGACTTACCCATTCAAGTGGGTAATTTAACCTTTTTAGTCGAATTTATTGTCATTGACATAGAAGAGGACCCAAACATTCCTCTAATTTTAGGTCGACCATTCTTAGCATCTACCGGGATGTTATTTGATGTAAGAGAGGGTAGAATGACACTTAGTAATAATGAAAAATCGATCACCTTTGTGCGTCGAAAGTCTAAATCTCCACCAACCAAAACCGTTAAACCGACAAAAACGATATGTAAGAACCATGTTGTTTTACCAACTCCAACGGTAGTTCTTATTAATAATAAAATATCTAAGTGTGGGGAAGATGAAGTAACACCTAATGATGACCTGATAACAAAGAACCCCGTTGTTGATACAAAATTAAATGACTCCGTTATTAACAGTTCAATGAAGAAACTTATTAAACGGATTCGCGATGCTAGAACCAAGGGGAACTTTAGGTTATGTAACCGGTTAGTATCCAATCTATCTCCTAGAGAAAAGGCGAAACTAGTTGAATTTGAGGATATTACACAGGAATCCGACCAATGGCTTAAAGCAAAAGTCACAGATATGCAAGTTGATTATGGTCCAAGAGAAATTGACGATGAAGTTTACCACAATTTCGACACCACAGCTTCCTAAGTGTGGGGAGATTCAAATGTTCTAAGAAATAATGCTGTCTAGGGTTAGTTGTTCTGTTCTCGTGTAGTTCCGAGAATGGAATCCGATTGGTCATTTCCACTAGCAGACACTAAAGAACTAGTTTTCTCCCCCGATTCTGAATTTTTGTTTTGTAGGTTTTGTATGAAATTAATACGCTTTTTCAATTTAAGTTTTGTGTGAATTTAAAAACAAAAATTACTTTATTTCATTAAGTTTAAAAAAAATAATTTCTAAAATTCATCGTAAGTTGAAGACTAGGTCATGGAACCGAAATTGCTTTACCCGAGGGCGGGGCGACAAATTTTGTTATCATTATTTTTAATTTTATTGATCTAAAGTATACCAAAAAAAATTAAAAAAATTTAAAAACCCAAAAATCTTTGCTTTTAAAACAATCGCTTTAAAAACGACAAATTTTAAATTTTGTCGAGGGACGGACTAGGTAAACATACCGAAACTACCTAAAGTAAAAGGAAACAAAATTTTAAAAATCATTCATTTAAATTGTTTTAATAAATAAAGGTTTTATAAAATATATATATATATATATATATATATTATATATATGTTTGTAGTTTATCTTATGTACAAAACATAGTAAAACAGCGTACTTTCAAAGACTGACATTAAGTTCAGCAAAAGCTACTAATTTTGACGATTAGACGCAAAACATATGTGAAATTACAACAAAAGAAATGAACGATGAGGCGCACCATCTATCATTCGACGAGCTTAGAAATTTCAAACTCGGTATTTTTAATCACTTTTCTACACTAATCACCCTCATAAATTTATAATTATTGTCTGATTTCATGCAAATGAGGGCATTGCATGATCTCAAGTGTGGAGAAGGGTTATAAATTCTCTCGGGTTTACACTTAATTAATTGCCAAATTTTGTGAAAATTTAAAAAAATTTCAATTAAATGAATTCAAAATCATGTTTATACATATTTATGAACGATAAAACTAGGTTGTAATACCGAAATTATTGTTACCTCAGAGAGAACATAAATGGAGAAACAACCCAAAATGTTAGAATTCATTTAAAATGGAATAGAGGAGAATAAAAAGGCAAAGAAAAAAACTAAGTGTGGGGAGAATGTACCAAGTTATTCAATAAAACTATCTATCACATGTTTCTGTAAAGTTATTGCAAGTGCTTCGGTTTTGGACTAAATTAACTGTTTTACCCGTTTATTGTAATTCATTTAAAAGAAAAGATGGATCTACACGATGAATCAATTCCATCATTAAAAGGAAGTAAAGTCTTCCGAGAAAGAAATGCGCTTCTTGATTTAGGTCAGGAAGTTGTCATCCAGACCAGTTGTAGAGTCTACGAAAAACCTTAAAAAGTTTTCTCGAAAATCTGCTGGAAATCCACGGACCTCGGCATCAAACAGGGTCGCCAAGTGGTCAGACTTATCCTAACCATGAGAGGATTGGTCTCGTAAAATGGGGAGGGCGCCGTGCAAATTAGCTTGATAAGACTAATGAATCAGACCCCCAGAAAGGATAATCTCCTTAAAAATCAAAAAATCAGCTTTTAAGACTGATATTACTCAATCCTTGAGATTGACGTTAAAGATTGAGAATTCAAACTCATGGAATTCGATGATATCTAAACTCGAGCTTGAACAAGAAAATATTTTGATCAAATTACAAACCGATTTGTTTTCTAAAAACCCTATTTTCAATGCGTTCATTACCATTGAACGTAAAATCCTAAAAATTCACCGGAATTCATTAGGTCACCTGAACCAAATCGGGGGTCAACCGTAAGAACGGTGGTTGCATATCATGGTCGAAGACATGACCTTGTGTCAGACCGAAAAACTATAGGGTGATCTTTACTATTGCTCCTACCAAAGATAGTAATCGCATCGGACACGTTATAGACCATAATTAAAAGCATGTCACGGGACATTACCTTAACAGTTGCTTGTTCAACGCTTTCCTTTACAACCGGACGGTAGTTTACCGAAAGGTAATATACGGAGCAAGTAAACTAGACGTGTTGTTTTCCCAATACAAGGTTAGCAAGTGGGTGACACAAAACCATAAGTTTTGAGCTAAAATTTTTAAATCTGAAACCCACCAAACTCACAAAAACATTTTGCAAACACCGGTGAAGGGTTATTTTGGAAAACTTATCTAGGGTAAAAGTTAGATTTAATTTTCAAAAGATCAAATGTTTTCATAAAGATCCAATTTCCTTAAAGGATCTAAATTTTCATAGTCATGTGGGACTGTAAAAAACATCGTTACTACCATTGTTCATACCGCCGTATAGAAATCACTGATGTATAAAGTGTGAAGAATAAAGAAGTGATTCTAGTATTTTTATTTCAAGACTATATTGCTTGAGGACAAGCAACACTCAAGTGTGGGAATATTTGATAATGCTAAAAACGAATATATATTTCATAGCATTATTCCTCAAGAAAGACAAGCTTTTAGTTGCAAATATTCTAGTTACAATTGATATTCGTTTAAATAATAAAAGGTGAAGACAAAAGACAGATTCGACGAATTGAAGACGCAAACGATCAAAAAGCTCAAAAGTACAAAGTACAATCAAAGTGGTTCAAATTATTGATGAGAAACGTCTTAAAATTACAAGAGTACAACACGCGAAACGCAAAGTACAAGATATTAAATAGTACGCAAGGACGTTCGAAAATCCAGAACCGGGACCAGAGTCAACTCTCAACGCTCGACGCAACGGACTAAAAATTCCAAGTTAACTATGCACATAAATATAATATAATATATAAATAATTCTTAAAATTATATATATATATTATATTATATATATAAACCGTCGGCAAACTATAAGACAAAGAAATGTGAGCTGGATTCCTGCTCCATGCGATCGCATGGAAAATGCAAAGGAAATCCATGCGACCGCATGGCCAACTTTTTCTAGCCACATTCCTATAAAAGGCAGTCTTTTGCTCGAGCATGATATCCATCTATCCTCTCTATCTCTCTGTAATATATATATATATATATATATATATATATATATATATATATATATATATATATATATATATATATATATATATATATATATATATATATATTATAATTTTAATTTTAATTTTAATTTTAATAATAAGGGTATGTTAGCGAATGTTGTAAGTGTGTAAGTCGAAATTCTGTCCGTGTAACGCTACGCTATTATTAATCATTGTAAGTTATGTTCAACCTTTTTAAATTAATGTCTCGTAGCTAAGTTATTATTATGCTTATTTAAATCGAAGTAATCGTGATGTTGGGCTAAATATTAAAGACAGGGTAATTGGCCTTTGTACCATAATTGGGGTTTGGATAAAAGAACGACAATTGTGGAAATTAGACTATGGGCTATTAATGGGCTTTATATTTATTTAATTAAATGATAGTTTGTTAATTTAATATAAAGATTTACAATTGGACGTACCTATAAATAACCATATACACTCGATCGGACACGATGGGTTGGATATTTATAAGTACTAATAATCATTCATTTAACCGGACACGGGAATGGATTAATAGTTAATGGACTTATTAAAATAGGGGTGAATTACATTCAAGGAAAATTGGTGTAATTATAGTTTAAGTCCCCCATTAGTTGGAATATTTGACTTCGGATATAAGGATAATTTGACGAGGACATTCGCACTTTATGTTTATGACTGATGGACTGTTATAGACAAAAATCAGATGGACATATTGAATAATCCAGGACAAAGGACAATTAACCCATGGTAATAAACTAAAATCAACACGTCAAACATCATGATTACGGAAGTTTAAATAAGCATAATTCCTTTATTTCATATTTCATCGCATTTTTATTTACTATCATTGTATTTAATTGCACTTTTAGTTATCGTACTTTTTAATTATCGCACTTTTATTTATTGTCATTTTATTTATCGCAATTTTAATTATCGTCTTGTCATATACTTTACGCTTTAAATTAAGTTATATTTATTTTTAATATTTTACATTAGGATTTAACTGCGACTTAAGTTTTAAAATCGACAAACCGGTCATTAAACGGTAAAAACCCCCTTTTTATAATAATAATACTACTTATATATATATTTATATTTTTACAAATATAGTTTTTAAAAATATAGCATTAAACTTGGCTAAGATCCCTGTGGAACGAACCGGACTTACTAAAAACTACACTACTGTACGATTAGGTACACTGCCTATAAGTATTGTAGTAAGGTTTAGGTATATCCACTCTATAAATAAATAAATAACTTGTGTAAAATTGTATCGTATTTAATAGTATTTTGTAGTAAAAATATAACTATTTTGTATACACCTCGCATAACATCAGATTTTTTGAACAGTCGCCAATTTATTGGGACCAAAAGGATCCTGCCTCTCCACACAAGGTGTAACTGGCCACTAGTCTTGCATACTAAATTGTGTACAAACCCAATCTTAATTACTAAATTATCTGAATAAGATCCGTTTCAAATTCTACCGCTCAAGGAATGACCCTAGGTCATATTTGCCCTTGCTAATCCATAGGAAGGAATAATAGATTTAGGCCCAGCATATATAAATTAAACAATCAAATTCTTCTGTTGATATCCTGAATTGACATTTTGCGATCTAACGACACCGCATAAATAAACCGTCTGATTTAGACATATCACTTCTACTGCTACTTTATTGAACGGATTGCCTCCCGAGAAGCACTTTTGTTTAGGGTCGTTAGCTCGACCGTAGTCTTGTTCACATGTGGTAGGTTGACAACTCTTCCTGAGTGAAATCTTCACTTAGAAGAGGGTGAATGTAACTCGGCGGGTAGATCCTGAGAAAGTGTCATATCATAAGGTAGAGTAGATCCATAATTTCTCTGTTTGATCTTCTGAAAGATAGGAAATGGGTAGTGGTAGCTCTGGATAATTCCTGGAGTCCGGTGAGAATGTAACGTGCGACCCTGCTGACGGTTCCATGTACGTCAATCATATAGGCAGTACTGGTGTGGATTACTTCTCTCCTAGGATGCTCATTTCTGATCATAATGTGGAGTAGATCTAGAATTTCTCTGTTCGATCTTGTGAAAGATAGGAAATGGGTAGTGGTAGCTCTGGGTAAGTCCTAGAGTCCGGTGAGAATGTAACGTGCGGCCCTACTGACGATTCCATGTACGTCAATCATATAGACAGTACTGGTGTGGATTACTTCTCACCTAGGATGCTTATTTCTGAGTTCTTCGAAGAATGTCAAGAACTGTATCTTTATTATCTCAAAGTCTTCAGAACGAGGATCTCCGTAAAACATGTTGTTAGTTTGGCACAGATTGGTTGACAGGCGGAGTTGGCAAGAGGTGAAGATTAGCCCGGAATCGAATAATAGTGTAGCTCTTTTCTTTGTAGATCTCTTAAAACCCGGCTTTGAAGGCAAAACTTGGATCCGTTGATTCATTGAAGATACGCCAGAGTTCTCTCGTTACAAACGTGGCTAGGTTAACTCTGGTAGGATCTAAATGAGAAACAAGGTTATTTCGGTTTTCCTCTTCCATTACTACTGCTTGTAATTCTTTGATAATCAGATTGGCATGATGATCGATGGTCACGTAGATCACTAGTCTATCTGGTGTGCTTTGAAATTCATCACTTGCTAAGAGAACGAAGAGATCATGAAGTTTATTGATCAACTAATTATCAATATGGAAAGTCGGGTGTCCGGTAGATTCGTCAAGGTATCTTCTGATGAGAGTAAGTAGTTCTCATTGGTCGGCTGAAAAAGGAAATGCAGATCCGGCTAAGGGTTGTAAACCTTAGAGTAAATGACTTTCTGATCTCGACAGAATCTTGGTTCCTGAATAGTGCGTACTACTGAGTCGTGCTCTCTTTGCCTTTCTTCTCTGAACTTGTGATCATGAAGTGTTGTGATAAAGTCTTGAATGCGTTCTTTCAGCAGTTCATTATCATCTTATTCACTTTACAGGTAAAGACTATATTTTGCCTCAATATCTTCTATTTGATCCTTTAAATGAGGCGTTAAGATGATCGTGGAATGACGGATAGCTTCTAAGATATCCTCGAATTCATCTTTATTATTGATGAACGATATCATATCGATGTAACTAGATATAATGAGGACTTCCATAGGATTGGACAGAGGAGAGTCCGACTCTTCTTGTCCTGATGCGGTCAGGAGAGAGCGAGTATCAACTGGAACGTCTGTGAATTGATGATCTTCTTTGTAATCATCAGTAGTTGAACTATTGGGAAACTCATCAGATGAACGAGATTCTTCTGTGTTTGGAGGTCTTGCTTCTTTGCTGGCAGGGTCAATCTCTATATTTTTCAAATTGGATGGTTCATTGACTGTCCTTCAAAGACGAATCACCATCTATTGTTTTGATCATCCGTCTCAAGCTGCATGTTTCTTCAATACATTTCTTTGTTTCTTCAATGTTGAGAGGAATTATATTAGTTTCGTCCTCCGTTTCTTTTTCCTCCTCTTCCTCTATTTCCATTTCTTCCTCAAATTCTTCTATTTCTTCGTCGGGATCCTCTTCTTCCAATTGGAAATCTTCACCCGTTTGCTGATTATCCATTAATATACCAGTGGCTAGTGGAGACTCATCATTGGAAGTAATCTGTCTGGCAGAAATAGCATACATCTCCTCCTGTTCAGAGAAACAGGTAGGCCGGTCAATTCGGTAAGTAACGCTATCCCCATGTGATCATAAGACCATAGTTTTATTGTACACATCAATAAAAGTCCTAGACATGTTCATGAAGCGTCTTCCTAAGACGATAGGTGTATTGATGTATTCCTTGATATCCATAACTATGAAATTCGTAGGATACAAGAATCTATTGACTTTCACCAAGACGTTCTCACTATGCCTTTAGGATATCTGATAATGTGATCGGCAAGCTGGATAGTCACTTTGGTTGGTGTTAAGTCTCCCACCTCTGATCTCTTGAAGAGAGAATAGGGCATAAGGTTGATGCTTGCTCCTAAATCAGCTAAAGCATGAATGGTTCCAGATTGGTAGATCGAACATGGGAAAGTAAATCGTCCCGTATCTCCTAGTTTCATAGGTAGAGTATTTCTGAGTAGTGCGGAGCTTTCTGCACTTAGCAGAATTTTATCTGCAACTGGCATCTGTTCCTTTTAGAGAGAAGCCTTCGCATATATCTACTCCGGTTAGGTAATTTGAACATGGTATCCAAGAATTTGTCGTCGAGCTTGAAGGTATAAAGACTCTCCGGTTCATTTTTGAGTCTTCCATGATAGGGTACACGAACTGGATTCGGTGGAGGTGTCTTCGGTACGTCAACAGAATTTTATAACTGTTTTATGAAATAGACACAAGTAATCGAAACTACATTCTATGGTTGAATTATCAAAATCGAATGTGCCCTTTTTATCATGTCCGATGTTTTCCCGGAATGATGGCGAATTTATCATGTCCGAAGTTTTCCCGGAATGATGGTGAATTTATCATGTCCGAAGTTTTCCCAGAATGATGGCGAATTTATCATGTCCGAAGTTTTCCCGAAATGATGGCAAATTTATCATGTCCGAAGTTGTCCCGGAATGATGAGGATATTCTATATGAAACTTGTTAAGGTCGATTACTAGGTGTTCAATCCATATGAATGAATTTTATGCATGATGTTTATGGGAAATGGGAATATTAAATCTTGTGGTCTATTAAAATGATGAATTTTATTGTTTACGATAAACTTATGGACTCACCAACTTTTTGGTTGACACTTGAAAGCATGTTTATTCTCAGGTACGAAAGAAATCTTCCGCTGTACATTTACTCATTTTAGAGATATTACTTGGAGTCATTCATGACATATTTCAAAAGACGTTGCATTCGAGTCGTTGAGTTCATCAAGATTATTATTAAGTCAATTATAGTTGGATATATTATGAAATGGTATGCATGCCGTCAACTTTCGATGAAAGGAAATGTTGTCTTCTAAAAAAACGAATGCAATGTTTGTAAAATGTATCATATATAGGTCAAGTACCTCGCGATGTAACCAAATGTAATGTATTCGTCCTGATGGATTAGGACGGGTTGTTAGAAATATATCATATTATCATGATAATATAATAATTTAACATCTCATTTGATATAATAAACAATGGGTTAACAACATTTAACAAGATCGTTAACTTAAAGGTTTAAACTTGTAATCACTAGAACATAGTTTAGTTAATTCTAAACTTGTTCGCAAACAAAAGTTAATCCTTCTAACTTGACTTTTAAAATCAACTAAACACATGTTCTATATCTATATGATATGCTAACTTAATGATTTAAAACCTGAAAACACGAAAAACACCGTAAAACCGGATATATGCAGTCGTAGTAACACCGCGGGCTGTTTTGGGTTAGTTAATTAAAAACTATGATAAACTTTGATTTAAAAGTTGTTCTTTTGGGAAAATGATTTTTCTTATGAACATGAAACTATATCCAAAAATCATGGTTAAACTCAAAGTGGAAGTATGTTTTCCAAAATGGTCATCTAGACGTCGTTCATTCGACTGAAATGACTACCTTTACAAAAATTACGTGTAACCTATATTTTCTACTATAAAATTATACTTTTTCTATTTAGATTCATAAACTTAAGTTCAATATGAAACCATAGTAACTTGAATCACTCAAAACAGATTTAAAACGAAGAAGTTATGGGTAAAACAAGATTGGATAATTTTGCTTGTTGTAGCTACGTGAAAATTGGTAAAAAATCTATATTAATCATATCCTAGCTAACTAATATTGTATTATACATGTATTCTAATATATTATGTAATCTTGGGATACCAAAGACACGTATGCAAATGTTTTGACATATTATATCGAACCATGTATATATATTATTTGGAACAACGACACTCTATATGCAGTAATGTTTGAGTTAGCTATACAGGGTTGAGGTTGATTCCAAAAATATATATACTTTGAGTTGTGATCTAGCCTGAGACGTGTATACACTGGGTCATGGATTGATTCAAGATAATATATATCGATTTATTTCTGTACATCTAACTGTGAACAACTAGTTGTAGGTTACTAACGAGGACAACTGACTTAATAAACTTAAAACATTAAAACATATTAAAAATGTTGTAAATATATTTTGAACATACTTTGATATATATGTACATATTTTTTATAGGTTCGTGAATCAACCAGTGGCCAAGTCTTACTTCTCGACGAAGTAAAAATCTGTGAAATTGAGTTATAGTCCCACTTTTAAAATCTAATATTTTTGGGATGAGAATACATGCAGCTTTATAAATGTTTTACAAAATAGACACAAGTACATGAAACTACTTTCTATGGTTGAATGATCGAAGCCGAATATGCCCATTTTTACTTGGTAACCTAAGAATTAGTAAACCAGTCAACTAATTGACACGAATCCTAAAGATAGATCTATTGGGCCCAACAAACCCCATCCGTTGTAGCGAATGCTTTAGTACTTCGAGTTTTTATAGCATGTCTGATGGATGTCCCGGAATGATGGGGATATTCTTATATGCATCTTGTTAAGGTCGGTTACCACGTGTTCACCATATGAATGATTTTTATCTCTATGTATGGGATGTATATTGAAATATGAAATCTTGTGGTCTATTATTATGATTTGATAAATATATAGGTTAAACCTATAAATCACCAACATTTTTGTTGACGTTTAAAGCATGTTTATTCTCAGGTGATTATTAAGAGCTTTCGCTGTTGCATGCTAAAATAAGGACAAGATTTGGTGTCAGCATGCTTGTATAATATTGTTTAAAACTGCATTCGAGGTTTACTTTGTTGTAACATATTAATATTGCAAACCAATATGTATTGGTAGTGTGTAAGTGTGATATTTTTTTAGATTATCATTTCTGGATAATCTAGGTGATGTCCTTTTAACCTTGTCGATAAAATAAAGGTTATGGTTTGTTTTAAAAACGAATGCAGTCTTTGAAAAACGTCTCATATAGAGGTCAAACCTCGCAACAAAATCAATTAATATGGAACGTTTATAATCAATATGAACGGGACATTTCAGTTGGTATCCGAGCGTTGGTCTTAGAGAACCAGAAATTTGCATTAGTGTGTCTTATCGAGTTTGTTAGGATACATTAGTGAGTCTGGACTTTGACCGTGTTTTCTTTAAAAATGATTGCTTAACACTTTTGTTGGAAACTATATATTATTAACATGTAAATATTATGTGATATATTAACCTCTTAATATGTTTGATATTGTGTGATAGATGTCTACCACTAGTACAAATCCCATCGACGCACCTAATAATAATGAAGAGTCGAATATATTTTGGGAAGATTCACAAATTCCCGAAGAGGAGGAACCGGAAGAGGAGGAATCGGAAGAAGAGGAACCGGAAGAGGAGGAACTGGAAGAGGAAGAACCGAAAGAAGAAGAGGTTCCGGAGGAATAAATATTGATACCTACAGTAAATCGGTTAAATAAAAGAAAATCCTCAACCAACGGACCAAAGTTAATAATGGTCAATGGTGTTTCCGCCGAGGAAGCAAAATATTGGGAAGATTACCAATTTTCCGATGAATTGGATCCCGATGAGGATTCCGATGATGTTATAGAAATTACCTCGACCCAATTTAATAAAGCGAAAGAAAATAATAAGGGAAAAAGTGTAAAAATAGAGAAACCTGATTCCAACCCCGATGAGCTTTATATGTATCGGCAACCTCCGTATTTCCTAAATTGTAACAATAACCCGGGAACCTCTAAACCACCAGGTTTTTCTAAACCATTGTAGAAAACTACGGCTCGTATTAGAGGAACACCATATATCCCTAGAAAATTAGGAAAATGAACCAAGTCCGAAGAAGAAGAAACCAGTGATTCAGATTAGAGGGTTGTAATCATGTTGTGTATTATATGTATTGTAGTGTGCTTGTACTTTTATGTTCTATGTAAAATTGCTTGTATTGTTTGTTAATTATATTTTTTTTACGAATCTAATCCTTATCTATTTTACAGTATAAAAACAAAATGGACGTTAAGGGTAGACAACCGAATATTTTAGAAGACCTACCAGAGGATATGATTGAGGAAATCTTGTCTAGAGTCGGTCAGAATTCATCATCACATTTAGTTATGGTGAAATTATCTTGTCAAACATTTGAAAGACTTTTCAGAAATGCCTTAGTTTATAAAAGGCTTTCCTTTGATAGGTGGGGTATATCACATTGGGGAGACCGTAAGTTACGCCGTGTTTTCTTTAAAGCGTTAAATGCGGGGAACCCAAATGCAATTTTACGCTACGAGTTAAGAACCTATTTTGACTCAACATATCCCAACATAGGATTTCGTGAGTTAGAAAGAGCTTCTAACATACAACATAAAGAAGCATGTTATACTTACGGGTTAGTGATGTTCGCTTCTTACCAAAGTGAGAAAAAGAACATCGGATTACAACTTTTAAATAAAACATTCCCACAAGTGACGGATTCAGTAGTTGGGGTGAGAAACAAGGTTTTTAGATTATTACGGGGCTGTTGGACATTACGAAACCCTCGTCCTTTTGACGACATTACAACATGCTGCCTAGCCAATGGTCATAGCGGTTACTTTCCACAAGACCAAGGATGGGAAGTCGTCATAGTAAAACCAGAATGCATGACTTGTTTCTGGACTTATGAATTACATGTCTTTATTTCTTTTGCTGAACAACTTGCGTATTAACTAGAATTGCCTTTATAGCTGCCGAGTAGCAAAGATATTATGTGCTATATTGCATCCTATATGTATAATAGCGGTATTGTAAGTTTGTAAAATATTGTATAAAGTTTGAACGTGAAATATTATTGTAATAAGTTTTTCATATAGAATCGTAGCAGTTGAATTGTATAATAGCTGCTAAGTATGAACTTAACGGGTAGGTACTACCCGAATTAAAACTATAAAATGCTAATATGAAGAAAAAGTTTTTATAAATAAGTTCATATTATGCTACAAAATACTATTGACTACTCTTAAATTCTATATGATTAACTCAATTCTTTTGGCTATTTTTGAAGGAAATGGCACCGACGACTCGTCAGAACTTGAACATGAGTGAGGAAGACATCCGTGTTTTCCTTGCTGCGAACATAGCCGCAGTTCAGGCCGCAATGTAAAATAACAACAATAACTCTGGTTCTAGCAGTGGAACAAATTCCACAAGAAATCGTGTAGGATGTTCCTACAAAGAATTCACTGCCTGCAAACCTTTGGAATTTAATGGAACCGAGGGTCCAATCGGATTGAAACGGTGGACCGAGAAGTTTGAATCGGTGTTTTCCATAAGTAAATGTACTGAAGAAGATAAATTAAAGTACGCTACGCATACCTTCACAGGTACGGCGTTAACATGGTGGAATACCTATCTCGAGCAGGTAGGACAAGATGCTGCTTACGCACTACCGTGGTCAGCATTCAAGTAATTGATGAACGAGCAGTATCGTCCCAGAAACGAGGTCAATAAGCTCAAGGTAGAGCTTAGAGGTTTACGAACGCAAGGTCTTGATATCACCACATACGAACGACGATTCTCAGAACTGTGCCTATTGTGTCCCATAACGTTCGAAGACGAAGAAGAGGAGATCAACACATTTGTAAAAGGGTTACCGGAAAGGATTCAAGAAGATGTGAGTTCACACGAGCCCGCCTCCATACAAAAGGCAAGTTGAATGGCTTACAAATTAGTGAACCAGATCGAAGGAAGGATTAAAGAGCAGGCGACCGAAGAGGCTAACATGAAACAAGTCAAGAGAAAGTGGGAAGAAACCAATGACAAGAGTCACCAATACAACAACAACAATCACAACCACAATCGCAATAACTATCCCAATAACTGCAACATCAATCGCAACAACAACTTCAACAAACGTCCCAACAACAACTACAATAACGGTCCCAACAACAATAACAACAATAACAACAACAACAATAACAATCTCAACAACAATCTCAATAACAACAATGGCAACAAAAACCAAAAACAGCCATGCCAAAGATGTGAAGAGCATCACCCGGGGTTCTGCACGACATTTTGTAACAGGTGTAAAGAAATGGTCATAGCGCGAAGAAGTACGAAATCTACGGACCAATGCATAACAGAACTAAAAGAACAAATAATGTCGGAACAAATAACACCGCCATAGTTTGTTTTGGATGTGGAAAACCGGGCCACTTTAGTAGAAATTTTACGAATCAGGGGAATACTAATGGGCAGGGTCGCGGAAGAGTTTTCAATATTAATACGGCAGAAGCGCAGGAAGACCTGGAGCTTGTTACGGGTACGTTTCTCATTGACAATAAATCTGCTTATGTTTTATTTGATTTGAGTGCGGATAGAAGCTATATGAGTAGAGATTTTTGTGCTAAACTAAGTTGCTCACCGACGCCCTTGGATAATAAATTTTTACTCGAATTAGAAAACGGTAAATTAATTACAGCAGATAATATATGTCGGAATCGAGAAATTAAACTGGTTAGCGAAACATTTAAGATTGACTTGATACCAGTAGAGTTAGGGAGTTTTGATGTGATAATCGGTATGTACTGGTTGAAAGAAGTGAAAGCAGAGATCGTTTGTTACAAAAATGCAATTCGCATTATACGAGAAAAAGGAAAACCCTTAATGGTGTACGGAGAAAAGAGCAACGCGAAGTTAAATCTTATTAGTAACCTGAAGGCACAAAAACTAATAAGAAAAGCTTGCTATGATGTGCTAGCACACGTCGAGAAAGTCAATTCTGAAGAAAAGAACATCAATGATGTTCCCGTCGCAAAAGAATTTCCCGATGTATTTCCGAAAGAATTACCGGGACTACCTCCACACCGATCCATTGAATTTCAAATAGACCTTGTGCCGGGAGCTGCACCAATAGCTCGTGCTCCATATAGAATCGCACCCAGCGAAATGAAGGAACTTCAGAGCCAATTACAAGAACTTTTATAGCGTGGTTTCATTCGACCAAGCACATCACCGTGGGAAGCTCCTATTTTGTTTGTCAAGAAGAAGGATGGTATATTTAGGTTATGTATCGACTATCGAGAGTTGAACAAACTTACTGTCATAACCCGACCTTAACCATAAGGACGAATACAATAACATATGATTTCATCGCGAGGTATTGACCTCTATATGCGACATTTTTCAAAAACTGCATTCGTTTTTACAATACAAACCATAGCTTTTATTACAAATACAAGGTTTAAACAACTTAATAATGATTATCGTTTAGCGATAATCTTAGACTTACAAACTTTACATGTGATAATAACAATACGACTTCCAACATATTTTACATTACAAATCCTCCGATATGCAGTTTTATTTTTGACACAAATATGCATACTCAAGATCTTGCTTAAATTCAACATGTTGCAGCGGAAGCTTTTAGTTATCACCTGAGAATAAACATGCTTAAAATGTCAACATAAAGTTGGTGAGATATAGGTTTAATGCCGGCAGCGTTATAAATATAGACCACAAGATTTCATATATAAACGTTTTAATAAAAATATTCTAAGTTGTTGAGCACTTGATAACCATACTTAACATTTAATCAACGTCGCATATTCCCTTTATTATGAAATCTTACTACACCGTACCAAGTGTAGTCACCAAAACGAAGTACTGTGCAACCGTTGAATAATGGTTGTCCAGTCCGGTTGGGGTTGTCAGGCCCGATAGATCTATCAACATGATTCGCGTTTACAATACCTTATGTAAATAATAGTTACCAAGTTACAGGGAAGTATTAGTGGTACAACTCAACGTAGAATATATATTTTTAATCACTTGTGTCCATAACGTAAATCATAAAATGCATGTATTCTCATCCCGAAATATTTAGAGTTTAAAAGTGGGACTATATACTCACTTTTGCCTTGAAGGTAATAAACACGACTTGGTCTCCGATAGATATCACGAACCTAACCATATATATAATATATCAACATATTTTCTTTTTAAGTAATCGTTATATATATATATATATATATATATATATATATATATATATATATATATATATATATATATATATACTTTTAATATTTTCTTAGTCCGTAGTTAGCAGTCCGATGTTAGTAGTCCATAATTAGTTGCTCAATAAAATAAATAAAGACCACATCATATTCGTATTGATCAGAATTAATCTTGACCCATGGTACCATGTTGTCAAATGACGTGTTGCGTACATAAAGTACCATGTTGTCAAATGACGTGTTGCGTACAATCATGAGGTCTTATGATTAATCTTCTCGTGTTGTTTACGGGTGGTCCTGAAATATATAAAATCAAATCATAAGTAAATATATATGAAATATCATATTAATTAGAAATATATGATTAATTTAATTTTTCTCCAAATATTTTCGTAGCTAAACTAGCTTCGGATACCCGATCTTGTTTTAGTCGTAGTTTCTTCATTACAACTCCGTTTTTGTTGGTTCAACTTGCCACTTCCTTGGATCGAGTCAAATTTTAAGAATATGAACTGAAAATACCTTAGGTTGTATTCGAAATCACAGGTTATAGGTCAAACTTTGGTGAAACTTATTAAAGTGATCATTTTCCATCATAAAAACAACATTTTATGATCATTTTTCTAAAAATACTTACACTTTGAGTTAAACCATGAAATTTTTATGTGTTAACATATTCATAAGAAATATCATTTTTCCAGAATATGAACTTCCAATTCAAAACTTAAGATGGTTTTTAATTATCCAACCCAAAAAAGCCCCCGGCTGCACTCCGACGACGTAGATTCAGTTTTTAAGGTGTTCTTTGTAAAACCAAGTTATATCTTGTTAAGTTAGCATATCATTATGATATATTACAGGTCTTGAAGTGTTTTAAAAGTCAAGTTAGAAGGATCTATTTAGTTTGCGAACAAGTTTGAAATCATTCAAACTATGTTCTCGTTATTAAAATTTTATACCACAAAATAAGATAGCTATATGAATATGAATTGAATAAGATTATGAATAAGGTTACTACCTCAAGTTACTTGGACAAAGTTACTGTAAGAGATGAGAAAAATCCTAGAATCAAAAGAGTGGTGGAGTTGGATTGAAAGGTTGGAAGTAAACTTGTTTACTTGGAAGGATTTTTGAAGTGTTCTTGAATGGATTTTCTTATGATGATTAAGGGTTGTTTTTGAAGCTAGATCTTCATGGTTATTTGCTGATATTGTGAATAACACTTAAGGTTCCTAAGAGTGTGTTTTTGGTTAGAGAAAATGTGTAGTAAAAATGAAAATGGAATGGAGTATAAATGGTGGTGAAAAGATGTATAAATTTGTAATATTGTGCAAAAGTCTTGTAATATGCCAAATTGATTAATCATGCATGCTAAGATCCAAAATTGGCTGACTCATTGCTGCTAATAAAGTGATTGTGATGTGTATATACCAATAGTAAATACGTATAGAAGCTGGGTATGATACGGGTACATATACCCTAGATATACGTATAAAAATCTTGAGAAAACGGAAAGAGGATTCAAATATAGCTATATTTTGTAAATATACTTATATTGTTTTATGTATATAAATCCTTTAAAAGTGATAAAATACATATCTATACGATACATGTATAAGCATTATAAGTTTTAAGTATTTAAGTCGAAGAACGTCACATATAGTTATCGTTTTGAAAACTTAAGTTAGTAGTCTCAAAATATACTTATAACTCATTGTTATTAGTACACAATGAGATGTTAAAACATTTTTAGATCATGTTAAATATATAAAAATACATATATATACACAAACGTATAATTATCGTATGTTATATAGTTCGTGATATCATCGGTCAAATTGGACTGTCAAACGTTGTGTAAAACTCTTTTCAAAAACATAAGTCTCAACAATTTAGATTGCTTATCATGTTGGTAAGGTTTAATTTATGTAAATATTAATCTTATAAGTGTAAAACGATCGGAAAAATCTGGGTCGTTACAGTACCTACCCGTTAAATAAATTTCGTCCCGAAATTTTAAAGTTGTACCTATTTTGCGTTCTCGGGAAACAAATGTGGGTACTTTTGTTTCATCTGATCCTCTCGTTCCCAAGTAAACTCGGGACCTCTTCGAGCATTCCAACGAACCTTAACGATTGGTATATTGCTCTGCTTGAGCCGTTTAACTTCACGGTCCATGATTTCGACTGGTTCTTCTATGAATTGTAGTTTCTCATCGACTTGGATTTCTTCAAGAGGAATGGTGAGATATTCCTTTGCAAGACATTTCTTGAGGTTTGAGACGTGAAATGAATTATGTACTCCGGCGAGTTGTTGTGGTAACTCGAGTCGATAAGCTACCGGTCCGATGCGTTCGATGATCTTGAACGGGCCTACATACATTGGGTTCAGTTTACCCCTTTTTCCAAAACGTATTACACCTTTCCAAGGTGACACCTTTAGCATAACCATGTCACCGATCTGAAACTCTAATGGTTTCCTTCGGACATCCGCGTAGCTCTTTTGGCGACTACGGGCTGTTTTCAATCTCTTCTTGATTTGTACTATCTTCTCAGTCGTTTCATGTATGATCTCGGGACCAGTTAATTGTCGATCTCCTACTTCATTCAAACATATAGGGGATCTACACTTCCTTCCATACAGTGCTTCAAATGGTGCAACTTTAATGCTTGAATGATTAGTGTTATTATACGAGAATTCTGCTAATGGTAGATACTTATCCCATCCGTCTCCAAAATCGATCACACATGCCCTGAGCATGTCTTCAAGAGTCTGAATTGTTCTTTCACTCTGCTCGTCAGTTTGTGGATGATATGCGGTGCTCATATCCAAACGAGTTCCCAGGGGCCTCCTGTAGTGATTGCCAAAACTTTGATGTAAATCTACTATCATGATCGGATATAATGGAAATAGGTATTCCATGCCTTGAAACAATTTCCTTTATGTATAATCGTAATAGTTTCTCCATTCTATCTGTTTCCTTTATAGGTAAGAAATGTGCAGATTTGGTGAGACGATCAACTATTACCCAAATGGTGTCATAACCCCAGGCAGTCTTAGGTAACTTTGTGATGAAATCCATGGTAATACCATCCCATTTCCATTCTGGGATTTCTTGTTATTGAAGTAACCCTGACGGCTTCTGGTGTTCTGCTTTGACTTTGGAACAAGTTAAACCCCCAACATATGTTGCAACATCTGTCTTTAAATTAGGCCACCAATAATGCGTCTTAAGATCTTGATACATCTTTCCAACTCCAGGATGTATCGATTATCTTGTCTTATGTGCCTCGTTCAATATCAACTTCCTTAATCCACCCAACTTTGGTACTCAAATACGGTTTGAAAAATATCGAATTCCGTCTTCCCGTATAACGAGTTGTTTCCCATACTTCTTCATTATTTCATTTCCTATGTTTTCTTTAGTAAGAGCTTCTCGTTGAGCCTCTTCGATTTATGAGTTGAGATTCTTGCGAATTTTTATGTTCATCGCTCGTACTCGAATTGGTTCCCGTTCCTTTCTGCTTAGAGCGTCGGCCACTACATTCGCTTTCCTGGGATGATAGCGAATCTCACAATCATAGTCGTTTATCAGCTCGACCCACCTACGTTGCCTCATGTTCAGCTGTTTCTGATCAAAAATATGTTGAAGGCTTTTATGATCAGTAAACACAGTGCATTTAACCCCATATAAATAGTGTCTCCATATCTTCAATGCAAACTCTACTGCTCTCAATTCTAAATCATGCGTCGTATAATTCTGCTCGTGAATCTTCAATTGTTGAGATGCGTATGCTATAACTTTCTTCCGTTGCATAAGGACGCAACCAAAACCTTGTCGCGAAGCGTCACAATATATCTCAAAATCATCGTTCCCTTCAGGTAACGATAAAATATGTGATGTAGTCAACTTCTTCTTCAGTAATTGAAATGCACTTTCCTGCTCAGAAGTCCATTCGTACTTCTTCCCTTTTTGCGTTAACGCTGTTAAAGGTTTAGCTATTCGGGAAAAATCTTGAATAAACCTTCTATAATAACCAGCTAAACCCAAAAATTGGCGTATCTGCGTTGGTGTCTTAGGAGTCTCCCATTTTTCAATGGCCTCAATTTTAGCTGGGTCAACCTGAATTCCTTTGCTACTAACAACATGGCCAAGAAATTGCACTTCTTTCAACCAAAACGCACACTTAGAAAATTTGGCGTATAATTGTTCTTTTCTTAACAATTCTAATACCAATCTTAAATGCTGTTCATGCTCTTGCTCACTCTTGGAATAGTTAAGAATATCGTCAATGAAAACGATAACAAACTTATCTAAATACGGACTATAAACTCGATTCATGAGGTCCATGAATACAGCTGGCGCATTAGTCAACCCAAACGACATAACCAAAAATTCGTAATGACCATAACGTGTCCGAAAAGTAGTTTTCGGAATATCTTCTTCTTTGACACGTAATTGATGATAGCCCAATCTTAAGTCGATTTTCGAGTACACACATGATCCTTGTAGTTGATCAAATAAATCGTCAATTCTTGGTAGTAGATACCGATTCTTGATAGTTAACTTATTTAATTCACGATAATCTATACACATCCTAAAAGATCCATCTTTCTTTTTAACAAATAAAATTGGAGCTCCCCACGGTGAAGTACTTGGTCGTATGAATCCTCGGTCCAGTAATTCTTTTAACTGACTCTGAAGTTCTTTTAACTCGGACGGTGCAAGTCTATATGGAGCACGAGCAACCGGCGCAGCTCCTGGTACAAGATCTATTTGAAATTCTACAGACCTGAAAGGAGGTAGTCCCGACAACTCTTCCGGAAAGACTTCAGGAAAATCTCTTGCCACAGGCACGTCATTGATGCTCTTCACTTTTTCCTTCGTTTCGACTTTATTAACATGTGCTAAGATAGCATAGCACCCTTTCTTCAAATACTTTTGAGCTTTCAAACAACTAATGAGTTTTAGCTTTGAGTTACCTTTATCTCCATAAATCATTACTGGCGTTTTATCCTTACGAGGAATGCGAATTGCCTTCTTGGCGCACACAACTTCAGCTCCTATTTTGGACATCCAGTCCATGCCGACTATTACATCAAAACTTCCTAATTCTACGGTTATCAAATCAATCTTAAATGTTTCTCCGGCTAAATTTATTTTACAATCACGGCAAATTTTATCGACTTTAATTAGTTTACCATTAGCTAACTCAATCATGTACTTAGCATCTAGAGGTAATGATGAACAATTCAATTTAGCGTGAAAGTCTCTACACACGGAACTTCTATCGGCACCAGTATCAAATATAATAGATGCGGATAAGTTATTAATGGTAAACGTACCCGTAACAAGCTCCGGGTCTTCGCACGCCTCTCTAGCATTAATAACAAATGCTCTTCCACATGCAGATCCATTATTCTTCTCTGGATTCAGACACTGGCTCTTATAATGACCCTGTTTCCCACACCCATAACAGGTAACAGTGGCCAAGGCAGTTCTATTTGCATTAGTGGCAGGAGTCTTGGTGCCATTTGTATTTGTAACAGGAATCCGACAATCTTCAGCAAGATGACCCCTTCGATTACAATTTTCGCACACCACATTACAATAACCAGAGTGATGTTTGTGGCATCTGTTACATAGAGGATTTCGTCCTTTGTAACCTGAGTTTGAACCGCTACCCGCACCTTGCGTGGTTTCTTGTTTCTTGTTGGATTGTTGATGATTACCTTCCCACTTTCTTTTGTTTCCCGATGTCTTGACATCGGTGTTCTTATCCAGAATAATCTGGTCCATCAACTCGTTCGCCATGGTGATGGCTTCGTGAATAGTCTTGGGTTTCGATGCTGTAACATTTGCTTTGACATTTTTAGGCAAACCATCTTTGTAC
This sequence comes from Rutidosis leptorrhynchoides, assembly GCF_046630445.1. Taxonomy (NCBI): domain Eukaryota; kingdom Viridiplantae; phylum Streptophyta; class Magnoliopsida; order Asterales; family Asteraceae; genus Rutidosis; species Rutidosis leptorrhynchoides. The sequence goes on along the minus strand of NC_092334.1, from coordinate 142,959,776 downwards.
AGTTCTATCTTCCGTTCTTCGGTTGGTACCAATTCGGGACATATCAAAGCTAATTCCATGAATCGCTGATTGTAGTTGGTGAGTTCAGTACCAACAACTTTCAGGCTTCATAATTCAGCTTCCAACTTCCTAACCTCGTACCTTAGACAATATTCGTTGATAAGCATTGTTTTGAATTCTTCCCAAGGAGTATCATAAGCTACATCTCCTCCTACGGCCTTCACATAGTTTTTCCACCACGTGAGTGCACTATCTTGTAGGGTGCACGATGCATACTTGGTCATGTCCTTCTCAATACAACCACTGATTTTAAACACAGACTCAATCTTTTCGATCCACCGGGTTAAGCCGACCGGTCCTTCTGTTCCACTCAATGATGAGGGCTTGCAACCTTGAAAAGTTTTGTAAGTGCACCCCACACGAGGATTTGGGTTAACTGCAGCACCTCTTGCAGCCTCGACCCATAACATTCTGTCGTTCACTCGCTGATTGATGAGTTCCTGGATTTCTTGTTTCGTCATTCGGTTCAATCGCACCATAATCTTCAACAAGAATGAAAAAAATAATTATTCACATGGAATATTATAGATGTATTATGTATTTACAGTACATCGTAGCTTATTAATAATATGAACCAGTTATTATTATAAAAGCCTTTTCTTCTTATTAGCATTTTATAATTATATCTATGGTAGTACCTACCCGTTAAAGTTCATACTTAATAGCTTAGTACGAAAATCAATTACTATCACCCAAATAATACTTAACCATGGAAAATTATTGCATTTCACACTTCACTATTTTACATATGCTTATCTTACATCAAACATTAAGCAAACCACACTAGTATTATTATACAAAACATTATATGATCCCATGGTTTAAAACAACAGCGCATCATTTAACCCAAAGCATTTGTGTTTAAAGAAATCACTTAAAGGTTATCCTGGTTGTCTCCCTGCGTTTTGGCTGAGGAACCGAAGAACTGGAAGTCGGGATAGAACTAATAGGAATAGCGGGAATAGGTGTGGAAGTATCTGGTGGAGTTGGTGCCACAACATCCTCTCTAGACTCGGGATTTGGATTTTCTATTTCAGTAGCCTTTCGTTTCCTTCCTCGTTCGAACTTGTCTTTCGTAATTTCCTGTATTTCTTCCTCCTCAGGATCACTTTCCGGTTCCTCTTCAATTGATTCATTCGGAACTTGTGAGTCTTCCCCAAAGGTGTCGTTTTCATCATCGGATAGGTTAATGACTGGAACACCATCTGAAGATTCTGGTTCGAAGTCGCTGAATGTGATAATAAGTTCTAAGCCAGACATCTATCACATAACAACTAGCACGTTAATACCACATAATATTTACATATTAATTTTTAACCAACAAGGATAAGCAATAGTTTTTGAAATCAAACACGGTCAAAGTCCAGACTCACTAATGCATCCTAACAAACTCGATAAGACACACTAATGCAAATTTTCTGGTTCTCTAAGACCAACGCTCTGATACCACATGTCATAACCCGACCTTAACCATAAGGACGAATACAATAACATATGATTTCATCGCGAGGTATTGACCTCTATATGCGACATTTTTCAAAAACTGCATTCGTTTTTACAATATAAACCATAGCTTTTATTACAAATACAAGGTTTAAACAACTTAATAATGATTATCGTTTAGCGATAATCTTAGACTTACAAACTTTACATGTGATAATAACAATACGACTTCCAACATATTTTACATTACAAATCCTCCGATATGCACTTTTATTTTTGACACAAATATGCATACTCAAGATCTTGCTTAAATTTAACATGTTGCAGCGGAAGCTTTTAGTTATCACCTGAGAATAAACATGCTTAAAACGTCAACATAAAGTTGGTGAGATATAGGTTTAATGCCGGCAGCGTTATAAATATAGACCACAAGATTTCATATATAAACGTTTTAATAAAAATATTCTAAGTTGTTGAGCACTTGATAACCATACTTAACATTTAATCAACGTCGCATATTCCCTTTATTATGAAATCTTACTACACCGTACCAAGTGTAGTCACCAAAATGAAGTACTGTGCAACCGTTGAATACTGGTCATCCAGTCCGGTTGGGGTTGTCAGGCCCAATAGATCTATCAACAGGATTCGCATTTACAATACCTTATGTAAATAATAGTTACCAAGTTACAGGGAAGTATGCCAGTGGTACAACTCAACGTAGAATATATATTTTTAATCACTTGTGTCCATAACGTAAATCATAAAATGCATGTATTCTCATCCCGAAATATTTAGAGTTTAAAAGTGGGACTATATACTCACTTTTGCCTTGAAGGTAATAAACACGACTTGGTCTCCGATAGATATCACAAACCTAACCTTATATATAATATATCAACATATTTTCTTTTTAAGTAATCGTTATATATATATATATATATATATATATATATATATATATATATATATACTTTTAATATTTTCTTAGACCGTAGTTAGCAGTCCGATGTTAGTAGTCCACAATTAGTTGCTCAATAAAATAAATAAAGACCACATCGTATTCGTATTGATCAGAATTAATCTTGACCCATGGTACCATGTTGTCAAATGACGTGTTGCGTACATAAAGTACCGTGTTGTCAAATGACATGTTGCGTACAATCATGAGGTCTTATGATTAATCTTCTCGTGTTGTTTACGGGTGGTCCTGAAATATATAAAATCAAATCATAAGTAAATATATATGAAATATCATATTAATTAGAAATATATGATTAATTTAATTTTTCTCCAAATATTTTCGTAGCTAAACTAGCTTCGGATACCCGATCTTGTTTTAGTCGTAGTTTCTTCATTACAACTCCGTTTTTGTTGGTTCAACTTGCCACTTCCTTGGATCGAGTCAAACTTTAAGAATATGAACTGAAAATACCTTAGGTTGTATTCGAAATCACAGGTTATAGGTCAAACTTTGGTGAAACTTATGAAAGTGATCATTTTTCATCATAAAAACAACATTTAATGATCATTTTTCTAAAAATACTTACACTTTGAGTTAAACCATGAAATTTTTATGTGTTAACATATTCATAAGAAATATCATTTTTCCAGAATATGAACTTCCAATTCAAAGCTTAAGATGGTTTTTAATTATCCAACCCAAAACAGCCCCCGGTTGCACTTCGACGACGTAGATTCAGTTTTTAAGGTGTTCTTTGTAAAACCAAGTTATATCTTGTTAAGTTAGCATATCATTATGATATATTACAGGTCTTGAAGTGTTTTAAAAGTCAAGTTAGAAGGATCTATTTAGTTTGCGAACAAGTTTGAAATCATTCAAACTATGTTCTCGTTGTTAAAATTTTATACCACAAAATAAGATAGCTATATGAATATGAATTGAATAAGATTATGAATAAGGTTACTACCTTAAGTTACTTGGAAAAAGTTACTGTAAGAGATGATAAAAATCCTAGAATCAAAAGAGTGGTGGAGTTGGATTGAAAGGTTGGAAGTAAACTTGTTTACTTGGAAGGATTTTTGAAGTGTTCTTGAATGGATTTTCTTATGATGATTAAGGGTTGTTTTTGAAGCTAGATCTTCATGGTTATTTGCTGAGATTGTGAAGAACACTTAAGGTTCCTAAGAGTATGTTTTTGGTTAGAGAAAATGTGTAGTAAAAATGAAAATGGAATGGAGTATAAATGGTGGTGAAAAGATGTATAAATTTGTAATATTGTGCAAAAGTCTTGTAATATGCCAAATTGATTAATAATGCATGCTAAGATCCAAAATTGGCTGACTCATGGCTGCTAATAAAGTGATTGTGATGTGTATATACCAATAGTAAATACGTATAGAAGCTGGGTATGATACGGGTACATATACCCTAGATATACGTATAAAAATCTTGAGAAAACGGAACGAGGATTCAAATATAGCTATCTTTTGTAAATATACTTATATTGTTTTATGTATATAAATCCTTTAAAAGTGATAAAATACATATCTATACGATACATGTATAAGCATTATAAGTTTTAAGTATTTAAGTCGAAGAACGTCACATATAGTTATCGTTTTGAAAACTTAAGTTAGTAGTCTCAAAATATACTTATAACTCATTGTTATTAGTACACAATGAGATGTTAAAACATTCTTAGATCATGTTAAATATATAAAAATACATATATATACACAAACGTATAATTATCGTATGTTATATAGTTCGTGATATCATCGGTCAAATTGGACGGTCAAACGTTGTGTAAAACTCTTTTCAAAAACATAAGTCTCAACAATTTAGATTGCTTATCATGTTGGTAAGGTTTAATTTATGTAAATATTAATCTTATACGTGTAAAACGATCGGAAAAATCCTGGTCGTTACACTTACCATTAAGAACCGCTACCCACTACCGATAATCGATGACTTATTTGATCAACCACAAGGCTCGTCAGTTTATTCGAAGATTGATTTACGTTCTGGGTATCATCAAATGCGGGTGAAGGAGGATGATATTCCAAAGACTGCTTTTAGGACGCGTTACGGTCATTACAAGTTTATAGTTATGCCACTTTGATTGACTAACGCACCAGCTGTGCTCATGGACCTTATGAACCGAGTATGTGGGCCATATCTTGACAAGTTTATCATTGTTTTCATCGATGACATACTTATTTACTCGAAGAATGATCAAGAGCACGAAAAACATTTTAGAAAAGTGCTAGAGTTGCTGAGAAAAGAAAAACTATACGATAAGTTTTCAAAATGTGCATTTTGGTTGGAAGAAGTTCAATTCCTCGGTCACATAGTGAACAAAGAAGGTATTCAGGTGGATCCAGCAAAGATTGAAACCGTTGAAAAATGGGAAACCCCGAAAACTCCGAAGCATAAACGCCAATTTTTAGGACTAGCTGGTTACTACAGAAGGTTCATCCAAGATTTTTCCAGAATAGCAAAACCCTTGACTGCATTAACGCATAAAGGGAGGAAATTTGAATGGAAGGATGAACAAGAGAAAGCGTTTCAATTGTTAAAGAAAAAGTTAACTACGGCACCTATATTGTCACTACCTGAAGGGAATGATGATTTTGTGATATATTGTGACGCTTCAAAGCAAGGTCTCGGTTGTGTATTAATGCAACGAACGAAGGTAATTGCTTATGCGTCTAGACAATTGAAGATTCACGAGCAGAATTATACGACGTATGATTTGGAATTAGGCGCGGTTGTTTTTGCATTAAAGACTTGGAGGCACTACTTATATGGGGTCAAAAGTATTATACATACCGACCACAAAAGTCTTCAACACATATTTAATCAGAAACAACTGAACATGAGGCAGCGCAGGTGGATTGAATTGTTGAATGATTACGACTTTGAGGTTCGTTACCACTCGGGGAAGGCAAATGTGGTAGCCGACGCCTTGAGCAGAAAGGACAGAGAACCCATTCGAGTAAAAGCTATGAATATAATGATTCACAATAACCTTACTACTCAAATAAAGGAGGCGCAACAAGGAGTTTTAAAAGAGAGAAATTTAAAGGATGAAATACCCAAAGGATCGGAGAAGCATCTTAATATTCGGGAAGACAGAACCCGGTATAGGGCTGAAAGAATTTAGGTACCAAAATTTGGAGATATGAGAGAAATGGTACTTAGAGAAGCTCATAAAACCAGATACTCAATACATCCTGGAACGGGGAAGGTGTACAAGGATCTCAAGAAACATTTTTGGTGGCCGGGTATGAAAGCTGATGTTGCTAAATACGTAGGAGAATGTTTGACGTGTTCTAAGGTCAAAGCGGAGCATCAGAAACTATCAGGTCTACTTCAACAACTCGAAATCCCGGAATGGAAATGGAAAAACATTACCATGGATTTCATCACTAAATTGCCAAGGACTGCAAGTGGTTTTGATACTATTTGGGTAATAGTTAATTGTCTCACCAAATCAGCACACTTCCTGCCAATAAGAGAAGATGACAAGATGGAGAAGTTAGCATGACTGTATTTGAAGGAAGTCATCTCCAGACATGGAATACCAATCTCTATTATCTCTGATAGGGATGGCAGATTTATTTCAAGATTCTGGCAGACATTATAGCAAGCATTAGGAACTCATCTAGACATAAGTACTGCTTATCATCCACAAACTGATGGGCAGAGTGAAAGGACGATACAAACGCTTGAAGACATGCTACGAGCATGTGTTATTGATTTCGGAAACAGTTGGGATCGACACCTTTCGTTACCAGAATTTTCCTACAACAATAGGTACCATTCAAATATTGAGATGGCACCGTTTGAAGCACTCTATGGTAAAAAGTGCAGGTCTCTGATTTGTTGGAGTGAAGTGGGGGATAGACAGATTACGGGTCCGGAGATAATACAAGAAACTACCGAGAAGATCATCCAAATTCAACAACGGTTGAAAACCGCCCAAAGTCGACAAAAGAGCTACGCTAACATTAAAAGAAAAGATATAGAATTCGAAATTGGAGAGATGGTCATGCTTAAAGTTGCACCTTGGAAAGGTGTTGTTCGATTTGGTAAACGAGGGAAATTAAATCCAAGGTATATTGGACCATTCAAGATTATTGATCGTGTCGGACCAGTAGCTTACCGACTTGAGTTACCTCAACAACTCGCGGCTGTACATAACACTTTCCACTTCTCGAATTTGAAGAAATGTTTTGCTAAAGAAGATCTCACTATTCCGTTAGACGAAATCCAAATTAATGAAAAACTTCAATTCATCGAAGAACCCGTCGAAATAATGGATTGTGAGGTTAAAAGACATAAGCAAAACAAAATACCAATTGTTAAGGCTCGATGGAATGCTCGTAGAGGACCTGAGTTCACCTGGGAATGAGAAGATCAGATGAAGAAGAAATACCCGCACTTATTTCCAGAAGATACGTCAACACCTCCAACTGCTTAAAATTTCGGGACGAAATTTATTTAACGGGTAGGTATTGTAGTGACCCGAACTTTTCCATGTTTATATATATTAAATGAAATTAATATTTACATGATTAAGTGTTTCCAACATGTTAAGCAATCAAACTTGTTAAGACTTGATTAATTGAAATAGGTTTCATATAGACAATTGACCACCCAAGTTGACCGGCGATTCACGAACGTTAAAACTTGTAAAAACTATATGATGACATATATATGGATATATATATATATATATATATATATATATATATATATAGTTAACATGATATTATGATAAGTATGTACCTCATTAAGTATTTTAACAATGAGTTATATACATAAAAATGAGACTATTAAATTAAGAAACTCGAAACGATATATATAACGATTATCGTTATAACAAGTCTTACTAAATACATATGAATCATATTATGATATTGTTACACTATGTTTAAATATGATAATTGATAAGTAAACATATCATTAAGTATATTAACAATGAACTACATATGTAAAAACAAGACTACTAACTTAAGGGTTTCGAAACGAGACATATATGTAACGATTATCGTTGTAGCGACATTTAAATGTATATATATCATATTAAGATATATTAATACTGTGATGATCCGGAAATTTCTGACCAAATTTAAATTTAATCTTTATATGATTTCGACACCATAAGCAAAGTATATGATATTGAGACTCGAAAATTTTGGAGCTATAGGTTCATGTAATCAATTACCTTTTGTCTAATTCCGATGATTCACGAACAATTATTTGTAAATAAAATTGTATATATATATATATATATATATATATATATATATATATATATATATATATATATATATATATATATGTAAATATGTGTAGTAATTTAAAATTATAAAATATAATTTAAACATTAGAATTAGATATGTTAAATAAGATACAAAATAATTAAGTATAATTTAAAATGAATCTATATATATAGACATATGAGATTTATGTATATTATTATCTATAAAATTAAATAATAAAGAATCAGTAAAGGTTACTATATAATATATTATATGATTATTAAATATTACATAATAACAATATATTATTAAACAAATTAAAATATATTGGTTATAATAAGATTTTTATTACTTTCATTATTATTATTAATACTAATATTAATAATTAATATCAGTATTAGTTATACTGTTATAGATATTATATAGATAGGAAATCTAATGCAATTAAATTGTTACCCTTACTAATATTAATATTACTTTCACTACTATTATTAGAATATTTATTTAATATTAATAACAATGTTATTATTAATATTTTATATATTACATAAATATGAAATTGATACAATTGAATTGTTATATAACTACTATTAATATTAGTGTTATTAGTATTGTTGTTATCATTATTCATATAATAATTAGTAGTAAGATTATAATTTTAGTTGCTATAAATGGTTATGTATTATTATTATCTTTATTAAGATTATTAATATCATTATTATTATAACTAATAATAAAATTTTAATTTTAGTATTTATGATTAATATTAGTATTATTATTAGATATTATTATTACCATTACCATTAATAATTAATATTATTATTATAAATTATTAGTAACATCATTTTTAGTATTATTTGATAATATTAATATTATTATTATTATTATTATTATTATTACTAATTCAATTATTAATAGAATTTTAACTAATATAATTATAATTACTAATTATTATTAATATATATTATGGAACGACTCATTTGGAATCAGGATCTGCTACCAGTAGCTCTCAATCTGTAGCAATATCTTGTTTTTGTCCCCAATCGTGATTCAATCAATAAGAAAACATCCAAAATCAGTTATATCGTAATATGCTTTTATTTACTTTTCTTATTTATTTTCTGCTATATTCGTACTAGTTGTCGACTGCAAATCAATATAAAATCGACCAATTCATTGTAGCATTGGATCCATTCGAATTACCTTCCATTCCCAATATCAATTACAACCAACGTTTTCACCTAATAAATTCCAACAGGAAATATACAGCTCGTTAACACCCTGTTCTTGACTCAGATAATTAAAAACCCGATTTTTATATCAAATTCTAAAATGTGTAAATGTAGAGTTGTTAGGAATTCCTTTTTCAAACTTCCTGTGAATTATCAAAGTCCAATTCTCCATATCGAGTTCTAATTTTCGAAGTCAAAGTTGTGTTTCAAAAGTCAACATAATTGTTCATCATGAAATTCGTAAATTCTTTGATGTTTTGATCTAAATTGACGACCCAGAAAGTTTACATGAATGATTTAGAACATATTTCATGATGTAAGTTTTGTCTAAAAACTTCTAAAATTTCGAAATAGATTTGAACTGGGTACGTGTTCTTCACAGGCTGAACAGCGTATATATATATTTTTTTTCTATTTTGAAGTAATTAAATAAATCTTTGAACGTTTTTATACAAACTATAAATCTTAAAACTAATTCTTAACTCATTGAGAAATAAATTTCGAAATTCTGTCGATCTGAGATTGAGTCAGGAGAAGAAGAAATCGAGGTTGAAACAATTACGGTTAAATAAAAATAAAATGTGTATACATCAGGAAAAATAGAATAGTGCAGCTGGTAAGGGGTGTATGTGCATGTTCGAGAGGTCACGGGTTCGAGCCGGACATAGGCGCTTTTTTTTGGAAAATCTTTCTTTTGAGGTAGTTTTTATGTATTTACTTATTATTATTAATATGATTATTATTGTTAATGTTATTGTTATTGTTATTGTTATTGTTATTGTTATTGTTAAATATTATAACTATTAATACTACTAATATCATAATTATATATATAAACATTAGGGATAATATTACCATTGTATTAATAAGTATCATAATAATTATTATTATTAATATAGTATTAATATCATTATTAGGGTTATGATTATTATTATTATTATCATTAATATTCTATCATTAAAAATTAATACATGTGTCATTTTATGAATGATAACATTATTATTAGTATTATTACTAGTATTATAATTATTATTAGTAATACAATTATCATTATTACTAATACAAGTATTAGTTACACTTTATTATTATTAATAGCATAACCCTAGTTACAATTGTTATTATTATTATTATTATTATTATTATTATTATTATTATTATTATTATTATTATTATTATTATTACTATTATTATTACTATTACTATTATTATTATTATTATTATTATTATTATTATTATTATTATTATTATTATTATTATTATTATTATTATTATTATTATTATTATTATTACTACTACTAATAACATTACCAATATAAGTATTATTATTAAGTAATATGATTATTAATATTATCGTTATTAATATCAAAAACTACCTTTAAAACAGATAAATATTTTCCATATAAAATATATTTGTTATATATACTAAAATTATATTAAAATTTCACATAACTATATATATCAAACCTATTAATATTAGTTACATAAATACATACAAATAACAAAACTATCGATTTTTAAATATAACATTAAACAATTAAGTATATAAATATGGATATATTAATATAACTATAAAAATATTAACCATTATAGATATATACACAAATTAAACATACATAATATATAAATTAAAGATATAATAAATAAATTTGTCCAGTTACGATTATATGTTTTAATATATATATACAAATGATATAGGTTCGTGAATCCGAGGCCAACCCTGCATTGTTCAATGTCGTCATATGTATTTTTACTACAAAATACATTATGTGAGTTTCATTTGCTCCCTTTTACTCTTTACGTTTTTGGACTGAGAATACATGCAAATGCTTTATTAACTGTTTTACAATAATTATATGCGTGAGTTCATTTGATTCCCTTTTACTCTTTACATTTTTGAGACTGAGAATACATGCGCTGTTTTATAATTGTTTTGCTAAATGCTTTTGAAATATAGTTTGAACAGCGAATACATGAAATACTTTTATAACTATTTTACGAAATAGACACAAGTAATCGAAACTACATTTTATGGTTGAATTATCGAAATCGAATGTGCCCTTTTTATCATGTCCGATGTTTTCCTGGAATGATGGCGAATTTATCATGTCCGAAGTTTTCCCGGAATGATGGCAAATTTATCATGTCCGATGTTTTCCCGGAATGATGGCGAATTTATCATGTTCGAAGTTTTCTCGGAATGATGGCGAATTTATCATGTCCGATGTTTTCCCAGAATGATGGCGAATTTATCATGTTCGAATTTTTCCCAGAATGATGGCAAATTTATCATGTCCCAAGTTGTCCTGGAATGATGAGGATATTCTATATGCAACTTGTTAAGGTCGATTACCAGGTGTTCAATCCATATGATTGAATTTTATGCATGATGTTTATGGGAAATGGGAATATTAAATCTTGTGGTCTATTAAAATGATGAATTTTATTGTTTACGATAAACCTATGGACTCACCAACCTTTTCGTTGACACTTGAAAGCATGTTTATTCTCAGGTACGAAAGAAATCTTCTACTGTGCATTTGCTCATTTTAGAGACATTACTTGGAGTCATTCATGAAATATTTCAAAAGACGTTGCATTCGAGTCATTGAGTTCATCAAGATTATTATTAAGTCAATTATAGTTGGATATATTATGAAATGGTATGCATGCCGTCAACTTTCGATGAAAGGAAAGGTTGTCTTTTAAAAAATGAATGCAATGTTTGTAAAATGTATCATATAGAGGTCAAGTACCTCGCGATGTAATCAAATGTAATGTATTCGTCCTGATGGATTAGGACGGGTCGTTAGAGTTGGTATCAGAGCGGTGGTCTTAGCGAACCAGGTCTTGCATTAGTGTGTCTAACTGATAGTTGTTTAGATGCATTAGTGTGTCTGGACTTCGACCGTGTCTGCATGTCAAAATTTTTGCTTATCATTTAGTGTCGAAAATTATTTGCTTATCATCCTTAAAGTCTAGACACGTCTTACTGCCTCTATTGCATAGACAGTGTATAGATAAATTCTTATCTTAGCGTATCTGTTATTGTTACCTTTGCCTGACAGCTACCGTAGATTCCTCCGTAACTTATGGGATTTTAGTATTATATATGCATATGTAAATTATGTATTGCAGGGTACTAATCTACATCCTATAATCTATTTCTTATCGAAAATCCTTCATCTGATCGTACGAGATGAATCCCTCAACCAGTTCGAATTCCTCGGATTCCGACAGCTATTCTGATATGGAGTTTCACCTAAGCTCTGAAAGCAGTGTCACCAGAATGAATCAACCAATCATCCATCCCCAATTCATCTGATGGGTTCGTAGCCTACTTAATCATTAGAGACAAAAAGAAGGTGATCCTTTCCATCAACCAAATTCACCTCTTGGCAAAGAACCTGAAGCACTTACTGGTGAACCACTCCAAAATACTATTTTCACCCTCATTTCCCGAATATCTCGTCATGATTACATACTATCTCAGATTCTAAACCTTATTCATTCGCTCGTTCTTACCGACAATCATCCCGGAGTAATCGAAGAAATCAACGAGCTTCGCGCTTGAGTAATGATTTTTGGAGAATATGGTGCAAAATTTACCAGCTTCAACAACATCATCGGCACCAACAGTACCATCAGTAACAGCACCAGTACCATCAACAATCCATGCCTCAACATCTCATTCTGTACCTCGAGTATAATCATCGTTCTACGTATATTTCTACATCAATTATCTTCGTTCTTCATGGCGATTATGTAATCTCTAATGTTATAGAGATTATGTATTCTAGTTTTGACGGTAAACCAAATGAGTTTAATACTATATTAACTCATTAAATCCATGATTACATCTGAAGAAAATATATATGAAAGTATATTTTCACAAAGATTGTAATTAAAAATTCTTTCGTACAAACTGTTAATGGTGAAAATATTTTAACGGGTAGGTAATACTCAAGGAATATTTAAATTTCACATTAATAAGTACACTGTGCATTCTTTCAAATCTAACTCAACAGTCATTTACTATCCTACTTACATCCACAAGATAAACGAATCCGTTCACCACAATATAACCATTTTCATTCAATTTCATATTTGGATTTTGACTTATCAGGATCCAAAAAGTGGTATAATGAAGAAAACATTGGACAAAATAAAATTGGTTAGAAACAAACAAATTAACTATGAGAAATTTTGTTAAGAATCCACGCTAACAAAATCCTAGCTAACTGTTCCTAGCTAACTGTTAATTCCTTATTACATTTTAATTATCGCAATTTTAATTTTCGCAATTTTATTTATCGTCATTTAAATTTCTGTTATTTATATTACGCACTTTAAATATCGGGACACGTATACAAGGTTTTGACATATCATATCGACGCATCTATATATATTATTTGGAATAACCATAGACACTCTATATGCTGTAATGATCGAGTTTGCTATACAGGGTTGAGGTTGATTCTTAAATAATATATATACTTTGAGTTGTGATCGAGTCTGAGACATGTTCACGAGTCACGATACGTATTAATTAATTCGAATATTATATATTAAACTATATATGAATTATTAGACTGTTAACTGTGGACTAAAAACATTGGATAATTAAAATGAATTAAAATATTGATTATAACATATGAAACTAAACATTTCTTCAAGTTTTCCACTTGATTTCATCTTAAACTTCATTTGTATCTTCACGATTACAATCAGCGTTCAAATCTATCATGATTCTTAAAAACACCTCAATCGAGAGGATGAACCAACCGCACTTTATCTACAGAAGAAGAGATTGATGCATATAGTTATGCACCTGAAAACATTTGGAACTTGAGTAAACGTTTAACACGTATCTGTGCTAGCTCCTTTGGCATTGTTATTACCGAAAATAACTTTGCAATTCCTTTCCAAATTAGCCAATTTTGTCACAGCTTCAGCAAATCAATTTTGACTTTTCATTCGAATGAAACACTATTATAACTTTGATATATATGCTTGCCCTTCATCATCGTACCAGATAACCTCTTATATTCCACCACATTACCAGCAGAGGTACCAGCAACCTCGATGCTCTTTGACTTAAAACTCTTCGACAAATCACTATACTTATTTATTGAAGTCTTATCATGAACTCATCGACATCTTGTAACGATAATTACCATACCAGTTATCGAGAATCAACAATCAGTATTTTAAAATCTCGAGCATGTCTACATCAACAGTTATAAGTATACATATAATCCTTATCTCTTAGAATTATGATCTTCCATTCTGAAATTTTGAAAAGCACCCAGTCTACAAATCAATACTTCCAATTCTGGAGAGAAAAAAAACTGAATACAGCAGCAAAAATTGTACACGACTTTAACAGTCGAAGGTGTAAAGATAAAGAATAAGTGTGTTTGTAAAACTCAGAAAAGTTAGAACTGGAAAATGGATTAAGCAAACCATGAAGGAGGCTGTGGACAAATCACAAAGACTAAACCTACCCTCAAAGAATCCAAATGATTCAGTACCTGCTGAATTCATTAACGAATACCTTGCTCCTGACTCTAAACTCTTGCGGATAAATTTTCTTCATCATCCATCGATATTAGAAATTCTAAGATATCATCATATCTTTCTTTATTAATATCCTCAATATTTCTGAAGATATCTTCATAAATATTCTCGTCCGATATTAATTATCTCTCCGCGTTATCTGTATTATATCATAAAAGGAAATTGTTTTAGTTTCTATATTCGGTGAACCTTCAAATTTAAAATATGAATGTTTTTGAAGTAGTGTTGGGAACTGATGCATGAGTTAGTACAATATAATGACACTTGATCAACGTGATTATATTACAGTAAGTCATGCTGAGTTTCTAATGGAACGTGATGATTCACAGATCATAATGTCATCATGTGCCTGATGTTATGCGAGGTGTATATACAATAGTATTATTTTTACAACGAAATACTATTAAATACGATACAATTTTACACAAGATATTTATTTATTTATAGAATGGATATACCTAAACCTTCCTACAACACTTATAGGCAGTGTACCTAATCGTACAGTAGTGTAGTTTTTAGTAAGTCCGGTTCGTCCACAGGGAACTCTTAAACAAGCTTAACGCTATATTAGTTTTAAATTTATAAAAATACAAATAAATATATAAGTATTATTATTATTATAAAAAGGGGGTTTTTACCGTTTAATGACCGGTTTGTCAATTTTAAAACTTTAGTCGCAGTTAAAACCTAATGTAAAATATAAATATAACTTAATTTAAAGCATAAAGTAAATAACGATAATGAAATTGCGATAAATAAAAGTGCGATAAAATAAAATTGCGATAATTAAAGAGTACGATAATTAAAAGTGCAATTAAATACAATGACAATAAATAAAAGTGCGATAATTAAAAGTGCAATTAAATATGAAATAAAAGAATTATGCTTATTTAAACTTCCATAATCATGATGTTTGACGTGTTGATTTTTTGTTTATTCCCATGGGTTAATTGTTCTTTGTCCTGGATTATTCAATATGTCCATACGGATTTGTCCATAATAGTCCATCAGTCATAATCATAAAATGCGGAAGTCTTCGCCAAATTATTCTTATTCCCGAAGTCAAATATTCTAACTAATTGGGGATTCGAATTGTAACAAGGTTTTAATACTTTGTTTAATGAATACACTAGGTTATCGACTGCGTGTAAACCAAGGTTTTACTACTTTGTTAACAATTACACCAATTACCCTTGAATGTAATCCACCCCTGTTTCAACAAGTCTACTAACTATTAATCCAGTTCCGTGTCCGGTAAAATGAACAATTATTGGTATTTATAGATATCCCGCCCACTGTGCCTAGTCAAGCGTATGTGGTTATATATAAATACGTCAAATTATAAGTCTATATATTAAATTAACGAGGTATCATTTAGTTAATATAAAGCCCATTAATAGCCCATAGTCTAATTTCCACAAGTGTCGTTCTTTTGTCCAAACCCCAATTATGGTACAAAGCTCAATTTCCCAATCTTAATATTTTTAGCCCAACATCATGATTACTTCGTCTTAAATAAGCATAATAATAACTTAGCTACGAGACATTAAATTAAAAATAACATTAACCATAACTTACAGTGATTAAAAATAGCGTAGCGTTACACGGACAGAATTTCGAATTACACCCTTACAACATTCGCTAACATACCCTTATTATTAGAATTAAAATTAAAATTAAAATTATAATATATATATATATATATATATATATATATATATATATATATATATATATATATATATATATATATGTTTACGTATGAGTAAGAAGAAGAAAAGATGTGTAATTTCGTCCAAAACTCGCGAACTTTATAGGACCAGGCCTGGATTTCAGGGCCATGCGATCGCATGGCTTTTGTGCCTCCAGGCCATGCGATCGCATGGTGGTAGGTAACAGCTAACATGATTTTGTTTTCTTGTTTGTCGACGTTTTAATAAATAAATATAATATATAAATAATTATAAGAATTATTTAAATATTATATTATATTTATGTGCATAGTTGACTTGTAATTTTTAGTTCGTTGCGTCGAGCATTGATAGTTGACTTTGATCCCGGTTCCGGATTTTCAAACGTCCTTGCGTATAATTTAATATCTTGTACTTTGCGTTTTGCGTCTTGTACTCTTTTAATTTTGAGACATTTCTTATCAATAATTGGAACCACTTTGATTGTACTTTGTACTTTTGAGCTTTTTGGTTGTTTGCGTCTTCAATTCGTCGAATCTGGCTTTTGTCTTCACCTTTTATTATTTAAACGAATATCACTTGTAAATAGAACAATTGCAACTAAAAGCTTGTCTTTCTTTAGGGATAATGCTATGAAATATATGTTTGTTTTTAGCATTATCAGTGCCATTTACATGACTCTTACATTCTATCTAGTCTATAACCATATCAAGAACATATTTTCTTGATAGTCTTATCTTTTCCCTTGAATTCTGGTAATTTGACAAGTCAGATTGTACTATTACCATTTTTTTAGAACATTAAACATGTTCATTCGAAACTCCATATCTACGGAATTCTGGACCATCATTCACTTGACTTAAAGACAGGAAGGGAAAACAGAAGTATGGAACTTCAAAATATAAAGGAAACAAAGTACGTGGATTTATAGTGAAATATCCGACAGAGCAATCGAAGTAGAATATCGCAATTGATCAAAGAGGATCTAAATTTCCTTATTTATCGAATAACCAAATCTTATTATGAAGATTTTCTCTAAATCCTTTGAACTCTGGAAATCAACCATATCTACGTTAAAAGTTATGACGAAACTTATTTTTTTTTATTTTACTCTATTGTGATAGTTTCATTTGTACTCTTCGAGTAATCGAAATGTTTTATCCATATTACTCAATGAGGATAAAACTCTATTTAACCACCCATATTCGTCATGAAAACATTTTTATTGTTAGCCATGACCACCTCACTCAAATTTCGGGACGAAATTTCTTTAACGGGTAGGTACTGTGACGATCCGCGAATTTTCGACCAAATTTAAATTTTATCTTTATATGATTTTGACACGATAAGCAAAGTCTATGATATTGAGTCTCAAAAATTTTGGAACTATGTTCATGTAATCAATTACCTTTTGTCTAATTCCAATGATTCACGAAAAATTGTTTGTAAATAAAATTGTATATATATATATATATATATATATATATATATATATATATATATATATATATATATATAAATATGTGTAGTAATTTAAAATTATAAAATATAATTTAAACATTAGAATTAGATATGTTAAATAAGATACAAAATAATTAAGTATAATTTAAAATGAATCTATATATATAGACATATGAGATTTATGTATATTATTATATACAAAATTAAATAATAAAGAATCAGTAAAGGTTACTATATAATATATTATATGATTATTAAATATTACATAATAAACAATATATTATTAAACAAATTAAAATATATTGGTTAGATCCATTAAGGAAATATTTAGATCCATTAAGGAAATTGGATCTTTATGAAAACATTTGATCTTTTGAAAATTAAATCTAGCTTTTACCCTAGATAAGTTTTCCGAAATAACCCTTCACCGGTGTTTGCAAATTATTTTTGTGGGTTTGGTGGGTTTCAGATTTGAAAATTTTAGCTCAAAACTTACGGTTTTGTGTCACCCACTTGCTAACCTTGTATTTGGAAAGCAACACGTCCAGTATACTTGTTCCGTATATTACCTTTCGGTAAACTACCGTCCGGTTGTAAAGGAAAGCGTTGAACAAGCAACTGTTAAGGCAATGTCCCCTGACATACTTTTAATTATGGTCTATAATGTGTCGGATGCAATTATTATCCTTGGTAGGAGCAATAGTAAAGCTCACCCTTATAATTTTCTGGTCTGGCACAAGGTCCTGTCTTCGACCATGCTATGCAACCACCGTTCTTACGGTTGACACCCGATTTGGTTCAGGTGACCTAATGAATTCCAGATGAATTCCTAGGATTTTACATTCAATGGTAATGAACGCATTAAAAATGGGTTTTCAGAAAACAAATCGGTTTGTAATTTTGATCAAACTATTTTCTCGTTCAAGCTCGAGTTTAGATATCATCGAATTCCATGAATTTGTAATTCTCAATCTTTAAAAGTCAATCTCTAGGATTGAGTAATATCAGTCTTAAAAGCTAATTTTTGATCTTTTAAGGAGATTATCCTTTCTGGGGATCTGATTCATTAGTCTTATCCAGCTAATTTGCACGGCGTCCTCCCCATTTTACAAGACAGATCCTCTCATGGTTAGGATAAGTCTGACCACTTGGCGACCCTATTTGATGCTGAGGTCCGTGGATTTCCTGCTGATTTTAGTGATGACTTTTCTAGATTTTTCGTCAACCTACAGCTGGTCTGGACGACAACTTCATGACCTAAATCAAGAAGCGCGTTTCTTTTTCGGAAGACTTTACTTCCTTTTAATGATGGAATTGATTCATCGTGTAGATCCATCTTTCTTTCAAATATATTACAGTAAATTGGGTAAAACTATTTAGATTAGTCCAAAGCAAAAGTATCTTCAGTTATTTGTACAAAAATATGTGATATATGTTTTAAATAACTTGGTAAATTTTCCCCCACTTGGCTTTTATTTTCTTTTATTTGCCTTTTTATTGTCCTCTATTCCATTTTAAATGAATTCTAACATTTTGGTTTGTTTCTCAATTTATGTCCTTTTCGAGGTAACAATAATTTCGGTGTTTAACACCTAGTTTTATCGTTCATAAATATGTATAAACATGATTTTGAATTCATTTAATTGAAAATTTTGAAAAATTTTACTAGAATTGGGTAGTCAGTATATAAGACTAGGGCTGTTCTTTATTATCAGAGAGCACTAGATTCTAATACAACTACCGCGTTACTAGTATTTCTAATGGTAACCAAGTGTATAAGTAAAAAAATTTTAAAATTCTGAAAGAATTTAACCCCTTCCCACACTTAAGATCTTGCAATGCCCTCATTTGCAAGAAATCAATAACAATTTAAATTATTGAGGGTGATTAGCGTAGAAAAATGATTAAATTTTACCAAAGTTTCCAAACATATTGGCGTTTTTTTTATTATAAATTTATAACTTCTAAAATATAATTTAATAAAATATTAAAAATTTGTTTCTTTTTAGGAGTGAGGGCGTTTCGGATCGATGTCCTAGTCCGTCCCTCGACAAAATTTTAAAATTTGTCAATTCAAAGCGCGGTTTTAAAAGTAAAGATTTTTGGGTTTTTTAAATGTTTTTTGTATACTTTAGTTCAATTAGTTCAATAAGATTAAAAATAATGATAATAAAGGTTCTCGTCCCTCCCTTGGGTAGAGCAATTTCGGTTCAACGATCTAGTCTTCAACTCACGACGAATTTTAAATATCAATTTTTAACTTAGCGAAATAAAGTAAATTTTTGTTTTTAAATTCACACCAAACTTAAATTTAAAATGCATAAAATTAAAAAAATTCATATTAAAAATTTAAAAATTCATACCAAACTTTTATTATATTTTTGTTTTTATACATAAAAACTTATATTAAAAGTATTAATTTTTCAAATAACAAATATTTACAAACTTAATTATATATTGATTTTAAAAAGTTTATATGAATAATTTAATATTAATTATAAAAACAAAGTAAAAATAAAATTAAAAATCTTTTTGGTCTTTTATCCCACTTTTATCAATCAAATATTATCAAAAACATACGCCCCACTTTTCGGTAAAGTAATTTCGGTTTCATAACCTAGTTTAACTCACGACGAATTTTTGAAATATTTTGGGTTGATTGATTAAAGATATTTATACCTTAAGAATAAACGGTAAATTTCGCAGTGATGTAATAAATTTTTTTATGATATCAATAATTTCGGTCGCAAAACCTAATTTTATTGAATATCAATTTAATACTTTATAGCGAACGATTTAGAGTTTATTATCAAAAGGTTAAAAGCAATAAAAATAAAAAACTGTACATACTTACCTGTGAAATAGAATTCTTAGTGATCTGCTTTAGCCCACTCATAAGATAGTCGGACTAATTGGTTTTCCATAGCTACATAGGCGTAACCTCGAGCATTTAACATTTTTTCTTTGAAACATATGAACGGTCCATCTCTGCATAAAGTAACGAACTCGGTATTGGAATATGTTTGATTATTTGAACATTTACCTTCGTGTGACCATTTTCCGCATTTGTGGCATCTTTCAAGGTGTCGTGCTCTTCTTTTCGCTGCGGATTTTGATTTTCCTTTACCAAACTGTAACTTATTATTTTCGTTCCTGGATTCTTTTCTTACTCCGTCTAATTTAACTCTGATTAATGATACCAATTCACTTGGAAGGGTGTCATTATTACGTTTAGTGATCAAAGCGTGTAGCATTAGACCATGGTTTAATTCACAGGAAGTCTTCATCTCGTAAAACCTAAAAAAAATAAAAATTCAGAATGGGGGGAGAAGACTAGTTCTTTAGGGTCTGCTAGGGAAAGACCATTCGGGTTCCATTTTCGAGAACTACACGAAAACAGAAAATCTAACTCTAACAGAAATACATATTACCCTAAAAAGATTTGATTCTCCCTACACTTAGTTGAAATTGTGATTAACGTTATTTTCAATTGGATCATCAACAACTTGTATATCTCTGACTTTTACTTCAATCCATTTGTTGATTTCCTCCGTAACTTTCACAAATTCAACTAACATCGCCTTTTCTTTTGGCGATAAATTGGATATTAATCGGTTACATAACTTAAAGTTTCCCTTTATCTTAGCATCGTGAATCCGTTTATAAAGTTTCTTCGTTGAACTGTTAAAAACGGGTTCATCTAATTTCTTATCATCAACGGGGTTCTTTATGATCGGATCATCATTAAGTGTTTCTTCATCTTCCCCACACTTTTGCATTTTTATTGGTTTAACAGTTTTGGTTGGTGAAGATCTAAACTTTCGGTTCACAAAGGTGATCGATTTATCACCATCCCTAAGTGTCATTCTACCTTCTCTTACATCAATGAATGCCTCGGTGGTTGTTAAAAATGGGCGACCTAAAATTAGAGGAATATCAAGGTTTTCCTCCATATTAATCACTATGAAGTTTGCAACAAAGGTCAAACTTCCCACGTTAACAAGTAAATTATTTGTTATTCCAACCGGGTGTTTAATGGTTAGGTCAAATGATTGAACACCTATTTTGGTTGGTTTTAATTTACCCATACCTAATCTTTTGTATAATGAAAGAGGCATAATATTTGCACTTGCTCCTAAATCTGCTAGTCCATTATATACAGCACCATCATTAAGCAAGCAAGAAATGATAAATTCACCCGGGTCTCCTGCTTTAGTAAGTCGAGTTGGTTTGTAAACCTTTTTCGGGTGTTCTTTCAATTCTATTTGAAATTCTTGTTCACATTTTTCTTCGTTTCTTGGAATGGGAGGTTTGTATAAGAATTCTTCTTCATCACTCAAATTTGAATCCTCCCTATTTTCCAATTTTGATTTTTCATATGTTGTTGATAACATATTTATGTTTTCATTTTGAAGATTTTCTTGGGTGGTGAAATTATGATTGACTTCATTGTCAACTTCCATCGGACCATGTATGTAATGTTTAACTCTGTGACCATTAACTTTAAATTCAATCCCATTTGAATTTATTAACTCTATCGTTCCGTACGGGAAAACTCTTTTGACTATGAATGGTCCAGACCATCTTGATTTCAATTTTCCAGGAAATAGCTTGAATCGTGAATTGAAAAGAAGAACTCTGTCTCCTTCTTTGAATTCTTTTGAACTTCTGATTCTTTTATCATGCCATTTCTTCGTTCTTTCTTTATAGATTAACGAATTTTCGTATGCTTCATGTCTTAATTCTTCTAATTCGTTTAGTTGACTTAATCGTAGATGTCCGGCTTCATGTAAATCAAGATTACATGTCTTCAAAGCCCAAAATGCTTTGTGTTCAATTTCTACTGGAAGATGACATGCTTTTCCGTAAACGAGTTTAAATGGTGTGGTTCTAATTAGAGTTTTGTAGGCTGTTCTAAAAGCCCAGAGTGCATCCTCCAATTTAATGGACCATTCCTTCGGATTTGATCCTACGGTTTTCTCTAGAATACGTTTTAAATCTCGGTTGGTATTTTCAACTTGTCCACTTGTTTGTGGATGATAAGCGGTGGAGATTTTATGAGTTACTCCATATCTTTTGAGAACTTTCTCAAGTTGATTATTACAAAAATGAGTACCCCGATCACTTATTAAAGCTTTCGGTGTTCCAAACCTTGCAAAAAGACGTTTTAAAAAGTTGACTACAACTCGTGCATCGTTAGTTGGGAGAGCTTGTGCTTCCGCCCATTTAGATACATAATCAATGGCAACGAGAATGTAGAGATTATTATGAGATTTTGGAAATGGACCCATAAAGTCAATACCCCAAATGTCAAATACTTCACTTACTTAAATGACATTTTGTGGCATTTCATCACGTTGACTTATTTTTCCGGCCCTTTGACAAGCATCTTAGGATTTTCAAAGAAGGTGTGCGTCTTTGAAAATTGTAGGCCAATAGAATCCAGCATCGTAAACTTTTCTTGCTGTGAGTTGAGGCCCATAATGTCCTCTTGTTGGTCCTGTGTGACAATGATTTAAGATTTGACTTGCTAATACACATCGGCGCATTATTCCATCAGGACAACTTTTAAACAAATGTGGATCTTCCCAGAAATAGTGTTTTATATCACTAAAGAATTTCTTTCGTTTTTGGTACGATAACCCTTTTTCAAGGAATCCACATACTAAGTAGTTTTCATAGTCTGCAAACCATGGAATTTCATTATAATCTATCTTCAATAGATATTCATCAGGAAAGTTGTCTTGTATGGCCGATTCATTTAGAACTTTTAATTCGGGATTTTCAAGACGAGAAAGATGATCAGCAGCGAGATTTTCTGCTCCCTTTTTATCTCGAATTTCAATATCAAACTCTTGTAAGAGTAAGATCTAACGGATTAATCGTGGTTTAGCATCTTGTTTCAAAAATAGGTATCTAAGAGCAGAATGGTCGGTATAGACCACCGTTTTAGCTAGAACGAGATATGAACGAAAATTGTCAAAAGCAAAGACAATAGCAAGGAGTTCTTTTTCAGTAGTTGTGTAATTCGTTTGTGCTCCTTGTAACGTCTTACTAGCATAATAAATAGGTTGAAATCGTTTTTCAATCCTTTGTCCTAAAACGGCTCCCATTGCAAAATCACTTGCATCGCACATAAGTTCAAACGGTAGATTCCAATTTGGAGTTATCATGATCGGCGCATTAGTGAATTTTTCTTTAAGAATATTAAAAGATTTGATGCATTCATCTGAAAAGATGAATGGAGCATCCTTTTCAAGGAGTTTATTCATAGGAGTGGCAATTTTAGAAAAATCTTTTATGAAACGTCGGTAAAAACCGGCATGCCCTAGAAAACTCCTAACTCCTCTAACATTGGTGGGATGTGGAAGTTTAGAAATTACATCTACTTTAGCTCTATCCACTTCAATTTCTTCCTTTGAAATTTTATAACCAAGAACGATGCCTTCTTTAACCATGAAATGGCATTTCTCCCAATTAAGAACTAGATTTGATTGTTCACATCTAATAAGCATTCGTTCAAGATTAACTAGACATGATTCAAATGTATCACCGAAGACTGAAAAGTCATCCATGAAAACTTCCATGCATTCTTCTATCATGTCGTGAAAGATCTCCATCATGCACCTTTGAAAGGTTGCAGGGGCATTGCAAAGTCCAAATGGCATGCGTTTGTAAGCAAAAGTACCATAAGGGCACGTGAATGTGGTTTTCTCTTGGTCCTCGGGTGCTATTGGAATTTGAAATTATCCGAAAAAACCATCAAGAAAACAATAGTAACTATTTCCGGCTAATCTTTCCAACATTTGATCAATAAAAGGTAAGGGAAAGTGATCTTTTCTGGTGGCGTCATTTAATTTTCTATAATCAATACAAACACGCCATCCTGTTACAGTCCTAGTAGGAATAAGCTCATTTTTCTCATTTGTGATGACAGTCATGCCACCCTTCTTAGGTACGCATTGAACTGGGCTTACCCATGGACTATCAGAAATTGGATAAATTAAACCTGCATCTAGCAGTTTAATAATTTCTTTCTTAACAACATCTTGCATGTTAGGATTTAGTCTTCGTTGGCGTTGCACATACGTTTTATGACCTTCTTCCATAAGGATTTTATGTGTGCAATACGAAGGACTTATTCCTTTAATATCATGAATTTTCCATGCAATAGCTGGTTTATGAGCTTTTAGCACAGAAATGATTTGTGATTTTTCATTTTCAGTAAGAGAAGACGAAATTATTACAGGTAATTCAGACTCACCATGTAAATAAGCATATTCCAAATGGTTTGGAAGTGGCTTTAACTCTAATGTTGGTGGTTCTTCTATCGATGATTTATATCGATATCTGTCTTCTTCTTTTAGCATTTGAATTTCTTCTGTTGTTGGTTCATATCCATTAGCTATAAGTGTAGCTAACATTTCAGTTTCATCAATTGGTTCAGTTCCTTCTCCTAAAGAACATTCTCCTTTTCCTTGTAATTCTGAAAATTCTTCTAATAATTCTGCATGTGATTCTATAGTTTTAATATAATAACATGTATCATCTGCAGATTGCGGTTGTTGCATGGCTCTATCAACTGAAAAGGTAACACTCTCGTCCTCTATACTTAGGGTCAGTTTCTTACCAAACACGTATATTATTGCTTTGGCCGTGTTTAAGAATGGTCTTCCTAATATGAGAGGAACTTGAGAATCTTCTTCCATGTCCAGAATAACAAAATCTACTGGAAATACTAAAGTAACAACTTTAACTAGCATGTTCTCCATTATCCCTCTAAGATATTTTACTGATCGATCGGCTAGTTGTATGCTTATTCGTGTTAGTTTCAATTCTCCAAGGTCTAGTTTAGCGTATAGTGAATACGGCATTAAATTTATACTAGCACCTAAATCTGCCAATGCTTCTATTGAACTAAGACTACCCAGAAAACATAGAATCGTGAAACTTCCTGGATCAGATAATTTTTCTGGTATTTTATTCAATAGCACTGCAGAACAATTAGCATTCATAGTAACAGCCGAGAGTTCTTCCATTTTCTTTCTATTCGTGATTAGATCTTTCAAAAATTTAGCATATCTAGGCATTCCTGAAATCACATCAATGAAAGGAAGATTTACATTTATCTGTTTAAACATATCCAAGAATTTGGATTGCTCGGCTTTAAGTCTCTCTTTTCTCATTTTACTCGGGTAAGGAAGTGGTGGTTGGTATGGTTTAACATAAGGTTTAGCCTTAACTGTGTTATCTTCATTAACCTTTTCAACTACCGGTTCTTTTTCCTTATCTTGTTCAGATTGTGGTTCTTGTGGAGTAGGAATAGCTTCATCAGAAATTACAGGTATTTCAGGTGGTTTAAGTGTAATACCACTTCTTGTGGTAATGGCTTTAGCTGTTTCATTCCGGGGGTTAGCATTTGTTTCACTAGGTAGACTTCCCGGTTTTCTTTCACCTATTAACCTTGCTAGGTTGCTTACTTCTTGTTCCAGATTTTGAATAGAAGCTTGTTGATTTCTAAATGCTTGAGCATTTTGTTCATTGGTTTGTTTCTGAGATGTGAAAAACTGTGTTTGAGAATCAACTAGCTTTGACATCATGTCTTCTAAATTTGGCTTTTTATCATCGGTTTGTGGTGGTTTATTTTGAAAATTAGGTCTTTGCTGGTTGTAAGTATTATTGGATACTTGTTGATTGCTATGACCTTGTTGGTTGTTGTATGGAACATTTCGGTTATAATTCTGATTTTGATTGTAGATCGGTCTTGGTGGTTGATAATTATTCTGATAATTATTTCCAGGCCTTTGGTTTATGTATGAAACATTCTCTCTTTGTTCCATTGTTAGTTCAATACTGAGACAATCTTTTGTCAAATGTGGTCCTCCACACTGCTCACAACTAATTCGTATTGAGTGGATATCTTTAGTCATCTTTTCCATTCGTCTCTCGACAGCATCTATCTTTGCGGAAATGGAATCTAAGTCATGGCTAGAATCGGCTCTAGCTGCTTTAGATGATCTAACGATATCTTTTTCTTGGTGCCACTCATGTGAGTGGGAAGCAGTGTTATCAATAATTTTGTAAGCATCAGTTGCTGTTTTCTTCATAATAGAACCACCAGCTGCTATATCGATGTCTTTCCTTATAGTGATGTCGCATCCTTGGTAGAATATTTGTACTATTTGACAAGTGTCTAAACCATGTTGCGGACATCCTCTTAATAACTTTCCAAATCTTGTCCACGCCTCATATAGAGTTTCATTTGGCTTTTGTGTGAACGTAACAATTTCTCCTTGAAGTCTCACGGCTTTAGATGCCGGAAAGAATTGTTTAAGAAATTTTTCAACTAAAATGTCCCATGTATCAATCGCCCCTTCAGGTAACGATTCCAACCAATCTTTGGCTTCTCCCTTTAAAGTCCAGGGAAATAACATGAGATATATCTGTTCATCCTCCACTTCTCGGATTTTAAATAGTGTACAGATCCTATTAAAGGTACGAAGATATTCGTTTGGATCTTCCTTCGGTGCACCACTAAATTGGCATTGATTAGTTACCATATGTAGGATTTGTCCCTTGATTTCATAATCTGGCGCATTAATGTCAGGTTGAGTAATTGCGTGACCTTGGCCAGTGCGTTTAGCTCGCATTCGGTCTTCCATACTTAGAGGTTCCAGATTTTTCATAATTGAATTTGTTGAATCTGAATCACTTAAGGATTCAGATTTAATGGTTGGTTCCTCAACAATCTATGTTTGAATGATTGGTGGTTCCGGAGGAAAGATTAATGGTTCAGGATCTATGAATTGTCCCTGAATATTCTTCGGATTCTCAATTGTGAGGTCGGGTTCAAAAAATGGATTATTGGAAATTTGAATTGGAGTACTTGGTCGACTGGATGACGATTCTAAAGAAAAATCAACGGCGACAATATTTGCTAGATGTCTTGATCTGGTTACAGGTGGTGAACGTACAAAAGGTGGTGAACGTTTTGCTCGGTGCATTCATTGAATATCCTATTAGTTTTTAAAAAGAAAGAAAAATTATATAAGTTATCCAATTAATAGACTTTTCTAATTTTGCCCACGTTTCGAATAGCCAAAAGATGCAGCAGAGGGGCAGGATTCGTTTGGTCTCAATATAATTGAGTACTGTTTGGCTCCAATAACCCAGTCCACGTACAAATCCAACTATTACTACGAACCAGAAAATTTTGATGTCTATCAATTTAACCACTTAAAATAATTTTTCGTTTAAATTTAAAAAAAAAATAAAAAAATATTCTATGTCCTAAAAACTAGAGCGTCGAGAAATAAGAAAGAAAAAGAGCGCGTCGAAAAATGTCGAAAACTAAAAGGTCGAAAAATAATAGGCGTCGGAAAATAAAAATAAGAAAGTAGCGCGTCTAAACTTAGAAAGGAACTAAAAACTAAGAATTAAAAGTTGCGTCTAAAAATATTAAAGCTTACAAGAAATTCTATATCCCAAATGGCAAAAACTTAAAAAGGTATTAAAATCTTAAAACGGCGTCGCAAAATTCTAAAGCACCTAAATCTTTGTCTAAAGAAAAAGCATTTAAGGGATTTTACGGCAAAGCCTAAAAATCTAGAAATAAAAATAACTATGGCAAAAACTATGTTTTAGAATTAAATACGAGCGAAAAATACAAATATTATGCTAAAACAAATAAAAATATACAAAATATAAAAATATACTTAAAGTTGCAAAAAGTACAATTTTTATAAAAATATTATTTTTATATTATTTATTTTATAAAACTATTAATTTTATAATTTAATTAAACTAATTAAACTTAAAATACAAATTAATTAAAAACTAAATTAACTAATTAATTAATCTAACCCTAATTAGGGTTTAAATTAAATAATAATAATAATTATTAACCCTAAACTGGCGGCTAAGGTTACCAGACCTGTCAACTCACCTCATGCGATCGCATGAGGTGTTAGTTGGTTTTCCATGCGATCGCATGGACTCAGGTACCAGACCTGGATATGGGCTGCTACAGTGATCGGGCCGAATGTTTTTTTTTCTGTTTTAATTATATATATAATATTTATATAACTTAAATAAAAATTTAATTTTAAAAAATAAAATAAAAATAAAGAAACTTTATAATTTTATATATATATATATATATATATATGTAACAAACTCTTAAATATATATATATTTTGTTTTTCTTTTATATTTTTGTATATTTAAAACGTATTTTTACAAAAACGTATTTTTATAAAAGTAAACTAAAAATTAATAAAAATCTTTTTTTTATATATAGCGTTGCGCTTCCGGCGTTTAAACAGAATTGTCCCCGACAGCGGCGCCAAAAATACTTGATGTTATGCGAGGTGTATATACAATAGTATTATTTTTTCAACGAAATACTATTAAATACGATACAATTTTACACAAGATATTTATTTATTTATAGAATGGATATACCTAAACCTTGCTACAACACTTATAGGCAGTGTACCTAATCATACAGTAGTGTAGTTTTTAGTAAGTCCGGTTCGTCCACAGGGAACTCTTAAACAAGCTTAACGCTATATTAGTTTTAAATTTATAAAAATACAAATAAATATATAAGTAATATTATTATTATAAAAAGGGGGTTTTTACCGTTTAATGACCGGTTAGTCGATTTTAAAACTTTAGTCGCAGTTAAAACCTAATGTAAAATATAAATATAACTTAATTTAAAGCATAAAGTAAATAACGATAATGAAATTGCGATAAATAAAAGTGCGATAAAATAAAATTGCGATAATTAAAGAGTATGATAATTAAAAGTGCAATTAAATACAATGACAATAAATAAAAGTGCGATAATTAAAAGTGCAATTATATATGAAATAAAAGAATTATGCTTATTTAAACTTCCATAATCATGATGTTTGACGTGTTGATTTTTAGTTTATTCCCATGGGTTAATTGTTCTTTGTCCTGGATTATTCAATATGTCCATACGGATTTGTCCATAATAGTCCATCAGTCATAATCATAAAATGCGGAAGTCTTCGCCAAATTATTCTTATTCCCGAAGTCAAATATTCCAACTAATTGGGGATTCGAATTGTAACAAGGTTTTAATACTTTGTTTAATGAATACACCAGGTTATCGACTGCGTGTAAACCAAGGTTTTACTACTTTGTTAACAATTACACCAATTACCCTTGAATATAATCCACGACTGTTTCAACAAGTCTACTAACTATTAATCCAGTTCCGTGTCCGGTAAAATGAATAATTATTGGTATTTATAGATATCCCGGCCACCGTGCCCAGTCAAGCGTATGTGGTTATATATAAATACGTCAAATTATAAGTCTATATATTAAATTAACAAGGTATCATTTAGTTAATATAAAGCCCATTAATAGTCCATAGTCTAATTTCCACAAGTGTCATTCTTTTGTCCAAACCCCAATTATGGTACAAAGCCCAATTACCCAATCTTAATATTTTTAGCCCAACATCATGATTACTTCATCTTAAATAAGCATAATAATAACTTAGCTACGAGACATTAAATTAAAAATAACATTAACCATAACTTACAGTGATTAAAAATAGCGTAGCGTTACACGGACAGAATTTCGACTTACACCCTTACAACATTCGCTAACATACCCTTATTATTAGAATTAAAATTAAAATTAAAATTAAAATTAAAATTAAAATTATAATATATATATATATATATATATATATATATATATATATATATATATATATATATATATATATATATATATATATATATATATGTTTACGTATGAGTAAGAAGAAGAAAAGATGTGTAATTTCGTCCAAAACTCGCGAACTTTATAGGACCAGGCCTGGATTTCAGGTCCATGCGATCGCATGGCTTTTGTGCCTCCAGGCCATGCGATCGCATGGTGGTAGGTTGTAGTGACCCGAACTTTTCCAAGTTTATATATATTAATTGAGATTGATATTTACATGATTAAATGTTTCCAACATGTTAAGCAATCAAACTTGTTAAGACTTGATTAATTGAAATATGTTTCATATAGACAATGGACCACCCAAGTTGACCGGTGATTCACGAACGTTAAAATTTGTAAAAACTATATGATGACATATATATGGATATATATATAGTTAAAATGATACTATGATAAGTAAACATATCATTAAGTATATTAACAATGAACTACATATGTAAAAACAAGACTACTAACTTAATGATTTTTAAACGAGACATATATGTAATGATTATCGTTGTAAAGACATTTAATGTATATATATCATATTAAGAGATATTCATACATGATAATATCATGATAATATAATAATTTAAAATCTCATTTGATATTATAAACATTGGGTTAACAATATTTAACAAGATCGTTAACCTAAAGGTTTCAAAACAACACTTACATGTAACGACTAACGATGACTTAACGACTCAGTTAAAATGTATATAAATGTAGTGTTTTAATATGTATTTATACACTTTTGAAAGACTTCAATACACTTATCAAAATACTTCTACTTAACAAAAATTCTTACAATTACATCCTCGTTCAGTTTCATCAACAATTCTACTCGTATGCACCCTTATTCGTACTCGTACAATACACAGCTTTTAGATGTATGTACTATTGGTATATACACTCCAATGATCAGCTCTTAGCAGCCCATGTGAGTCACCTAACACATGTGAGAACCATCATTTGGCAACTAGCATGAAATATCTCATAAAATTACAAAAATATGAGTAATCATTCATGACTTATTTACATGAAAACAAAATTACATATCCTTTATATCTAATCCATACACCAACGACCAAAAACACCTACAAACACTTTCATTCTTCAATTTTCTTCATCTAATTGATCTTCCTCAAGTTCTATCTTCAAGTTCTAAGTGTTCTTCATATATTCTACAAGTTCTAGTTACATAAAATCAAGAATACTTTCAAGTTTGCTAGCTCACTTCCAATCTTGTAAGGTGATCATCCAACCTCAAGAAATCTTTGTTTATTACAGTAGGTTATCATTCTAATACAAGGTAATAATAATATTCAAACTTTGGTTCAATTTCTATAACTATAACAATCTTATTTCAAGTGATGATCTTACTTGAACTTGTTTTCGTGTCATGATTCTGCTTCAAGAACTTCGAGCCATCCAAGGATCCGTTGAAGCTAGATCCATTTTTCTATTTTCCAGTAGGTTAATCCAAGGAACTTAAGGTAGTAATGATTTTCATAACATCATTCGATTCATACATATAAAGCTATCTTATTCGAAGGTTTAAACTTGTAATCACTAGAACATAGTTTAGTTAATTCTAAACTTGTTCGCAAACAAAAGTTAATCCTTCTAACTTGACTTTTAAAATTAACTAAACACATGTTCTATATCTATATGATATGCTAACTTAATGATTTAAAACCTGGAAACACGAAAAACACCGTAAAACCGGATTTACGGCGTCGTAGTAACACCGCGGGCTGTTTTGGGTTAGTTAATTAAAAACTATGATAAACTTTGATTTAAAAGTTGTTATTCTGAGAAAATGATTTTTATTATGAACATGAAACTATATCCAAAAATTATGGTTAAACTCAAAGTGGAAGTATGTTTTCTAAAATGGTCATCTAGACGTCGTTCTTTCGACTGAAATGACTACCTTTACAAAAACGACTTGTAACTTATTTTTCCGACTATAAACCTATACTTTTTCTGTTTAGATTCATAAAATAGAGTTCAATATTAAACCATAGCAATTTGATTCACTCAAAACGGATTTAAAATGAAGAAGTTATGGGTAAAACAAGATTGGATAATTTTTCTCATTTTAGCTACGTGAAAATTGGTAACAAATCTATTCCAACCATAACTTAATCAACTTGTATTGTATATTATGTAATCTTGAGATACCATAGACACGTATACAATGTTTCGACCTATCATGTCGACACATCTATATATATTTCGGAACAACCATAGACACTCTATATGTGAATGTTGGAGTTAGCTATACAGGGTTGAGGTTGATTCCAAAATATATATAGTTTGAGTTGTGATCAATACTGAGATACGTATACACTGGGTCGTGGATTGATTCAAGATAATATTTATCGATTTATATCTGTACATCTAACTGTGGACAACTAGTTGTAGGTTACTAACGAGGACAGCTGACTTAATAAACTTAAAACATCAAAATATATTAAAAGTGTTGTAAATATATTTTGAACATACTTTAATATATATGTATATGTATATATTGTTATAGGTTCATGAATCAACAGTGGCCAAGTCTTACTTCTCGACGAAGTAAAAATCTGTGAAAGTGAGTTATAGTCCCACTTTTAAAATCTAATATTTTTGGGATGAGAATACATGCAGGTTTTATAAATGATTTACAAAATAGACACAAGTACGTGAAACTACATTCTATGGTTGAATAATTGAAATCGAATATGCCCCTTTTTATTAAGTCTGGTAATCTAAGAATTAGGGAACAGACACCCTAATTTACGCGAATCCTAAAGATAGATCTATTGGGCCTAACAAACCCCATCCAAAGTACCGGATGCTTTAGTACTTCGAAATTTATTTCATATCCGAAGGGTGTCCCGGAATGATGGGGATATTCTTATATATGCATCTTGTTAATGTCGGTTACCAGGTGTTCACCATATGAATGATTTTTATCTCTATGTATGGGATGTGTATTGAAATATGAAATCTTGTGGTCTATTGTTACGATTTGATATATATAGGTTAAACCTATAACTCACTAACATTTTTGTTGACGTTTAAAGCATGTTTATTCTCAGGTGAATATTAAGAGCTTCCGCTATTGCATACTAAAATAAGGACAAGATTTGGAGTCCATGTTTGTATGATATTGTGTAAAAACTGCATTCAAGAAACTGATTTCGATGTAACATATTTGTATTGTAAACCATTATGTAATGGTCGTGTGTAAACAGGATATTTTAGATTATTATTATTTGATAATCTACGTAAAGCTTTTTAAACCTTTATTTATGAAATAAAGGTTATGGTTTGTTTTAAAAATGAATGCAGTCTTTGAAAAACGTCTCATATAGAGGTCAAAACCTCGCAACGAAATCAATTAATATGGAACGTTTTTAATCAATAAGAACGGGACATTTCAGTTGGTATCCGAGCGTTGGTCTTAGAGAACCAGAATTTTGCATTAGTGTGTCTTATCGAGTTTGTTAGGATGCATTAGTGAGTCTGGACTTCGACCGTGTTTACTTGAAAAATGATTGCTTAACAAATTTTGTTGGAAACTATATATTTTTAACATGTGAATATTATGTGATATATTAATCTCTTAACGCGTTTGATATTATGTGATAGATGTCTACCTCTAGAACAAGTCCCATTGACTCACCTAATAATAATGAAGAGTCAAATGTAAATTGGAATGATTCGTGGACTGATTCACAAGTTCCCGAAGAGGAACCGGAAGAAGAGTCGGAACCGGAAGAAGAATCGGAACCGGAAGAAGAATCGAAACCGGATGAAGAAATAGAACCGGTGGGGGAAATAATAAAACAGTTAAGTAAAAGAAAATCCTCAACCAACTGACCAAGGTTAATTATGGTCAATGGTGTTTCCGCCAAGGAAGCAAAATATTTGGGAGGATTACCAATTCTCCGATGAATCGGATTCCTACGAGAATTCCGATGATGTTATAGAAATTACCCCAACTGAATTTAAAAAGGCAAAAGAAAATAATAAGGAAAAGGGCATAAAAATAGAGAAATCTAATTCCAACCCCGATGAACTTTATATGTATCGTCAACCCCCGAAGTCCTTAAGTTGTAACAATGACCTGGGAACCTCTAAACCACCAGGTTTTTCTAAACCAATGTGGAAAACTACGGCTCGTATTAGGGGAACATCATATATCCCTAGAAACTTGGAAAAATGAACCAAAACCGAAGAAGAAGAAACGAGCGAGTCGGAATGACATAGTTGTATTCGTGTGGTGTAATATATGTAATATAGTGTGCTTATGCTTTATGATATATGTAAAAATTGCTTGTATTAATAAGTATTTTTTATGAATCTAACTCTTGTCTATTTTACAGTTTAAAAACACAAAATGGATAGACAACCTAATATTTTAAGAGACCTACCCGGAGACATGATTGATAAAATCTTGTCTAGAGTCGGTCAGAATTCTTCGGCACAACTATTTAAGGCGAGATCAGTTTGTAAGACATTCGAAGAACGTTCCAAGAATGCCTTGGTTTATAAAAGGCTTTCGTTCGAAAGATGGGGGATATCACATTGGGAAATCCATAAGTTACGATGTGTTTACTTTGACACATATATTGCGGGGAACCCAAATGCTATTTTACGCAATGGGTTAAGAAATTATTTTGACTCAATATATCCGAATATTGGACTTCGTGATTTAGAAAAAGCGGCTAACATGCAACATAAAGAAGCATGTTATGCTTACGGATTAGTAATGTTCGCTTCTCACCAAAGTGAGAACAAGAACATCGGGCTACAACTATTAAACAAAACGTTCCCACAAGTGACGGAGTCGGTAATTGGGGTAAGAAATGAGGTTTTTAGATTGTTACGGGACTGTTGGACATTACGTAACCCTCGTCCCTTTGATGACGTTACAACACGCTGTCTTATCAACGGCCATAACGGTTATGTTCCACAAGACCAAGGATGGGAAGTAATCCTAGTAAAACCAGAATGCATGACTTGTTTCTGGACGTATGAATTACGGGTCTTTATTGCCTTTGCTGAACGACTTGTGTACTAGCTAGGATTATCTTCACAACCATCTTGTATCAAATTTATTGTGTGCTATATTTCATGCTATATGTAAAATAAGCGGTATTGTAATTTGTAAAATATTGTGTAAAAGTTTGAACGCGAAATATTATTATAATCAGTTTTTCATATAGAATTGTAGGAGTTGAATTGTATATTAGCTACTAAGTATGAACTTAACGGGTAGGTACTACCCGAATTTAAACTTATAAAACGCTAATATGAAGAAAAAGCTTTTATAAATGAGTTCATATTATACTACGAAATACTATAAACTACTCTTAATATTCTGTATGATTAACTTGTTCCATTTGACTATTTTGAAGGAAATGGCACCGACTACTCGACACACCGTGAATATGAACGAAGAGGAATTCTGTACTTTTCTAGCTTCAAACATAGCCGCAGTACAGGCTGCGCTACATACCAACAATAACCTTGGATCTAGCAGTACAGGAAATCGTGTAGGATGCACCTACAAAGAATTCACTGCCTGCAAACCTTTGGAATTTGATGGAACCGAAGGACCGATCGGATTGAAACGGTGGACCGAGAAGGTCGAATCGGTGTTTGCCATAAGTAAGTGTACTGAAGAGGACAAAGTGAAGTATGCTACGCATACCTTCACAGGTTCTGCGTTAACATGGTGGAATACCTATCTAGAGCAAGTGGGACAAGATGATGCGTACGCACTACCGTGGTCAGCATTCAAGCACTTGATGAACGAGAAGTACCATCCCAGAACCGAGGTCAATAAGCTCAAGACAGAACTTAGAGGGTTACGAACCCAAGGATTTGATATTACCACGTACGAAAGATGATTCACAGAATTGTGCCTATTGTGTCCGGGAGCGTTCGAAGATGAGGAAGAGAAGATCGACGCATTTGTGAAAGGATTACCGGAAAGAATCCAAGAAGATATAAGTTCACACGAGCTGCCTCCATACAACAGGCATGTAGAATGGCTCATAAACTAGTGAACCAGATTGAGGAAAGAATTAAAGAACAGACGGCTGAAGAGGCCAATGTGAAGCAAGTCAAAAGAAAGTGGGAGGAAAACGGTAATAAGAATCACCAATACAACAACAACAACAACAACAACAACAACAACAACAACAACAACAACAACAACAACAACAACAACAACAACAACAACAACAACAACAATTACAACAATAATCGCAACAATTATCCCAATAATCGCAACATCAATCGCAACTACAACAAACGGCCCACAACAACAACAACAACAGCAACTACAACAATCATCCCAACAACAATAACAACCGCAACAACAACAACAATCAGAAGCAGCTATGCCAAAGTGAAAAGTATCACTCGGGGTTCTGCACCAAATTTTGCAACAAGTGTAAAAGAAATGGTCATAGCGCGGCGAAGTGTGAGGTCTACGGACCAGGGGTTAACAGAACGAAAGGAACAAATGGTGTCGGAACGAGTAATGGCGGAGCAAGTCGTGTCGGAGCAAGTTATGCCAATGTAGTTTGTTATAAATGTGGAAAACCGGGCCACATTATTAGAAATTGCCCGAACCAGGAGAACACGAATGGACAAGGCCGCGGAAGAGTTTTCAATATTAATGCGGCAGAGGCACAGGAAGACCCGGAACTTGTTACGGGTACATTTCTTATTGACAATAAATCTGCTTACGTGTTATTTGATTCGGGTGCGGATAGAAGCTATATGAGTAGAGATTTTTGTGCTAAATTAAGTTGTCCATTGACGCCTTTGGATAGTAAATTTTTACTCGAATTAGCAAATGGTAAATTAATTTCAGCAGATAATATATGTCGGAATCGAGAAATTAAACTAGTTAGCGAAACATTTAAGATTTATTTGATACCAGTAGAGTTAGGGAGTTTTGATGTGATAATCGGTATGGACTGGTTGAAAGAAGTGAAAGCAGAGATCGTTTGTTACAAAAATGCAATTCGCATTATACAAGAAAAAGGAAAACCCTTAATGGTGTACGGAGAAAAGGGCAACACGAAGCTACATCTTATTAGTAATTTGAAGGCACAAAAACTAATAAGAAAAGGTTGCTATGCTGTTCTAGCACACGTCGAGAAAGTACAAACTGAATAAAAGAGCATCAATGATGTTCCCATTGCAAAAGAATTTCACGATGTATTTCCGAAAGAATTACCGGGATTACCCCCACATCGATCCGTTGAATTTCAAATAGATC
The DNA here is from genome assembly GCF_046630445.1 of Rutidosis leptorrhynchoides. Lineage (NCBI taxonomy): Eukaryota > Viridiplantae > Streptophyta > Magnoliopsida > Asterales > Asteraceae > Rutidosis > Rutidosis leptorrhynchoides. The sequence goes on along the minus strand of NC_092334.1, from coordinate 142,922,028 downwards.
TTGTACCAGGAGCTGCACCAATAGCTCGTGCTCCTTACAGACTCACACGCATCGAGATGAAAGAACTGCAAAGCCAATTACAAGAACTTATAGAGCGTGGTTTCATTCGACCAAGCACATCACCGTGGGGAGCTCCTGTTTTGTTTGTCAAGAAGAAAGATGGTGCATTCAGGTTGTGTATCGACTACCGAGAGTTAAACAAACTTACCATCAAGAACCGCTACCCACTACCGAGAATGGACGACTTATTTGATCAACTACAAGGCTCTTCTGTTTATTCAAAGATTGACTTACGTTCCGGGTATCATCAAATGCGGGTGAAAGAAGATGATATTCCAAAGACTACTTTCAGAACACGTTACGGTCATTACGAGTTTATGGTCATGCCGTTTGGTTTAACTAATGCACCAGCTGTGTTCATGGACCTTATGAACCGAGTGTGTGGACCATACCTTGACAAGTTTGTCATTGTTTTCATTGATGACATACTTATTTAATCAAAGAATGGCCAAGAACACGGTGAACATTTGAGAAAGGTGTTAGAAGTATTGAGGAAGGAAGAATTGTACGATAAGTTTTCAAATTGTGCATTTTGGTTGGAAGAAGTTCAATTCCTCGGTCACATAGTGAACAAAGAAGGTATTAAGGTGGATCCGGCAAAAATAGAAACTGTTGAAAAGTGGAAAACCCCGAAAACTCCGAAACACATACGTCAGTTTTTAGGACTAGCTGGTTACTACAGAAGGTTCATCCAAGACTTTTCCAGAATAGCAAAACCCTTGACTGCATTAATGCATAAAGGGAAGAAATTTGAATGGAAGGATGAACAAGAAAAAGCGTTTCAGTTATTGAAGAAAAAGCTAACTACGGCACCTATATTGTCATTGCCTGAAGGGAATGATGATTTTGTGATTTATTGTGACGCATCAAAGCAAGGTCTCGGTTGTGTATTAATGCAACGAATGAAGGTGATTGCTTATGCGTCTAGACAATTGAAGATTCACGAGCAAAATTATACGACGTATGATTTGGAATTAGGCGCGGTTGTTTCTGCATTAAAGACTTGGAGGCACTACTTATATGGGGTCAAAAGTATTATATATACCGATCACAAAAGTCTTCAACACATATTTAATCAGAAACAACTGAATATGAGGCAGCGTAGGTGGATTGAATTGTTGAATGATTACGACTTTGAGATTCGTTACCACCCAGGGAAGGTAAATGTGGTAGCCGACGCCTTGAGCAGGAAGGACAGAGAACCCATTCGAGTAAAATCTATGAATATAATGATTCACAATAACCTTACTACTCAAATAAAGGAGGCGCAACAAGGAGTTTTAAAAGAGGGAAATTTAAAGGAGGAAATACCCAAAGGATCGGAGAAGCATCTTAATATTCGGGAAGACGGAACCCGGTATAGGGCTGAAAGGATTTGGGTACCAAAATTTGGAGATATGAGAGAAATGGTACTTAGAGAAGCTCATAAAACCAGATACTCAATACATCCTGGAACGGGGAAGATGTACAAGGATCTCAAGAAACATTTTTGGTGGCCGGGTATGAAAGCCGATGTTGAAAGGACCCGTTCATATACATTATAAATGATTCACAATAGTTGATTACATTGCGAGGTATTTGACCTATATATGATACATTTTACAAACATTGCATTCGTTTTTAAAAGACAATCTTTCTTTACATCAAAAATTGACAGGCATGCATACCATTTCATAATATCCACTATCCAACTATAAATTGATTTAATAATAATCTTTGATGAACTCAATGACTCGAATGCAACGTTCTTCGAAATATGCTATGAAAGACTCCAAGTAATATCTTTAAAATGAGCAAATGCACAGCGGAAGATTTCTTTAACACCTGAGAATAAACATGCTTTAAAGTGTCAACCAAAAGGTTGGTGAGTTCATTAGTTTATCATAATCATTTATTTCCATCATTTTAATAGACCACAAGAATTTCATTTCCAGTTCTCATAAATATACGTCCCATGCATAGAGACAAAAAATAATCATTCATATGGTGAACACCTGGTAACCGACATTAACTAGATACATATAAGAATATCCCCTATCATTCCGGGATCCTCCTTCGGACATGATATAATTTCGAAGTACTAAAGCATCCGGTACTTTGGATGGGGTTTGTTAGGCCCAATAGATCTATCTTTAGGATTCGCGTCAATTAGGGTGTCTGTTCCCTAATTCTTAGATTACCAGACTTTAATAAAAAGGGGCATATTCGATTTCGATAATTCAACCATAGAATGTAGTTTCAATTACTTGTGTCTATTTCGTCAAACATTTATAAACGCGCATGTATTCTCAGTCCCAAAAATATAAAGGGTAGAAAGGCAAATGAAACTCACCATACTTTATTTCGTAGTAAAAATACATATAACGTCATTGAACAAGTGCAAGGTTGGCCTCGGATTCACGAACCTAAATTAATTATATATATTTATGTGTTGGTCAATATTTGTCTAACAAATTAGGTCAAGTCATAGTGTACCACAATCCTAATGCTCGAGACTAATATGCAAAAGTCAACAAAAGTAAATTTGACTCAAAATAATTTCCAAAAATTTATACATGATTAATATATAGTTTAAATATCGTCGTTTTATATTTTTAAATATTTTTAAAGATTTATTAGAGTAAACAAATTATTTATTTATTAATAAATAAAATTTTATATTATATTTATATAATAAAATATACTTTTATATATATTAAGTAATAAAATTTATAGGGTTCATTTAATATTATAAAGATAATATGATACGTATTATTAAAGTAAGTTATTACACGTAGTAAAATATGTTTGTATCAAATATTTATTTGATAAAATAATATCTATAATGATAGTAAGTAAAAGTTGTATTATTTTGTAATAATAATTATTATTATAAAAATATCAATATTTATAATTACTAAGATGACATTATGATAAAATGATAATTCTAATTATGATAACTTTAATATTTACGATAATTTTTAATATTATCTTTAAAATAATAATTCTATTTAAAATAATAATAATAATGATATTTATAGTAACAATGACATTTCTATTAAAATGATAATTTTTGTTAAAATGATAGTTTTAATACTAACGATAATTTTAATAATAATAGTAATGATAAAAATAATAAGAACGATAATTTTATCTAAATCAATATCTTATAATATTTTAATTTCATCATGATACTCTTACCCATTATTTCCTAATCGTTCCGTTTAATAGCTTTTAATCGTTTTTTATATCGTGTTCGTAATAATGATAATAATAGTAATCAAAATAATTAGGTGTTACAAATATTTGTTTTAATTACACTAATATTAATAATGATAGTTACTATAACATTATTAACGATAATACTAATAATTATCTTAATGATAATATAGTAATAATAATAATAATAACTATAACAATAACCATTTTTAAATAATGATATATATATTAATAATAATAATAATAATAATAATACCAATAATAATAATAATAATAATAATAATAATAATAATAATAATAATAATAATAATAATAATAGTAATAATAATAATAATAATAATAATAATAATAATAATAATAATAATAATAATTGGATAATAATAATAATACTAATTATAACTTTAACGATAATAACGATAGTAATAATAAAAAAAATAACAATTTTTAATGATAAATCCTTTTATTAATAAAGATAATAATAATAATAATAAGATAAAACTAGAACGACGATAATAATAATCATTTTTAATAATAATACAAAAATTTGATGGACTATAACTTCAAATCCGTTCATCGAAATCATTCGATATCTAAATGAAAAGTTCTTAATTTTTCGCTAGCTTTCCAACGACATGCATATCTTATACCTTATCTCAGTCGTATATATAACTAATTCAGGATTCAACATAACCTAACTAAAGGCAATATCAAAAGTACAAACATGCATAATCCTATATACTCGAGCACTAGTCAGGGATACACTATTAGTATGTAAAAGTTAAATTATGAGTACTCACGTATCAATATTGAGATTCAATATTGCAGGAAAGGTACGTAGACGCAACGGAGATGATAAACACTATATTGACCTCACGAGCATACCCATGAACCATACCAATCACCTCCATAGCTATAACTCATAATTTCCTTAATCCAATCCCACTCGAAAAACAATTTCGAAATCACTCGGACAGCACTCTGACGTAATATTTTATGTATACTAATAATATCTTGAAATAATACGGAGTAAATATATATATGTAAATCGATTGAGAGAGTTTAGAGAAAAATATTTTCAAGTTTCTATGAAATAATGAAACCTATTGAATTCTATTTATAATAGATTTTTGAATTATTAAAGTGAATTATTAAAGTATGAATTATTAAAGTAAATTATTAAAGTATGAATTATTAAAGTGAATTATTAAAGTATGAATTATTAAAGTGAATTATTAAAGTATGAATTATTAAAGTGAATTATTAAAGTATGAATTATTAAAGTGAATTATTAAAGTTAAAGTAAAGTAAATGTAAAGTAAATGTAAAGTTTAAGTATAGTAAAAGTATAAAACTATGTACGTATAATACGCGTATAAATATATATAATATTAATTTAAATCGTTATATATATTTAATAAAATAAAATATAAATATCGTTATCTTTATCATACTGGTTAAGTAATGAGTTGTCAAAAGTGGTTCTAGATATTTATAAAAGTTATATACGTTTTAATAATAAAGTTCTTTTTAAACTGAAAACGTTTTTGTACATTTGAAACTAAATCAAATAAATATAATAATTTTGTTTTCCAAAATCAAATATATTTTTAAGAATCATTTTGTTTAAAGGTTAAAATAATGGAAATCGTTATATCATAAAATGTTTTAAAAAAGTAGAATCATATATATTCATAATAGGTTTTAAGTTTTTAAATTACAGTTTGTTGGTGAAGCATGGGATAAAGTTCAAAGGTTAAATAAACGTATGAAATCATCTTAATGAAAAATGTCAAGTTACTTAACTTGTCGATATCCAACATCTAAGTTATTTACACTTCACGTTCTTACTTATAAATCACTTTACCATTTTCCGAATGTTGTCAAAAAGAATAGATTTCTTAAATCACAGTGGACCTCATAACATAGACCCGTAATCATATCATAATGTATCTGATAAATCAACAATTTGATATTATCTTCTAATTCCATCGATAAACATATTGAAACAAATACGATCATGTAAAGTATTATACGTTTAATACTTTATTAATATTCTCAAGTTATAATATATATATATACATATATATACATATTTATTTATATATAACGGTTCATGAATCGTCTGAATTTGGTCGAGGTTATAATGAATGTATGAACACAATTTAAAATTCTTGAGATTTAACTTAACAAACTTTGCTTATCGTGTCGGAATAATATAAAGATAAAGTTTAAATTTGATTGGAAATTTCCGGGTTGTCACAGTACCTACCCGTTAAAGAAATTTCGTCCCGAAATTTGAGTGGAAAGGTCGTGAATGATAATAAGTATGTTTTCATGATGCATACAGGCTAAAAATTAGAGTTTTATCATCAGCGAATAATTTGGATAAACAATCCGTTTATATGAAGAGTACGAATGAAGCTAACATAGAAGAGTGAAATGAGTAAGTGTAGATTCATCTTATCATTTGACGTAGATATGATTGATTTCCAGATTTCAAGGGATTTGAAGAAAATCTTTGTAATAAGATTTGATTCTCCGGTAACAAAAGGAATTAGGATCCGCTTTAAATGCGATCGTCCATTTTAATTGTTCTGTCGGAGATTTTCTTATAAATTCACCTCCTTCCTTTTCTTACAACTCACACCTTCTGTTGATGCATTTTATGCAAGTCCCTAGACATCTACCCACGTCCATTGCAGGTACAACAGTTTACAGGCCACCATGATCGTTCGTTATTATCCTATCCGTGTTTGTATGTGGTTACAGCAACTGCAGGAACAAGATGTGGATGTTTGACTATGTTAGACTTAGTCAGACGTCCGAGTGAAGCCTCACTCGTACGGCTGACAGGCTCATACGCACGGTTGGTGCTGAGCTAAGTCACAATTACAACCTAAATGAGAAGACACGAGTGAGTGATCACCCGTATGGCTGATGAAGCCAACTCGTATGTGTGATGGATGAATCGTACGGGTGAGTCAACAGCAGGGGTATATAAAGTCTTATGTTCTTCATTTATAGGTTAAGCCTCTCATTTGTTACACACACTCAAGTCTGGTGAGCTCCTCCGATTCTCTCTCAACCCAAATCACCCAGGTGGTGAATAATAGCTCTAGGTGTTGATCTAATCACACTTGATTTAGTTGTGGTATGACTAAATTAATCACAAAAATCTTAACCTATTCACTAGAGAGTTTGATTCACTTATTCCGTTATTGTGTGAGTTAAATCTGTTGATTTCTAAGTTCCTAGTCATGTTTCATCACCTTCTATTCTTTCCCCCTCAACTCATATTTTAAAGTATTCATCAATATGCTCCATCCAGTTCTGATTCTCGATATACTTATAACTTTCATATCGGTCATTCTTCTTTTTCATCTACCGCCAGAAGAATCTATTTACTTCTACTATACTCTTGGGTTTATTGTGTTTCTAGTTCTCCCCTGTCTTTATATTGCTATATGCATCGATATATATGGTTTATAATTTTTGGTTTGTCATTGGGCTTTATATCTTCCCTTATATTTCAAAGTCTCTGTTTCTATCTTCTATAATCATTGTCATCCACAGTTAATGCTCTCTTTTATTTGCTGCAATTTATACCCCAATTTCTATTTCGGAGTGTTGTCCTTTCGTTTCTTCTTCTTGCGATTAAGCACCGCTTGTAATGGTCCAGAATTCACAAATATGATTTTCGGAATGAACATTGTTAATGTTCTAGGAAGGAAATTGTGATGGCACGATCTTGACTTGTCAAATTACTAGAATACCTTGGAAAAGGCCGAATCATCAAGAAATATTTTCTTGATATTTTAGAGGTTAAATAGAATACAAGAGTCGTATAACATGGCACATGATGATGTTATGATCAGTGAATCATCACGTTCCATTTAGAATCTCAGCATGAATTACTGTAATATAATCACGTTGATCAAGTGTCATTATATTATACTAACTCATGCTTCAGTTTCCAACACTACTTCAAAAACATTCATATTTTAAACTCAAAAGTTTACAGAGTATAGGAACTAAACAGTTTCCTTTTTGATGTAATACAGATAGCGCAAAGAGATAAATGATTCCAGATAAGAATAGTTATGGAAATATCTTCAGAAATATGGAGGATATTTATAATGAAAGATACGATGATATCTTAGAATTTCTAATATCAGAGGATGATGAAGAATATTGCCTGTAAGGGTTTAGTGTCAGGAGCAAGGTATTCGTTAATGACTTCAGCAGACACTGAATCATTTGAATTCTTTGAAGGCAGGTTCAGTCTTTGTGATTTGTCCACAGCCTCCTTCATACTTTGCTCAATCCGTTTTCCAGTTTCAAAACTTCTCTATTTCTGAGCTTTGTTAATACACTAATCTTTATCATCAAACTTTTTACTGCTAAGGTCGTTTACAGTTTTTGTTGCTTCATCAGCATTTCGAGAACTAGTTCGCAGTTCAGAGTGTTTTTCAGAAACTTCACATTCGAAGTATGTAAGCCTTGGAAATAGACGTTATGTATAACTGTTGGCGTCAACATGCTGTGAGATTTCAAAATACTGATTGCTAACTCCCAATGATTCGTATGACAATTCTCGTTACAAGAGGTAGATGAGTAAATGATGAGGTTTCGATAAATATAAAGATTCTTCGGAATGCCCAAGATCAGTGAAGTTGTTGGTAATTTTATTGCTAATGTGGTGGAATATGAAAGGTTCTCCGGTAACAAAAGGGTAATCACATATATCAAAATTATGATAAGGCTACTCCGAATGAAAAAATCAAAGTTGTCTTGCTGGAGCTGTGATATAATTTGCTACTTTGCAAAGGAATTGCAAGGTTATTTTTGCTAATAAATGCCAAAAGATCTGACACAGATATGTGTTGAATTATGACCTTGGTTTGGAGAGCTTTTTAAGTACATAACTGTGGGTAATATGTGGTTGGATCATCATCTCGATTGCTCATTATTTGAAGTGTCTTCAGAGATTTTCGAAGGGTTTGAACATAGATTGTAATCATTTGTATACATTTGATGTTCTAACACACTTTTGAAGTCAAAGTATAGCTTTGAAAGATGTAGGAATCTAAAAGTAATGGTACCGGTTATATCTAGAATTGAATTCTGAGATTTTAAAATCAGAATACGTAATTGGGTTTGAATGAGTATGGTTGTTTTGATTTCTATGAAAGAATGTATATTATTGTGAAAGTAGGAAGTATAATTGATAATTTGCTTAATCTGATTCGAAGAATGTAACATATTAATTGTGAATTTATATATATCTCTCGAGTATTACCTACCCGTTAAAAAATTTTCACAATTAATATTTTGTACATAAGAATTTTATTACAGTCTTTATGAAAATATATATGTATATATTCTCCTCAGATGTAACATAGATTTTAATGAGTTAATACTAAATTAAACTCATTCGATTTATGGTTGGAACTAGAATTGAATAATTCCTTGAAGGTTTAGAGGTTACATAAGTATTTCTTCAATAATATTGAAATTATGAATCAATACTTCGTTATTTGTTGAGATGTGATGTTGGTTTTCGTTAAATTCTTGTGAACTTCGCAAAGTACGAATGATGTTATCTGAAAAGTTTCGGTTACATCAATGATGAAGTGTAAAATCAAATATATACTTGATTTATTAGGAATTGGAATTTGTTGAATTGAGACAGAGATTGTAGTTAACGATGGTTAAGTCGCGGGTGAGGGACGTACATTATTGCATATTTGTAATATGAATTAACTGAGTAGTTAAGATTCACACATAATAGCTTAGCACGGAAAGATTTATTTTTTATTTCAAAATATATATATATATATATATATATATATATATATATATATATATATATATATATATATATATATAAAATATATATATAATTTCTTCAGAGGGAATGAGTTAATTCTTCATAACTTGTTGATACAATATACACGTTATTGATTCGTAATGATGTCCACAGTGATTCTTGAACTGACGGAGTTTGTGATGTTATAGGTGTTGTTGATTCTGATGTTGACTGTACTAACGATGCTGGTGACGTTGACAGTACTGTTGATGCTGTTGGTAAAACAAGTTTAACTTGTTAATCACACACCATTTTTGTCAGGGTTTCTACTCTTCTTTCTATCATTTTGGTTCGCTTAACTGATTTATGGTTAGGGCTAGATTAGATAATCTCTAAGACTTTAGAGATTATATAATCGCCGCGGAATGTTTCTCCAATGAAGTTATGAATTAATACTTCGTCAGTTATTGTTGTTGGTACTCCTTGGTATCTATGGTGCGTATGACGTTGATGCTCGTGGGACAGATTGTGAAGTTGAGGTTTACAACGCGGTTGTGGTTGGAGGTGGTAATGGTACTGTTGGCGTTGATGATGGTGGTACTGGTTATGCTGCTGGTGCTGCTGCTGGTGTTTGTAATCTCTGCACCATATTCTCCAAAGCCACTACCCGAGCGCGAAGTTCGTTGACTTCTTCTATTATTCCAGGATGATTGTCGGTCGGAACGAGCGGATAAATAAAATCTAGAATTTGATGTAGTATATAATCGTGACGAGATACCCTGGAAATGAGAGAGAAAATGGTGTCTCGAACAGGTTCGCCGGTAAGTGCTTCAGGTTCTTCGCCAAGAGGGCAATGTGATGGATGGAAAGGATCGCATTCTTCTTGTTTCCAATGATTGAGGAGGCTACGAACCCATCCCCAATTCATCCAGAATAGGTGATGACTGATTGGTTGATCCATTCCGGTCACACTGCTTTCGGAGCTTGAGTGAGATTCCATTTCGGAATCCGAGTGACTTGAACTGATGACAAATTCCATTTCGTACGATTGGATAAAGGATTTTCGATATAAAAATGATTTTTCGGCTATCGGGTGGTATTCTATTTACATAGGATATCTATATATAGAGATCAAAAGATTTCATAGATTACGGAGGAATTTGCGGGGTATGTCAGGTAAAGTTTGAAGTAACAGATACGATAAGATATGATTTAGCAGATACGCTAAGATATGAAGTTTGTCTAAACACTACTCATGCAATTAATGTAGCAAGACGTGTCTAGACTAATAATGATAAGTAGGTAATTTCCTATGGATGATAAGCAGATGATTTCTGACTAGAAATGATAAGCAAAACTTTTGACATGCAGACACGGTCGAAGTCCAGACTCACTAATGCATCCTAACGACTTATCAGTTAGACACACTAATGCAGACCTGGTTCGCTAAGACCACCGCTCTGATACCAACTGAAAGGACCCGTTCATATACATTATAAACGATTCACAATAGTTGATTACATTGCGAGGTATTTGACCTATATATGATACATTTTACAAACATTGCATTCGTTTTTAAAAGACAATCTTTCTTTACATCAAAAATTGACAGGCATGCATACCATTTCATAATATCCACTATCCAACTATAAATTGATTTAATAATAATCTTTGATGAACTCAATGACTCGAATGCAACGTTCTTCGAAATATGCTATGAAAGACTCCAAGTAATATCTTTAAAATGAGCAAATGCACAGCGGAAGATTTCTTTAACACCTGAGAATAAACATGCTTTAAAGTGTCAACCAAAAGGTTGGTGAGTTCATTAGTTTATCATAATCATTTATTTCCATCATTTTAATAGACCACAAGAATTTCATTTCCAGTTCTCATAAATATACGTCCCATGCATAGAGACAAAAAATAATCATTCATATGGTGAACACCTGGTAACCGACATTAACTAGATACATATAAGAATATCCCCTATCATTCCGGGATCCTCCTTCGGACATGATATAATTTCGAAGTACTAAAGCATCCGGTACTTTGGATGGGGTTTGTTAGGCCCAATAGATCTATCTTTAGGATTCGCGTCAATTAGGGTGTCTGTTCCCTAATTCTTAGATTACCAGACTTTAATAAAAAGGGGCATATTCGATTTCGATAATTCAACCATAGAATGTAGTTTCAATTACTTGTGTCTATTTCGTCAAACATTTATAAAAGCGCATGTATTCTCAGTCCCAAAAATATAAAGGGTAGAAAGGCAAATGAAACTCACCATACTGTATTTCGTAGTAAAAATACATATAACGTCATTGAACAAGTGCAAGGTTGGCCTCGGATTCACGAACCTAAATTAATTATATATATTTATGTGTTGGTCAATATTTGTCTAACAAATTAGGTCAAGTCATAGTGTACCACAATCCTAATGCTCGAGACTAATATGCAAAAGTCAACAAAAGTAAATTTGACTCAAAATAATTTCCAAAAATTTATACATGATTAATATATAGTTTAAATATTGTCGTTTTATATTTTTAAATATTTTTAAAGATTTATTAGAGTAAACAAATTATTTATTTATTAATAAATAAAATTTTATATTATATTTATATAATAAAATATACTTTTATATATATTAAGTAATAAAATTTATAGGGTTCATTTAATATTATAAAGATAATATGATACGTATTATTAAAGTAAGTTATTACACGTAGTAAAATATGTTTGTATCAAATATTTATTTGATAAAATAATATCTATAATGATAGTAAGTAAAAGTTGTATTATTTTGTAATAATAATTATTATTATAAAAATATCAATATTTATAATTACTAAGATGACATTATGATAAAACGATAATTCTAATTATGATAACTTTAATATTTACGATAATTTTTAATATTATCTTTAAAATAATAATTCTATTTAAAATAATAATAATAATGATATTTATAGTAACAATGACATTTCTATTAAAATGATAATTTTTGTTAAAATGATAGTTTTAATACTAACGATAATTTTAATAATAATAGTAATGATAAAAATAATAAGAACGATAATTTTATCTAAATCAATATCTTATAATATTTTAATTTCATCATGATACTCTTACCCATTATTTCCTAATCGTTTCGTTTAATAGCTTTTAATCATTTTTTTATATCGTGTTCGTAATAATGATAATAATAGTAATCAAAATAATTAGGTGTTACAAATATTTGTTTTAATTACACTAATATTAATAATGATAGTTACTATAACATTATTAACGATAATACTAATAATTATCTTAATGATAATATAGTAATAATAATAATAATAACAATAACAATAACCATTTTTAAATAATGATATATATATTAATAATAATAATAATAATAATAATACCAATAATAATAATAATAATAATAATAATAATAATAATAATAATAATAATAATAATAATAATAATAATAATAATAATAATAATAATAATAATAATAATAATTGGATAATAATAATAATACTAATTATAACTTTAACGATAATAACGATAGTAATAATAAAAAAAATAACAATTTTTAATGATAAATCCTTTTATTAATAAAGATAATAATAATAATAATAAGATAAAACTAGAACGACGATAATAATAATCATTTTTAATAATAATACAAAAATTTGATGGACTATAACTTCAAATCCGTTCATCGAAATCATTCGATATCTAAATGAAAAGTTCTTAATTTTTCGCTAGCTTTCCAACGACATGCATATCTTATACCTTATCTCAGTCGTATATATAACTAATTCAGGATTCAACATAACCTAACTAAAGGCAATATCAAAAGTACAAACATGCATAATCCTATATACTCGAGCACTAGTCAGGGATACACTATTAGTATGTAAAAGTTAAATTATGAGTACTCACGTATCAATATTGAGATTCAATATTGCAGGAAAGGTACGTAGACGCAACGGAGATGATAAACACTATATTGACCTCACGAGCATACCCATGAACCATACCAATCACCTCCATAGCTATAACTCATAATTTCCTTAATCCAATCCCACTCGAAAAACAATTTCAAAATCACTCGGACAGCACTCTGACGTAATATTTTATGTATACTAATAATATCTTGAAATAATACGGAGTAAATATATATATGTAAATCGATTGAGAGAGTTTAGAGAAAAATATTTTCAAGTTTCTATGAAATAATGAAACCTATTGAATTCTATTTATAATAGCTTTTTGAATTATTAAAGTGAATTATTAAAGTATGAATTATTAAAGTAAATTATTAAAGTATGAATTATTAAAGTGAATTATTAAAGTATGAATTATTAAAGTGAATTATTAAAGTATGAATTATTAAAGTGAATTATTAAAGTATGAATTATTAAAGTGAATTATTAAAGTTAAAGTAAAGTAAATGTAAAGTAAATGTAAAGTTTAAGTATAGTAAAAGTATAAAACTATGTACGTATAATACGCGTATAAATATATATAATATTAATTTAAATCGTTATATATATTTAATAAAATAAAATATAAATATCGTTATCTTTGTCATACTGGTTAAGTAATGAGTTGTCAAAAGTGGTTCTAGATATTTATAAAAGTTATATACGTTTTAATAATAAAGTTCTTTTTAAACTGAAAAGGTTTTTGTACATTTGAAACTAAATCAAATAAATATAATAATTTTGTTTTCCAAAATCAAATATATTTTTAAGAATCATTTTGTTTAAAGGTTAAAATAATGGAAATCATTATATCATAAAATGTTTTAAAAAAGTAGAATCATATATATTCATAATAGGTTTTAAGTTTTTAAATTACAGTTTGTTGGTGAAGCATGGGATAAAGTTCAAAGGTTAAATAAACGTATGAAATCATCTTAATGAAAAATGTCAAGTTACTTAACTTGTCGATATCCAACATCTAAGTTATTTACACTTCACGTTCTTACTTATAAATCACTTTACCATTTTCCGAATGTTGTCAAAAAGAATAGATTTCTTAAATCACAGTGGACCTCATAACATAGACCCGTAATCATATCATAATGTATCTGATAAATCAACAATTTGATATTATCTTCTAATTCCATCGATAAACATATTGAAACAAATACGATCATGTAAAGTATTATACGTTTAATACTTTATTAATATTCTCAAGTTATAATATATATATATACATATATATACATATTTATTTATATATAACGGTTCGTGAATCGTCTGAATTTGGTCGAGGTTATAATGAATGTATGAACACAATTTAAAATTCTTGAGATTTAACTTAACAAACTTTGCTTATCGTGTCGGAATAATATAAAGATAAAGTTTAAATTTGATTGGAAATTTCCGGGTTGTCACAGATGTTGCTAAATACGTAGGAGAATGTTTGACGTGTTCTAAGGTCAAAGCTGAGCATCAGAAACCATCAGGTCTACTTCAACAACCCGAAACCCCGGAATGGAAATGGGAAAACATTACCATGGATTTCATCACTAAATTGCCAAGGACTGCAAGTGGTTTTGATACTATTTGGGTAATAGTTGATCATCTCACCAAATCAGCACACTTCCTGCCAATAAGAGAAGATGACAAGATGGAGAAGTTAGCACGACTATATTTGAAGGAAGTCGTCTCCAGACATGGAATACCAATCTCTATTATCTCTGATAGGGATGGCAGATTTATTTCAAGATTCAGGCAGACATTACATCAAGCATTAGGAACTCGTCTAGACATGAGTAATGCCTATCATCCACAAACTGATGGGCAGAGCGAAAGGACAATACAAATGCTTGAAGACATGCTACGAGCATGTGTTATAGATTTCAGAAACAGTTGGGATCGACATCTACCGTTAGCAGAATTTTCCTACAACAACAGCTACCATTCAAGCATTGAGATGGCGCCGTTTGAAGCACTTTATGGTAGAAAGTGTAGGTCTCCGATTTGTTGGAGTGAAGTGGGGGATAGACAGATTACGGGTCCGGAGATTATACAAGAAACTACCGAGAAGATCATCCAAATTCAACAAAAGTTGAAAACCGCCCAAAGTCGACAAAAGAGCGACGCTGACATTAAAAGAAAAGATATAGAATTTGAAATTGGAGAGATGGTCATGCTTAAAGTTGCACCTTGGAAAGGCGTTGTTCGATTTGGTAAATGAGGGAAATTAAATCCAAGGTATATTGGACCATTCAAGATTATTGATCGTGTCGGACCAGTAGCTTACCGACTTGAGTTACCTTAACAACTCGCGGCTGTACATAACACTTTCCACGTCTCAAATTTGAAGAAATGTTTTGCTAAAGAAGATCTCACTATTCCGTTAGATGAAATCCAAATCAATGAAAAACTTTAATTCATCGAAGAACCCGTCGAAATAATGGATCGTGAGGTTAAAAGACTTAAGCAAAACAAGATACCAATTGTTAAGGTTCGATGGAATGCTCGTAGAGGACCCGAGTTCACCTGGGAGCATGAACATCAGATGAAGAAGAAATACCCGCATCTATTTCCAGAAGATTCGTTAACACCTTCAACAGCTTAAAATTTCGGGACTAAATTTATTTAACGGGTAGGTACTGTAGTGACCCGAACTTTTCCATGTTTATATATATTAATTGAGATTGATATTTACATGATTAAATGTTTCTAACATGTTAAGCAATCAAACTTGTTAAGACTTGATTAATTGAAATATGTTTCATATAGACAATGGACCACCCAAGTTGACCGGTGATTCACGAACGTTAAAATTTGTAAAAACTATATGATGACATATATATGGATATATATATATTTAACATGATACTATGATAAGTAAACATATCATTAAGTATATTAACAATGAACTACATATGTAAAAACAAGACTACTAACTTAATGATTTTTAAACGAGACATATATGTAACGATTATCGTTGTAAAGACATTTAATGTATATATATCATATTAAGAGATATTCATACATGATAATATCATGATAATATAATAATTTAAAATCTCATTTGATATTATAAACATTGGGTTAACAACATTTAACAAGATCGTTAACCTAAAGGTTTCAAAACAACACTTACATGTAACGACTAACGATGACTTAACGACTCAGTTAAAATGTATATAAATGTATTGTTTTAATATGTATTTATACACTTTTGAAAGACTTCAATACACTTATCAAAATACTTCTACTTAACAAAAATGCTTACAATTACATCCTCGTTCAGTTTCATCAACAATTCTACTCGTATGCACCCGTATTCGTACTCGTACAATACACAGCTTTTAGATGTATGTACTATTGGTATATACACTCCAATGATCAGATCTTAGCAGCCCATGTGAGTCACCTAACACATGTGAGAACCATCATTTGGCGACTAGCATGAAATATCTCATAAAATTACAAAAATATGAGTAATCATTCATGACTTATTTACATGAAAACAAAATTACATATCCTTTATATCTAATCCATACACCAACGACCAAAAACACCTACAAACACTTTCATTCTTCAATTTTCTTCATCTAATTGATCTCCCTCAAGTTCTATCTTCAAGTTCTAAGTGTTCTTCATATATTCTTCAAGTTCTAGTTACATAAAATCAAGAATACTTTCAAGTTTGCTAGCTCACTTCCAATCTTGTAAGGTGATCATCCAACCTCAAGAAATCTTTGTTTCTTACAGTAGGTTATCATTCTAATACAAGGTAATAATAATATTCAAACTTTGGTTCAATTTCTATAACTATAACAATCTTATTTCAAGTGATGATCTTACTTGAACTTGTTTTCGTGTCATGATTCTGCTTCAAGAACTTCGAGCCATCCAAGGATCCGTTGAAGCTAGATCACTAGAACATAGTTTAGTTAATTCTAAACTTGTTCGCAAACAAAAGTTAATCCTTCTAACTTGACTTTTAAAATCAACTAAACACATGTTCTATATCTATATGATATGCTAACTTAATGATTTAAAACCTGGAAACACGAAAAACACCGTAAAACCGGATTTACGGTGTCGTAGTAACACCGCGGGCTGTTTTGGGTTAGTTAATTAAAAACTATGATAAACTTTGATTTAAAAGTTGTTATTCTGAGAAAATGATTTTTATTATGAACATGAAACTATATCCAAAAATTATGGTTAAACTCAAAGTGGAAGTATGTTTTCTAAAATGGTCATCTAGACGTCGTTCTTTCAACTGAAATGACTACCTTTACAAAAACGACTTGTAACTTATTTTTCTGACTATAAACCTATACTTTTTATGTTTAGATTCATAAAATAGAGTTCAATATGAAACCATAGCAATTTGATTCACTCAAAACGGATTTAAAATGAAGAAGTTATGGGTAAAACAAGATTGGATAATTTTTCTCATTTTAGCTACGTGAAAATTGGTAACAAATCTATTCCAACCATAACTTAATCAACTTGTATTGTATATTATGTAATCTTGAGATACCATAGGCACGTATACAATGTTTCGACCTATCATGTCGACACATCTATATATATTTCGGAACAACCATAGACACTCTATATGTGAATGTTGGAGTTAGCTATACAGGGTTGAGGTTGATTCCAAAATATATATAGTTTGAGTTGTGATCAATACTGAGATACGTATACACTGGGTCGTGGATTGATTCAGGATAATATTTATCGATTTATTTCTGTACATCTAACTGTGGACAACTAGTTGTAGGTTACTAACGAGGACAGCTGACTTAATAAACTTAAAACATCAAAATATATTAAAAGTATTGTAAATATATTTTGAACATACTTTAATATATATGTATATATTGTTATAGGTTCGTGAATCAACAGTGGCCAAGTCTTACTTCTCGACGAAGTAAAAATCTTTGAAAGTGAGTTATAGTCCCACTTTTAAAATCTAATATTTTTGGGATGAGAATACATGCAGGTTTTATAAATGATTTACAAAATAGACACAAGTACGTGAAACTACATTCGATGGTTGAATAATTGAAATCGAATATGCCCCTTTTTATTAAGTCTGGTAATCTAAGAATTAGGGAACAGACACCCTAATTGACGCGAATCCTAAAGATAGATCTATTGGGCCTAACAAACCCCATCCAAAGTACCGGATGATTTAGTACTTCAAAATTTATATCATATCCGAAGGGTGTCCCGAAATGATGGGGATATTCTTATATATGCATCCTGTTAATGTCGGTTACCAGGTGTTCACCATATGAATGATTTTTATCTCTATGTATGGGATGTGTATTGAAATATGAAATCTTGTGGTCTATTGTTACGATTTGATATATATAGGTTAAACCTATAACTCACCAATATTTTTGTTGACGTTTAAAGCATGTTTATTCTCAGGTGAATATTAAGAGCTTTCGCTGTTGCATACTAAAATAAGGACAAGATTTGGAGTTCTTGTTTGTATGATATTGTGTAAAAACTGCATTCAAGAAACTGATTTCGATGTAACATATTTGTATTGTAAACCATTATGTAATGGTCGTGTGTAAACAGGATATTTTAGATTATCATTATTTGATAATCTACGTAAAGATTTTTAAACCTTTATTTATGAAATAAAGGTTATGGTTTGTTTTAAAAATGAATGCAGTCTTTGAAAAACGTCTCATATAGAGGTCAAAACCTCGCAACGAAATCAATTAATATGGAACGTTTTTAATCAATAAGAACGGGACATTTCATAGGTAACAGCTCACATGATTTTGTTTTCTTGTTTGTCGACGTTTTAATAAATAAATATAATATATAAATAATTATAAGAATTATTTAAATATTATATTATATTTATGTGCAAAGTTGACTTGTAATTTTTAGTTCGTTGCGTCGAGCGTTGAGAGTTGACTTTGGTCTCGGTTCCGGATTTTCGAACGTCCTTGCGTATAATTTAATATCTTGTACTTTGCATTTTGCGTCTTGTACTCTTGTAATTTTGAGACGTTTCTTATCAATAATTGGAACCACTTTGATTGTACTTTGTACTTTTGAGCTTTTTGGTCGTTTGCGTCTTCAATTCGTCGAATCTGTCTTTTGTCTTCACCTTTTATTATTTAAACGAATATCACTTGTAAATAGAACAATTGCAACTAAAAGCTTGTCTTTCTTTAGGGATAATGCTATGAAATATATGTTCGTTTTTAGCATTATCAGTGCCATTTACATGACTCTTACATTCTATCTAGTCTATAACCATATCAAGAACATATTTTCTTGATAGTCTTATCTATTCCCTTGAATTTTGGTAATTTGACAAGTCAGATTGTACTATTACCATTTTTTTTAGAACATTAAACATGTTCATTTGAAATTCCATATCTACGGAATTCTGGACCATCATTCACTTGACTTAAAGACGGGAAGGGAAAACAGAAGTATGGAACTCCAAAATATAAAGGAAACAAAGTGCGTGGATTTATAGTGAAATATCCGACAGAGCAATCGAAGTAGAATATCGCAATTGATCAAAGAGGATCTAAATTTCCTTATTTATCGAATAACCAAATCTTATTATAAAGATTTTCTCTAAATCCTTTGAACACTGGAAATCAACCATATCTACGTTAAAAGTTATGACGAAACTTATTTTTTTTTATTTCACTCTTTTGGGATAGTTTCATTTGTACTCTTCGAGTAATCGAAATGTTTTATCCATATTACTCAATGAGGATAAAACTCTATTTAACCACCCATATTCGTCATGAAAACATTTTTATTGTTAGCCATGACCACCTCACTCAAATTTCGGGACGAAATTTCTTTAACGGGTAGGTACTGTGACGACCCGCGAATTTCCGACAAAATTTAAATTTTATCTTTATATGATTTCGACACGATAAGCAAAGTCTATGATATTGAGTCTCAAAAATTTTAGAACTATGTTCATGTAATCAATTACCTTTTGTCTAATTCCGATGATTCACGAACAATTATTTGTAAATAAAATTGTATATATATATATATATATATATATATATATATATATATATATATATATATATGTGTGTGTGTGTGTGTAGTAATTTAAAATTATAAAATATAATTTAAACATTAGAATTAGATATGTTAAATAAGATACAAAGTAATTAAGTATAATTTAAAATGAATCTATATATATAGACATATGAGATTTATGTATATTATTATATATAAAATTAAATAATAAAGAATCAGTAAAGGTTACTATATAATATATTATATGATTATTAAATATTACATAATAAACAATATATTATTAAACAGATTAAAATATATTGGTTATAATAAGATTTTTATTACTTTCATTATTATTATTAATACTAATATTAATAATTAATATCAGTATTAGTTATATTGTTATAGATATTATATAGATAGGAAATCTAATTCGATTAAATTGTTACCTTTACTAATATTAATATTACTTTCACTACTATTATTAGAATATGTATTTAATATTAATAACAATGTTTTTATTAATATTTTGTATATTACATAAATATGAAATTGATACAATTGAATTGTTATATAACTACTATTAATATTATTGTTATTAGTATTGTTGTTATCATTATTCATATAATAATTAGTAGTAAGATTACAATTTTAGTACCTCGCGATGTAACCAAATGTAATGTATTCGTCCTGATAGATTAGGACGGGTCGTTAGAAATATATCATATTATCATGATAATATAATAATTTAACATCTCATTTGATATAATAAACAATGGATTAACAACATTTAACAAGATCGTTAACTTAAAGGTTTCAAAACAACACTTACATGTAACGACTAACGATGACTTAACGACTCAGTTAAAATGTATATACATGTAGTGTTTTAATATGTATTCATACACTTTTGAAAGACTTCAAGACACTTATCAAAGTACTTCTACTTACCAAAAATGCTTACAATTACATCCTCATTCATTTTCATCAACAATTTTACTCGTATACACCCGTATTCGTACTCAAACAATACACAGCTTCTATATGTATGTACTATTGGTATATACACTCCAATGATCAGCTCTTAGCTGCCCATGTGAGTTACCTAACCTTGTGGGAATCATCATTTGGCAACTAGCATGAATGATTACACAAAATTTCAAACTAATGGAGCCTATATGGTGACACCATACTTCACGTGAATGAACATACACATACACACTTTCATTTTGCAACTTACATGCATCAAACTACTCTCTCTCAAGTGTTCTTCCATTGTTCTAAGTGTTCTTCATCATCTTCATCAAAATCTAGCTCAATCTAGTTCATAAATCTATACATAAACCAAGTTATAAAACAACTACTCAAGAACACACCAACAACACTTCCAAGTTTGCTAGCTTACTTCCAATCTTGCAAATTCACTTTGAGTGATCATCCAACCTCAAGAAATCTTTCTTATTTATAGTAAGATATCTTTCTAATACAAGTTAATACTCATAATCAAACTTTGATTCAATTTCTATAACTTTAACAATCTTATTTCGAGTAGAAATCTTACTTGAACTTGTTTTCGTGTCATGAATCTACTTCAAGAACTTTCAAGCCATCCAAGGATCCTTTGAAACTAGATCTATTTTTCTCATTTCCAGTAGGTTTATCCACAAAACCTGAGGTAGTAATGATGTTCATAACATCATTCGATTCATATATATAAAACTACCTTATTCGAAGGTTTAAACTTGTAATCACTAGAACATAGTTTAGTTAATTCTAAACTTGTTCGCAAACAAAGGTTAATCCTTCTAACTTGACTTTTAAAATCAACTAAACACATTTTCTATATCTATATGATATGCTAACTTAATGATTTAAAACCTGAAAACACAAAAAAACACCGTAAAACTGGATATACGCCGTCGTAGTAACACCGCGGGCTGTTTTGGGTTAGTTAATTAAAAACTATGATAAACTTTGATTTAAAAGTTGTTCTTCTGGGAAAATGATTTTTCTTATGAACATGAAACTATATCCAAAAATCATGGTTAAACTCAAAGTGGAAGTATGTTTTCCAAAATGGTCATCTAGACGTCGTTCTTTCGACTGAAATAACTACCTTTACAAAAACAACTTGTAACCTATATATCTGACTATAAAATTATACTTTTTCTGTTTATATTCATAAACTTAAGTTCAATATGAAACCATAGCAACTTGAATCACTCAAAACGGATCTAAAACGAAGAAGTTATGGGTAAAACAAGATTGGATAATTTTGCTTGTTGTAGCCACGTGAAAATTGGTAACAAATCTATATTAATCATATCCTAGCTAACTCATATTGTATTATACATATATTCTAATATATTATGTAATCTTGGGATACCATAGACACGTATGCAAATGTTTTGACATATCATATCGACCCATGTATATATATTATTTGGAACAACCATAGACACTCTATATGCAGTAATGTTTGAGTTAGCTATGCAGGGTTGAGGTTGATTCCAAAAATATATATACTTTGAGTTGTGATCTAGACTGAGACGTGTATACACTGGGTCGTGGATTGATTCAAGATAATATATATCGATTTATTTCTGTACATCTAACTATGGACAACTAGTTGTAGGTTACTAATGAGGACAGCTGACTTAATAAACTTAAAACATTAAAACATATTAAAAATGTTGTAAATATATTTTGAACATACTTTGATGTATATGTACATATTTGTTATAGGTTCGTGAATCAACCAGTGGCCAAGTCTTACTTCTCGATGAAGTAAAAATCTGTGAAAGTGAGTTATAGTCCCACTTTTAAAATCTAATATTTTTGGGATGAGAATACATGCAGCTTTATAAATGTTTTACAAAATAGACACAAGTACATGAAACTACTTTCTATGGTTGAATGATCGAAGCCGAATATGCCCCTTTTTACTTGGTAACCTAAGAATTTGTAAACCAGTCTACTAATTGACGCGAATCCTAAAGATAGATCTATTGGGCCCAACAAACCCCATCCGTTGTAGCAGATGCTTTAGTACTTCGAGTTTTTATATCATGTTCGATGGATGTCCCGGAATGATGGGGATATTCTTATATGCATCTTGTTAATGTCGGTTACGAGGTGTTCACCATATGAATGATTTTTATCTTTATGTATGGTATGTATATTGAAATATGAAATCTTGTGGTCTATTATTATGATTTGATAAATATATAGGTTAAACCTATAACTCACTAACATTTTTGTTGACGTTTAAAGCATGTTTATTCTCAGGTGATTATTAAGAGCTTCCGCTGTTGCAGCTAAAATAAGGACAAGATTTAGTGTCAGCATGCTTGTATAATATTGTTTAAAACTGCATTCGAGATTTACTTTGTTGTAACATATTAATATTGTAAACCAATATGTATTGGTAGTGTGTAAGTGTGATATTTTTTTAGATTATCATTTCTGGATAATCTAGGTGATGTCCTTTTAACCTTGTCGATAAAATAAAGGTTATGGTTTGTTTTAAAAACGAATGCAGTCTTTGAAAAACGTCTCATATAGAGGTCATAACCTCGCAACGAAATCAATTAATATGGAACGTTTATAATCAATATGAACGGGACATTTCAACTAGGCAATCTTCCTTGCGGTCGGACCTCCAGGCGTTGAGATAATTGTTCGAGCTGCGTCTCTAAACTTTTGAGCAGAGCCAATTGATTTCTCATGAGTATTTTCATCTGGTCTTGTCTAGATGCAGTTCTCTGATTTTGCTGATGTTGACCTTGAATGAACTGGTTGATATGTTCTTCGGTTCTGAGAGAGTTAAGTTGTTTGCTTTTGTAATTTGGTTAGTAGGAGGGTTCTGATCTGGTGGTAGACCAGTGAGTGGTAGAGGTTGATCATAGGTCATTTGTTGTTGAGGATAAGGTGGGAATCAAAAACAAGGTGGGTTACTGCTTTGAAACTGGTTTCCTCTGGATTGCTGATTAAATCCAGGGTTTTGCTTATGAGCAAGGTATTGAATGTAGCAGACTGAACCATCAGGGTTTTCGTACTCAACCTGATATTCTTCTATTGGTGGTTGATTATTACAGTTAGTGCAGGCTTGAACCTGATTAACTTGTTACGGAAACTTCTTCAGGTATCCGAGTTATTTGGCAAGAGAATCCATCTTATCCGTAAGGGTTTTGATTGCCTCTGTTTGAGTGCTGAACGCGGAGAGAGGAGCAGATGATGAAAGTTGTTCAACACTGTTCCAGTCATGATGATGCATTGTCATGTTTTCGAGCAAATCTCATGCTTCATCTGCGGTTTGGTTCATCAGATTTCCCTAAGATGCTGCATCAATCGTCATCCTGGATGCACCATTAGACCATTGTAGAAGGTGCAAATTTGGACTGACCGTTCTAACTGGTGGTTAGGGCATTTCTTCAGCAGGGTATTGAATCACTCCCATGCGGTGTATAGAGATTCATCATAACTTTTTCTAAAATTGATGATGTCATTTTTGAGCTTGGTTTGTTTGGACGGAGGAAAATATTTGGTCAGGATCTTGGTGGCATCTCCTGCTATGATGTGATTGAGTCATTCTCCAATCATTCAAACCACAACTGTGCATGATGAGTGAGAGAGTAGGGGAATAGATATAGCTGGACTATATCTTGTCCTACTCCATGTGGCTTGTAGGAGTTTGACAGAGAGATGAACTTATCAAGGTGAGAGTTGGGGTCGTCATTCGGTAATCCATGAAATTGACAGCAATTTTGGATAAGTTGAACAATGTGATTTTTTAGCTCAAATGATTGTCCTTGTATCCAGGGAAATCGAATCGGTCCTCCTCGAACTTTAATCGAGGGTTTGGTATTTTCGGCGCGGGTAACTCGTAGTGCCATCGGGTTATCGAGAGCTTTGAGCTTGGTTCCTTTCGTGCTTTGGATAATATTGACTATGGATCAGGAACAAATAGGAGAGGTCCTGTACTGGATCAGTTTGGGTCATACACTAAGTATGCCTAATTTTTTAGTTTTTCAGATAAGGGAAACCTAGGGGTTTCTAAGGTATACTAAGGATAAACTAAGGCGAATGTTTTGGTTCTTACTGCTGATTTCCTGGTATTTCGGTAACAAAATTAATAACGAAATTGTTTTGCAAACCCAAGTGGCCAGATCGACTACGGAGAGGCAGGATCATTTTAGTTCCAATAAATTAGAGACTGTTCGAAAATCCAATAACCAAGTCCGTGTATAGTTGTCTTTCTTAGACACCACTTTAAGTGTGTTCAACAGATTCGATCAAAACAATATTGCCTAATACCAGTCCCTGGCAGCGGTGCCAAAAACTTATCTTCTTCCTAATGTGCACAAAACAGACGGTTTATTTAATGAGGTGTCGTTAGGTAGCTAAACGTCAATTAAGTGAACAATAAGGATGAGTGGTTTAAAATTTATAATTGAGGGGCCTAAATCTACTACTCCTTCCTATGGGTGAGCAAATGAAGTATGACCTTGGGTCGTTCATTTAAGAAAGTCAACAAAATCGAACCTTTCGCTATAGTGTAAACCTAGTATTATTCTAAGGAGAAGTTTGGAATATATTTTGGTTTTCTGAATCCTAAATAACTAGTATAGAGATATATAAGTAAATAAAGCAGTAAAGGATAAAATTTGTATTTCAGATAAGGCTAAAGCTAGTGCATGATATTGCTTTTGTTAGTACGATGCTGGATATGTGTAATGTCGGCTCATGATTACGTTATAACCAATTACTTGCTATACGATCCTAAACGGCTCTGTTAAAGACATGTCACTGGGTAATACCGATAGGCTTGATGTAACGACCCCAAATTCGTTTACCAAAAACGAAGCACATTTTTTTTTTATAAGTTTGGTCCCAATATCCCGTAAATAATACATAACATTTTCAACTCTGTTTTAACCGAAAACATAATATCATAACGTTACGTTTAACAACTTAATATAACCCTTGGTACACAAATGACACATTACAAAATCATTTGTAACAACGACCCAATTACACAAAACACGGGTTAATACTCAATAACCCAACCCAATACCAAGAGCATAATCCCTGGGACTACCAAATCCCCAATCCGCGTCCAAATCTCCGAAAGCTACCCCATCGAGCCCAAGCGCTCCTACACATCTAGTCTAACGACTAGCTAGCCTTACAATCACGATACCTGTAAAAAGGTAACGACGAGAAGGGTAAGCTAATGCTTAATGAATGCAATAATTATACACATACATATATAATTTACCTACTTGCAATCACATACACAATTACCTCATACACGCTAGCAATTTATATAGCATACCATCGCAAAGTATAACACTAAACCTTCAAGACCACAAGCTAGCACAACCAATAGCATATATAACTCAAACAATACAATATGCTACACTACAACACATAACCATGGTCAACCATTCACACACGGGGATGGTACTCGAATTTCCCATCGGTGTCCATAACAACCGTTAGTGTACAACGACATATATCACTAACCCTTGGGCGGTAACGACAACACATTTCCGTTTATAACAACCGTTAGTGTACAACGACATATATCACTAACTCATGGGTGGTAACGACAACACATATCCGTTCATAACAATCGTTAGTGTACAACGACATATATCACTAACTCATGGGTAGTATAGACAACACATATCCATCCTACACAAATAAATACATTATATACATACACGTATAATTATTCCACTCACCTTGGAATGCCCGCACAAGTCATGTATAACATGATCTCCGTCCTCAAATCTGAGCAAGTAACCACCTATATCACACATAGGTACAATATATACATAAATAGCCATTCGCTAAGAGAGAACCCGAAACAAACATCCCTTAGCTGAGGGATCAAACCTTGCTCGCCAAAACCCGCCCATTTAATGCCTAATGGATACAAACCAATTACCACTTCGGGTGGTAATTCAAACCCACTCTGCAAGTACAATTTAACCCAATTTATATGTTACACCAATTAGACCAACCTAGGTCTTAACACTAAATTAATACTTAGGTAGTAATCATTTCAAACGTTATTTACACCAAAACCCCAACACGTGCAACATTGACCCATATTGCATTTGACCACGTTTGACTTATTGTTAAAATACCAATTTAACTCAAAATCACTTCCAAATATTAATTACATCTAAAAATGTTCTCTAACACTTAACAAAAGCGTTTAAACATCTATTTGACCAAAACTAGTGTCATCATCAATTTTTGACCCAATCCAAAGTCAACCCATTTTGACATAAGTCCCAAAAACATCCTTAATCACTAACGACTAGTGATTAACCTTCCAAAACACCATTTAATACTTGATTCAAACATTTATATACTCGATTCATCAAATCTTGACCCAAAACATAATTTGACACAAATCAAAGTCAATACCAATTTTGACTAGTACACAAGTTCATATGAGCATCCAAATTCACCAATACACTTCCAATCTAGTGACTAACACCCATAACCATGACAAATACCTCCATATTCGTCATCAAACCCTAAACCCACAATAATCGGGTTCACTTACACTAACAATACAACAAAACCCCTAATTTCATGAGAAATGGGGTTTATAACCCTAACTAGCTCAAACCTCAAACATGAACAAGAATCATAAACAATGAAATTTGGAGTTAGAGCTTACCGCTAGTATCAAATTGTAGCTAAGAACGAGGAGAACAAGGTTGCCTCTTACGCTCTTGATCGAATCCCGCTTCCTCCTTTCCAAAATCCTTAAAAAGAAATCGAACCAAACTGCTATCCAGTTCTGTTTCCTGCTATCTGTTACTATTGCTGTGTTTTTGTTATGATCGAAATAAGACCCATCAACAAACACTACATGTGTTACTTGTGTTATTCATCACTGTAACATTCAACGAACACCACAAGCTGCTGTAGCAGCTGCTAGACACAACTGTTTCCTGTACAAACCTTCAACGAACCACCATGATTGTGTGTTTATTCTATTACGATTGTTTTCTGTTTCAACTACCACAAACCACCACTAACAAACACCATCAAACTATTTTAAAGCTTTTGCTTTCATGTTTCTATTTTTCCTGTCGACAAAGGACCACCATCAACAATCCACAAAACCTGCAATACCTTCTATACAATTTCAATCCGACACCACGATTGAGAAGCCACCATCGAACCACACCGCATATTTCTGTAATTAATAATCAAAACCATAAGTAGTTCAGTAACTATAATCGACTATCATTAAAACCCTTCAAGAAGACAAATAAATTACTATTTGTATTCAATCAAATTAAAGGTACCGGTTATATATAGAGGGATGAAGGAATTAAAAGAACAATAAAGAACCAATTACTTACTGATTCAATCGATGGACCGATTTCCTGGTTAATCGATGATGGAGGCTGATGATGACGGTTATGATCTCCATGGTTCATGTTCTTGTGAATGGGTTCATCTCCTGATCAGATAAATCGATCGATGATCTACTAGACATTGGTGATTGCTACTTAATCGATTGCTTGATAAATGAACCGATGAAACTTTGAGCCGTGATCTTCTTTTTCTTCTCCTGCGTGTTTTCCATCCCCAATCTGATTGAACTATCCAGCTCTCCTTTTTAATTAGGTAGATATTAATTATATATAATATTATAAAGTATTACTATATTATTATTATTATTATTATTATTATTATCATTATTATCATTATTTTTATTATAAGTATTATTATTATTATTAATATCATTATTATTATTATTATTATTACTATCATTATTTTTTTTAAAACTATCATTATTATTATTATTAATTATCATTTTTTATTAAAGTTATTATCTTTAATAAAATTATCATTTTAAAAATTAACATTTTTATTATTATAATTACTATTATTACTATCATTAATATTATTACCCTTAATTTTGTATTATTACAATTATAAATTTAACAAATAAATGATTTTTATATAAAATATATTTAATACCCATAACTTAACTATATTAATATCTTTATTTATTTAAAAAATATATAAAATGAAAATATTTAACTAAATAACAAAACCTATAAGTTATTATTATAAAAATGTTATCACTAATAAATAATATATATAAATTTTTTTGATTACAAACATATGTGTTAATATATATAAATGATATAGGTTCGCGAATCCGAGGACAACCCTACACTTGTTCAGTGACGTCATATGTATTTTTACTACGAATACAATATAGTGAGTTTCATTTGCTCCCTTTTTCAATGCTTTTGCAATATATATTTTTGGGACTGAGAATACATGCGCTGCTTTTATAAATGTTTTACGAAATATACACAAGTAATTGAAACTACATTCTATGGTTGGATTATCGAAATCGAATATGCCCCTTTTTAGCTTGGTAGCCTAAGAATTAGGGAAATGGCCCCTAATTGACGCGAATCCTAAAGATAGATCTATGGACCTTGACAAGTCCCATTCGGGTTACGAATGCTTTAGTACTTTGATTATCATGTCCGATGAGAGTCCCGGAATGATGGGGATATTCTATATGCATCCTGTTAGTTCGGTTATCAAGCGTTCACCATATGAATGATTTTTATCTCTATGCAGTTTGCGAAATGCCTGATATGGGATGATGTTTATGAGAAATGAAATGAAAATCTTGTGGTCTATTAAAATAATGGAAATGATTGTTTATGATAAACTAATGAACTCACCAACCTTTTGGTTGACACTTGAAAGCATGTTTATTCTCAGGTATGAAAGAAATCTTCCGCTGTGAATTTGCTCATATTAGAGATATTACTTGGAGTCATTCATGACATATTTCAAAAGACGTTGCATTCGAGTCATCGAGTTCATCAAGATTATTATTAAGTCAATTATAGTTGGATATATTATGAAATGGTATGCATGCCGTTAACTTTCTATGTAATGAAAGTTTGTCTTTTAAAAACGAATGCAATGTTTGTAAAATGTATCATATAGAGGTCAAGTACCTCGCGATGTAACCAAATGTAATGTATTCATCCAGATGGATTAGGACGGGTCATTAAAGTTGGTAACAGAGCGGTGGTCTTAGCGAACCAGGTCTTGCATTAGTGTGTCTAACTGATAGTAGTTTAGATGCATTAGTGGATCTAGACTTCGACCATGTCTGCATGTCAAAAGTTTTTCTTATCATTTCGTGTCGAAAATTACCTGCTTATCATCCTTAGGAAATTACCTGCTTATCATTCTTATTCTAGACATGTCTTACTGCCTCTATTGCATAGACAGTGTATAGATAAATTCATATCTTAGCGTATCTGTTATTGTTACCTTTGCCTAACAGTTTCCGTAGATTCCTTCGTAACTTATGGAATTTTAGTATTATATATGTATATGTAAATTATGTATTGCAGGGTACTAATCTACATCCTATAATCTATTTCTTATCGAAAATCCTTCATCTGCTCGTACGAGATGAATCCCTCCATCAGTTCGAATTCCTCGGATTCCGACAGCTATTCCGATATGGAGTTTCACCTAAGCTCCGAAAGCAGTGTCACCAGAATGAATCAACCAATCATCCATCCCCAATTCATCTGATGGGTCCGTAGTCAACTTAATCAATGGAGACGCGCAGAAGGTGATACCTTCCATTAACCGGATTCACCTCTTGATGAAGAACCTGAAGCACTTACCGGCGAACCTGTTTGTAACACCATTTTCACCCTCATTTCCCAAATATCTTGCCACGACTATATCATAACTCAGATTCTAAACCTTATTCATTCGCCTGTTCTTACAAACAATCACCCCGGAGTAATAAGTCAACGAACTACGCGCCCGAGTTGTAGCCTTGAAAAATATGGTGCAAAACGTACCAGCTTCAGCAACATCAATGGCACCAACAGTACCACCAACATCAATACCAGTACCACCAACAACCCAAGTTCAACATATCACACCTTAACATCTCATTCTATACCTCGAAGTATAATCATCGTTCTACGTGACGTTCTACATCATTTATCTTCGTTCGACATAACGATTATGTAATCTCTAATATTTTAGAGATTATATACTCTTGTTCTAACGGTAAATCAAATGAGATTAATATTATATTAACTCATTAAATCCATGATTACATCTGAAGAAAATATATATGTATATATATTTTCATAAGGATTGTAATTAAAAATTCTTTTGTACAAACTGTTAATGGTGAAAATATTTTAACGGGTAAGTAAAACCCGAGGAATATTTAGATTTCACATTAATAAGTTACACTGTACATTCTTCAAATCTGATTCAACATTCATTTACTACCCTACTTACATCTACAAAGATACGAATCCGTTCACCGCAGAATAACCATTTTCATTCAATTTCATATTTGAATTTTGACCTATCAGAATTCAACAAGTGGCATAATGAAGAAAACATTGGACAAAATAAAATTTGTTAGAAACAAACAAATTAACTATGAAAAATTTTGTTAAGAAATCCACGCTAACTGTTCCTAGCTAACTGATTACATTTTATTTATCGCAATTTAATTATCGCAATTTATATTCTCGCAATTTTATTTGTCATCATTTAATTTCTGTTATTTATTTTACGCACTTTAAATATCAGGACACGTATACAAGGTTTTGACATATCATATCGACGCATCTATATATATTATTTGGAATAACCATAGACACTCTATATGCAGTAATGATCGAGTTAGCTATACAGGGTTGAGGTTGATTCTACAATAATATATATACTTTGAGTTGTGATCGAGTCTGAGACATCTACACGGGTCACGATACGTATTAATTAATTCGAATATTATATATTAAACTATATATGAATTATTGGACTGTTAACTGTGGACTATCGACTGTGGACTAATAACATTGGACAATTAAAATGCATTAAAATATTGATTATAACATATGAAACTAAACAATCCTTCAAGTTTGCCACTTGATTCCATCTTAAACCTCATTTGTATCTTGACAATTACAATCTGCATTCAAACCTTTAACGAATCTTGAAAACACCTCAATCGAGAGGATGAAGCAACCGCACTTCATCTACGGAAGAAAAGATTTATGCATATAGTTATACACCTGAAAAACTCTCGGAACCCGTGTAAATGTTTAACACGTATATGTGCTAGCTTCTTTGGCATTGTTATTTCCGAAAATAACAACGCAATTTCTTTCCAAATTAGCCAATTTTTTCACAGCTCCAGCAAGTCAACTTCGACTTGACAGTCGGACTAGCCTTATAATGACCTTGATATATACGTTGTCTTTTCACCTTCGTTAGCGGGGAACCGTTTATATTCCACCATATTACCAGCAGACGTACCAGCAACCTCGTTGCTCCTTGGCCTAAATCTCTCGAACAAATCACAAAGACTAAACCTGCACTCAAAGAATCCAAATGATTCAGCATCTGCTAAAGTTATTAACGAAT
This sequence comes from Rutidosis leptorrhynchoides, assembly GCF_046630445.1. Classification (NCBI taxonomy): domain Eukaryota; kingdom Viridiplantae; phylum Streptophyta; class Magnoliopsida; order Asterales; family Asteraceae; genus Rutidosis; species Rutidosis leptorrhynchoides. The sequence goes on along the minus strand of NC_092334.1, from coordinate 142,889,466 downwards.
ACTTTACTCCCAACTCTAAACCTTTACGGACAAATCTTCTTCATCATCCAGCGATATTAGAAGTTCTAAGATATCATTGTATTTTCATTATTAATATCCACAATATTTATGAAGAAATCTTCATAAATATTCTCGTCCGATATTAATTATCTCTCTGCTCTATCTGTGTTATATCATAAAAGAAACTGTTTTAGTTTCTAAAATTCTGAAAAATTCGAATTTGAAATATGAATGTTATTGAAGTAGTGTTGGGAACTGAAGCATGAGTTAGTATAATATAATGACACTTGATCAACGTGATTATATTACAGTAAGTCATGTTCAGTTTCTAATGGAACGTGATGATTCACAGACCATAACATCATCATGTGCCATGCTACATGACTCTTACATTTTACCTAATCTCTAAACATATTGAGAATAAATCTTCCTGATAGTTCTATCTTTTCTCTTGAATTCTGGTAATTTAACCAATCAAGATCGTGCTGTTACTATCTCTCTCTTAGAACATTAATCATGTTCATTCGAAACTTCATACCTACGAATTCTGGACCATTATTTGCTTGACTTAAGGTCGGGAAGAAAAAAAACAAAAGGATGGAACTCCAAAATATAATGGAAACGAAGGGAGTAGGTTTATAGTGAAATATCCAACAGAGCAATCGAAATAGATCATCGCATTTAACCAAAAAAGATCCTATTTCCTTAATTATCGAAGAACCCAATCTTATTACGAAAATTTTCTCTAAATCCCTTGAATTCCGGAAATCAACCGTGACTACGTCAAAAGTTAAATCTCTAACTCAATCTCTTGTGATAGCTTCACTTGTACTCTTCGAATAATCGAATTATATTATCCTTATTACGCAATGGTAATAAAACTCTATTTATCAGCTCATATTCATCATGAAAACATATTTATTATTAACCATGACAACTACAATCAAATTTCGGGACGAAATTTCTTTAACGGGTAGGTACTGTGACGACCCGGAAATTTCTGACCAAATTTAAACTTAATCTCTATATGATTTTGACACGATAAGCAAAGTCTAATTAATTGAATCTCAAAAATTCTTGAACTGTTCACATAGATTCATTTGACCTTTGACTATTTCCGACGATTCACGAACAATTGTTTGTAGATAAATATGTATATATATATATATATATATATATATAAATATAAATACAAATATAAATATAAATGTATATTATAAATTGAAATAATAAAATACAAATTAATCATTTGGATTAAAAATGTAAAATAATATATATAATAATTAAGTTGTTATTAAAATGAATATATCTATGATTGCTATTTATGGTAATATTAGATATTCATTGTACGTTATTATATATATTACATAATCAATGACATATAATATTAATATAATAAATTAAATTATAAGTTAAATCATAGTTGCTATGGTAATGTTATTATTACTTCTAATATTAACATCTATATTGGTATTATTAAGACTATTATTTTAAATATATGACATATAGATATGAAAATGGATATATATAATTTGTCATAATATTATTATTACTAATATTACTATAATTAGTATTATTATCAGTATCATTATCATTTTTACTATTAGAATTAAAAATTATCTTAATTATTATAGTTATCAACATTATTATTATAAAAAAAATAATACAAATTATTATGGTTATTATTAATATTAGTATTAATTCGGTTATTATTATTAGTATATTTTTTTTACTATTATTAATAGTATAATATTAATAGTATTACTATTATTAATCTATTTATTTATTTATTTATTATTAATATTAAATATAATATGTATATAAAAATCAAATAAAGATACACAATTTGTTATATGTCTAGATCTGCATTTTATTCTCCATATGCTCGTGAATTACTGCCTACTCCAACTACTCTTCACCAACCCATAAATCAATTATAGGTGAGATCATCTCAATCCATTCTTATAATCGTCCAAAACACAAATCCTCAATGAATTCTTAACTTGACCTATTACAATCCACTTGTCACCTATTTTTTTCTCCTTTCTGTTAAAATGACCTATCAATCTATTTACTTTATCTACATATAACATATATACATACAAGTGCAGATATCAAAATCGAAATTAAGACATATAACACCTCACCACCCTTATTCCTCCTCCTTTCTTCTTGCACGAACACGTTACATAAACCACCTTGCTACCTGCAACCATGATCAAATACTACTGCCATTAATACACTATAGCGTATACATATATGTATCATCAAACCATAAACATAATCCAAACAACCACTTATGTCTATAGAAACTCACTTGATCATCACCATTAAAGATAATATTGCCGCTGCTATGTTTATGTCTTGAACAAAGGCTGCAGCTGCTGTTTTGCCATTCGAATCACCAACCTAGAACACACTTGCAACCCATAATCTGATATATATGATGCTGTTGCTATTCGTTTTTGTTTTAATAATGATAATAATAAAATTAAATAAATAAATAAGTGGAGGAATAAACGAAAGAAAAGAAATCGAACCAAACTGCTATCCAATTCTGTTTCCTGCTATCTGTTACTATTGCTGTGTGTTTTTGTTATGATCGAAATAAGACCCATCAACAAACACTACATGTGTTACTTGTGTTGTTCATCACTGTAACATTCAACAAACACCACAAGCTGCTGTAGCAGCTGCTAGACACAACTGTTTCCTGTACAAACCTCCAACGAACCACCATGATTGTGTGTTTATTCTATTACGATTGTTTTCTGTTTCAACTACCACAAACCACCACTAACAAACACCATCAAACTGTTTTAAAGATTTTGCTTTCATGTTTCTATTTTTCCTGTCGACAAAGGACCACCATCAACAATCCACAAAACCTGCAATACCTTCTATACAATTTCAATCCGACACCACGATTGAGAAGCCACCATCGAACCACACCGCATATTTCTGTAATTAATAATCAAAACCATAAGTAGTTCAGTAACTATAATCGACTATCATTAAAACCCTTCAAGAAGACAAATAAATTACTGTTTGTGTTCAATCAAATTAAAGGTACCGGTTATATATAGAGGGATGAAGGAATTAAAAGAATAATAAAGAACCAATTACTTACTGAATCAATCGATGGACCGATTTCCTGGTTAATCGATGATGGAGGCTGATGATGACGGTTATGATCTCCATGGTTCATGTTGTTGTGAATGGGTTCATCTCCTGATCAGACAAATCGATTGATGATCTACTAGACATTGGTGATTGCTACTTGATCGATTGCTTGATAAATGAACCGATGAAACTTTGAGCCGTGATTTTCTTTTTCTTCTCCTGCGTGTTTTCCAACCCCAATCTGATTGAACTATCCAGCTCTCCTTTTCAATTAGGTATACATATTAATTATATATAATATTATCAAGTATTACTATATTATTATTATTATTATTATTATTATTATTATTATCATTTTTTTTTATTATAAGTATTATTATTATTAATATCATTATTATTATTATTATTATTACTATCATTATTTTTATTAAAACTATCATTATTATTATTAATTATCATTTTTTTATTAAAGTTATTATCTTTAATAAAATTATCATTTTAAAAATTAACATTTTTATTATTATAATTACTATTATTACTATCATTAATATTATTATCCTTTAATTAGGTATATATATTAATTATATATAATATTATCAAGTATTACTATATTATTATTATTATTATTATTATCATTATTTTTATTATAAGTATTATTATTATTAATATCATTATTATTATTATTACTATCATTATTTTTATTAAAACTATCATTATTATTATTAATTATCATTTTTGTATTAAAGTTATTATCTTTAATAAAATTATCATTTTAAAAATTAACATTTTTATTATTATAATTACTATTATTACTATCATTAATATTATTATCCTTAATTTTGTATTATTACAATTATTAATTTAACAAATAAATGATTTTTATATAAAAATATATTTAATACCCATAACTTAACTATATTAATATCTTTATTTATTTTAAAAAAATATATATAAAATGAAAATATTTAACTAAATAACAAAACCTATAAGTTATTATTATAAAAATGTTATCACTAATAAATAATATATATAAATTTGTTCGATTACAAACATATGTGTTAATATATATAAATGATATAGGTTCGTGAATCCGAGGCCAACCCTACACTTATTCAATGACGTCATATGTATTTTTACTACGAAATACAGTATAGCGAGTTTCATTTATTCCCTTTTTCAATGCTTTTGCAATATATATTTTTGGGACTGAGAATACATGCGCTTCTTTTATAAATGTTTTACGAAATAGACACAAGTAATTGAAACTATATTCTATGGTTGGATTATCGAAATCGAATATGCCCCTTTTTAGCTTGGTAGCCTAAGAATTAGGGAAATGGCCCCTAATTGACGCGAATTCTAAAGATAGATCTATGGACCTTGACAAGTCCCATTCGGGTTACGAATGCTTTAGTACTGAGATTATCATGTTCGATGAGAGTCCCGGAACGATGGGGATATTCTATATGCATCCTGTTAGTTCGGTTATCAAGCGTTCACCATATGAATGATTTTTATCTCTATGCAGTTTGCGAAATGCCTGATATGAGATGATGTTTATAAGAAATGAAATGAAAATCTTGTGGTCTATTAAAATAATGGAAATGATTGTTTATGATAAGCTAATGAACTCACCAACCTTTTGGTTGACACTTGAAAGCATGTTTATTCTCAGGTATGAAAGAAATCTTTCGCTGTGTATTTGCTCATATTAGAGATATTACTTGGAGTCATTCATGACATATTTCAAAAGACGTTGCATTCGAGTCGTCGAGTTCATTAAGATTATTATTAAGTCAATTATAGTTGGATATATTATGAAATGGTATGCATGTCGTCAACTTTCGATGTAATGAAAGTTTGTGTTTTAAAAACGAATGCAATGTTTGTAAATGTATCATATAGAGGTCAAGTACCTCGCGATGTAACCAAATGTAATGTATTCGTCCAGATGGATTAGGACGGGTCATTAAACTATATCACACATAGGTACAATATACACATAAATAGCCATTCTCTAATAGAGAACCCGAAACAAACATCCCTTAGCCGAGGGATCAAACCTTGCTCGCCAAAACCCGCCCATTTAACGCCTAATGTACACAAACCACTTACCACTTCGGGTGGTAATTCAAACCCACTCTACAAGTACAATTTAACCCAAATTATACGTTACACCAATTAGACCAACCTAGGTCTTAACACTAAATTACTACTTTGGTAGTAATCATTTCAAACGTTATTTACACCAAAACCCCAACACGTGCAATATTGACCCATATTGCATTTGACCACGTTTGACTTATTGTTAAAATACCAATTTAACTCAAAATCACTTCCAACGATTAATTACATCCAAAAACATCCTTTAACACTTAACAAAAATGTTTAAACATCTATTTGACCAAAACTAGTGTCATCATCAATTTTTGACCCAATTCAAAGTCAACCCATTTTGACATAAGTCCCAAAAACATCCTTAATCACTAACGACTAGTGATTAACCTTCCAAAACACCATTTAATACTTGATTCAAACATTTATATACTCGATTCATCAAATCTTGACCCAAAACATAATTTGACACAAATCAAAGTCAATACCAATTTTGACTAGTACACAAGTTCATATGAGCATCCAAATTCACCAATACACTTCCAATCTAGTGACTAACACCCATAACCATGACAAATACCTCCAAATTCGTCATCAAATCCTAAACCCACAATAATCGGGTTCACTTACACTAACAATACAACAAAACCCCCAATTTCATGAGAAATGGGGTTTATAACCCTAACTAGCTCAAACCCCAAACATGAACAAGAATCGTAAACAACGAAATTTGGAGTTAAAGCTTACCGCTAGTATCAAATTGTAGCTAAGAACGAGGAGAACAAGGTTGCCTCTTACGCTCTCGATCGAATCCCGCTTCTTCCTTTCCAAAATCCCTTTTTAATGATTTGAGGAATTTATGTTTTGAGAGAAAAGTGAGAAAGAAAAAGAAAAAGAAATGAAATAAATGAATGAGTGGACCAGAATTGGGGCTTAAATCTGCCCCATACGTGAAATGACTAAAACGCCCTCAAAAAACTTTCATTTTATGAAATTTCAGACCAAACACCCAGAGGGGTCGCGCCGCCACCAAACCCCTCCGCGCCGCGGGTTTTGCTTCGGTCTGGGATCCATTTTGTCGAGATGCTGTTGCCAAACCCTTTGATTCTCCACGTCGCGACCATCGAGTCCCGCGCCACGACCGTAGGCATACTTTGACCATTTTTTCATGCACCACAACCCTTCCACTCGTATATGCTTCGCAAGCTTCATACTTGCAACGTACGATCCTAAACATGCACTTATAACCCTTCATCATTTAACTCGCGTACACAATATACATGCATGCAACGTATATACATACATATATATGTTCGTTATATATATTTTCTATACATATACGTACACATGCTTACACGTCACGTTCCAACGCATGAATACTTTCATAATCTCGCCATGCATATACGTATATATATATATATATATATATATATATATATATATATACACACACACACATTCCCATGCACTTATCTATTCTCATGCATGCGTTCACGTACATCATAACTTCACGTCACAACTCGGAATGATATCTCATTAGGTCCATCGTACGCCCTATATATATATTCATTATACGTCGTACGTGCTCTACATATACACATCGTATGAATAAATGGGTCTTACAACTCTCCCCCACTTATTTCGATCACGTCCTCATGATCCTCATTACTTAACCAACCGAACCCACACATTATGGCCCTCCGACACACATCCAAACTCGATGTCCTTAACAAATTTGCATTAACCCAAAAATCTTACCACACGCTAATAGTCACTAGCTTGCATTACCGCAACCAGTGGTATCTCGTACACTCAACATCCAAATGCCCACATGGGAAAAATACGGAAAACCCCATTATATTCCTTCAATTTCTCCCGGCTACAATTCGCAACAAGCTACATTCACAACTTTATCACCCAACGCGGTCTACTAAGTCCACTACGCCGTGAACCAAGTGTTGCATTAATCCAAATCGAGAAGGACTTATGCCGCGTCAAGTCTCCGTACTTCAACGACTCGTGAACCAGCAATTCAAGAAGGTTCTCTTAATCAAGAATCAACTTCCCCCGTCTGCACCACCGGGTCATTCCTTCAACGAAGAAATCTCGGTATCGCCCACTAATCACACTAGGGACACAAACTTTCTCATAAATTGATCCGCACACGACCATCAGTCTCTGGATTAATCCAGGACGACAATAATACACCACGAGTTAGACAAAACATCAACACTCGACACAGGGTTTCTCTCCTAAACCCTACGACACAACCACACAAGACAATTTCCAAGTACTCGCATGGAAACTATTCGTATACAAGAATCCCATCAACAGCAAATCATCATCACTACAATTTTTCAATTTGCCACACGACCCACAAATATTCACCAACGCCGGGTGAAACCTCCTACCTAGACCGTCCATTAAGGATGGCCTCGACATTTCCATGCAACCAGCGGGTCGCATCACTAGGGAACACACTCTCGCAAACAAACAACAACCGCGTGTCTCTATGTGACACAATCTGAACCAGCACTCCCTGCCTCATAATCATCCATAAAGTGGAATAATCCACTGACAATTTCCACGATCACGTTTCCCGACAGGGAAAATACAAAAAACACCACAATACCTAACTCGTATTCATACAACATTACTATCCGAGTTTCACACCAAACCAGATTTACATCACGAGAGCACCCGCAACGACAGCTGCATTCTCTTACTTCGGGATCTCAAACTTCACATTTGGTCTCATACCGCACTTTGGTACTACACGACCACCTTACATAAGAAGTCTTACACTTCACTTGATCTAGTACCAAGGGAGTTTCCTCGGGCAGCAGTAAAAACTACCCCACTTAGGATTCAGCTCCACATTCTCACCGCCAAGATGATAACCCGCGGAATTTCCATTCCACAACACACATGATCATTCTCATCACTGACCATAAACACCAAATCACTGCAAATTCACTTTAGGCTCTCAGAGCCGTCATACAAGATTACCAGAGATGTCGTACACGCGGCAACTTCGTACCTTCATACCACAAATCACAATCAACTACCTTAATCGTTCGCAATGCGAACTCCACCAAAGTCCTATATACACCTCCAAGCCTAGGCATACGCCACTCCGCTTACTTAGTCATGATTCTCAGTCGAGTTCACCCGACCTTCTACGCAACGAACCTTTATCAATAATTGCTCACTCTCATGGAGAAGAGTGAGCAATCGGATACAATAATTGCATCAACCACGATATCGTCACTTCATAAGAAGTACTGGCCGCAATGCTCTTAAACTTCGACTTTCGCCACCGTCGAATCACTATCACCAGTTGATCACTATTACAATCTCCGATGCTTCTAAGGGTATCTCACGGGCACCATAAGCACAAAGTGATCACACCATCACCAGAGTTGAACATCACACTACCAGGTATAACGGGGCACCTGACGCAGTGTTATGCAGACTCCCACCACAATCTACCGAATTTAGAAAATCGATCTTTGGGTTCCATACACTCGATGTCACCCATCTCTCCACAATAATGACCCAAAGTCATACCTACCCGAAAAACCTTACAGTTTATTGTCTTTTCAAAAGTTCTTAGAGATCGCACGCTACCCGCAGTTTCTGCAAGTGTAACAACCCAACCCGTTAACTGACCAAAAACGCAGCATAAAAAAAAATTAAAACTGAGCTGTCCAGATGGGGTGCGCGGCGCGCAATCACACCTGTGGGCGGCGCGCACAGGGCCTGGCAGCCCGCTGTCCACTTTTTTCCAATTTTCGCAAAAAGATCTCTTGCTTCCCGACACTTTTAGACCAAACGCTCTTCACAACAATTTACATTAGTTAAAACTAACACGTTCCAATAATAAAATGAGTTTTACGAGACCGGGCCCACATCGGCCGTTTTACGACTTTCGTACAAACTACAAGTTTTCGACCACATGATTTTTAACACAAAATAAAGACCGAGCATGGCGATTGGGGATACGCTACCCAATCCTAATCAATTCAAAAGCAAGATCTTCTAAAGCAACTATGCGAGTCCACTAGTTCCCGCTTACCCGAGCCACCGCATCCATGCAATCTATAAAAATGTAAACAACGAGAGGGTAAGCTAACGCTTAGTGAGTGAAAATATACTACATACATATATATGCATAAAATGGACACGCCACACAAATAATCAAATACCGCATACCGGAGCATCCAAGCATAAAGGCAAGCTAATCTAAGCATACCGTACGATCACTAAGCAACAAGCAAAATATGCATCAACAAACATAAGTTCACCAACGACGATGTGAACAACGCCAAGAAGCTACACCCGGAGGGTTAACTACATCACGACAATAAAATAATATATATATAACAATATATAAACGAATAAGGTTAACCCCTTAACCTGAAATGTCCCGTTCTTATTGATTAAAAACGTTCCATATTAATTGATTTCGTTGCGAGGTTTTGACCTCTATATGAGACATTTTTCAAAGACTGCATTCATTTTTAAAACAAACCATAACCTTTATTTCATAAATAAAGGTTTAAAAAACTTTACGTAGATTATCAAATAATGATAATCTAAAATATCCTGTTTACACACGACCATTACATAACTGTTTACAATACAAATATGTTACATCGAAATCAGTTTCTTGAATGTAGTTTTTACACAATATCATACAAACATGGACTCCAAATCTTGTCCTTATTTTAGTATGCAACAGCGGAAGCTCTTAGTATTCACCTGAGAATAAACATGCTTTAAACGTCAACAAAAATGTTGGTGAGTTATAGATTTAACCTATATATATCAAATCGTAACAATAGACCACAAGATTTCATATTTCAATACACATCCCATACATATAGATAAAAATCATTCATATGGTGAACACCTGGTAACCGACATTAACAAGATGCATATATAAGAATATCCCCATCATTCCGAGACACCCTTCGGATATGATATAAATTTCGAAGTACTAAAGCATCTGGTACTTTGGATGGGGTTTGTTAGGCCCAATAGATCTATCTTTAGGATTCGCGTCAATTAGGGTGTCTGTTCCCTAATTCTTAGATTACCAGACTTAATAAAAAGGGGGCATATTCGATTTCGATAATTCAACCATAGAATGTAGTTTCACGTACTTGTGTCTATTTTGTAAATCATTTATAAAACCTGCATGTATTCTCATCCCAAAAATATTAGATTTTAAAAGTGGGACTATAACTCACTTTCACAGATTTTTACTTCGTCGGGAAGTAAGACTTGGCCACTGGTTGATTCACGAACCTATAACAATATATACATATATATATCAAAGTATGTTCAAAATATATTTACAATACTTTTAATATATTTTGATGTTTTAAGTTTATTAAGTCAGCTGTCCTCGTTAGTAACCTACAACTAGTTGTCCACAGTTAGATGTACAGAAATAAATCGATAAATATTATCTTGAATCAATCCATGACCCAGTGTATACGTATCTCAGTATTGATCACAACTCAAACTATATATATTTTGGAATCAACCTCAACCCTGTATAGCTAACTCCAACATTCACATATAGAGTGTCTATGGTTGTTCCGAAATATATATAGATGTGTCGACATGATAGGTCAAAACATTGTATACGTGTCTATGGTATCTCAAGATTACATAATATACAATACAAGTTGATTAAGTTATGGTTGGAATAGATTTGTTACCAATTTTCACGTAGCTAAAATGAGAAAAATTATCCAATCTTGTTTTACCCATAACTTCTTCATTTTAAATCCGTTTTGAGTGAATCAAATTGCTATGGTTTCATATTGAACTCTATTTTATGAATCTAAACAGAAAAAGTATAGGTTTATAGTCGGAAAAATAAGTTAAAAGTCATTTTTGTAAAGGTAGTCATTTCAGTCGAAAGAACGACGTCTAGATGACCATTTTAGAAAACATACTTCCACTTTGAGTTTAACCATAATTTTTGGATATAGTTTCATGTTCATAATAAAAATCATTTTCCCAGAATAACAACTTTTAAATCAAAGTTTATCATAGTTTTTAATAAACTAACCCAAAACAGCCCGCGGTGTTACTACGACGGCGTAAATCCGATTTTACGGTATTTATCGTGTTTTCAGGTTTTAAATCATTAAGTTAGCATATCATATAGATATAGAACATGTGTTTAGTTGATTTTAAAAGTCAAGTTAGAAGGATTAACTTTTATTTGCGAACAAGTTTAGAATTAACTAAACTATGTTCTAGTGATTACAAGTTTAAACCTTCGAATAAGATAGCTTTATATGTATGAATCGAATGATGTTATGAACATCATTACTACCTCAAGTTCCTTGGATAAACCTACTGGAAATGAGAAAAATAGATCTAGCTTCAAAGGATCCTTGGATGGCTTGAAAGTTCTTGAAGCAGAATCATGACACGAAAACAATTTCAAGTAAGATTTCCACTCGAAATAAGATTGTTATAGTTATAGAAATTGAATTAAAGTTTGAATATGATTATTACCTTGTATTAGAAAGATAACCTACTATAAGTAACAAAGGTTTCTTGATCTTGGATGATTACTTGGAATGGATTTAGAAAACTTGGAAGTAAACTTGCAATCTTGGAAGTATTCTTGATTTTATGAAACTAGAACTTTTGGAATTTATGAAGAACACTTAGAACTTGAAGATAGAACTTGAGAGAGATCAATTAGATGAATAAAATTGAAGAATGAAAGTGTTTGTAGGTGTTTTTGGTCGTTGGTGTATGGATTAGATATAAAGAATATGTAATTTTGTTTTCATGTAAATAAGTCATGAATGATTACTCATATTTTTGTAATTTTATGAGATATTTCATGCTAGTTGCCAAATGATGGTTCCCACATGTGTTAGGTGACTCACATGGGCTGCTAAAAGCTGATCATTGGAGTGTATATACTAATAGTACATACATCTAAAAGCTGTGTATTGTACGAGTACGAATACGGGTGCATACGAGTAGAATTGTTGATGAAACTGAACGAGGATGTAATTGTAAGTATTTTTGTTAAGTAGAAGTATTTTGATAAGTGTCTTGAAGTCTTTCAAAAGTGTATGAATACATATTAAAACACTACATGTATATACATTTTAACTGAGTCGTTAAGTCATCGTTAGTCGTTACATGTAAATGTTGTTTTGAAACCTTTAGGTTAACGATCTTGTTGAATGTTGTTAACTCATTGTTTATTATAACAAATGAGATGTTAAATTGTTATATTATCATGATATTATGATATATAATATATCTTAGTATGATATATACAGTTAAATTTCGTTACAACGATAATCGTTACATATATGTCTCGTTTCGAAATCATTAAGTTAGTAGTCTTATTTTTACATATGTATTTCATTGTTAATACACTTAATAATATATTTACTTATCATTTAACATAATTAACCAAGTGTATCAATATCTTAATATGATTCATATGTACCTAGTAAGACGTTGTTATAACGATAATCGTTATATATATTGTTTTCGAGTTTCTTAAATTAATAGTCTCATTTTTATGTATATAACTCATTGTTAAAATACCTAATGAGATACATACTTATAATAAAATCATGTTAACTATATATATAACCATATATATGTCATCGTATAGTTTTTACAAGTTTTAACGTTCGTGAATCACCGGTCAACTTGGGTGGTCAATTGTCTATATGAAACCTATTTCAATTAATCAAGTCTTAACAAGTTTGATTGCTTAACATGTTGGAAACACTTAATCATGTAAATAACAATTTCATTTAATATATATATAAACATGGAAAAGTTCGGGTCACTACATAACCCATTACCGAATACCAAACACCACAATGAAGAATGGCCGAACAACCCGAGCCTTAGTGAATTCGCACAACCCGATATTCACTTCTTCACCAATTCAACAACCGAGGTTGGCCGAACTACCCGAGCCTTAGTGAATTCGCACAACCCGAGATTCACTACCTCATCACAAGATGACCGAACAACCCGAGTCATCATGAATCCGCACTACCCGAGATTCACTACCCAAAATATTATGAATACGAGCAAACCGATATTCATTTCCCACACCATAACCCACGCCGTCGGGGTTATAACTCCAAATCACAATCCAAGTGATATCGTACACACAAGTGTGCAACTTGCCAATGGTGGTCAACCAAAACGCACAACCGTGCCAATTGGACCTATTACACAAGTCCATAAAAATCCACCTATATGTGAAGTGAGCTCTATAACCGAGAACTACTTCACCCGACCCGCACCCATCCTACACATACATATGCACGTAGGATATTAACACTCACCTTTTCGTCTTGATCAATGCTTCCAAGTAATCCGCAACTCGTCAATGGAAAGTACCTATTCCTTTATCATAATTACAACAACACACTTAGAGTAGATTTACAACCAACTCAATTCGACACTTAGTGCAAATTCGACCAATTGCACTCATAAACACAAAACGCGTCCAAACTAACCAATAATCACTAATCACAAGTGAACATGGTTCTAATATGCCAATGAACCCAATCTTAAGTGTTAAACACTTATCAATCTCAAAATCACCCAAAAACCCTAATTTTGACTCAATTCCAAAATTAGTCTTTCAAACACACAAAAAGGGTTCCAATACTTCCATAATCACTAATCCTAGTGATTAAACCCAAAAAGTTCTAATCATAACCAATTTGTTCACCAACCAAAAATCCACCAACAATAACAATAAACCCGATTACAAGCAACACTAAACCCACTTCATGAGTTTAAATAGGTTTATTAATAATTTAAGTTCAAACCCTAACTTGAATATCAAAATCAAACAATGAAATTCGGAGTTAGAACTTACCAAAACAACCAAAACGAAGCTAGGAACGAGGTGAACAACTTTAAACACTTGAGCTTTTGATCAAACCAAGCTTCTTCTTCTCCAAAACCCCAAATCTCTCTCTAGAATTCTCCCTCTTTCTCTCTAGAATAGTTGAGAGTGATGAATGGATGTGAAAATGATCCAAAAGTGGATCCAAACCAGTTGATAAGGCCTGAGATCCGGCCTCAAGTGAAAAGACCAAAAAGCCCTTCATTAAACTTAAAATAGAAAAAGGCAGAATTCTGTAGCTGGGCATGTGCGCGGCGCGCACACCTTATGGTGCGCGGAGCGCACCCATGTCTGGGCAAATTCTGACCTTCATTTAATTAGACAATGCTTCCTGCACTCTATGTAGCATAATTACACTTTCGTACAATAAATATTCGGGTCTTATAACTCTCCCCCACTTAGAATCGATCACGTCCTCGTGATCCTCGTCACTTAACCAAATGGACCAAATTCCATGGTCCTCAAACATACGTTCCAAACCGACCTCTACCACAATTATCATAAACTCGGAGATTAAACCACTTACCAATTACACACGTGCACGCATTTCGAGACATGCAATGCACACGACATCTGAAAACTACTACAATCTCTTAACATTCGCGAAAACATCATGTTTCCTTCCAATTTCTCTAGGCAATCCTCCCCAATGGACCGCCCTTAACACTAAATCGTCATCCGTGATTTAACAAATCCGCAAATCCGAGCATTAAAACTTGCTCAATCCCTCACATCGGGAAAAACTCAATCAATCTCTTACCGAGATATCAATCCCTTAGCGTACCCTTACCGAGTACAATGCTAAAAGCAACCAAGTCTCAACCTAAGGTCAACAACCCGAAACGATGAAGACCGAACCAAACGAAACCTTAAGGATAACACCAATCACGAAACATCCCTTGTAGTGCGCAACATGACCAATATGCAACTACCGTAACATCATAACAACGACTAAAACTGATAGCGCCCGAAACGACTAAGGCAACGCTAAACCCAAGGTGTACAAAATCGACTATTGTCACACCCGTAACAACATGTGAGCGAAACACAGCTATCGCATCACTGATCTCACAACATGGTCCTCACGACCCCACCATCGGCGTATAAAACAACCGATAGATCACACCACACGGTCCTTACGACCCCACCATCGGTGTATAAAACAACCGATAGATCACACAACATAACATGGCCGAAACAACCCGAGCCTAAACACATATGGAGGATGGTCGAAACAACCCGAACCTTAGTGAATTCGCACAACCCGAAATTCACCAACCCAATCCATATATCCCACAATGAAATGACCGCACAACCCGAGTCATCGTGAATATGCGCAAACCGATATTCACTACCTCCGCCACATAGTATAACCGAGGATGGCCGTACAACCCGAGCCTTAGTGAATCCAAACTACCCGACATTCACTACCTCAAACTATGAGTCCAACCAACAGGGACAATCGTACTACCCGAAATATTGTGAATACGAACAACCCGATATTCACGTCCCACAACACAACTCATGAATGGTACTTCCATTCTGATAACGTTATACCATACCGATATAACACTAAACCCATGATGAAGTCAGCGGACCCCGAAGGTCATACTCCACCAATCAACAATACCATGATGAAGTCAGCGGACCCCGAAGGTCATGCTTCACCAATCAACAATACCATGATGAAGTCAGCGGACCCCGAAGGTCATGCTTCACCAATCTCATATACTTTTGGCCTCAAACAACGAGTAGTGCAACATTGCGCTCTGCTACACTATAGTGAACCCTAACGGATACCACTAACCATCCACACAATCGAGCGAGAACCACCTATATCGAACATAGGCACAAAACAATAATTCTCTACAAGAGAATCCAACACGCACATCCCTTTGCCGAGGGATTTCACCTTGCTCGCCAAACACACCCATTATCTCTCAACGAGATTACCACATTATCACCTCGGTGATAATTTATATCCAAAATCATAAGTACAATTTAACCGAAATTGTACTCTATCACAAATCGACCAAAACTAGGTCCCAACACAAGTTTCGGATCTACCATAAGCATTGTCCGAATTCTCACCCTAAGGCCTCCTCGTGCGGGAGTGTAACTCCCCCACTTGGAACTACGTTCCATATCCACAACTCGTACAACCATACAATGCTACTAAAGGTAGACTTTACCCACAATTTGGGTTCACACGACCCATCACCAAATCTTGCTCCAACCTTGATCACACGAAGGATTTTAACCAATCCTCAAACACTTCGAACGAAAAGTTCATCACAAACTACACAAACTTTACTCTCGCAATCATCCAATTGCTATAGTTTGTCAACTTCCACCTAGTCACTCATGTACCTAAGGGTTTCACTTCGGTACCCTAAGTACAATGTAACCACAACATAATCGGAGTCGAACACTACGCTAGTAGGTATAAAAGAGGCACCTAATGTCGCGTCACGTAGACTCCTTTACCAACATACATCGAGATCCAAAACACTCGATCTCAAAGGTTCCAACCACCCGACGAACCTCACGGTTCATCAATTTCAACACGAGAGCGAACACGCTCTACATCCGAACACCAAAGCCCATTTCCAAGGCTTGGTAGAACATTTCTCAATCCTAAGGAATGCTTGGTTACACCAAGTCTTACGCCCTTCGCCCATTAATCAAAACGTCACCATAGGGTACTTCCATTAGGAACGTCACCCATAACAATAACATGCAAAACACTATGCAACCCACAAACCCGAACGCATCAACACATAAATAAATATTCAAAGGGCATATTTATTAAAATGAAACGTACCTCAACATCTCCTTGCGGCATTCGCCGCCGCCAACTCGGGACAATCCGGCTTGCGATGTCCCTCTTTATGACAATAGTAGCACATTCCGTCATCACTCTTCAGCATTGTGCATTCCCACAACTTGTGGCTCCTAACACCACAATTGAAACATCTAGGCGCACGAGAACTCGTCGAACCTTTCTCCACATTACTCATACTCGCACCTGCGCCCTTAGTTTTCTTACTTGGAGCACCATACGAATCAACCCTTATTTTACTTGAAAGCTCCCTAGCTTTTGATCGTGAATGTGATTCGAAACCCCTAGCCATGTTAAATAACTCCACAAACGAGTTCACTTGGCTAATGCTAATTTTGCCCTGCAAATCATCATTCAAAGTCCGATAGAAATCTTCCATCAACATCCGATCATTCCCAATATGTAGTGACCCGAACTTTTCCATGTTTATATATATTAATTGAGATTGATATTTACATGATTAAATGTTTCCAACATGTTAAGCAATCAAACTTGTTAAGACTTGATTAATTGAAATATGTTTCATATAGACAATTGACCACCCAAGTTGACCGGTGATTCACGAACGTTAAAACTTGTAAAAACTATATGATGACATATATATGGATATATATATATAGTTAACATGATACTATGATAAGTAAACATATCATTAAGTATATTAACAATGAACTACATATGTAAAAATAAGACTACTAACTTAATGATTTTTAAACGAGACATATATTTAACGATTATCGTTGTAATGACATTTAATGTATATATATCATATTAAGAGATATTCATACATGATAATATCATGATAATATAATAATTTAAAATCTCATTTGATATTATAAACATTGGGTTAACAACATTTAACAAGATCGTTAACCTAAAGGTTTCAAAACAACACTTACATGTAACGACTAACGATGACTTAACGACTCAGTTAAAATGTATATACATGTAGTGTTTTAATATGTATTTATACACTTTTGAAAGACTTCAATACACTTATCAAAATACTTCTACTTAACAAAAATGCTTACAATTACATCCTCGTTCAGTTTCATCAACAATTCTACTCGTATGCACCCGTATTCGTACTCGTACAATACACAGCTTTTAGATGTATGTACTATTGGTATATACACTCCAATGATCAGCTCTTAGCAGCCCATGTGAGTCACCTAACACATGTGGGAACCATCATTTGGCAACTAGCATGAAATATCTCATAAAATTACAAAAATATGAGTAATCATTCATGACTTACTTACATGAAAACAAAATTACATATCCTTTATATCTAATCCATACACCAATGACCAAAAACACCTATAAACACTTTCATTCTTCAATTTTCTTCATCTAATTGATCTCTCTCAAGTTCTATCTTCAAGTTCTAAGTGTTCTTCATATATTCTACAAGTTCTAGTTACATAAAATCAAGAATACTTTCAAGTTTGCTAGCTCACTTCCAATCTTGTAAGGTGATCATCCAACCTCAAGAAATCTTTTTTTATTACAGTAGGTTATCATTCTAATACAAGGTAATAATCATATTCAAACTTTGGTTCAATTTCTATAACTATAACAATCTTATTTCAAGTGATGATCTTACTTGAACTTGTTTTCGTGTCATGATTCTGCTTCAAGAACTTCGAGCCATCCAAGGATCCGTTGAAGCTAGATCCATTTTTCTCTTTTCCAGTAGGTTTATCCAAGGAACTTAAGGTAGTAATGATGTTCATAACATCATTCGATTCATACATATAAAGCTATCTTATTCGAAGGTTTAAACTTGTAATCACTAGAACATAGTTTAGTTAATTCTAAACTTGTTCGCAAACAAAAGTTAATCCTTCTAACTTGACTTTTAAAATCACCTAAACACATTTTCTATATCTATATGATATGCTAACTTAATGATTTAAAACCTGGAGACACGAAAAACACCGTAAAACCGGATTTACGTCGTCGTAGTAACACCGCGGGCTGTTTTGGGTTAGTTAATTAAAAACTATGATAAACTTTGATTTAAAAGTTGTTATTCTGAGAAAATAATTTTTATTATGAACATGAAACTATATCCAAAAATTATGGTTAAACTCAAAGTGGAAGTATGTTTTCTAAAATGGTCATCTAGACGTCATTCTTTCGACTGAAATGACTACCTTTACAAAAACGACTTGTAACTTATTTTTCTGACTATAAACCTATACTTTTTCTATTTAGATTCATAAAATACAGTTCAATATGAAACCATAGCAATTTGATTCACTCAAAACGGATTTAAAATGAAGAAGTTATGGGTAAAACAAGATTGGATAATTTTTCTCATTTTAGCTACGTGAAAATTGGTAACAAATCTATTCCAACCATAACTTAATCAACTTGTATTGTATATTATGTAATCTTGAGATACCATAGACACGTATACAATGTTTCGACCTATCATGTCGACACATCTATATATATTTCGGAACAACCATAGACACTCTATATGTGAATGTTGGAGTTAGCTATACAGGGTTGAGGTTGATTCCAAAATATATATAGTTTGAGTTGTGATCAATACTGAGATACGTATACACTGGAACGTGGATTGATTCAAGATAATATTTATCGATTTATTTTTGTACATCTAACTGTGGACAACTAGTTGTAGGTTACTAACGAGGACAGCTGACTTAATAAACTTAAAACATCAAAATATATTAAAAGTGTTGTAAATATATTTTGAACATACTTTGATATATATGTATATATTGTTATAGGTTCGTGAATCAACCAGTGGCCAAGTCTTACTTCCCGACGAAGTAAAAATCTGTGAAAGTGAGTTATAGTCCCACTTTTAAAATCTAATATTTTTGGGATGAGAATACATGCAGGTTTTATAAATGATTTACAAAATAGATACAAGTACGTGAAACTACATTCTATGGTTGAATTATCGAAATCGAATATACCCCTTTTTATTAAGTCTGGTAATCTAAGAATTAGGGAACAGACACCCTAATTGACGCGAATCCTAAAGTTAGATCTATTGGGCCTAACAAACCCCATCCAAAGTACCGGATGCTTTAGTACTTCGAAATTTATATCATATCCGAAGGGTGCCCCGGAATGATGGGGATATTCTTATATATGCATCTTGTTAATGTCGGTTACCAGGTGTTCACCATATGAATGATTTTTATCTCTATGTATGGGATGTGTATTGAAATATGAAATCTTGTGGTCTATTATTATGATTTGATATATATAGGTTAAACCTATAACTCACCAACATTTTTGTTGACGTTTTAAGCATGTTTATTCTCAGGTGATTATTAAGAGCTTCTGCTGTCGTATACTTAAATAAGGATGAGATTTGGAGTCCATGCTTGTATGATATTGTGTAAAAACTGCATTCAAGAAACTTATTTTGTTGTAACATATTTGTATTGTAAACCATTATGTAATGGTCGTGTGTAAACAGGATATTTTAGATTATCATTATTTGATAATCTACGTAAAGCTTTTTAAACCTTTATTGATGAAATAAAGGTTATGGTTTGTTTTAAAATGAATGCAGTCTTTGAAAAACGTCTCATATAGAGGTCAAAACCTCGCAACGAAATCAATTAATATGGAACGTTTTTAATCAATAAGAACGGGACATTTTAGTTGGTATCCGAGCGTTGGTCTTAGAGAACCAGAATTTTGCATTAGTGTGTCTTATCGAGTTTGTTAAGATGCATTAGTGAGTCTGGACTTCGACCGTGTTTACTTGAAAAATGATTGCTTAACAAATTTTGTTGGAAACCATATATTTTTAACATGTGAATATTATGTGATATATTAATCTCTTAACGCGTTTGATATTATGTGATAGATGTCTACCTCTAGAACAAGTCCCATTAACTCACCTAATAATAATGAAGAGTCAAATATAAATTGGAATGATTCGTGGACTGATTCACAAGTTCCCGAAGAGGAACCGGAAGAAGAGTCGGAACCGGAAGAAGAATCGGAACCAGAAGAAGAATCAGAACCGGAAGAGGAGGAACCGGAGGAGGAAATAGAACCGGTGGGGGAAATAATAAAACGGTTAAGTAAAAGAAAATCCTCAACCAACCGACCAAGGTTAATTATGGTCAATGGTGTTTCCGCCAAGGAAGCAAAATATTGGGAAGATTACCAATTCTCCGATGAATCGGATTCCAATGAGAATTCCGATGATGTTATAGAAATTACCCCAACTGAATTTAAAAAGGCAAAAGAAAATAATAAGGGAAAGGGCATAAAAATAGAGAAATCTAATTCCAATCCCGATGAACTTTATATGTATCGTCAATCCCCGAAGCCCTTAAGTTGTAACAATGACTCGGGAACCTCTAAACCACCAGGTTTTTCTAAACCAATGTGGAAAACGACGGCTCGTATTAGGGGAACATCATATATCCCTAGAAACTTGGCAAAACGAACCAAAACCGAAGAAGAAGAAACAAGCGAGTCGGAATAAGATAGTTGTATTCGTGTGGTGTAATATATGTAATATAGTGTGCTTATGCTTTATGATATATGTAAAAATTGCTTGTATTAATAAGTATTTTTTTTTATGAATCTAACTCTTGTCTATTTTACAGTATAAAAACACAAAATGGATAGACAACCCAATATTTTAAGAGATCTACCAGGAGACATGATTGATGAAATCTTGTCTAGAGTCGGTCAGAATTCTTCGGCACAACTATTTAAGGCGAGATCAGTTTGTAAGACATTCGAAGAACGTTCCAAGAATTCCTTAGTTATAAAAGGCTTTCGTTCGAAAGATGGGGGATATCACATTGGGAAATCCATAAGTTACGATGTGTTTACTTTGACGCATATATTGCGGGGAACCCAAATGCTATTTTACGCAATGGGTTAAGAAATTATTTTGACTCAATATATCCGAATATTGAACTTCGTGATTTAGAAAAAGCGGCTAACATGCAACATAAAGAAGCATGTTATTCTTACGGATTAGTAATGTTCGCTTCTCACTAAAGTGAGAACAAGAACATCGGGCTACAACTATTAAACAAAACGTTCCCACAAGTGACGGAGTCGGTAATTGGGGTAAGAAATGAGGTTTTTAGATTGTTACGGGACTGTTGGACATTACGTAACCCTCGTCCCTTTGACGACGTTACAACACGATGTCTTATCAACGGCCATAACGGTTATGTTCCACAAGACCAAGGATGGGAAGTAATCCTAGTAAAACCAGAATGCATGACTTGTTTCTGGACGTATGAATTACGTGTCTTTATTGCCTTTGCTGAACGACTTGTGTACTAGCTAGAATTATCTTCATAACCATCTTGTATCAAATTTATTGTGTGCTATATTTCATACTATATGTAAAATAAGAGGTATTGTAAGTTTGTAAAATATTGTGTAAAAGTTTGAACGCGAAATATTATTATAATCAGTTTTTCATATAGAATTGTAGTAGTTGAATTGTATATTAGCTACTAAGTATGAACTTAATGGGTAGGTACTACCCGAATTTAAACTTATAAAACGCTAATATGAAGAAAAAGCTTTTATAAATGAGTTCATATTATGCTACGAAATACTATTAACTACTCTTAATATTCTGTATGATTAACTTGTTCCATTTGACTATTTTGAAGGAAATGGCACCGACTACTCGACACACTGTGAATATGAATGAAGAGGAATTCCGTACTTTTCTAGCTTCAAACATAGCCGCAGTACAGGCTGCGCTACATGCCAACAATAACCTTAGATCTAGCAGTACAGGAAATCGTGTAGGATGCACCTACAAAGAATTCACTGCCTGCAAACCTTTGGAATTTGATGGAACCGAAGGACCGATCAGATTGAAACGGTGGACCGAGAAGGTCGAATCGGTGTTTGCCATAAGTAAGTGTACTGAAGAGGACAAAATGAAGTACGCTACGCATACCTTCACAGGTTCTGCGTTAACATGGTGGAATACCTATCTAGAGCAAGTGGGACAAGACGATGCGTATGCACTACCGTGGTCAGCATTCAAGCACTTGATGAACGAGAAATACCGTCCCAGAACCGAGGTCAATAAGCTCAAGACAGAACTTAGAGGGTTACGAACCCAAGGATTTGATATTACCACGTACGAAAGACGATTCACAGAATTGTGCCTATTGTGTCCGGGAGCATTCGAAGATGAGGAAGAGAAGATCGACGCGTATGTGAAAGGATTACCGGAAAGAATCCAAGAAGATATAAGTTCACACGAGCCCACCTCCATACAACAGGCATGTAGAATGGCTCACAAACTAGTGAACCAGATTGAAGAAAGAATTAAAGAACAGACTGCTGAAGAGGCCAATGTGAAGCAAGTCAAAAGAAAGTGGGAGGAAAACGGTGATAAGAATCACCAATACAACAACAACAGCAATTACAACAATAATCGCAACAATTATCCCAACAATCGCAACATCAATCGCAACTACAACAAACGGCCCAATAACAACAACAACAACAACTACAACAATCATCCCAACAATAATAATAACTGCAACAACAACAACAACAACAATCAGAAGCAACTATGCCAAAGGTGTGAAAAGTATCACTCGGGGTTCTGCACCAAATTTTGCAACAAGTGTAAAAGAAATGGTCATAGCGCGGCGAAGTGTGAGGTCTACGGACCAGGGGTTAATAGAATGAAAGGAACAAATGGTGTCGGAACGAGTAATGGCGGAGCAAGTAGTGTCGGAGCAAGTTATGCCAATGTAGTTTGTTATAAATGTGGAAAACCGGGCCACATTATTAGAAATTGCCCGAACCAGGAGAACACGAATGGACAAGGCCGCGGAAGAGTTTTCAATATTAATGCGGCAGAGGCACAGGAAGACCCGGAGCTTGTTACGGGTACGTTTCTTATTGACAATAAATCTGCTTACGTTTTATTTGATTCGGGTGCGGATAGAAGCTATATGAGTAGAGATTTTTGTGCTAAATTAAGTTGTCCATTGACGCCTTTGGATAGTAAATTTTTACTCGAATTAGCAAATGGTAAATTAATTTCAGCAGATAATATATGTCGAAATCGAGAAATTAAACTGGTTAGCGAAACATTTAAGATTGATTTGATACCAGTAGAGTTAGGGAGTTTTGATGTGATAATCGGTATGGACTGGTTGAAAGAAGTGAAAGCAGAGATCGTTTGTTACAAAAATGCAATTCGCATTATACGAGAAAAAGGAAAACCCTTAATGGTGTACGGAGAAAAGGGCAACACGAAGCTACATCTTATTAGTAATTTGAAGGCACAAAAACTAATAAGAAAAGGTTGCTATGCTGTTCTAGCACACGTCAAGAAAGTACAAACTGAAGAAAAGAGCATCAATGATGTTCCCATTGCAAAAGAATTTCCCGATGTATTTCCGAAAGAATTACCGGGATTACCCCCACATCGATCAGTTGAATTTCAAATAGATCTTGTACCAGGAGCTGCACCAATAGCTCGTGCTCCTTATAGACTCGCACCCAGCGAGATGAAAGAACTGCAAAGCCAATTACAAGAACTTTTAGAGCATGGTTTCATTCGACCAAGCACATCACCGTGGGGAGCTCCTGTTTTGTTTGTCAAGAAGAAAGATGGTACATTCAGGTTGTGTATCGACTACCGAGAGTTGAACAAACTTACCATCAAGAACTGCTACCCACTACCTAGAATCGACGACTTATTTGATCAACTACAAGGCTCGTCTGTTTATTCAAAGATTGACTTACATTCTGGGTATCATCAAATGCGGGTGAAAGAAGATGATATTCCAAAGACTGCTTTCAGAACACGTTACGGTCATTACGAGTTTATGGTCATGCTGTTTGGTTTAACTAATGCACCAACTGTGTTCATGGACCTTATGAACCGAGTGTGTGGACCATACCTTGACAAGTTTGTCATTGTTTTCATTGATGACATACTTATTTACTCAAAGAATGACCAAGAACAAGGTGAACATTTGAGAAAGGTGTTAGAAGTATTGAGGAAGGAAGAATTGTACGCTAAGTTTTCAAAGTGTGCATTTTGGTTGGAAGAAGTTCAATTCCTCGGTCACATAGTGAACAAAGAAGGTATTAAGTTGGATCCGGCAAAGATAGAAACTGTTGAAAAGTGGGAAACCCCAAAAACTCCGAAACACATACGCCAGTTTTTAGGACTAGCTGGTTACTACAGAAGGTTCATCCAAGACTTTTCCAGAATAGCAAAACCCTTGACTGCATTAACGCATAAAGGGAAGAAATTTGAATGGAATGATGAACAAGAGAAAGCGTTTCAGTTATTGAAGAAAAAGCTAACTACGGCACCTATATTGTCATTGCCTGAAGGGAATGATGATTATGTGATTTATTGTGACGCATCAAAGCAAGGTCTCGGTTGTGTATTAATGCAACGAACGAAGGTGATTGCTTATGCGTCTAGACAATTGAAGATTCACGAACAAAATTATACGACGCATGATTTGGAATTAGGCGCGGTTATTTTTGCATTAAAGACTTGGAGGCACTACTTATATGGGGTTAAAAGTATTATATATACCGACCACAAAAGTCTTCAACACATATTTAATCAGAAACAACTGAATATGAGGCAGCGTAGGTGGATTGAATTATTGAATGATTACGACTTTGAGATTCGTTACCACCCGGGGAAGGCAAATGTGGTAGCCGATGCCTTGAGCAGGAAGGACAGAGAACCCATTCGAGTAAAATCTATGAATATAATGATTCATAATAACCTTACTACTCAAATAAAGGAGGCGCAACAAGGAGTTTTAAAAGAGGGAAATTTAAAGGATGAAATACCAAAGGATCGGAGAAGCATCTTAATATTCGGGAAGACGGAACCCGGTATAGGGCTGAAAGGATTTGGGTACCAAAATTTGGAGATATGAGAGAAATGGTACTTAGAGAAGCTCATAAAACCAGATACTCAATACATCTTGGAACGGGGAAGATGTACAAGGATCTCAAGAAACATTTTTGGTGGCCGGGTATGAAAGCCGATGTTGCTAAATACGTAGGAGAATGTTTGACGTGTTCTAAGGTCAAAGCTGAGCATCAGAAACCATCAGGTCTACTTCAACAACCCGAAATCCCGGAATGGAAATGGGAAAACATTACCATGGATTTCATCACTAAATTGCCAAGGACTGCAAGTGGTTTTGATACTATTTGGGTAATAGTTGATCGTCTCACCAAATCAGCACACTTCCTGCCAATAAGAGAAGATGACAAGATGGAGAAGTTAGCACGACTGTATTTGAAGGAAGTCGTCTCCAAACATGGAATACCAATCTCTATTATCTCTGATAGGGATGGTAGACTTATTTCAAGATTCTGGCAGACATTACAGCAAGCATTAGGAACTCGTCTAGACATGAGTACTGCCTATCATCCACAAACTGATGGGCAGAGCGAAAGGACGATACAAACGCTTGAAGACATGCTACAAGCATGTGTTATTGATTTCGGAAACAGTTGGGATCGACATCTACCGTTAGCAGAATTTTCCTACAACAACAGCTACCATTCAAGCATTGAGATGGCGCCGTTTAAAGCATTTTATAGTAGAAAGTGCAGGTCTCCGATTTGCTGGAGTGAAGTGGGGGATAGATAGATTACGGGTCCGGAGATTATACAAGAAACTACCGAGAAGATCATCCAAATTCAACAACGGTTGAAAACCGCCCAAAGTTGACAAAAGAGCTACACTGGCATTAAAAGAAAAGATATAGAATTTGAAATTAGAGAGATGGTAATGCTTAAAGTTGCACCTTGGAAAGGCGTTGTTCGATTTGGTAAACGAGGGAAATTAAATCCAAGGTATATTGGACCATTCAAGATTATTGATCGTGTCAGACCAGTAGCTTACCAAATTTGAAGAAATGTTTTGCTAAAGAAGATCTCACTATTCCGTTAGATGAAATCCAAATCAACGAAAAACTTCAATTCATCGAAGAACCCGTCGAAATAATGGATCGTGAGGTTAAAAAACTTAAGCAAAACAAGATACCAATTGTTAAGGTTCGATGGAATGCTCGTAGAGGACCCGAGTTCACCTGGGAGCGTGAAGATCAGATGAAGAAGAAATACCCGCATCTATTTCTAGAAGATTAGTCAACACCTTCAACGGCTTAAAATTTCGGGACGAAATTTATTTAACGGGTAGGTACTGTAGTGACCCGAACTTTTCCATGTTTATATATATTAATTGAGATTGATATTTACATGATTAAATGTTTCCAACATGTTAAGCAATCAACCTTTTTAAGACTTGATTAATTGAAATATGTTTCATATAGACAATTGACCACCCAAGTTGACCGGTGATTCACGAACGTTAAAACTTGTAAAAACTATATGATGACATATATATGGATATATAAATATAGTTAACATGATACTATGATAAGTAAACATATCATTAAGTATATTAACAATGAACTACATATGTAAAAACAAGACTACTAACTTAATGATTTTTAAACGAGACATATATGTAACGATTATCGTTGTAAAGACATTTAATGTATATATATCATATTAAGAGATATTCATACATGATAATATCATGATAATATAATAATTTAAAATCTCATTTGATATTATAAACATTGGGTTAACAACATTTAACAAGATCGTTAACCTAAAGGTTTCAAAACAACACTTACATGTAACGACTAACGATGACTTAACGACTCAGTTAAAATGTATATACATGTAGTGTTTTAATATGTATTTATACACTTTTGAAAGACTTCAATACACTTATCAAAATACTTCTACTTAACAAAAATTCTTACAATTATATACTCGTTCAGTTTCATCAACAATTCTACTCGTATGCACCCGTATTCGTACTCGTACAATACACAGCTTTTAGATGTATGTACTATTGGTATATACACTCCAATGATCAGCTTTTAGCAGCCCATGTGAGTCACCTAATACATGTGGGAACCATCATTTGGCAACTAGCATGAAATATCTCATAAAATTACAAAAATATGAGTAATCATTCATGACTTACTTACATGAAAACAAAATTACATATCCTTTATATCTAATCCATACACCAACGACCAAAAACACCTACAAACACTTTCATTCTTCAATTTTCTTCATCTAATTGATCTCTCTCAAGTTCTATCTTCAAGTTCTAAGTGTTCTTCATATATTCTACAAGTTCTAGTTACATAAAATCAAGAATACTTTCAAGTTTGCTAGCTCACTTCCAATCTTGTAAGGTGATCATCCAACCTCAAGAAATCTTTTTTTCTTACAGTAGGTTATCATTCTAATACAAGGTAATAATCATATTCAAACTTTGGTTCAATTTCTATAACTATAACAATCTTATTTCAAGTGATGATCTTACTTGAACTTGTTTTCGTGTCATGATTCTGCTTCAAGAACTTCGAGCCATCCAAGGATCCGTTGAAGCTAGATCCATTTTTCTCTTTTCCAGTAGGTTTATCCAAGGAACTTAAGGTAGTAATGATGTTCATAACATCATTCAATTCATACATATAAAGCTATCTTATTCGAAGGTTTAAACTTGTAATCACTAGAACATAGTTTAGTTAATTCTAAACTTGTTCGCAAACAAAAGTTAATCCTTCTAACTTGACTTTTAAAATCAACTAAACACATGTTCTATATCTATATGATATGCTAACTTAATGATTTAAAACCTGGAGACACGAAAAACACCGTAAAACCGGATTTACGTCGTCGTAGTAACACCGCGGGCTGTTTTGGGTTAGTTAATTAAAAACTATGATAAACTTTGATTTAAAAGTTGTTATTCTGAGAAAATGATTTTTATTATGAACATGAAACTATTTCCAGAAATTATGGTTAAACTCAAAGTGGAAGTATGTTTTCTAAAATGGTCATCTAGACGTCGTTCTTTCGACTGAAATGACTACCTTTACAAAAACGACTTGTAACTTATTTTTTCGACTATAAACCTATACTTTTTCTATTTAGATTCATAAAATAGAGTTCAATATGAAACCATAGCAATTTGATTCACTCAAAACGGATTTAAAATGAAGAAGTTATGGGTAAAACAAGATTGGATAATTTTTCTCATTTTAGCTACGTGAAAATTGGTAACAAATCTATTCCAACCATAACTTAATCAACTTGTATTGTATATTATGTAATCTTGAGATACCATAGACACGTATACAATGTTTCGACCTATCATTTTGACACATCTATATATATTTCGGAACAACCATAGACACTCTATATGTGAATGTTGGAGTTAGCTATACAGGGTTGAGGTTGATTCCAAAATATATATAGTTTGAGTTGTGATCAATACTGAGATACGTATACACTGGGTCGTGGATTGATTCAAGATAATATTTATCGATTTATTTTTGTACATCTAACTGTGGACAACTAGTTGTAGGTTACTAACGATGACAGCTGACTTAATAAACTTAAAACATCAAAATGTATTAAAAGTTTTGTAAATATATTTTGAACATACTTTGATATATATATATATGTATATATTGTTATAGGTTTGTGAATCAACCAGTGGCCAAGTCTTACTTTCCAACGAAGTAAAAATCTGTGAAAGTGAGTTATAGTCCCACTTTTAAAATCTAATATTTTTGGGATGAGAATACATGCAGGTTTTATAAATGATTTACAAAATAGACACAAGTACGTGAAACTACATTCTATGGTTGAATTATCGAAATCGAATATGCCCCTTTTTATTAAGTCTGGTAATCTAAGAATTAGGGAACAGACACCCTAATTGACGCGAATCCTAAAGATAGATCTATTGGGCCTAACAAACCCCATCCAAAGTACCGGATGCTTTAGTACTTCGAAATTTATATCATATCCGAAGGGTGTCCCGGAATGATGGGGATATTCTTATATATGCATCTTGTTAATGTCGGTTACCAGGTGTTCACCATATGAATGATTTTTATCTCTATGTATGGGATGTGTATTGAAATATGAAATCTTGTGGTCTATTATTATGATTTGATATATGTCACGACCCTGCTTTTTCCGTTATCTTTTTCCGTTAATTATTTAACGACCGTTAACTGTTAGTGTGCCACGTCATTTCCATGACCTATATTATTATTTTTGTAATAATATATATATAATAATTATTATGTGTTATGTGGATATATGTATTCATATTTTAAATTATACGTTTCTACGTTCCGCGGATTTCCATCCGGCGAATCTTTTCGGTTTTTAAACCAACGGTCGAGCTTTCTGGATTTTTAAATCCTAAATATTTTAAATATGATATTTTAAGGTCATATTATTAATAGGTGTATTTATATTTATTTTTCGTCGCGCGTTCGTTATCTTTCCGGATTTTTAATCGCGTAAGTGCGTTTTCGCGTTTCGGGTTTCGTTCGGGCTTTCGGGCCATCAGGAAATCCACATTTAACAAAGATGGGCCAAGTGGGACCCACCCCACTCAACCCATCGGCCGAATCAATGGAAGGGAGTAATACTCCCTTGATTTTTCATTTTGTAATTATTTTGTAATTCATCAAAAATACCAAAAACCTAAATTCTATTTTTTTTCTCTCAAACCCTCTCCTCTCCTCCCTCTTTGTGCCGTCACCATCACCACCATAAACCACCATCTTCATCAAAAAGCTAGCTTGGATCAAGAGATCATCTACATAAACGTGTTCCTCTCTTCGTTCTCTACGCGATTACATACTTTGATTCTCGATTAGGGTATAAACCCTAACCCTAGAACTTTCCATATTTATTTATATTTCTGTATTTTGATGTTATATGATTAGTATGATATGTATAAGTTGTTGTAATGTTGTTTGAATGCGTAGAATTACTCGTTTGCGTATGATTTCGGTTTGTAAATTTTGGACAGCAGTTTGATTCGTATATTCTGACTATATAACTGTTATGAATGTTAAAATAAAGTACATAAATGAGTTCCTCTCATCAAGACATTAATTTTAGACTCCGGATTCATGTCGTTTCGATTCCCGGAGCCCTAGATATGCTTAATTTGGTTTTTGTTAAAGATTGAAAGGTGTTCTTGGCATGAACAAGGTTGGGTCCGACTTTGTGACCATCCTTGGTGTCTTTAGGGTGCCTCATTTGGTTAGGACTGATGGTGAGACGAATATTCATGTTCGGGTCACCTAAATCCGAGCCACGGTTCACCCGTTTTGCCCGAATTACTGTTTGAGTAAAATGATTTTCCCAATTGATGTCATGGCTGATATCCACGACCTAGGGACTGTTCTTGGAGTGTTCTTGAGTTCATAAATGTGTCGGGTGGTTTGAGTAGGTGAAGTTGCATATGTGGCTTGCCCGAAACCGACACCCGGGGCTCAAGATACGACCCGGCGAACTTTTAAACTTAAAACTTATGGTTAATGATTAAACTTATGATAAAATTTATGGAATTCATTATTAATTAATTACTTATGATAAAAGAAGTAATTATTATTATTTAAAACATATGATATAAATATTTATTATATCATTTAATTATTAATTATAATTTAATTAACATTTTAATTAAACTTATGATTAGTACTACTTTTATTATTAAAGGAAAATACTTATGATAAGTATTAAATTTGTTTTTGAGAAATTATTAAAAGACTTATAATAAATATTAAATAATTATTTAATTATTATAAGACTTAATTATTATTTAATTATGACTTAATTATTAAATACTTATGATTTAATAATTTTAATTAGAAACTTATGATATGATTAATAATTCATTATTAATTAATAATACTTATGATATGATTTAAAATTTATTATAAATTAATAATATTTATATTATGATTGATATTTAATTAATTAATTAAATACTTATGTTATACTAATTATAACATTTCAACTTATATTAACTTTAATAATTCATTTTATTTAATTAAACTTATGTTAAGACATTATTATACACTTTTGACTTTAAATAACATTATAACCTATGTTATTATTATAACTTACACTTTTAAAATTAATGTTGACTATGTTTGACCAAGGTTGACTTTTGAGTTGACTTTCGGTTGACTTTGACTTTCAGTTGACTTCTGTTGACTTTCTAAATAAGGAAACTTTCCTAACTTCAAAACTTTCTAAAAATAGAACTTCTAAATTTGGAAACTTTCCAAAAATAGAAACTTTCCAAAAATAGAAACTTTCCTAAAATAGAAACTTTCCTAAAATAGAAAACTTTCCAAAAATGGAAACCTGCTAAAAATAGAAACTTTCTAAAAATAGAAAGTGTGTGTCCTTATGCTGTTCCAATCAAACCGATGCTTGTTGAGTAATGTTCTATGCCTACTTGCAACATGTACAATAGCTATCATACTAAGACTTGGCCTAAGTTAGTTATTTATTTCGACCTGCTTTATTTATAGGTCGGCGTTGTGATCTTTCTTGATCACTTTACTTTACGTGCTGTTCGCTTGTTTGTGAGATTTCTTCAGTTGCTATTTAAGGTGAGTTATAGTCCCGTTTTTACATACTTTTCAAAGTATATTTTTGGGATGTGATTACATGCAGATTTTTATTTACGTTTAGACACAAGTAACAGTTAAATTTAATTATTCATTGTGAGTTGGACAAAAATATTCCCTAGTCTGGTAACTGTAATCATTGGTTTCTACCGGTGAACGCGAATCCTACGGATAGATCTATCGGGTTTGACAACCCCATTTCGAGCTAGTCGCGCTAGCAATTTATAATCGGAATGTTTAGTACTTCGTAATTTGTTGTAGATACACTGTCCAAGTGTATATTTTTTATTGTGTTTGGCAAGGGTAAATAAAGGGTTAAGTGGTTACCAGGTGGCTCATTGATAATGGAATAATGTTTAATGTTTTCTAACATTTTTAAATCTTGTGGTCTAAAGTTTACTTATTTATTTAAACCTATAATTCACTCAACCTTTGTGTTGACAGTTTACTTGCATGTTTTCACAGGTACTTGAGTTATTTGATGCTTCCGCTGTCGTTAGAAGAGTCTGCATGCATTTGGGCAGATTTTATGAAACTATTTATGAAACTTAAGTTTGCATTCTATTTTGGATAATTTAAATTGTGGGTTTGTTGGCAATGTTTTGTGTCAACTTTTGGTTTCATATTATGGTTGGTTGGTTTTCAAACTACTTAATTTGGTTTGTTTCCTTTTTGGGGAACATTTTGAAATAAAAGAATGCAACTTTGTTTATTTAATTCATTTAAGTCCGATCAAGCTGTGGGACCAACTGACGGATCCGTTAAGTGTTTTGACGGGGTCGTCACATGTGGTATCAGAGCTCTGGTTGTAGGGAACTAGGCGGTCTTAATGTGGTCAACCCGTGGTTATTAGGGTGCATTAGAGTCTAGTCTACAGCCCGACCATTTTGCTATAGCATTATTATGCATTTCATTTCGTATAAGTTATATTATTAGCTTTCATATCTTTTGGTATATGGTTTGCGGTTTTGCTGTTTGCAGATGTCGACTTCGAGCGATAACTCTGTTGCTGCTCCTGCTCCACCGTCTCCTGCTAGACGTCGTGCTAATCAACCGGAGATCGATGATCCTGTTCATTACTATTTTTCTACCATTACTCATATGAACCGGGCTTATAATGAGGTGACACGTATTAACGCCCTTAGTGATTGTTTGCGCACCTTGCCACATAATGAAGTTATGGACGAGATCCGTGCCGACATGGGTAACTTTATCACTTTCAAGCATAGGGTTGAGGATGCGAACCGCAAGCGTGATCGAGAAGTTAATGCTAAGTTCGAGGCTCTCGAGAGCACTGTTCGTGTGTTGAAGGAAGAGTTGGATGTTGTGAAAGGGAAGTTGCGTAAGTATGAGGATCCTGCTGAGACTCATGCTGGACCAGCTTATCACACCCGCTCTAAGCGAATGTGATGTGATTATTCATATTGATTATCTATTTCATCAGACTTAATGTCCTTTTTATACATACATTTTGGGTTATGTACGGCGTTTTGCCGAGGATTTTATTAAGATTTTGTTATGGGATATTTTTCATTATGTATGGATGGTTATTTTTATGACATCTATTATCATTATCATGTTTTATTTCTGATGTTGTGGCTCTTGGCATGTTATATTATGCGTAATATATGTTCATGTATGTTAGGTGCTATGTATGTTGTATGATGTTATCATAAAATATGTATGCATGTGATGGTTATTTCTATAACAATCATAACTGTCATGTTATTACTCATAGTGTTAGTTGACTAATATCTTAATGGTTAGTCTTTTCGTGTTTTGATCTATTCCTTTATGACACTAGTATTATTCTTGGTACTAACGGATGTGTTATTCTATTTTGAAGATCATGCCTCCAAGAGAGTCCACTGAAGCGCGTATGCAACGCCTGATCAATGAAGGAATTGCTGCTGCTATGGCAGCAAATGCTGATGTTAACGCCAATGTGAACAACAACGTGGGATGCTCCCACAAAACTTTTATGGCTGGTCGACCTCAAGAATTCAGTGGTACGGAAGGACCAATAGGGCTTACTCGTTGGTTCGAGAAAATCGAATCTATTTTCAGGGTCAGTCGGGTCCGTGAAGAGGACAAAGTTAGTTTCGCTAGTTGCACTCTCAAGGATAGTGCCTTGACATGGTGGAACAATCTGGTTAGTAGTTTGGGAAGCGATGTAGCCTATGGTTTGGCCTGGAATGATTTTAAGGAAAGATTGATCACCCGCTATAGACCTCGGGGTGAGCTTAAGAAGCTAGAGGTTGAGCTCAAGAATTTGAAAATGCATGGCACCGAGTTAGATGCCTATGAACGAAGGTTTTTCGAGTTAACTTTGCTGTGTCCTAGCGTTTATGCGGATGAGGACCGCAAAATTGAGGCTTACATTGATGGTTTGTCTGAGAAGATTGAACACGGGGTTGAGTCCAGTGAACCCCAGACTATTGAGGCAGCTATGACTATGGCCCACAAACTTAATGACAAGGTGTTGAGAAGAAGCAAGACTACAGTTGTCGAAAGTAGTGAGGAGGTTGTCAAGAAGGCTGATAATGGGAAACGAAAGTGGGATAACAACCGCAATCAAAACCAAAATCAGCAGAAGAAACAGGATACCTCAGGTGCTAACAACAGGAATCAGCGTGTGTGTCCTCGTTGCTATAAAGTTCATGATGGTTACTGCACAGTTACTTGTAAGAGGTGCTCTAAGCAAGGGCACATTGCTAAAGATTGTACAGTGCTTTTGCCGGGGTCTGCTACTCCCGCGACTGGTGGTAATAATAATAATGTTGGTAATAGAGGTGGTAACGGTAACGGTAATGGGAAATCGAATAATGGAGGTAATCCAAGGGTTTGTTATGAGTGTGGGAAGCCGGGGCATTTTCGAGATGCTTGTCCCAACAAGAAGACTGCAGAGACTGCACGCGGCCGAGCGTTCAACATTAATGCTAAGGATGCGGAGGAAGATCCTAAGCTTGTTACTGGTACGTTCTCAGTCGACGATTTATCAGTTTATGTGTTATTTGATTCAGGGGCTGATTTAAGTTTCGTGTCGAGTAAATTAAGTCCGAGAATCAAAACGCCGTTAGCTCTCTTAGACAATACTTATGTTGTTGAAGTAGCTAATGGTAAGGAACTTACTGCTAAGACTGTACATCGTAAGTGTAACATTAATCTGGGTGGTAGGGATTTCGAGATAGATTTGATACCGATTGAACTTGGTAGTTTTGATATTATTATTGGTATGGATTGGTTGTCCGCGAACCGTGCCGAGATCGTCTGTTATGATAAGGCTATTCGTATTACTGATGTGATTGGAGAGCCACTGATGGTCTTTGGAGATAAGAAATGCACACAGTTAAACCTTATTAGCTGTATGAAAGTTCGTAAACATCTCCGTAAGGGCTGTCATGCTATCCTTGCTCATGTTGTTGATCCTAGTAAGGAAGTAAAGAACGTTGATGACGTTCATATTGTTAGGGATTTTCCCGAGGTGTTTCCCGATGACTTACCTGGCCTTCCGCCGCAACGCGCGGTAGAATTTCAAATTGATCTTGTTCCCGGCGCTGCTCCTGTAGCACGTGCTCCTTATCGTCTTGCGCCTTCTGAACTTCAAGAATTGTCAAGTCAACTCCGTGAGTTGTTAGACAAGGGTTTTATTCGTCCTAGTTCGTCCCCTTGGGGAGCTCCTGTTCTGTTTGTTAAGAAGAAGGATGGTTCTTTTCGTTTATGCATTGATTATCGTGAACTGAATAAGCTCACTGTTAAAAATCGTTATCCTCTTCCGAGAATTGATGATCTGTTCGATCAGCTTCAGGGTTCTTCTGTTTATTCAAAAATTGATCTTCGTTCTGGCTATCATCAGTTGCGTGTTAAAGAATCTGATGTTTCGAAAACTGCTTTTCGCACCCGTTACGGTCACTTTGAATTTCTTGTTATGCCGTTCGGATTGACAAATGCACCTGCTGTGTTCATGGACCTCATGAACCGTGTGTGTAGACCCTATCTGGACAAGTTCGTTATTGTTTTCATCGACGACATCCTTATCTATTCTAAGAGTGATGTAGAGCACGAAGAACACTTGAGGTTAGTGCTTGATTTGTTAAAGAAAGAAGAGTTGTACGCTAAGTTCTCTAAGTGTGCTTTTTGGTTAAGAGAAGTTCAGTTCCTTGGTCATATTGTTAGCAAACAAGGAATACAAGTTGATCCTGCTAAAATTGAGGCGATTGAAAAGTGGGAAACCCCGAAAACTCCTACTCAAATTCGTCAGTTCTTAGGTTTGGCAGGTTACTATCGAAGGTTCATCCAGGAT
This sequence comes from Rutidosis leptorrhynchoides, assembly GCF_046630445.1. Classification (NCBI taxonomy): domain Eukaryota; kingdom Viridiplantae; phylum Streptophyta; class Magnoliopsida; order Asterales; family Asteraceae; genus Rutidosis; species Rutidosis leptorrhynchoides. The sequence continues at coordinate 142,852,597 of NC_092334.1, read as the reverse complement.
TTCTCTCGTATAGCGAAACCTCTGACTGCTTTAACGCATAAAGGGAAAAAGTATGAGTGGAAGGATGAACAGGAGAATGCTTTTCAGATTTTGAAGAAGAAACTGACTACCGCTCCGATATTGTCTCTACCGGAGGGTAATGATGATTTTGTTGTTTATTGTGACGCATCACGACAAGGCTATGGTTGCGTTTTGATGCAACGAAAGAAGGTTATTGCGTACGCATCACGTCAGTTGAAGATTCACGAGCAGAACTATACAACTCATGATTTAGAGTTGGGGGCCGTTGTTTTTGCACTTAAGATTTGGAGACATTATTTGTATGGGGTCAAGAGTACTGTGTACACAGATCACAAAAGTCTTCAACATATCCTCGATCAGAAACAGTTGAACATGAGACAACGAAGATGGATTGAGATGTTGAATGATTACGATTGTGACCTTTTGTATCACCCGGGTAAGGCCAATGTTGTGGCTGATGCATTGAGTCGTAAAGAAAGGACTGAACCTCGCAGGGTTAGGGCCTTGAATATGACAGTTAGATCAAACCTCGCAAGGCAGATTCTTGAGGCACAACAAGAAGCCTTAAAGGAAGAGAATTTTGTGAAAGAGAACGTAAGAGGTATGGCTAAGAAATTCGAGATTCGAGCAGATGGTACTAGGTACTTTGTAGGACGTCTTTGGGTTCCGAAGTTTGGTGAACTGCGACAACTTGTTTTGGATGAGGCTCATAAGTCTAGGTACTCTATTCATCCTGGTTCAGGGAAGATGTACCATGATCTTAAGGAGCTGTATTGGTGGCCAAATTTGAAAGGTGATGTGGCTACGTATGTGGCTAAGTGTTTGACCTGTTCTAAGGTCAAAGCTGAACATCAAAAACCGTCCGGATTGTTGGTACAACCAGAAATTCCCGAGTGGAAGTGGGAAGGTATCACTATGGATTTTATCACTAAGTTACCAAGAGTTTCGGGTGGCTACGATGCGATTTGGGTGATTGTAGATCGACTCACTAAGTCGGCTCACTTTTTGCCAATTAGGGAAACCGATTCCATGGAGAAACTCACCCGTTTGTATTTGAAAGAGATTGTTTCGAGGCATGGTGTTCTCGTTTCTATAATTTCCGACAGAGATAGTCGATTTGTATCGAGATTTTGGCAATCGTTGCAAGAAGCCTTGGGCACTAGATTGGATATGAGCACCGCTTATCATCCTCAAACGGATGGTCAAAGTGAGAGGACCATTCAGACATTAGAAGATATGTTGCGAGCTTGTGTGATTGATTTTGGAAATGGGTGGGATAAGTATTTGCCGTTAGCTGAGTTTTCTTATAACAACAGCTACCACGCAAGTATTAAAGCCGCACCGTTTGAAGCTTTGTACGGTAGGAAGTGTAGATCTCCTATTTGTTGGAATGAGGTTGGGGATGCTCAACTTACAGGTCCAGAGATTATTCACGAGACTACTGAGAAGATTGTTCAAATTAAAGAAAGGTTGAGAACTGCTAGAAGTCGGCAAAAGAGTTATGCCGACAAAGGAAGGAAAGATGTTGAATTTCAAGTTGGTGATCGTGTTATGTTAAAAGTTTCGCCTTGGAAGGGTGTTATTCGTTTTGGTAAAAGAGGGAAGTTAAGTCCTCGTTTCGTGGGACCGTTTGAGATCATTGAAAGAGTTGGACCGGTGGCTTATCGTTTGAAGTTGCCACAAGAACTCAGTGCTGTTCACGATGTTTTCCATATTTCGAACTTAAAGAAGTGTTTGGCTGAATTTGATCAGACTATTCCTTTGGAGGAACTTCAGGTTGACAAGCAATTGCATTTTATTGAGGAGCCAGTTGAGATCATGGACCGAGAGGTTAAGACTCTTAAACAGAGCAGAATTCCTATTGTTCGGGTCCGATGGAACGCTAGACGCGGTCCCGAGTTCACTTGGGAGCGTGAAGACCAAATGAAGCAGAAGTATCCGCATTTGTTCTCAGATGCCGAGTCAACCCCTGCGCCTGCTTAAATTTCGGGACGAAATTTCCGTAACGGGGAGGTACTGTCACGACCCTGCTTTTTCCGTTATCTTTTTCCGTTAATTATTTAACGACCGTTAACTGTTAGTGTGCCACGTCATTTCCATGACCTATATTATTATTTTTGTAATAATATATATATAATAATTATTATGTGTTATGTGGATATATGTATTCATATTTTAAATTATACGTTTCTACGTTCCGCGGATTTCCATCCGGCGAATCTTTTCGGTTTTTAAACCAACGGTCGAGCTTTCTGGATTTTTAAATCCTAAATATTTTAAATATGATATTTTAAGGTCATATTATTAATAGGTGTATTTATATTTATTTTTCGTCGCGCGTTCGTTATCTTTCCGGATTTTTAATCGCGTAAGTGCGTTTTCGCGTTTCGGGTTTCGTTCGGGCTTTCGGGCCATCAGGAAATCCACATTTAACAAAGATGGGCCAAGTGGGACCCACCCCACTCAACCCATCGGCCGAATCAATGGAAGGGAGTAATACTCCCTTGATTTTTCATTTTGTAATTATTTTGTAATTCATCAAAAATACCAAAAACCTAAATTCTATTTTTTTTCTCTCAAACCCTCTCCTCTCCTCCCTCTTTGTGCCGTCACCATCACCACCATAAACCACCATCTTCATCAAAAAGCTAGCTTGGATCAAGAGATCATCTACATAAACGTGTTCCTCTCTTCGTTCTCTACGCGATTACATACTTTGATTCTCGATTAGGGTATAAACCCTAACCCTAGAACTTTCCATATTTATTTATATTTCTGTATTTTGATGTTATATGATTAGTATGATATGTATAAGTTGTTGTAATGTTGTTTGAATGCGTAGAATTACTCGTTTGCGTATGATTTCGGTTTGTAAATTTTGGACAGCAGTTTGATTCGTATATTCTGACTATATAACTGTTATGAATGTTAAAATAAAGTACATAAATGAGTTCCTCTCATCAAGACATTAATTTTAGACTCCGGATTCATGTCGTTTCGATTCCCGGAGCCCTAGATATGCTTAATTTGGTTTTTGTTAAAGATTGAAAGGTGTTCTTGGCATGAACAAGGTTGGGTCCGACTTTGTGACCATCCTTGGTGTCTTTAGGGTGCCTCATTTGGTTAGGACTGATGGTGAGACGAATATTCATGTTCGGGTCACCTAAATCCGAGCCACGGTTCACCCGTTTTGCCCGAATTACTGTTTGAGTAAAATGATTTTCCCAATTGATGTCATGGCTGATATCCACGACCTAGGGACTGTTCTTGGAGTGTTCTTGAGTTCATAAATGTGTCGGGTGGTTTGAGTAGGTGAAGTTGCATATGTGGCTTGCCCGAAACCGACACCCGGGGCTCAAGATACGACCCGGCGAACTTTTAAACTTAAAACTTATGGTTAATGATTAAACTTATGATAAAATTTATGGAATTCATTATTAATTAATTACTTATGATAAAAGAAGTAATCATTATTATTTAAAACATATGATATAAATATTTATTATATCATTTAATTATTAATTATAATTTAATTAACATTTTAATTAAACTTATGATTAGTACTACTTTTATTATTAAAGAAAAATACTTATGATAAGTATTAAATTTGTTTTTGAGAAATTATTAAAAGACTTATAATAAATATTAAATAATTATTTAATTATTATAAGACTTAATTATTATTTAATTATGACTTAATTATTAAATACTTATGATTTAATAATTTTAATTAGAAACTTATGATATGATTAATAATTCATTATTAATTAATAATACTTATGATATGATTTAAAATTTATTATAAATTAATAATATTTATATTATGATTGATATTTAATTAATTAATTAAATACTTATGTTATACTAATTATAACATTTCAACTTATATTAACTTTAATAATTCATTTTATTTAATTAAACTTATGTTAAGACATTATTATACACTTTTGACTTTAAATAACATTATAACCTATGTTATTATTATAACTTACACTTTTAAAATTAATGTTGACTATGTTTGACCAAGGTTGACTTTTGAGTTGACTTTCGGTTGACTTTGACTTTCAGTTGACTTCTGTTGACTTTCTAAATAAGGAAACTTTCCTAACTTCAAAACTTTCTAAAAATAGAACTTCTAAATTTGGAAACTTTCCAAAAATAGAAACTTTCCAAAAATAGAAACTTTCCTAAAATAGAAACTTTCCTAAAATAGAAAACTTTCCAAAAATGGAAACCTGCTAAAAATAGAAACTTTCTAAAAATAGAAAGTGTGTGTCCTTATGCTGTTCCAATCAAACCGATGCTTGTTGAGTAATGTTCTATGCCTACTTGCAACATGTACAATAGCTATCATACTAAGACTTGGCCTAAGTTAGTTATTTATTTCGACCTGCTTTATTTATAGGTCGGCGTTGTGATCTTTCTTGATCACTTTACTTTACGTGCTGTTCGCTTGTTTGTGAGATTTCTTCAGTTGCTATTTAAGGTGAGTTATAGTCCCGTTTTTACATACTTTTCAAAGTATATTTTTGGGATGTGATTACATGCAGATTTTTATTTACGTTTAGACACAAGTAACAGTTAAATTTAATTATTCATTGTGAGTTGGACAAAAATATTCCCTAGTCTGGTAACTGTAATCATTGGTTTCTACCGGTGAACGCGAATCCTACGGATAGATCTATCGGGTTTGACAACCCCATTTCGAGCTAGTCGCGCTAGCAATTTATAATCGGAATGTTTAGTACTTCGTAATTTGTTGTAGATACACTGTCCAAGTGTATATTTTTTATTGTGTTTGGCAAGGGTAAATAAAGGGTTAAGTGGTTACCAGGTGGCTCATTGATAATGGAATAATGTTTAATGTTTTCTAACATTTTTAAATCTTGTGGTCTAAAGTTTACTTATTTATTTAAACCTATAATTCACTCAACCTTTGTGTTGACAGTTTACTTGCATGTTTTCACAGGTACTTGAGTTATTTGATGCTTCCGCTGTCGTTAGAAGAGTCTGCATGCATTTGGGCAGATTTTATGAAACTATTTATGAAACTTAAGTTTGCATTCTATTTTGGATAATTTAAATTGTGGGTTTGTTGGCAATGTTTTGTGTCAACTTTTGGTTTCATATTATGGTTGGTTGGTTTTCAAACTACTTAATTTGGTTTGTTTCCTTTTTGGGGAACATTTTGAAATAAAAGAATGCAACTTTGTTTATTTAATTCATTTAAGTCCGATCAAGCTGTGGGACCAACTGACGGATCCGTTAAGTGTTTTGACGGGGTCGTCACAATATATATAGGTTAAACCTATAACTCACCAACATTTTTGTTGACGTTTTAAGCATGTTTATTCTCAGGTGATTATTAAGAGCTTCCGCTGTCGCATACTTAAATAAGGATGAGATTTGGAGTCCATGCTTGTATGATATTGTGTAAAAACTGCATTCAAGAAACTTATTTTGTTGTAACATATTTGTATTGTAAACCATTATGTAATGGTCGTGTGTAAACAGGATATTTTAGATTATCATTATTTGATAATCTACGTAAAGCTTTTTAAACCTTTATTGATGAAATAAAGGTTATGGTTTGTTTTAAAATGAATGCAGTCTTTGAAAAACGTCTCATATAGAGGTCAAAACCTCGCAACGAAATCAATTAATATGGAACGTTTTTAATCAATAAGAACGGGACATTTCACAATATACTCCGGGCAAAAACGAGCCTTCGACATAAAGGTCGTCTTTAGAGTACTCAAGTCCATCGACCCTTGTTGCAAATTTCGCAACTCATTCCGCATTTCCGACAAATCGGCTGAAGTCCGGAACTCCTTGAAGAATTCCCTCTTAAACTCGTCCCATGATAACGCCATAAACAGTTCACCACCGACAAGATCAATCTTACCATCCAACCAATCCTTTGCTCTACCCCGCAACAAACTAGTAGCGAGTCTTGTCCTCTTCTCGGGAGGACATTCAATCGTGCGAAAACACCCTTCGACATCCGAGATCCAAGTGGTGCTTACCAAGGGATCCGGTTTCCCATCGTACATCGGAGATTTAGTCCTCATGAAGCTCTTAAGACAACGCTCCATTTCACTACTACTCCGAAATTCGGAATACCTCATATCCATTCTTTCTTCCAATGCACCCATTTGCTCCGCAACGGCGACCGCAACTCTAGTATTAAACTCCTTGTCATTCGTCTCGATCTCGTTTCGCGTCGCCATTCTAAAGAATGCAAAACGATTAGTCCACGAACGTATAAAACCATACGCACCATACCGCCCCATCTTGCTAAACACTCGTCGTACATCACTTGTTAGACACGATTTGCACCCGTAATAAGGTTTGCAAGTTCTTATTACGCACACACGCCGTATCAACTCGTTAGTACAACGACCGCTTCGCTCGATGATATAAACAAACACAAACAAAATTCTACGCGATATAAACACACGCGAGAATTACACCACAACACAATAATATATTAATAATATCCGCATTACTAATATAAACGCTAGTCCACCTACAAACAATGCACTAACTATAACCCATTCCGACCCATAATCCTACAAGTCCCGCAACAAATTAAGCACACACAAAAGTCTAAGTCTAGGCACCTATCTCAAGTCACCTAAATCCCTTAGACCATGCTCTGATACCACTTGTAACAACCCAACCCGTTAACCGACCAAAAACGTAGCATAAAAAAAAATTAAAACTGAGCTGTCCAGATGGGGTGCGCGGCGCGCACAGGGCCTGGCAGCCCGCTGTCCACTTTTTCCAATTTTCCCAAAAAGATCTCTTGCTTCCCGACACTTTTAGACCAAACGCTCTTCACAACAATTTACATTAGTTAAAACTAACACGTTCCAATAATAAAATGATTTTTACGAGATCGGGCCCACATCGGCCGTTTTACGACTTTTGTACAAACTACATGTTTTCGACCACATGATTTTTAACACAAAATAAAGACCGAGCATGGCGATTGGGGATACGCTACCCAATCCTAATCAATCCAAAAGCAAGATCTTCTAAAGCAACTATGCGAGTCCACTAGTTCACGCTTACCCGAGCCACCGCATCCATGCAATCTATAAAAATGTAAACAACGAGAGGGTAAGCTAACGCTTAGTGAGTGAAAATATACTACATACATATATATGCATAAAATGGACACGCCACACAAATAATAAAATACCGCATACCGGAGCATCCTAGCATAAAGGCGAGCTAATCTAAGCATACCGTACGATCACTAAGCAACAAACAAAATATGCATCAACAAACATAAGTTCACCAACGACGATGTGAACAACGCCAAGAAGCTACACCCGGAGGGTTAGCTACATCACGACAATAAAACAATATATATATATATAACAATATATAAACGAATAAGGTTAACCCCTTAACCCATTACCGAATACCAAACACCACAATGAAGATTGGCTGAACAACCCGAGCCTTAGTGAATTCGCACAACCCAATATTCACTTCTTCACCAATTCAACAACCGAGGTTGGCCGAACTACCCGAGCCTTAGTGAATTCGCACAACCCGAGATTCACTACCTCATCACAAGATGACCGAACAACCCGAGTCATCATGAATCCGCACTACCCGAGATTCACTACCCAAAATATTATGAATACGAGCAAACCGATATTCATTTCCCACACCATAACCCACGCCGTCGGGGTTATAACTCCAAATCACAATTCAAGTGATATCGTACACACAAGTGTGCAACTCGCCAACGGTGGTCAACCAAAACACACAACCGTACCAATTGGACCTATTACACAAGTCCATAAAAATCCACCTATATGTGAAGTGAGCTCTATAACCGAGAACCACTTCACCCGACCCGCACCCATCCTACACATACTTATGCACATAGGATATTAACACTCACCTTGTCGTCTTGATGAATGCTTCCAAGTAATCCGCAACTCGTCAATGGAAAGTACCTATTCCTTTATCACAATTACAACAACACACTTAGAGTGGATTTACAACCAACTCAATTCGACACTTAGTGCAAATTCGACCAATTGCACTCATAAACACAAAACGCGTCCAAACTAACCAATAATTACTAATCATAAGTAAACATGGTTCTAATATGCCAATGAACACAATCTTAAGTGTTAAACACTTATCAATCTCAAAATCACCCAAAAACCCTAATTTTGACTCAATTCCAAAATTAGTCTTTCAAACACACAAAAAGGGTTCCAATACTTCCATAATCACTAAACCTACTGATTAAACCAAATTACAAGTCCTAATCATAACTAATTTGTTCACCAACCCAAAATCCACCAACAATAACAATAAACCCGATTACAAGCAACACTAAACTCACTTTATGAGTTTAAATGGGTTTATCAACAATTTAAGTTCAAACCCTAACTTGAATATCAAAATCAAACAATGAAATTCGGAGTTAGAACTTACCACAACAACCAAAACGAAGCTAGAAACGAGGTGAACAACTTTAAACACTTGAGCTTTTGATCAAACCAAGCTTCTTCTTCTCCAAAACCCCAAATCTCTCTCTAGAATTCTCCCTCACTCTCTAGAATAGTTGAGAGTGATGAATGGATGTGAAAATGATCCAAAAGTGGATCCAAACCAGCTGATAAGGCCTGAGATCCGGCCTCAAGTGAAAAGACCAAAAAGCCCTTCATTAAACTTAAAATAGAAAAAGGCAGAATTCTGTCGCTGGGCATGTGCGCTGCGCGCACACCTTATGGTGCGCGGCGCGCACCCATGTCTGGGCAGATTCTGACCTTCATTTAATTACACAATACTTCCTGCACTTTATGTAGCATAATTACACTTTCGTACAATAAATATTCGGGTCTTACAGCAAGGCCAAACGATATAGCCTAATGAAGCCCTTCATCTAATACTAAGGAGATGCTTGGAAACACCAAGTCTTACATCCTTCCACACCTCGATAAAACCACTACTACAAGGGATATTCCATTAGGAATGTTACCCCATAATCCACAATTCACTAACACAATCATCATTATACGGGTCCCACTCCCATGAGTTTAACGACCCGAAGACTCCTCGATTCGCCAATTCCAAGGCGACTCCCAACAAGAATCCTAACACGATTCTCTAACCACACACTCTACCGAATGTAACTCAAAACTACAATCATTAGACTTGTCGCATTCCATTACGGAATTCAAGTCTTCGTCGCACACACCCACACCATTATGGGTTATCCTAGTTACGATGGGTAACCACAACCAATGACAATCTCAATAGTGCACCCACTACTTAGGGTGACTACGCACGCTCCGAACTCGTGAGTTCGCTCACTCACCTTAGCTAACTGAAACCACCGTAACAATTTTCGACTCGCAATGAATCCGATGTGACAACAAGCACAACACCCGAGACCACTATATCCTAGAAACCACTAAAGATTCCTAACTCGTCCCGATTCTACCCCAACCATGCCACGTTTCCTCCACTCGGTACTCGTCATGTCATGCTTGGCACCAAGATACACGATTGTAATAATGGTGATCATTCACTATTACAATTGCGTACCTTATCATTTTTGCATGGTCACGCAAAGTACTTTACCCGGACTGACGCAACATTCACACAAAATAACACGCGATAACTCGTATTACCTGAATGACCAAAGTCCTTACCGTGAACTTGAACACTCAAACCGCTAAACATGTGAATCTCTCCAATAGATTCGTCTCTAGGACACCGCACCAATAGATACCTGTATATACACACCAATATATAATATAATAATAAACGTACACAAATACACCACAACAACAAATCAACCTACAACCTAGGTGACTACCATTAAAACAATGTCCAAGTTCGCCTACTTACATTAGGCACTAGCAATCTAAGGCACTAATTTACACACAAAATAAGGCCCCACATAATCACGCTTTGGATAAACACAAGTCCTAGTTAGTCACCTACTCTAAGGCATTAACAAATCTCAATCCGACCCGTATTCCTACAAGTCCCGCAAATAATGCATAACCGCCAATAAGTCTAAGACTAGGCACCTATTCCAAGGCCACCTAATTCCCTTAGACTATGCTCTGATACCACTTGTAATGACCCCAAATCCGTTTACCAAAAATGTAGCACATTTTTATTTATTTATAAGTTTGGTCCCAATATCCTGTAAATAATACATAACATTTTCAACTCTGTTTTAACCAAAAACATAATATCATAACGTTACGTTTAACAACTTGATATAACCCTTGGTACACAAATGACACATTACATAATCATTTGTAACAATGACCCAATTACACAAAACATGGGTTAATACTCAATAACCCAACCCAATACCAAGAGCATAATCCCGGGGACTGCCAAATCCCCAATCCGCGTCCAAATCTCTGAAAGCTACCCCATCGAGCCCAAGCGCTCCTACACATCTAGTCTAAAGACTAGCGAACCTTACAATCACGATACCTGTAAAAAGGTAAACAACGAGAGGGTTAAGCTAATGCTTAATGGATGCAATAATTATACACATACATATATAATTTACCTACTTGCAATCACATACACAATTACCTCATACACGCTAGCAATTTATATAGCATATCATCGCAAAGTATAACGCTAAACCTTCAAGACCACAAGCTAGCACAACCAATAGCATATATAACTCGAACAATACAATATGCTACACTACAACACATAACCATGGTCAACCGTTAGTGTACAACGACATATATCACTAACCCTTGGGCGGTAACGACAACACATATCCGTTCATAACAACTGTTAGTGTACAACGACATATATCACTAACTCATGGGTGGTAACGACAACACATATTCGTTCATAACAACCGTTAGTGTACAACGACATATATCACTAACACATGGGTGGTATAGACAACACATATCCATCCTACACAAATAAATACATTATATACATACACGTATAATTATTCCACTCACCTTGGAATGCCCGCACAAGTCATGTATAATATGATCTCCGTCCTCAAATCCGAGCAAATAACCACCTATATCACACATAGGTACAATATACACATAAATAGCCATTCGGTAAGAGAGAACCCGAAACAAACATCCCTTGGCCGAGGGTTCAAACCTTGCTCGCCAAAACCCGCCCATTTAATGCCTAATGGATACAAACCAATTACCACTTCGGGTGGTAATTCAAACCCACTCTGCAAGTACAATTTAACCCAATTTATACGTAACACCAATTAGACCAACCTAGGTCTTAACACTAAATTACTACTTAGGTAGTAATCATTTCAAACGTTATTTACACCAAAACCCCAACACGTGCAACATTGACCCATATTTCATTTGACCACGTTTGACTTATTGTTAAAATACCAATTTAACTCAAAATCACTTCCAACGATTAATTACATCTAAAAATGTCCTTTAACACTTAACAAAAGCGTTTAAATATCTATTTGACCAAAACTAGTGTCATCATAAATTTTTGACCCAATCCAAAGTCAACCCATTTTGACATAAGTCCCAAAAACATCCTTAATCACTAACGACTAGTGATTAACCTTCCAAAACACCATTTAATACTTGATTCAAATATTTATATACTCGATTCATCAAATCTTGACCCAAAACATAATTTGACACAAATCAAAGTCAATACCAATTTTGACTAGTATACAAGTTCATATGAGCATCCAAATTCACCAATACACTTCCAATCTAGTGACTACCACCCATAACCATGACAAATACCTCTAAATTCATCATCAAACCCTAAACACACAATAATCGGGTTCACTTACACTAACAATACAACAAAACCCCCAATTTCATGAGAAATGGGGTTTATAACCCTAACTAGCTCAAACCCCAAACATGAACAAGAATCATAAACAACGAAATTTGGAGTTAGAGCTTATCGCTAGTATCAAATTGTAGCTAAGAACGAGGAGAACAAGGTTGCCTCTTACGCTCTCGATCGAATCCCGCTTCCTCCTTTCCAAAATCCCTTTTTAATGATTTGAGGAATTTATGTTTTGAGAGAAAAGTGAGAAAGAAAAAGAAAAAGAAATGAAATAAATGAATAAGTGGACCAGAATTGGGGCTTAAATCTGTCCCATACGTGGAATGACCAAAACGCCCTCGAAAAACCTTCATTTTACGAAATTTCGGACCAAACACCCAGAAGGGTCGCGCCGCGACCGAACCCCTCCGTGCCGCGGGTTTTGCTTCGGTCTGGGATCCATTTTGTCGAGCTGCTGTTGCCAAACCCTTTGATTCTCCACGCCGCGACCATCGAGTCCTGCGCCGCGACTGTAGGCATACTTTGACCATTTTTTCATGCACCACAACCCTTCCACTCGTATATGCTTCGCACGCTTCATAATTGCAATGTACGATCCTAAACATGCACTTATAACCCTTCATCATTTAACTCACGTACACAATATACATGCATGCAACGTATATACATACATATATATATTCATTATATATATTTTCTATACATATACGTACACGTGTTTACACGTATCGTTCCAACGCTTGAATACTTTCATAATCTCGCCATGCATATACGTGTATATATATATATATATATATATATATATATATATATATATATATATATATATATATATATATATATATATATATATACATTCCCATGCACTCATCTATTCTCATGCATGCGTTCACGTACATCATAACTTCATGTCACAACTCGGAATGATATATCATTAGGTCCATCGTACGCCCTATATATATATATATATATATATATATATATATATATATATATATATATATATATATATATATATATATATATATATATATATATTCATTATACGTCGTACGTGCTCTACATATACACATCGTATGAATAAACGAGTCTTACACTTGAAGATTCTGAATAGAAAGCAACACCACATACCCCCGACTCCAGAACAACACGACTACGTAAATACACTAGACGGCTCATCAATAGGAGTGACCCGTTAAGGTGGCATATTAACGATCCTTAAGGTCTAAACTTTCTTAAGCATAGCTAGAATAAAAGGCATATCGTAACCGAGAGTCATGATGTGTTTCGATGCTTTCGTTAATGATTGGTAAACGATCAGTTAGGTTCTTATTTAAAAGAAAGTCAACCATGATGAACACCATGGCCAGATTTACAAGTGTAAGCTCCATGAACACGTTCGGTTATCCTAACGGTCCAATCCTTTATGATATAAAAAAACAGTTTCTCAATTAACTAAAGAATCCCTCAGGCGATGTGCAATGCCTGAGACCGCGTTATGGTGTAAATGTACATTATCCACACTGAAACCGTTTCCATGGCCATATATAACAGAGGCATAGAGTACTACAACCGGTGTGCCTCCTCATATACATGTGATGTTTAAATGCTACTGACTACAGTGGCATAGCTTGAGGCGAACCGTGTACTCCAAGAGTCAATCAGAGTTTCCATTTACAAAAGATCACCTACCAGAATACATAGTGTCAGTTGACGTACTACAACTGGTGTGCCTCCGTCAAGCGCACTATGTATCCGGCAGAGTTTTCTTAGCAAGGGGTGAAAACATATAGTGTACTCTGAATCGGGGATCGCTACTTCCTAATAACAGAGCCTATAACCACATTCTATTAGTTGGAAAAGCGATTGAGTGTAGTCATAATCGGAGAGCATCGTAACAACATCACATTAGACATTCAGTATTTCAACATCGTAACTAACTACGGCATAACATACACTAAAAGATAACTACTCGCTAATCATGGCAACAATATCATCTATCAATAGAATAATGAAAGACGTTATAAAAGATAGTATAAAAAGATAAGAGTACCATTGATTAATCGAGCTCTGAAAGTACAAAAGTGACAACTTCGGATGCACCTCCAATCGTTTACAGACTCTGTTTAACACCTACTCTAGGTAATTATCGCTAACTGATAATTATTATCATAATCATAGAGAGAAAAACTATAGAAAGAAGTGCGATTGAAAGTAAATTGTGTGTTGAAATGGATGACAAATGAGCCTATTTATAGCATTTTTCTGAGCCTGGTAGTCCGTGAAGAGTGCCCGTGTAAATAACGGCAGCCCGTGAAGAGTGCCCGTGCAAACCCCATGGTGGCCCGTGGAGAGTGCCCGTTTAAGCCTTGTGCCCGTGGAGAGTGCTCGTGCACTTGATCTTCTGGCAGCCCGTGTAATCTTGGTGGCAGCCCGTGGTAGGCCAGTTGGCAAATCGTGTAGCCTTGCTGGGCAGTCCGTGTACTTGCTGGTTTGGCTTATTTCCGAGGTCGTAACTTGATTTCATCGTTTTCGCTCTACATTTTTCGTTTTAAGTCCGTTTTCTCTGATTCGTTTTGCAATGCCCTTGTAATTACTTGGTCTACCAAATAAAGAGAATAACCGCCATATTCTTCGATAAAGTAGAGTACTTTATTATTTTTAGGGCTTGATATTGCGTATAAAAACATGTCGTTTTTGTCGATATCATGAACATTATGAAAATCATTATTAATCTAAGTGCAAACACATTATCACCAAAAGAGGCTGAGAATGTGAAGAAAGTTAACATCAAAACACTATGTATTGATGATAACCGAGTTTGCAAATCATTGACACATATGAACATTATGAAAATAAGTGTTCATACAATTGCAAACACATTGTCACTAAATAAAGGTAAGAATGTGAAGAAAGTTAACATCAACGCACTCATGTAGTAATGTTAACTAAGTTTGTATAACATTGATTACACAATTGAGTCATTTATACTTACACTTTAAATTGAGTTAAAGTGTTATTGTATAGGAAATGGCAAGGACCAATGATAGTGAATCAAGAGATAAAGGCATTTATGATCCACCCAAAGGTGCAAAAGCACAAATTTCTTATAACAAGAGATGGATCAGTTCCAGAAAAATTATAGAAGGAAGAACGGTAAATTGTAGTGCATTTCTTGAAGCAATTAATAAATTTCCTCATCTGGGACTAACTGCATTCCTTTTCTCAGAAGGACTCGTATATCCAGAACTCGTGAAAGAGTTCTATACCAACTTCATTTTCGAGAATGACAAAGTAAAATTCCATCTCAACAAACAATGGCATGAAATCTCTCTAGAGTAATTTGGCACAATTTTGTGTATTCCTACCTAAGGGATTTGCTTCTACAGTAGGAATCATAAGCTAGAATTTTTGCCCGAGTTCATAAAACCAACCAATGTCCTGAGCCACTTCTCCAAACCAAATGATGATCACTCAGAAACTCTTATAAGGGATGGATGGGAAGGGATCTACTACCTAAGTTTAATATCTGGAACAAAATAATAGATCACAACATCTATTGCAAAGCAGAAAATTATGGAAATGTTCATGTCACTCACATATTTGTCATGTGGGCTATTGAATTTGATAAGACCATCAATGCAACTTTCCTTATGTCCTCACGAATGAACAAAGTGATCACTGAATCGACTAGAGCACTTCCCTATGGTCTACATCTCAACTTTCCTTAGTTGTTTGCACATCTCAAGATCACCCATCACATCTTGCATGTTCCCTCTCTTGAACCAATTAACAAACTCACTACAGTCAAAAGAAGTAATCAACCAGAAACATCTCGTAAAAGACATACAAGCTCGTGTAGCGATTCAGAAGATATTGACAGATACGAACCTGGTGAGGCATACGAGAAGGAAAATTGCTTCTGAAAGTGAGGAGGACAACATGGAGGAAAATTATTAAGAATTCTTGAACATGAACAGGAATGCAAGGTTTGGAAAAATTCTTGATAATGAAGTGAAGCTTAGAAAGAACAACTCCGAAATCAAGAAGGTCATGAAAGATATGTTGAAGGCGCTTTCATGCAAAGGAGTGTAAAAGGAAGAAAGGAAATGTTTTTAGATTTCTATTTGTGAGACTTATGCTTACAAATGTTGGTTTAATAACTATGTGTCTAAAATAGATTAGCATGCTTAAGTTACAAAAAAATCAATAAGTCTAAACCATAAAAATTAAACATACTCTGTGCGGTCAACACCACAGTCGACCGCAGACAGAACCGTGGACAGTCTGTTGAAATTCTGTCCTTCTTAAATACACTACAAAATTACAAACATCAATTAAAGTGCTTTCAGAAGTCAGAAAGAGGTTATCACATAACATAATTTCTCATCTCTAAATATGGCTTTGCACATCAAAAGACTCATTTACACCAAATTGGAAAGAAAGCATTGAAGAATGATATCTTTGGAG
The DNA here is from genome assembly GCF_046630445.1 of Rutidosis leptorrhynchoides. Taxonomy (NCBI): domain Eukaryota; kingdom Viridiplantae; phylum Streptophyta; class Magnoliopsida; order Asterales; family Asteraceae; genus Rutidosis; species Rutidosis leptorrhynchoides. The sequence continues at coordinate 142,836,274 of NC_092334.1, read as the reverse complement.
TTGTCCAAAATGCTTATAAGAATCACATCTTGAAGCAAATAAGTCCACCACCATCCAAATCAAATTCAAAGGATGAGACTCATATCAGAAGGATGAGAAGTATACACCCATCAATTCTCGACATACCTTCTTGCTAACTTCTTCACAATAAAATGGGATACTTTTCTCAGCCTGAAAGGACCATTGTACTCTCTTCACGTCTGAGAATTCTATACAAAATTTTTCTTTTCACATGATGAGAAAATACTATTTTCTCTCTATGGAAAAAGCTACTCTCTGTCACTTCAAAAATTTGGAAACATCATGAAAATTCCAAGTAAAGGACTAAAGTTCTTTCAAAATCCAAACTCTTTTGATGAGTTCCCTGATTGGATGGAAAGAGACGGTGTCCTTGAAACATTGTGTGATGGATCACTCCAACCCAACTCTATCAACACTGATGGACTTCTATGTCTTCATCTCTATTCAACATATGATCTTTGGTAGCAAGTTATTACCATAAATATCTATGGAAAGGGAGAACATCTCTCGAGACTAAATGACAATGAAATTACTCTTCTATGGTGTCTCTCGAGATCACTTGAGGTAAACATTGCATATCTTAAGGCGTCAAAAATGCAAAATGCTGCTCAAAACTCTCATATGCTTCTTTCTTATGGTCTTCACCTGAACAAACTATTTGCATATGTTGGACTAAACACCCCCTTCCATTATGCTACTCAAATATCCTCGTGCCCAATCAGCAGAGCCTCGACAAGACCATTCTATGAATCATCATTAGAGGACCCTCCAAATTTTAACTCTCTCTCTCTCCTTAGGAACAACGAAAAGTAATTAATAGAAACACTCTGAGAATTGGATGTTTCTTAACCAAGCTTGAAAACATCATCAAGGGTAGTCATCACTTCTCTCATCACAACACTTAGATCTATGCCACCATCATGCAAATCTCTAGTGAGATACTATAAATGCATGATCCTATCTTGTACTTCTCTATTTTATGAATGAATAAATGTTTAAGATTTGTGTGTTTTATGTTTGGTGATTGTTAATTTCCACCATGTATTCAAGGGGGAGCATTGTTCTTAGGGTGCGCTTAATTCCAGGGGGAGCTAGCCTTTTTGCTTCGACAAAAGGGGGAGAAAGTTATGGATATAAGTGATGTTAACACTTGCATATTTATAGATAAATATCCATCATCACTTATGTGTTTGTCATCGTCAAAAAGGAGGAGAATGTTGGTTTATGCTTAACGATAATATTAATCTTAACGAATGATAATAAGTGTTTTGATAATGATACACGCACATAACCAAAAGTGATGGTAAATATCTTGACATAAATATACAAGTTTACTAATTCACACTTACTCTAGAAAAAGACCAAACCAAATGAAGCTTAGAGTAAAAATATTAGGGAAAACAAAAAGAATACAAAAGTCAGGTGGTACACGGTTTGGGTCCGGAGTCGACCGCAGGTCAAACCGTGGGTGTCCTGTACCTTGGTTTATGAGAAACCGGGTATACGGTCGACTCCACGGCTGATATTTTTTCATTAAGTAATGGACGTATATAACTGAAACAGTCAAAGTAGTTTTTCTCACCTCGTATAACTAATATTGTTTCATTAAGTAATGGACGTATATGTTGGGAAGTTATCCCACATCGGCCATGGGACAAAACAAATGCATCAACATAAGTCTAAGGGGAAGTACCTCTATCACTAATTGGTTTTAGAAAATGACGAACTCTTGGACTTATATGTTAGACATGTTGTTCGGGCTATACGATTTATCAATTCTGTCATGGTATCAGAGCTTAGGTAAGCGGTTTTACAAAGCGAGTCCGAGTCAGGCCCCCATGTGTGTGCCGCCGTCGCTACAAAGAGATCGAGTGAGGCCATTATTGTGCCGCCATCTCTACAACCGTTCTACGCCTCGATGTGAGGGGTGTGTTGGGAAGTTATCCCACATCGGCCATGGGACAAAACAAATGCATCAATATAAGTCTAAGGGAAAGTCCCTCTATCACCAATTGGTTTTAGAAAAGGATGGACTCTTGGACTTATTTGTTAGACATGTTGTTCGGGCAATACGATTTATCAATTCTGTCAGTATATGTCTGATTACTTCTTTAAACTTCTTTTTCAGCCTTTAATCGCTGGTCCATTAGGCCCTATACCTAACGCGTCTTCATCTATGGTATCTGTTATGGAATGTGATAGAATGCAAACTCCGTTACCATCAACAATCTTGGAAATTATGCCTTTCTTTTAATAACACTTCTGTTTATAGAAAGCTTATGTTCTGTTGTATATGTTAATTGGGCAAATTGTCCAAAAAGGTAATATAAATGTCACTTTTTTTCAATAAAGGGTATATCCATTTTTTTTGCTCATAAAGGAGTATGATTTCAATTTAGTGCGTAAAAAGGTGTGTGATTGAAAAATAGTTACGATTGAGGTAATATCTGACATGTGTCATTGTATTATATTATTTTATGCTTACATGTATATTCCATGTCAATATTTAAAAACGAATTTTTATTTTTATTGCTTATGTGTATATCCCATGTCAACTAAATCATCATTAATATTCCAAGTGTGATACTTTCATTGCCACATCATTAATATTATTTTATTCAATTTTAACTTATTACAAAAAAAAGAAAGAAAAAATTAAAGTGGTCAAACAAGCATGATCTGTAACTTCACCAAAATTCAACCATATCTCCATCATCCTTCTTCCACAAATTAAAAGTTAAAATTCATAAATACAAATTCAAATCACACAAATTAAACCCAAATTGCTGAGAGAATCCATGTTTTGCTATCAATCTCTGTTGGGCCTTAATGATGTTAATAAGTTGGGCGTGTAAGTTCTCATTGCGCAAGTTGCTTCCGGTACGTGTATTTGACGGAGATTGTGGAAAGATATTATGGCCGTCATGAGAGTGAATATAGTGGGGCTGGATATATTTGTTGTTGGTTACCATTTTTTTTTTTTTATTTAATTGGACCTGGGGCTGAGATGATATGGCAGCAGCAGATAAAATCCTTGGAAGCAATAGATTTGGTGTTAGATACAATCTCTGAATGGCGAGCATAAATCGGCAGCGAAAAAAAAAAAAAAAAAAAACCTTCAAAATTGAAGACTTGCTGGGAGAAAAGCTATTGGTTCTAAGAATAGGTAGTATATGCCAAGCAACAGTAACGAAGTTTGTGGCAGAAAGTAATATTTGTATGAGAAGAATAATAATTGTGTTTCTCCCATTTTTTTTTTTTTTTTTTTTTAAAGTTTGTGTTTATGTGATTTTAATGTGCCGTTTGTTTGTGTTTGTATATTATTGATTTGTAAAGAAATTTATGGCAGCTACAAGCGGTGGTGGTGAAGAGGGAGATGGAGTGTTGAAGATGGAGAAAGAATCATAGTCATTAAATTGTAAAAATTAAGAAAATGATAAAATGCTAGTCATTAAATGAAATATGACATGTAAATACACATCATCAATAAAAATTATTAAAAAAAATCCACTTTGTCACATGTTACCCCAATTGACACTATTTTTCAATCAGACACCCTTTTACGCACTATATTGTAATCAGACTCCTTTGTGGGCAAGAAAAAAACGGATATACCCTTTATCGGAAAAAAGTGACTTTCATGTTACCTTTTTGGGCAATTTGCCCATGTTAATTCAGGCTACTGCAGAAAGCATTAAGGCTGTAGTCTGTAGATATTAGGTGCCAAGTGCAGCTAATGCGTATTATAACAGGTTAACTCAGGTTGTATCAGGTCAAACGAGTCAAATAAAAAATATCTGAAAGTTCAAACGGGTCAAAATTTTCTTAACATGTACGTATTTTGATACATACGGTGTAATAAATCATTTAACCTGAGTCTGCACCTTTTGTGACATAAAAAACATCGATCTTGACCTAAACTATTTTGATCAATTACTCAACTGGTCTGCCCACCCGTATCACCACCTATACATCTGATTAGCATACTTCAACATATTTTTCAACTTCTGATAAGTCCTATTTCATGTTCAGTCAACTACATCTACACAATTGTGGCAACCTACAAATGGTGACCTCATGTCAAATGATGTAAGTGAAAGTAAAGCCGCTACCCGCTACTTCAGGTCATGCCAACTTTCATGCCTCCGCCGCCTGCAGCCACCTACTTGGCTTTTCATCCTCAAGACAACAAACATTATTATTATTATTATTTTTTTAACTGCCAAAACAACAACCTTGTTGCCATTGAATGGAGGCTTCTAGCATCTTGATTTACAGTATTAGGGTTGACGAGGTAATTGATACGGAGTATTGTATTTATCATAATGTTGGTGCACAATGGCGACGTATTAAGTAATTTGGTCAAGGTCGCAAAGATCGCTACTTGGGGAGTGCTTGGCCGGGACTTTCTAGGGAGTACTCGATATTGACCAAGTTTGACTTTGACCGATTTTACGAGTTTTGGCCGAGTTCTGACCCATTTTCTGAGTAATTCCGAATTTTGGCGGAGTTTGAACGAGTACTCGCTGAGTACTCCCGAGTTACAAAAACGAGTAGTAGCCGAATAATTCCGAGTTGTGCAAGCCTGAGTTTGGTGATTGCCAGTTGTATTCTACTTGACATCACTCTTCAGATAACTCACTCAACTGACCCTTGTTTCATTGGTTATCACATGCTATCTTTTAATCTCTTGTACTCCATGGCAGGTGACATTTTATATTGATGGTTGAAAATTAAAGTCTTACCTTTGTTTGTTTTATTAGGTCAAAGTCAAACTCAAACGTCATCAGAAACAGATTATGGGGCTTGCTTTTTCAGAGACTTTAAACTCCCTGGTTTCATCTGGAACTGATGCTCTGTTTATATTTTATGATTAATATTTTTATGATCAAATAGTGGTCTCCAAGAGAATCTCTTTCTGCTGGAATTGTCAACTGCGATATTCTCATGTGACGGCTTGCTTGTATACACTGTTTTTTCAGATGGTGCTGTTGGAGTTTTTGATGCTGAAAGCTTGACGCTTCGATGTCGAATAGCGCCTTCTGCCTACATATCCTCATCAATTTCCAGGTATTTGACACATGGATTTTTATAATATAATCACAGCACAATAATAAAATGAATTTGGAGGTTTGCTTGCATAAAATAATAAATACACTTTGTGCAACTTTCACTCATTACAGATTAATCCTGACCCAAATCAAACACATATATGGGTAAATTTGTTGAAATGCCTCATCTAATCACGTGTTTTATTTTTAATGGCAGCTGCAACAGCACTGCGTATCCTACGGTGATTGCTGCTCAACCGTTCGATCCCAACCAATTTGCTCTTGGAATAAGTGTTCATGTTCATGTTATTGAGCCAGCTGATGTAGATCCCAAGTCGGGGAGGTTTAAGTGTTTAACAACTCAGGAGAATGGTACGATCGCATCATCCAATCCTTCGAATTCTGCGATTAATAGTCAGCCATCAGAGACACCATCTAGATAGAGGTACAGAATAGCTATGGTTTACACCCAATACCTTTAGTATAGAAAATATTGTACATGTTAGATAACACTTTTGGTTTCCTTGATAGAGAAAAGAGATTAGACGTGGCTTACTATATATATACCTTAACACTATCATAGCATCTATGTTTATTTTAATTATCAATATCAATATCAATATATTCAGGGAGATCTTAGTTTCAAATTTCACTAACATCGTAGTAACCTAAATAGAGAACCTCGTGTTTACCCTTTTAATATTGAACTACGGAAATGACCCGTGAAACCACGGGTTTGTTTTAATGAAATAGTTTAATGATATGTTTAGGTATTAAGTGAATGTAAATGTTAAAGTCATTTAGTTTAATGACCCGTGGAACCGCAGATTCCGACTAAGAAACTTGTCATTGTTTTTACAAATATATTGATATCATTAACTTGCTCAGAATAAATGAACTACATTTATTCTCCCACGACATTCTTTCAATTTTCATCACAATTGTTATTTTTCTTGTCATAAAAGTGTACATTAAAACATTTTATTAAGACATATATTTTGTATACATATGTAACGTAATTAATCCCGTAAGAAAAACCCACAATTGCTATTTTGTGTTTAAAAAATTGACTAATGAATGATATTTTGTTGTGTTTAAGAAATTTTATTTTAAGTATGTTATAAGAGATTTGTTATTCCCACACAAATATATCACACAATATCAGCCACACTCTGACTTGTCATTTAGCCACACAAATTATTTTAAGTTATTATTTAGTTGTTTCTCGATCGTTCGTAGGTGGGTTACCACCAGGGGCGGAGCTTTATAAGGGCACGAGGGGGCCCTCGCCCCTCCAAAAGTTTCTCCAAGTAATGGGATTTTGTAGCCCTTTGAGTTACGAATGTCTGAGCTTTTGAATTAACTAAATCGGAGTTCGTATGAAGAATATATGACGAAAATGGTAAAGGCTTGCAGATTTTGTTTACATCAACAATTTGCTTTATTCTTTCATATCTCATGGGCATTTTAACTTAAAATCAATCTAAAACTAAAGTTTAAGAAGTTAAATTAAATTATGTACAATTAGGGTCGATATTATCATCTAAAATGTGTATAAAATTTACAATTTTTCCTCATAACTTTGCGTTTTTTGTTGCTAAAAAACATATCACACATTCGATAAAATCTTGCCCCTCCAACTAATAGGTTCAAGCTCCGCCACTAGTCTTACCACCAGCTAAAGTTTCTCGATGGCTCGCATCTATTGGCGGGTTGCTCTAGGATTTGTTGGCTAACAGGAGTTCTTTTCGATTTTCTAGTAGCGGTCTCGAGGAGAGTGTTCTTGGGTTCCCAGCGAGCGATTCTTGTTGCTTGTTGACTAATTTGAGGGTGTGTTCGATTCCCTAAGAAGGTTGTAGGGCGAGTTTTGCGTTGTCAGACTCGGTTCGGGCTTGGCTATTTTTGGTTTGATTCTGGTTGGCGGTTGCTGTCATGTTATTTGTTATCTTGTACGGGTTTGTTAGTTTGTTGGCATGTGTACCCAATTATAATTTTTCAATTTAGTCGTTCATGTTGAATGCTGGTTAGTTTTAAACAAATTGTTAGATCTATTTCACATGTAACTCCACCCTTCTAGTTGGGACGCTCGCTGCTTTTGATACCAGATAACACATCTTCTTCATCGGTTCCTTGCTGTCGTTTTTAACTCCCTTGTGTCGCTGCCTTTTCTTTGCTTTTGATATGGTGATCGGTTCATTTGCCAAAGGCTTCGCTTCATTTCATACGCCGCTCGCTTTGTTAACATGTCAATCCAAGTGGCCCCTCGACCGTGAAAGTTTAACTACACGACTTGTTATGATCCCATGGAACCTCCTCGGGTTTGGGTTCACTTCTTTTAGCAGTTTGAAGGAGGTCCTTGTTTTGGGTATATCCGTATATATCGTGGTTTGCGGTCGTAGTTCATCGATGAGTTCTGCTTTTAGTGTGAATTTAGGGTTTTAAAAGGTGTTTGATCGACGGACTGATGCGTTAGGCGGCGGCTTGGGGGTGTTCCACCAATATTATATATGAAGAAAAACCCAGACTTATAAGTCTCCCTCATTCAACCTATTAGCTCTACAACTTACTAACCAAATTCTCATCCAACAATTTCCACCATAAGCTACTTAATTTATACTCATTTAAGTTTTTAAATCATCTTCAAAATCAACTATTTCACTCTTTTAATATTTAATAACTAGTTTCAACTTTAAATGTGACTTTTCAAAATCAACATACTTAACAGCAACAACATCAAATAAGGAAATATCATAGATTCCATGAAATTTACAACTTTATAGCTTTAAACTCCTCATTTAACACTACTTCTAAAAAAGTATCAATATACGAGTATATTCGTTTTCTACATCAAGATGGATACAAATTGCAACCTAACACCCACTAAACCCTCTTTTCTTCCCAAAACTCATAAACTAGGGTTCATTCATATGAACCCTAACTTTCAATATTCGGAATACAACGCTAGATTAAGGGTTTACCTTTGATTAACTAGCTTCTAGTTTATAAACTTTGAAAGATCAATGTTTCCTTCCCCTATGACACCAAAAACACCACCACTCTCAATTCTCTCAAACTTTCTCTCAAATGTGTGTGTATAAAAAGGTGAAAATTAAATGAATTTACACCCTTGTCCCACAACTTTGATACGTAGTATTTGTTAAAACTGAGCCCTCAATATTACCTTTTAGTCAGTAAGTTTCCAACTTTATTTAAATTTCATCCTGAACTTATTTAAATAATTTTTTAATTTTACCCTTACTTTTTAGTAATTTTTTATTTAAATGCATAAAGTAAGAGCATAAAAGTACTTTATCTTATTATTCTTATTTATTTGTGAAAGTGAAAAATTAATTTAGGCCAATAAAAAAATAACGAACAATAAATGGGATGGAGAGAGTAATTCATAATATTAAAGTATACTTAGAGCGTGTTTGGTGAAAGTAGTTGAAGCTGAAATTTGTAGTTGGACGTGGAGCATATAGCTAGAGTTAGTAGCTGGAATATATTTTTAACCTAGAAGCCGGAGTTTATTATTTTTATAAGTGTTTGACGAAGTACTTCGAGTTTATAGCTGCAAATTTACTTTCAAGAACAATAAAATATATGATAAATAATTATATTTAGGATAATTATGTAATTTTTCATTTCATAAGCTATCAACTTAATTTATAAGCTTGTTCAACTAGCTTATTATCCACAACTTATTTTTTTTATAAGCTATAGAATTTTTATAATCCAGACAATGTTATTATATTGAAGTTTTGAAAGAAAAAAAAATTACTCCCATAAGTTTGTCAACACATCCTTAGAGACCATCGAATATTGGTTGAGTGGTAAAAAATTTTAGTTGATTCTGAGCCTGTATCATTGAAAAAATATGTGCATATAAAATTTTTGTTCAAATTGTACATAAATTCAAAAGTAGTATTAAGCAACAGTTCGTCTCCGATAATAGGTGTAAGTAACTAGGGGAGGTGAATAGTTACTTAATACGTTTTTAACACTTTATCGATTGATCACCAAATTCGATTCAACTTTGATCAACCTACTCAACTCAAACTTGATGTGTGTAGTGTATATGTTCAAAATGATAAATAAAGTAATGTAAAGAACATAGACACAAGGATTTATAGTGGTTCGGGTGGATGTTAACTAATTCACCTTAATCCACTCCCCGATTACACTAATCGAAATTTGTTGCTTCACTAAGCACTTTTCTCCAAACCCGGTGGAGATCCGATTTACAAGTCTTCAACTTCTTTGGTAGACAACAAACATAATCTTTCTATCACTTTGAAAGATCAACTCTAACCTAGATCAACTTCTCTTCACCTTGGACAAGTATTAATCTCCAAATAAGATTAATCAACTTCCTAAGTCCCTTTAAGGAAGTAGATCACTAAGCTAGCCTATGCTTCTAATAATTGAAGTTACAAGACTTATACACTTTGCAATGATGATCCTAACACAATACTAGGACATACATTACATTAAGTAAACTCACAAGATAATTGATTTTGATTAGTAAGTTTACAACAACCCAATTCTATATCTATAAGATCAAAGAATCTTCTCTTGTTTGATCATATTTGAGTAGTAATTGATGCACTTGTGATCACTGGAAATAAGCCATTGAAATATGCAAGAGGGTCAGCTTCAAATGCTCTTAAATGTTTGTCTTTTATATTGAGATTCAAAAAGTAGCCGTTGACACACGGTTGACTTCACGGTCGATCGTGGTGCGACCGTGCGTGCTCCAGTCCAAATTTGGTATCCGTTGTATAGCCGTTTGACTCAAATTTGAACACCACATTTTGGCACCTTTACTCCTTCTAGCACCTGCAAAAGAAATCAAACATCCTATACAAGTACTATATGCATTAAGTGTGTGAGATTTGGTCTTAATGCATGAAAGTGACTAATCATTCCAAAAGTGATAAACCCAACATTCTTGGAGAAGTGTCTTGATTGATATTTTGGGAAATCTCAGTTTGGTCAAGACTTAGTTAGTCACTTTAATGCCCTTAGTTCAATTCTAAATACTAGTCACTATGTCATTAACTTCCTAGTTTCAATTAATCACAAGTCATGTTCTTTTTAAGTTTAGTTAGAGATTAATTGAATAATGTCTCTATATGATAATCATGAAGTATGTAGAGAAATCAAAGTTAAGTCATAAGCAATCACCCTTAGTTACTTAGACTAGACCAAATAGACAATTGAGTATACTTTCATTGTGAACCATTTTACACTTAATCTATTGGAGTAGGTTAGTCACTTGAATCCTAACTAATGAGCACATAGCAAACATATTAATCAAGTTGACAAGTTTATGAGTATTAACCATATTGACAAGTAGCAAGTAATACTCACATAGAAAGAGATAGTTATTCTAGGATCAATCATATAGATACTTGCACAACTTATAATTCAAGCACTTAATAAGTTTAATTTGCAATATAACATATTCCATGATTAATGTGTAAGTACACATTAATGTCCAACACATGCACAATGGAAGAGCAATCTCTAGTTGGGACTTGGTGACCATCCTAAATGTATCTAAGTGTGTTTTAGTATTACAAGTCATTATTAGTTAACCTTGAGAGCATTGTTCCTCATTTAGCCTTAATTAATCACTAAGTCATTTCTAATAGCAATCATTGTTCTAGTGACATTGGCTTAAGTATGTTGGTACTTGATGATCATACTAAGGATATCTAGATAAGAATTAAGGTCACAAGTTGTTGATTAACACTTATGTGTTATGCCTAATCTTGATTAATTTGTCATTAAGATGTCATTATGCGTAATTAATCACAATTAGTGTTTTTATGACCAAAACTCGGTTGAGTATGAAGAAGGCATCTATTCTAAGCATGTTGAGAAAGGTTTCATGAATTATAGATGTCGGGAACTAGTCAAACTTTATTTGGTCGAAAATGGTAACAGAGAAAACTGCGGTCGCACTGCGGTTGACCGTGGTGGCGACCGTGCAACTTGTTTTCACAAAACTGCGTTGCAATTCAGTTTGGGGTTTCACAGTTGACTATGCGGTCGACCGTACCTCGACCGTGTGTTTAGCTGAACTTTTGATTTCATTCTTTGACCTATGTTTGACTTGGTCGTTTGCAAGATAAAGTACGGATTAGTGACCTTGCGTGTTTTATGTTAAGATGTCAGTCATCGCTTATGCATATGT